>NC_069804.1:186066310-186723899 GCF_027406575.1 Nycticebus coucang
AAATGTTCTAACCTTGATCCAGGAAAAGGGCTCCTTGGTGCTCCAGGCATTGATTGATCCAGAAAAATGAAGTCTTGCCAGCTTTGGGGCCCATTGTCCTTTGCCCAAGAAAGGGAAGAGAGATTCAGTTGGTTTGGTTCTAGACCCTTGGGAATAAAATTAATTTCTTTCTTTTTTTTTTTTTTATTGCCTTTGGTAGAGTGCCGTGGTACCACAGCTCACAGCAACCTCCAAGTCCTGGGCTTAGGAAATTCTCTTGCCTCAGCCTCCTGAGTAGCTGGGACTAGAGGTGCCCACCACAACGCCCGGCTATTTTTTTTTTAATGACTTTTTTTTTTTTTTTTGTATAGACAGAGTCTCACTTTATCACCCTTGGTAGAGTGTCGTGGCATCACAGCTCACAGCAACCTCCAGCTCCTGGACTTAGGTGATTCTCTTGCCTCAGCCTCCCCAGTAGCTGGGACTACAGGTGCCCGCCACAACACCCGGCTATTTTTTTTGTTGCAGTTTGGCTGGGGCTGGGTCTGAACCCGCCACCCTCAGCATATGGGGTCAGCGCCCTATTCACTGAGCCACAGGCGCTGCCCATCGCCCAGCTATTTTTTTGTTGCAGTTTGGCCAGGGCCGGTTTCAAACCTGCCACCCTTGGTATATGGGGCTG
The DNA here is from genome assembly GCF_027406575.1 of Nycticebus coucang. Classification (NCBI taxonomy): domain Eukaryota; kingdom Metazoa; phylum Chordata; class Mammalia; order Primates; family Lorisidae; genus Nycticebus; species Nycticebus coucang. The sequence goes on from NC_069804.1 coordinate 186,066,972, forward strand.
GCGCCCTACCCACTGAGCACAGGCACTACCCTAAAATTACTTTCTTGAGAAAGGTTAATCCTAGCCATGGAGAAGATTGAGAAAAACATAGAGACTTTATAGAAGTATCGATTACTATGTGGGGGTTTTGCTTGTCCTTCGTGTCCATTCTATTCTCTAAAATTTAATAATTTTATTAATTATTAGTACCTCTAAGTAACTGATACTGGAATTTGTTGCCAGAACTACCAAATAATATTATTATTTCTTTATTATGCAATGCATGTTCATCATAGGAAAATGAGAATATGGCAATAAAAATAAGTAAAAGTAATATAAAAGATGTTTAAGAAGCATAATCCTTTCACCCAGAGAAAAATACCTGTATTAATGTTTTGCTATCTAACTTTCAATCTTCTTTTTAAAGGGGAATTTCTTTTCCCTCTAAAACAAGCATTGGCAAACTTTCTGTAAGGGGCCAGATACTGAATAACTTAGGCTTTGCAGATTATATGGTCTGTGTTGCAAGCACACAATTGCTTCAGTTACAGCCATGGACGATGTGTAAATGAATAGGCATGGATGTGTTCAAATTCCAAACTATTATGGATGCTGAAATTTGGATGTTATAATTCTCACATGTCATTTATTATTCTTCTCATTTTAATCATTTGAAAATGGAAAATTTATTAGCTTACATGTCATATAAAAATAGGTGGTAAGCTGCATTTGGCTTGTGGACAGTAGTTTGACAACCCTTGCTTTAAAATAATATTGTATTTAGAATGCTAGATCCTACTCAAGCTTCACCATTACTGTACATAGGAAGGTAGATTTTCCTGCTATAATGAAGAGAATAGACTCAAGGGAAACAATACTAAAGGTAGGAAGAATATTTAAGGAAGCAGTGCCATGGCCCAGGTGAGAAATGATGGTGGTCAGGGTTAAGATGGTCACAGTGGGAAATGGAGAAGAGGAGAGGAAATAAAAGTAATAGAACCATGGGGATGAGTTGGTTATCTGAAACTCTCCAAGAGAAATAAAAAAAGATGTAATCAGCTCAGGTTCTTGGAGCCAAAATAATAGTATAATATTTACCATATTGTCCTGAAGCTGTAATCTGAAAATCTCGAATGTGTCCAGAAGCCATTCCCAGTGGATTTTGACACTCTGAAATCAAACAGGGGGAAACACAGTATCTAGAAGTACACAAAATTGAGCTTCTCAAATGTAAGTCAATGAAAATGGGAGAACATCAACAAATGCCAATATTTTATAGTGTCTATTATGTGCCAATAATTGTACTGTTTTATTGTATTGTATCATTGAATTCATCCTAATAGGTGGTAAAATGATTCACATTTTGCAAATACACCAGTGGTTCTGTTCCTTGTTTAGAGTTAAATTCCCAAACTCTTCCAAGTGATACATGTATATGTAAGTTGTTTCTGGTAATTTAACAGAGATTAAGTTCCTAAATATGCTATTGGAAATCTTGGAACATCTCAAAGTCATGAAAATAGGGACTTTTTTTTCAAAGCTTCAAGAATGCTCTCCTCTGAGGACTGTAATGATTTCTACTAGCAATATTCATTTTAAATTTGATATAATGTGAGCTTGTATTTATTTCCTGACACAGGCAACCATTCCAGGAAAAAAGAATTCTGTACAGAAGCCGGCAATGTAGGCAGGGAGCCCACAGTGGTACTCACGCTTGCTGTACACCAGAAAAAGAGTGCTCATCCCAGCATGTAGGTGCTCTCCAATAAGGCATTCTACCCGCCAAATTCCAGCTTTGGATGGTAGCATTTCCACTGTCTCAAAAACACCTTATGAAAACCAAAAGGAAAAAGGTTATTTCTTTTCACTTAAAAAATGAGCATGAGGTATATTGGCTTATACAGAAGACCAAAGAAGATCTACAAAATTCAGTTCTAGCACCTTTGGACCCCTCAAATTCAATGTGCTTACTTGCTATGTGACTCCTACAGTTGGAGACACTGGAGGTTGAGTTCTGATCATTTCCCTCCAAAGGAAATGAGGGACAGAGGGACTGAGTGTTTTGATGGTAGGGGTAAGAGAATGCTAATACATTCGGATTGGCCTTCACTCTCAAGGTTTTTCAGAGCAAAAGGTGTATTTCCCACTGACCATATGTGAGCTCTGAGGGAAAGAGAAGTCAGGGTTAGATCCTATTGGATCCAGTTAACTAGGGCTGTCAAGAGGGGTAAAGTTTCCCCAGGAGCAAGAAGCTGGATGTGAATGCTGAAGGGCTGAGAAATGTGTCACAGTGAACATCCAGAATAAAGTTGGAACCAACCAAGCAAAGGGCATTTCATGAGAGAGGGCCCTGTAAGAGAGTCTTTCAAGTGTTCCCTGCAAGTAGTCTGCAAGAGAAAGAGCCAGCTTTAAGTGTCTGCCAGGTGCTGACAGTGTGAAGCTACCTTACCTTAATGTAACAGTCCCACTTTTAAGTAGGTAAGAACTGTCCTATCCCTTCCCTTTAACCTACCCTTGCTAGAGTTTAAAATAGCAGCTAGCAAGGGGTTGTGGGGAAGCATGATAAGATGAGGTAGAGAAAGTCAACCATGTTTCCCTTTCCCAATTTAGATTTCCAGCCCCATGCTGGGTCCAGATGGGGGAGGGGAGATTGAAGTTAAATCAAGTTCATAATTTTGATTAATATCTTGGAATTGACATTGTAATTTCTGACTTGAACTGTATTTATAACATAAAGTGACCTCAGGCCTGTTTATTACTTAAGACTGAGCAGAAAAGTCATAGGGATTATCAGAATTTTTAGGAAGAAATATGGGAATTTAACTCCCACTATTAAACCTGTTTTAAAAGGGACAGTGGAAAACCAAAATATAATTGTATAGTGCTTAATCAATATATAGGTTACATATATAAATCACTCTTTGATAACTACTGGTACCCAGTGGGATTTGAGATGGTAAATAATGGAAATTGCTGTGACGTTAATTATCCATTTAGTCTGTTTTCCTTTATAGCAACTATTCTGTATCTGAAATGATCTTGTTCCTTTGCTAATTCATTTATCTTTCGGTGGGGTTGAAAAAGTAAGGTTACTGAGAGTGTGAAGCTTGTTTGTTTTGTTCACTGTATCCCTAGTGAACATTTATCATTTAAAGTAAGTACAATAGGTAGAACTGAGAGCACAAATTGGCCGGTACCTGGATAGAGGTTGTACACTGCCATTTTATACTCTTCTTTTTTCCGTACAGTAAACACATGTCCACTAAAGTGAATAGAATGGATGTTTTCATTGCTGCCCATGCTGAGCAGATACCATCGGATCCTTTGATCCTCAGCCATCACTAAGCCAGGTAGTGTATCCATCACATAACCATTGATTGCTAGAGGGAGAACACAGGGAACTTTGTTCAAATTTCTCATACAAGTTTCTTTCCCTCCACTGCCCTAAAAATACTGACATTTATGAGGATTCCACTGCACCACATATTGTCTAAATTAAAACAGTGCTCAAGTCTCTGGTTCAAGGCTCATTTGTCAAAGCACATGCATGCTGCATTTCACAGTGAGTAATATTTGAGTGTAGGATATATTACCATGGAAGCGATAATTCTCTTTAAAAGTTGGGTCTTCCATATTGCAGGGAGCCCTGCAGTTCCTTTCAATGTTTTCAGTTAAGTACCAGCTCTTGGTCTCATCAAAGATAGTGAAAAACAGAGCAAATTCCTGTACTGTCACTTGTCTCCCATGAGCAGGGTTCAGAGTGTTAGAATGGCAGATCAGAATGGGTCCAATCAAGCCTGAGTGCATATCTTTTTCCTACAGAAAGAAGACAAACCTATGAGTAAGCTCTCTCACTTATGAGCCAGAGTAGACTTCCCATCAATTGTTATGTCACTCCAACCTGTACCCCATCTTCCCACCATACATACAATGTATCCTCTTCAGTAGATTCCAGAGTAATATTTCTAAAACACAAACATGATGTCATCTCTCTTATTTAAAGATTTTCATTGTGCACAGTATAAATACCAAAATTCATAGCAAACAACACAAAGATCATTATTTTAAAGCAGAAAGTAGCCAGCACAATAGAGACCTGCTTACCAAGTCAACATCAGAGAAATATGCCCAGGCTTTGCAGTCAAACTCATCATTAGTGGGCGCCATATGATGTTGCACTTTCCAAAAGTAAGTTTTGGTTTCATTAGGCTCGGCAAAGTTTTTTCTAGGTTCTGCTCCTTGTCTCTGATCTTCCTCATAAGAAATAAGGCTAGAATAGAAGGAATAGGGACGAGAGGCCTGATTTTTGAAAGTTACCTGCAGAGGAAAAAAAAAAAAACAAACAAAAAACAACAACGCAAGAATCATTTTTGTTTGGATTTTAAAGTCCTTAGTTTATATAGGATAGATATTATAGAACCCCAACCTAAAATATATGAAAGTAATTCTGAGGAATGTTTCTATTCTAAATTTAAAGCATGAATTCATACTTGCAAAGGAGAAAATTCCTAAACATTTAAAAACAATTCCAAAGTAAAAGGTAAAATGCCACCACAGAGGTTTTAAGAGATCATAACCCCAGGAGTTGATATTTAAAGTTTTTCATGACAAATTCCAGGATGAATGCATATTATCTTTAAAAAAACTTGTTTTCAGGTTTAAAAAGTATACATACTTATCAAAGAACACATGGAAAGTTAAATAAAATTCAAGGCAGAAAAATTCACCCACAACTTCATAATTTTATGATCCTTCCTTTTTTCCCCCTATTTTTAGTAGAAATGGGGTCTCACTCTTGCTCAGGTGGGTCTTGAACTCCTGAGCTCAAGCAATCCACCCACCTCAGCCTCCCAGAGTGCTAGGATGAGCCATTGCTCCCAGCTAGATCCTTCTATGTACTACATACAATACCTATGGGACACTGAAGAGGTAATTTTGGAAAAAAATAAAACTACTTTGATGTTTGGCTCACACAGTGCACCAAAAATCACTAAATTTTAGTCTATAAAAATTACTGGTGGATTAGAAAGTTAAACACAAAAAATTTAAGTATAAAAGAAAGTTGAATACGGCATAAGTGATTTAAATATATCTCTGGGTAGGGAGGGAATTTTACAAACATAAAAGTGATAAAAGTATTAAAAAGGAAATATTGAGGGGTTGCTAACTAAAAATTCAAACCTTTTTTATTTCAAAAACCATCATGTATAAAATTAAGAGACAACAAAATTGAAAAAAATTGCTTATTATTTTGTTGGGGATTCGTTGAGAGTACAAAGAACAAGGTTACATTGATTGCATTTGTTAGGTCAAGTCCCTCTTGTAATTGTGTCCTGCCCCCAAAAGATGTGTCACACACCGTGACCCCCCCACCCACCTCCCTCCTTTCCTTGATGTCCTCCCCTTCTCCCACCCTCCACCATGTACTAAGTCATTAATTGTCCTCATATCAGAATTGAGTACATAGGATTCTTCTACATTCTTGTGATGCTTTACTAAGAATAATGTGTTCCATTTCTATTCAGATTAATACAAAAGATGTAAAGTCTCCTTCTTTCTTAATGGCTGAATATTATTCCATGGTATACATATACCACAGCTTGTGGGCATTTAGGCTGTTACCACATTTTGGTGATTGTAAATTGAGCTGCGATAAATAGTGTAGTGCAAATGTCCTTATGGTAAAATGTTCTTTTCTCTTCTGGGTAGATGCCCACTAATGGGATTGCAGGATCAAATGGGAGGTCTAGTTTGGGTTTTTTGAGGTTTCTCCATACTTCCTTCCAAAAAGGTTGTACTAGTTGGCAGTCCCACCAGCAGTGTAAAAGTGTTCCCTTCTCTCTACATCCATGCCAGCATCTGCAGTTTTGAGATTTTGTGATGTGGGCCATTCTCTTGCTGTGGTTAGTTGATATCTCGGGGTGGTTTTGATTTGCATTTCTCTGATAATTAGGGATGATGAGCATTTTTTCATATGTTTGTTAGCCATTTGTCTGTCTTCTTTAGAGAAGGTTCTATTCATCTCTTTTGCCCATTGATATAAGGGATTGTTGGCTTTTTTCACATTGATTAATTTGGGTTCTCTGTAGATCCTAGTTATCAAGCTTTGGTCTGATTCAAAATATGCAAATATCCCTTCCCATTGTGTAGGTTGTCTATTTGCTTTGGTTATTGTCTCCTTAGCTGTACAGAAGCTTTTCAGTTTAATTAAGTCCCATTTGTTATTGTTGCAATTGCCACAAAAGTCTTCTTCATAAAATCTTTCCCCAGGCCCATATCTTCAAGTGTTTTACCCAGGATTTCTTTGAGGATTTTTATCATTTCATGCCTTAAATTTAGGTCTTTTATCCATCTTGAATCAATTTTTGCGAGTGGAGAAAGGTGGGGGTCCAGTTTCAGTCTTTTACATGTGGATATCCAGTTCTCCCTGCATCATTTATTGAATAGGGAGTCTTTCCCCCAAGGTATGTTCTTGTTTGGTTTATTGAAGATTAGGTGGCTATAAGATGTTAGGGCATCCAAATGGGAGCAGAGGAGGTCAAACTCTCCCTCTTTGCTGACAATGTGATCTTATACTTAGAGAACCCCAAAGATTCAACCAACTCCTGGAAGTGATCAAAATATACAGTAATGTCTCAGGATATAAAATCATTGTCCACAAATCAGTAGCCTTTGTATATGCCAATAACAGCCAAGATGAGAAGCTAATTAAGGACAAAATCCCCTTCACAGTGGCTTCAAAGAAAATGAAATATCTAGGAATATACTTAACAAAAGAGGTGAAGGACCTCTATAAAGAAAATTATGAAACCCTAAGAAAAGAAATAGCAAAAGATATTAACAAATGGAAGAACACACCATGCTCATGGGTGGGAAGAATCAACATTGTTAAAATGTCTATACTTCCCAAAGCAATCTACAGATTCAACGCCATCCCTATTAAAATACCAACATTGTACTTTCAAGAGTTCGAAAAAATAATTCTTCGTTTTGTATGGAACCAGAAAAAAAACCCCGTATAGCTAAGGCAGTTCTTAGTAATGAAAACAAAGCTAGGGCATCAGTATACCAGATTTTAGGTTGTACTATAGGCCATAGTGGTCAAAACAGCATGGTATTGGTACAAAAATATGGAACATCTGGAACTGAATAGAAAACCAGGAGATGAAACTAACACCTTATAGGTAACTAATCTTTAAAAAATGCTTTTCACTGGTATCAGTGGTTAATATCTTAATATATAAGGTAATATAATTAATAAGAAAAGTACTCTCTCAAAAAAAGACAAATGTGCAAAGATAATTAAGAGATAACAGATAAGAGAAAGACTTTTATGTTCATGTACATTGTACTTCTGAAATTTTATCCTAGGAAAATAGTTGTGATTATGGCATTATTTATATACATATAGTGAACAAAAGAAACTATTTAACAAGTTATTCAGTATAAATGACTAAGTAAACTGTACTTCCATAAGTTCACATAATAGACTATTAAACAGTCATTTTAAAAAAGACACTTATGCAGTGTTTTTAATGACATAAGAAATGCTTGTGAAATGATACTTCAAAAACAAGAAGCAGAATTATATATGGTACAATTTTGAATACATAAAGGAGAAAAAACAGAGGAGAAAGATAAAAATATATACCAAAATGATAATTATGGGATTATTTTTCAACTTCATTATTTTTCTATACTTTAAAAATTTCCAATAGTAAGCATGTATTGTTTTATAATCAGAAACAAAATAAATATATAATATGAATGTCTTTGAAATTTCATTGTCCTTAACTCACCACGATGTTGTCTTCAACTTCTGCTCTTATATATGGCCCCAAGAGTCCTAAGTGTTCATTTAGTTCTCCACGGTATAAGGGCTGAGTAAAGGAGCCATCAGTAAATTCCTGGAAAACCACCTTCTTGAACTGAGGGACTCTGCTACTCTGAGCCCTGTAGAAAAAAAGCAGAATTCTGGTGGACCAAATGGATAGAAATGCCTCACATTCTTGCCTTCCTTATATTTGAGAAACATTTAGTAAAAGTAATGATGGATTACAAGTGCAACTGGGGCATGGAGGAAAGAAAGAGGAATTAAAGCTAACTTTCAGGTTTCTGGTTTGGAAAATTGGGGGGATGGTGATGCAATTCACTGAAACCAAGAAATGTATTGGAATATGTTGGGGTTATACTTTCAGACATTTGAGACATCTATGTGAATTAAATTGGAAAGTACACAGAGGTCAGGAGTTCACAGAAGAGGTCTAGATGAACATCATCTGTATTTAGATTGTATCCAAGTTATGGAAGTGGCTTACCAAAGCCAATTTCTTATGTCCTCATTTTACTAGACATTTACAAAGAATTTTCCATAAGCTAACCACTCCATCCTCTTTGAAATACTCTGTCCCAGACTCCACTATTATTTAAGTTCCAGGAAAGCAGGAATTTAGCCTGTTTTTTAGTGCTGCGTTCCCAGCAACTGGAACAGTGCTTGACACAAAGTAGGTGCTCAAAAATATTTGTTGAATGTTGAATGAATGTATAGTTTAGAAACATACTCCAAATGTAAGACAGCTCCAGAGTCCAGTCCTTCGACCTCTTTGACTTTTTTTTTTGAGACAGAGTCTAACTCTGTCACCCAGGCTAGAATGCCGTGGCGTCATAGCTTACATCAACCTCAAACTCGTGGGCTTAAGCAATCCTCTTGCCTCAGTCTCCCAAGTAGCTGGGACTACAGGTGCCTGCCATAATACCTGGCTAGTTTTTTCTATTTCTGGTAGAGATGGGGGTCATGCTCTTGCTCAGGCTGGTCTTGAACTCCTGAGCTCAAGTGATTGTCCCACCTTGGCCTCCCAGAGTGCTAGAATTATAGGCGTGAGCCACTGTGCCTGGATTTTTCTTCAGTTTTTAAAGACCTTTTAAAATTGTGAAGTAAAATGTATACAATAAAGTGCATAAAACATAAATGCCTTTTGTACAAAAATGCAACCATCACCCAGATTGAGAACATTGCCAGTAACTCAAAAGACTCACTGTATGTCCAATTCCAATCACACTCTCCCTCACTGAAGGTAACCATGATTCTGACATTTATCATAATCATTTCTTGGCTTTTCTTCATAATTTTAGCACTTACATACACATCCTTAAAAATATAGTTTTGCCTGGTTTTGACATATGTAAATGGAAACACATTGTATATATTCTTTTGCTTTTTCTTTCATCTAACATGATAGTAGTAAGATTCATCTACATTGTTTTGTGCATCTATTGCTATTCATTCCCATTGTTGTACACTATTTCATTATATGAGTATATCCCAATCATGAACATTCTAGTTGTTCTAATTTTTGCTACTCACAAACAGGCCTGCTAGAACCTTCTAGTCTGCATATATTTGGGTGAACATATATGTGTATTTCTGTAGAGCACATATCTCTAGGAGTGGAATTTTTCAGTATATGTAAACTCAGCTTTGTTTTCCAAAACATGTGCATCATTTTCAATTTTCAGCAATGAAAAATTATATCTCAGCAATGTATGAAAGTTTTATTTTCTCCAAATTCTCACACATATGTAGTATTGACTGTACTTTTACATTTTTTGATATTCTGATGGTTGTATAGCAATGGTTATATTTTGTATTTCCCTGATAAATAAGATTGAATATTTTTTCTTTTGAGTAGTAGCCATTTAGATTTCCTCTTTTGTGGAGCACCTATCCAAGTTGTTTCTGCCAGATTCTATTAGAGAATCTGCTTTTTTCTTATTTATTTAAGAGATTATCCTGCAATGTCTTGACATATGTCCCTTGTGTTAAATATTACAGATATCTCCCATTCTGTGGCTAATCTTTTCATTCTCTTTATATTATCTTTTGGTGAGTGTAAGTTCACAATGTTTTTTCCTAACTACTAGATAATGTGGGACATAAGTTGCTACTTTTAATGTAGTGAAATTTATCCCCAAATACTTCATGGCTAGTGATTTTTGTGTCTTGATGCCAATTATTTTTCTTTCCCTGCAGATATTAAAATATCCTTTCATTTTTCTAAGATATTTGTGATTTTATCTTTCATATTTAAATCTGTAGCCTAATATGAGTGCATTTGTACACATTGTATGAGTTAGAGATGCAATTTAATGTTTTGTCCATATGGATACAAAAGTTTCCAACTATCTTTTATTGAAAACTGTCCTTCTGTGACCATTTGTCATAAATGAAGTGTCTATGTATGTGTGAGTCTAGTTTTAGATTTTCTATTCTTTTTCATTTACCTATTTGTTTACCCCATACCAAGTAGCTTATTGTTTTAATTACTCTAGCTTTAAAATAAGTCTTAATATCTTATACAGCAATTAATCTCATCTTGTTCTTTTTCAAGAGGGCCTTGGCTCTCCTTGGACCTTTGCATTTTTATATTAATTTTTTTTAAGTTTTTTTTTTTTTTTTGCAGTTTTTGGCTGGGGCTGGGTTTGAACCCGCCACCTCCAGCATATGGGGCCAGTGCCCTACTCCTTTGAGCCACAGGCGCTGCCCCTGCATTTTTATATTAATTCGAGAACCAGTTTGTTGAGTTCTAAAAAGGAAAGACTTAGGGGATTTTCATTCACGTTGTGCTGAATCTATAGATCAGTGTGAACATAATCTTCATTTTCAAATATTATGTTTTCCAATCTATGTACATCATGTTTTCATAGTTTTTTCCCATAGAGATATCGAAAAAAATTAGTTTTTTGATATTTCTAGGTACTTATTACTATTTTATTCCATTATGCATTTTGGTTTCACTCTTCATTGTGTCTTACTTAACATACTCTAATTTTTCCTCTGGTCATGGCTCTCCTAGAGAGAGTGGCTATTACTCTCAAAAGAGAAACTTCAAGACCAAATTAGAAAGAAACCACAAAATAAAAATCACACTGGGGGATTATCTTCTAGCTTCCTATTATAAGGCAGTCAATCTTCAGCTCAGCAAGCTTGCAAGCACTGTGAGCTGTGTAAAAAGCTAGTACAGGAGCATAACCAGCACTGACTTGATCTGGATGGTTAAAGATAACCACCTGAGCAATGAAGCCAGCTGCTTCCATTGGTGAGTTATTTTTGCTGCCACAGGCCATGCTGCCACTATGAACATCTTTGACAGACACATACTTGACACTGAAGCCCACATTGTCCCCAGATAGAGCTTCACTCAAAAATTTACAGTGCAACGTTCAACATACTTTACTTCAGTTGTAATGTTAACTGGAACAAAGGGGGATGCCATGTTGGGTTTGATAACACCAGTCTCTTTACTCAGCCCTCAAGGACAGTACCTATAGTAATAATTTTGTAGACATGTTGGAGTAGATGCATGGGCTTGTCAGTTGTACAAGTTGGTGGCAGGATGTAATCCAGAACTCCAAGCAATATGATGCCAATGGCATTGCCATTTTTATTGGTGACTTTCCATTCCTTGAACCAAAACATGTTAGCATTTCACTTCAGCATGTTGTCACCATTCCAACCAGAAATTGACCCAAATGTTACTATGTCAAGGTTGTGGCTAGTTTTCTTAAAGAAATGCTGGCTTCCTTCACTATTTCATCATATCTCTGCTGGCTGTAGTGTGGCTCAGTGGAATCCATTCTGTTAACATAAAAAATTAGCTGTTTCACACTCAGTGTGTAAGCCAGAAGGTTATGCTCACAGGTCTGCCCATTCCTGAAGACACCACCTTCAAATTTACTAATACTGCCAGCAACAATCAGGGTAGCACTCTCAGCCTGAGAGGCACCTGTATTGATGTTTTAAAAATTGATGTATAGGGCGGCACCTATGGCTCAAGGGAGTAGGGCACTGGCCCCATATGCCGGAGGTGGCGGGTTCAAACCCAGCCCTGGCCAAAAACTGCAAAAACAAACAAACAAACAAAATTTTGGACATATGTATGGAATACATGTGTAATTGGACATATGTATGGAATACATATGATATCTTGATACACACATACAATGCTTAATGACCAAATAAATGTAATTGGTATATCCATCACCTCAACCATTTATCATTTATTTGTATTGAGAATGTTCTTAATTTTCTAGCTATTTTGAAGAATGCAATACATTAACTATAGTCATCCTACTGTGCTATCAAACACTAGAACTTTCTCTTTCACTGTATTTTTTTACCCATTAACCAAACTCTCTTTATCCCCCTTAACCCTCTACACTTCTCAACTGCCAGTAACTACCATTCTACTTTCTACCATCATGAAATCCACTTTGTTAGCTCCCACATATGAGTGAGAATATGTAATATTTGTCTTTCTCTTTCTGGCTTATTTAACATAACATACTGACCTCCAGGCTCATCTATGTTGCTGCAAATGATAGGATTTCATCCCTTTATGGCTAAATAATATTCTATTGTGTATATGTGCCACATATCCTTTATCCATTAATCTGTTGATAGAAACTTAGGTTGATTCCATATCTTGGCTGTTGTGAATAAGTGCTGTGATAAACATGGGGGCACAGAAACTAGATCTGGGAGCAGTGGCACACACCTGTAATCCCAGCACTCTGGGAGGCTGAGGTGGGTTGACTGATTGACCTCAGGAGTTCAATACCAGTCTGAGCAAGAGCAAGGCATGGTGGCTTCACCTGTAGTCCCAGCTACTCAGGAGCTGAGGCAAGAGGATCACTTGAATCCAGGAGTTTGTGTGTGAGCTAGGCTGACATCATGACACTCTTGCCTGGGGCAACAAAGTGAGACTCTGTGTCAAAAAAATATAATACATTTTTATTTTGTTTATGTATATGGTGATAGATAAGGGTCTAGTTTCATTCTTCTGCGTATGGATATCCAATTCCCCCAGCACTATTTATTGAAGTGATTGTTCTTTCCCCAGTTAATGTTCTTGGTGCCTTTATTGAAAAGGACTTGGCAATAAATTAGCAGATTTATTTCTGGTTTCTTTAATCTGTTTCATTTCTCTGTGTGTCTATTTTTATTCCAGAAACATGCTGTTTTGGTTATTACAGCTTTGTAGTATTTTTTGAAGTCAAGTAGTGTGTTATCTTTAGCTTTGTACTTTTTGCTCAGGATTTCTTTGGCTATTGAAGGCCTTTTATGGTTCTATACATACTATACATGTGAAGAATATCACTGGTACTTTGATAGGGATTGCATTAAATCTATAGATTGTTTTTGGTAGTATGGTTATTTTAACAATATTAATTCTGATCCATGAGCATGGGATGTCATTCCATTTGTGTTCTCTTCAATTTCTTTCATCAGTGTTTTATAATTCTAATTGTACAGATCTTTCATTTCTTTGCTTAATTTTATTTTATTTATTTATTTTTAATATAATTTTATTTTTAAGTCTTTTGTACATAAATCATAAATACATTTATGCCCATTTCAGTGTGTTGATTATTTGTACAGATTGGAGGGCTTACATCATACTAATCAGCATAGCTTTCATCTCATTTACCCAATTATAGCATTAGGACATTTGTGTCCTACACCTGATAGAACCAACTTGTACTTGCAATGTGCTCCATAGTTGTGGTCCCCCTACTATCCCTTCAACTCCCTCCCCATCCCTCCCCCTCCCCTTCCCTCTTTCATCATATCCTAAAGTTGTGCTTCATTTTTCATATGCAAGTGTGAGTTATTATAAATTGGTTTCACAGTAGTGCTGAGTACATTGGATACTATTTTTTCCATTCCTGAGATACTTTGCTAAGAAGAATATTTTCCAGTTCCATCCATGTAAACATAAAGGAGGTAAAGTCTCCATTTTTTACTGCTGTATAACATTCCATGGTATAAATATACCACAATTTATTAATCCATTCTTGGGTCGATGGGTACTTGGGCTTCTTCCATGACTTGGAAATTATGAATTGAGCTGCAATGAACAATCTGGTGCAAATATCTTAATTGCCAAATGATTTTTGGTCCTTTGGGTATATACCTAGTAGAGGAATTGCAGGATCAAATGGCAGGTCTACATTTAGATCCCTGAGTGTTCTCCAAACTTCCTTCCAGAAGGAACATACTAGCTTGCATTCCCACCAACAGTGCAGAAGTGTTCCCTTTTCTCCGCATCCATGCCAACATCTGTTGTTTTGGGATTTTGTGATGTGGGCTACTCTTACTGGAGTTAGATGGTATCTCAGAGTAGTTTTTATTTGCATTTCTCTGATGATTAAAGATGATGAGCATTTTTTCATGTGTCTGTAGGCCATGTGCCTGTCTTCTTCAGAGAAACTTCTGTTCATGTCTCTTACCCACAATGAAATGGGATCACATGTTTTTTGCTTAGTAATAATAAGTTTGAGTTATCTGTGGATTCTGGTTATTAGACCTTTGTCAGTAGCATAACTTGAAAAAATCCTCTCCCGTTCTGAGGGCTATTTGCTTTACTTAGTGTGTTCTTGGCGGTGCAGAATTTTTTTAATTTTATCAGATCCCAGTAATGTATTTTTGATGTTGCTTCAATTGCCTGGGGTGTCTTCCTCATGAAGTATTGTCCCAGGTCAATTTTCTCAAGCATTTCCCCTGCACTCTCTCTAAGTATATTTATAGTTTCATGACTTAAGTTTAAGTCTTTAACCAGTGAGAGTCAATTTCTGTTAGAGGAGAAAGGTGTGGGTCCAGTTTCAGTCTTCTACAAGTTGCCAGCCAATTCATCCGGCACCATTTATTGAATAAGGAATCTTTCTCCCAATTTATATTTTTAATAGGCTTATCAAAAATCAAATGTCGATAAGTGTCTGGGTTCACCTCTTGGTCTTCAATTCTGTTCCATACATCTACCTCTCTGTTTTTGTGCCAGTACCATGCTGTTTTGATCACTATCGATTTATAATAAAGTCTGAAGTCTGGAAGTGTGATTCCTCCCAATTTTTTTTTTCTTTCTGAGTAATGTATTGGCTATTCGAGGTTTTTTCTGTTTCCATACAAAACGAAGTACTAATTTTTCCAGGTCTTTAAAATATGAGAGAGGTGCTTTAATAGGGATCATGTTAAATCTGTAAATTGCTTTAGGTAGTATAGACATTTTAACAATGTTGATTCTTCCCAGCCATGAACATGGTATATTTTTCCATTTGTTAATATCTTCAGCTATTTCTTTTCTCAGAGTTTCATAGTTCTCTTTATAGAGATCTTTCACATCCTTAGTTAGATATACTCCCAGATATTTCATCTTCTTTGGCACTATTGTAAAGGGAATAGAATCTTTGATTGTTCTTTTCCCTTGACTACTGTTGTATATATAAAGGCTACAGGTTTATGAGTGTTAATTTTGTATTCTGAGACGTTACTCTATTACTTGATCACTTCCATGAGTTTTGTAGTTGATTCCCTAGGTTTTTCCAGATATATTATCATATTGTCTGTGAAGAGTGACAATTTGATCTCCTCTGGTCCTATTTGGATCCCCTTAATTGCCTTTTCTTGCCTGTTTGTGGTGGCTAAGACTTCCATTACAATGTTAAAAAGCAGTGGAGACGGTGGGCATCCTTGCCTGGTTCCTGATCTGAGTGGAAATGTTTTCAATTTTATTCCATTCACTATGATATTGGCTGTGGGTTTGCTGTAGATGGCCTCTATCTGTTTAAGAAATGTTCCTTCTATACCTATTTTCCTAAGTGTTCTGATCAAGGAAGGATGCTGGATATTGTAAAAAGCTTTTTCTGCATCAATCGAGAGAATCATATGGTCTTTGTTTTTTAATTTGTTTATGTGATGTATTATATTTATGGATTTACGTGTATTGAACCATCTTTGGGACCCTGGGATGAAACCCACCTGGTCGTGGTGTATAATTTGTTTGATGTGTTGTTGGATTCTGTTTGCTAAGATCTTATTGAATATTTTTGCATCAATATTTATTAGAGATATTGGTCTATAATTTTCTTTTCTTGTTGGGTCTTTTCCTGGTTTGGGTATCAGGGTGATATTTGCTTCATAGAATGAGTTGGGAAGTATTCCTTCTTTTTTAGAAAAGATTAAGTAATATAGGTACTAGTTCCTCTTTAAAGGTTTGGTAGAATTCTGATGTGAAGCCATCTGGTCCTGGGCTTTTCTTTTGGGGGAGATTTCTTATAGTTGATGCTATTTCAGAGCTTGTCATAGGCTTGTTCAACACTTCCGCTTCTTTCTGGCTAAGTCTGGGAGGGTGACATATTTCCAAGTATTGATCTATTTCCTTCAGATTTTCATACTTCTGAGAGTAGAGTTTTATGTAGTATTCATTAAGGATTTGCTGAATTTCTGAGGAGTCTGTTGTTATTTGGCCTTTCTCATTTCTGATTGATGAAATTAGGGATTTTACTCTTCTACTTGTGGTTAGTTTAGCCAATGGTTTATCTATTTTATTGAACTTTTCAAAAACCCAACTCTTTGATTGGTTGATCTGCTGTATGATTCTTTTGTTGTCAATTTCATTAAGTTCTGGTCTAATTTTAGTTATTTCTTTTCTTCTGTTGGGTTTAGGGTTGGAAAGTTCTTCCTTTTCAAGTTGCTTGTGATGTCCCATTAAGTTATTGACTTCCTGTCTTTCTGTTCCCTTGAGGAAGGCTTGCAATGCTATGAATTTTCCTCTTAGGAGTGCCTTTGCTGTATCCCAGAGGTTCTGATAGTTCATTTGTTCATTATTGTTTTGTTCCAAAAATTTGGTAATTTTCTTCTTAATCTCGTCTATGACCCAGCTATCATTTAGCATGAGGTTATTTAATTTCCATGTCTTTGTATGTGTGTGGAGATTCCTGTTTTTACTGAGTTCAACTTTTATTCCATGGTGGTCCGGGAAGATACAAGGAATGATTTCTGTTCTTTTAAATTTGCTGAGGTTAGACTTGTGACCTAATATGTGATCAATTTTGGAGGATGATCCATTGGCTGATGAGAAGAATGTGTATTCGGTTTTGTTAGGATGAAATGTTCTATAAATATCTATTAGATGCAAATGTTGAATGGTTAAGTTTAATTCTACAATTTCTTTGCTTAGCTTCTTTTTTGAGAATCTATCCAACACTGCCAGAGGAGTGTTAAAGTCTCCAATAGTTATGGTGCTGGGGGAAATCAAATTGCTCGTGTCAGTTAGAGTTTCTCTTCTAAATTGAGGTGCATTCTGGTTGGGTGCATAAATGTTGATAATTGAAATCTCATCATGTTGAGTGTTGCCCTTAACAAATAAGAAGTGACCATCATTGTCTTTTCTTACTTTGATTGGTTTAAAGCCTATTATATCTGTGAATAAAATTGCAACACCTGCTTTTTTTCTGATTTCCATTTGCCTGAATTATAGATGACCATACCTTCCCCCTGACTCTATATTTATCTTTTAAGGTAAGATGCAATTCTTGAATGCAACAGATGTCTGGCCTGAGTTTTTGTATCCAGTCAGCCACCCTGTGTCTCTTTAGAGGGCAATTTAAGCCATTCACATTAATTGAGATTAATGATAACCCAGACAGAGTTTTGGGTATCGAGTTTTTCGAACCAGTGGACATTTTTAATCCTTTTGCCACTATGGAAGTTAGAATTTGATCAAAAGTTTCTGAGTGATTTTACTTTGGTGGTGGAGGATTGTGTTGTTCATTATGGAGGATGGGTCTGAGAATTTCCTGAAGAGCTGGTTTAGTTATTCCAAATTTCTTCAACATGTGAATTTCATTAAAGTATTTAATTTCTCCATCATAGATAAAACTCAGTTTAGCTGGATACAGGATCCTGGGTTGAAAGTTATTTTGTTTAAGGAGATTAAAGGTCGATGACCACCCTCTTCTAGCTTGAAAGGTTTCAGTGGAGAGATCTGCAGTCATTCTAATGTTCTTCCCCCTGTATGTAATGGTTTTCTTATATCTTACAGCTTTCAGAATTTTCTCCTTCATATTAACTTCAGCAAAATTAATTATAATGTGTCTACGAGAATTTTTATTCGGGTTGAGTCGTGCTGGTGTTCTGAAACTGTCTGTTATCTGAATTTCAGAATCTCTGGGCATGTCTGGAAGATTCTCTTTAATTATTTTGTGAAGCAAATCATCTGTATTCTTTGCAGCAAGCTCATCACTTTCAGGTTTCCTATAAGGTGAATATTTGACCTCTTTGAATTATCCCAGAGCTCTCTGAGAGAATGATCCGTTTTTGTTCTCCACTTTTTTTCCTCTTTGAGTGTTTGGGAGCGTTCAAAATCTTTGTCTTCAATAACAGAGATTCTTTCTTCTGCGTGCTCCATTCTGTTACTGAGGGATTCTACTGTAATTTTTAGATCTTTGAGGGCTGCAAATTCTTGCTTTACTTGTCAAAATCTTTGGTCATTTTGTCTTTAAATTTGTTAAATTCTTGAGACATCTTTTGAATTTCTTCTGTAAATTCTAATTTCATCATTTCCTCCATTTTGTTGATCCTATTTGCTATCCACATTCTGAACTCGATTTCTGTCATCTTGGCCATTTGTTTGGGAATAGGATCTTGTACTGTATCTGCTTTATATTTTCTTGGGGAAGTTGATCTATTCTGATTGTTCATGTTGCCAGAGTTTTTCTGCTGATTCTTCCTCATAATTGTTTTTCACTGTTGGCTAGGTGGTCTGGTAAGGTGAGATTGGATTGGGGTTTCCTGGGGTTGTGGTTAACCAGCCCTTTGTTAAGAATCTGAGACTGATGACTGCAGCTTTTTCTCCTTTAGCTTTGCAAAGGACCTGTACAGTACAGTTTGAGGCTGGGGAAACCTGCTTGGTATGGTGGGGTTAGGTGGCTCAGTCTTGTATTCAACTGCTTCTTGTCCTATCCTGGTGGATCAGTGACTCTGGTGAAGTTTTAGCTGTGAAGAAATATAAGCAATTAAGAAACTCCACCTCCCTGGACAACAACTGGAATAGAAAAATCGACCCTTCCTGTTACTACACAACCAGGCTATCCCCCTAGAGGGTCCTTGGGTAATTGTCCCAAGTTATGGGTTCCGAATCAATTGACTCTGTCAGTACGAACTCTCAGGTGGGAGAGTTTGAAAGGTCTCCAGCAGCTAGATAGCAGAGGCTACTGGCTGCTCAGATTTGCCTCTCTCTGGTGCTCTACAGAGTCAGAAAGGCCCGCCCTGTAGCACAGTAGGAACAGGGGGCTGAGTCTCTTCTCCACTTTGTTCCTTTTTAATGTCTAATCACTGGTGACCCCGCAGGGTTGCCGTCCTGTTTCCTCTAATAATGCGAAGTGCCAGGGCTTAGCGCCTGTCAGAGTTAAAGGAAGGTCAATTCCCCCAAGGCCCGGCCACTGCCCTCGGCTACCAGCCAGCTGTGGGAGCTGAGGCCTGCCTACTTCAGTATTCAGTTTCCACTGGCGAGTGTTCCACTTGGGCTCAGTCTAATATTGGGGGTACCAGGCCTGCAAATGCTTATTTCCCTCAGTCACCACGCCTTTGTCTCTGTCGCTCTACAGGACCAGTATCCCTATAGAGTGACTTCT
Source organism: Nycticebus coucang (assembly GCF_027406575.1). Taxonomy (NCBI): domain Eukaryota; kingdom Metazoa; phylum Chordata; class Mammalia; order Primates; family Lorisidae; genus Nycticebus; species Nycticebus coucang. Next base: position 186,086,421 of record NC_069804.1, read on the forward strand.
AGTTTCCTCTGGCAGTGCACAGAGTTGGGGGGGGTGTTTCTCCAAGATTGGACCCCGGCATGATCACTCTATTGTTGCTGGATCTTTGTGGGAAGTGCCCCTGCACAGTTCTACTACCGCTGCCAAAGCCAGAGAATTCTGGCTGTAGGAGAAGCTCTAGGAGCATGCTGCACATGGATCTGGCAGCAGGGTGGGGTACACTGCACACATTCTGGCAGTATCTAGTGCCCAGTGACTTCAGCAAGATCACTACTCCACTGGCAATTCTGGTTGGGCGGGGGGCCTGGTGCTGAGGCAGGGCAGGCGTAGCCAGCATCTTCAGTGGTCTCCAGATGGGCAGGGCATGGCATGCGCCCTCAGTGAACTCCTGGTGGGCAGGGTGCAGCATGTGGCCTCGGTGGTCTCCGAGTGGGTGGGCTGCGGGCGCAGTGCAAGGCCTTGGTGGTCTCTGGGTGGGTGGGGCATGATGCCAGCCCTCTTTGCTTAATTTTAGATGTGTGTATTTCATTTATTTTTATTCTAGGTATTATAAACAGAATTACTTCCTTGATTTTTTTTTAGATTATTTGCTATTCATGTATAGAAATTCTACTTTTTGATTATTTCCTATCCTGAAACTTTACTACATTTGCTTATTAGTTCTAATAGTTTTTGGTAGATTCTTTAGGGTTTTCTATATATAAGATCATATCATCTGAAAATTGGGCAATTTGACATCTTTCTTCCAATTTGGATATATTTTATTTCTTTCTCTTGCCTAATAGCTCTGGCTATGACTTCCAGAACTATTCTGAATAGAATTGGTGAGTGTGGGCATTCTTGTCTTATTATAGATCCTAGAGGAAGGCTTTCAGTTTTTCCCTGTTCAGTATTTTAGCTGTGGGTTTGTGATATATGTCCTTTATTGTTTTGATGTATGTACATTTTATGCCTAGTTTGTTCAGGATTTTCTAAGGGATATGAAATTTATTTTCTAATGATTTTCAGCATCTACTGAAATGATAGTAATTTTTTCTCTTGTTAATGTAAGATATCACATTTATTGATTAGTGTATGTAAAACTATCCTTGCATTCCTGGGATGAATCCCACTTGATCATTGTGAATAATGTCCTTCTGTTGAATTAAGTTTGCTATATTTTATTGAGGATTTTTGCATCTATGTCCATCAGAGATACTGACCTATAGTTTTCTTTCTTTGTTGTGTCCTTGCCTGGTTTTAGTGTGAGGATAATGCTGGCCTCAAAAAATGAATTTGTAAGTATTCTCTTCTCTTTAATTTTTTGGAATTGTTTGATTACAAATGGTGATAGCTCTTTTTCAGCAATGAAGCCATCAGTTCCTGAGATTTTTATTATTGCTTCAGTCTGTTATGGTTTTGTATTTCCTCATGATTCAATCTTAAATTGTATGCGTCCAGGAATTTATTGATTTCTTCTAGGTTTCCCAATTTTTTGATATATAGTGCTTCATAATAGTCTCTAATAATCGTTTGTATTTCTGTGATATCAGTTTAAATGTATCTTTTTAAAATCTTTGATTTTGCTTATTTGGGTCTTGTTTTTTTTCTTAGTCTAGCTAAAGGTTTGTCAATTTGGTTGATCTTTGAGAAAAAGTAATTTCGTTTTGTTGGTCTCCTGTATTGTTTTTTAATTTTTTTAAAAAAAATATATTTCAATATTTTTAGAGTACAATTGCAGTTTTGTCACATGGATGTATTGTATAATGGTGAAGTCTGAGCTTTTAGTGTACTTATCACAAGAACAATATACGTAGTACCCAATAGGTAATTTTTTCATCCCTCCTCCCCTCTGACCTTCCTACCTTTGGAGTCTTCACTATCATTTCACCCTGTGTGACCATGTATATTCATTGTATACCTCCCACTTATAAGTGACAACATGTGGGATTTCATTTTTCATTCCTGACTTACTTCACTAAGAAAAAGGCCTCTAGTTCCATCTAAGTTGCTGAAAAGGACATTATTTAATTGTTTTTATGGTTAAGTATTATTCCATGGGGGGTGTGTGTGTGTGTATGAGAGAGAGAAAGTATGTGTGTGTATCACATTTTCTTTACCCACTCTTCAGTTAGTGGACACTTCGGTCAATTCCATATATTTGCTATTATGAATTGGCTATGATACACATACAAGTGCAAGTATCTTTTTGATATAATGCCTTTTCCTTTGGGTAGGTATTAAGTAGTGGATTGATGGATTGAATAGAAGAACTACAGTTAGTTCTTTGAGAAATCTCCATATTGTTTTCCATAGATGTTGTGCTAATCAACATTTCCATCACCTGTGTATAAACACTCCCTTTTCACTGCATCTTCACCAATACGTATTTTTGTTTCACTTCATTAATGGCCACTCTGACAGGGGAAAGAAGATATCTTATTGTATTATTTTTCTTATTGTGGTTTTAACTTTCATTTCTCTGATGATTAGTGATGTCAAGTATCTTTTCATATGTTTCTTGGCCATTTGTACATATTCTGAAAAATTTCTGTTCATGTCATCTGCCCACTTTTTAATGGGGTTGTTTCTTTCATGTTGAGTTGCTTTAGGTCCTTATAAATTCTGGATATTAGTCTTTTTCCTGATGCATAGTTTGTGAATATTTTCCACCATTCTGTAGGTTGTTACTCTTTTACTTATTTATTTTGCTGTATAGGAGCTTTAGAGTTTAATTAAGTCCCATTAAAAAAATTTTTGTTTTGGTTACATTTATCTTTGGGGTCTTAGTCATAAATTGTTTGTGAAGGCCTATGTCCAGAAGAGTTTTCCAAGATTTTATTCTACAGTTTTTATGGTTTCATGTCATACATTTAAGTCTTTAATTAACCTTGAGTTAATTTTTGTACATGGGATCCAGTTTTATTTTTCCACATCTAGCTATCTAATTGTCACATAATTTATTGAATAGGATGTCTTTTCCCCAGAGTATATTTTCATCTGTTTTGTTAAAGATCAGTTGGTTATAGATTTATATCTTTATTCCTGGATTCTCTGTTCTATTCTACTGATCTGTGTTTACTTATATACCATTACTATGCTATTTTGGTTATGATAGCCTTGTAGTATAATTTAAAGTCATGTAATATGATGTTTTCAATTTTATTCTTTTTGTTTCAGATTGCTTTGGCTATATGAGCTCTTTTTAGGTTCTATAAAAATTTTAGAATTTTTTTTCTAATTCTGTGAAGAATGATGTTAGTATTTTTTTTTTTGATGTTAGTATTTTGATAGGCATTGCTTTGAATATCTATATTGCTTTATGAAGTATAGTCTCTCTTGTTTCCTTTTGTATCCTTGTGTTCTGGATATTGTATCTGAAATATTTGTGAAAATAATTTGAGGCCCAGGCCTAGGATTTTGGTTTCTTTTATAGAGAGGTTTTATGTTTTCTCCTGCCAGATACCTGGGGGCACTGCCAATCCAAAACTGGATTAAATTATGATCAGGAATAAAGCTTTCATGGACAACACAGATGATAAAAAACTGGGCTGTAAGTTAATGAAGTTCAAGTTAACTGATTCACAATTACCTTGAGGATGTTGCTAATTTGGGATACAGCTTCAGTTGAGGGTGGTTTATATATACTTTTATTTCATTGATTATGCTGTCAAGTGTTATTTGCATGCTATTTATATCCTTATGACTCTCAACTTTTTGTCTTTAGCACAGACCTCTTCCTTCAACTTTAGACTCATACATCAAACTGCCTATTTGACATCTCAATTTGTATATCTATTAGTCATCTTGAATTTAATATGTAAAAAACAGAAATCCTTAAGTATTTCCTCAAATAAATCTGTTCTACTGCATGTCTTCCACATCTCAGTAAATAAAACCATCATTCACCTACTTGCTCAGGACAAAAATTAAAAATCTTCTTTGAATAGTATCTCCTCATAATTAATAGCCAGCCATGTATACTTATCTTCAAATTATACCCAATGCGTTTCCATTTCTTTCCATTTCTGTCACCACCACCCATGTCTAAACTGTCTTCTCTTATCTGTATCTATCTTTTAACTGGTTTCCTTTCCTCTATTCTTGGTCATGGATGCTATATTATACAATCCATATAATTAACATTCCCTGCAGTTTGTACATATACAAAAGACCTGCTTTTGCCTTCTTACGTCATACTCTAACTCTCATTATTGGTGATGTCATCTCATTTTTCATTTACTTTTAAACTTCATCTAGACTTTGCCAACTGGTTCCCAGGGTTCCTCTATAAAGCAATCTTTGTGAAGTATCTGCACCCTGCTGCAGATAGGGTGTGCCCTTCCTACCATTTCAGATCCTGGTAAAGTCAAAGGTCACAAGAGAAGAATAGAAAAATAACCAGTGAATTCATACCTGCTTCCTACAGCATGGGGGGATCCACTAATCCCATAATCCCAGAGACGCTCTACTGCAGCAATAAAATAGTGTCGTGTTTTCTTTTGAAAGCTGCGGGGGCTCTGATTTTCATCCTCATCATAAATGTCAAAATCTTCCTTTTTTGTTTCAGTTGAGATGGTGTCATCATAGTCAATTTCTTCTTCATCTGGTGGAAGAGTAGTAAGGGTTATTTCCCTTAGATGGCGTTTCAAGACTAGTGGGTTTTGAGAGCACAACCTTCCATTTTCTCCTTGTTTTGCCCAAGTGGCTTCTCTTTGGGGTCTATCTTGTCCCTTGTTTACTGCTGCTATTTCATGATTGCTTTCATGTATGTTCAGGGTTAACATGATGTCCTTTGACTTTAATGTTGTGTTTTCTGTTGACTTCTCTTGGTATTTCCATTCTTCTTTTAGCATCTGGTTATTCCAAGCAAAAGGACTCAGGAGCTTGGAGGGAGTCTTTTCAGACCTTTCTGTTGTCACTTTCCAAAAGGGAACTTTTCCAAATCTATTTATTTTATTCCATTTAATAGCTCTCTGTGTTTTCTGAAGAAAAATATCTTCCATGAGATTCAGATGGCCAGGAGACCCACTGCTACTTTCTGTAGGGAAAAGGTTCTGATGAATGTGAACTTTTGGAAGCCATTCAACTTTCTGAGATGCTTCAGGAAAGCCTGGTTTCAAGGGAACAGTGTTATCAAGTTCCTTGTATGTAGCTGAGTTTGCAGCACTTGTCCCCAGGGAGTGAATTTTTCTTTGATTACCAATCACATCCAAAGTTAGGACAGCTAAAGAAGGGTCATTATTTTTGCCTCCTTGTAAAAAATGGCTGCTTTCTTGGACTCCAGAACTTTCCTTCATATAGGCAGATCCTAGAAAATGAGAAGAGTTGTCTTGGGATGGGACCCTGATAATATCTGTAAGTCTAATAGATGGAAATACTGATACCTTTGCAATGGCTAATGCAGAGTTATTCATAAAACAATCTAATAAAGTAGACTGAGTAATGTCCTTTTTCTCCTTCTTATAGTCTATCTGTGTGAGGGTGCCCTGTGTCAAATATTTCCTGGTTTTGGACCACTGAGTTGAGGTGTCATCCATAATTAGTTCCTTTTTAAGCTGTATTTCTTCTAGTGGGAGTCTAAATTGTTTCAAAGCCCGCTTACCACGTTGAATGATAACATTTTGGGGGCTTGGATTAGGAGGCATCCTTCGGGTTCCTGGATACTTCTCTATTTGCTTCATCTGATTTCCCCAGCCTTCCAAGTTTTCTTCCTCTCTTTTTTTTGAGAAATGGGCCATGTGAGTCTCTGCTCTATTTGCTGAATCATTTAATGACCTGTTGTCTTGAAGTACTGAAGTATAAGCCCCCTCATCTAAACCATGTACATTTTGCCTAGTGCTCTGTAAGAAAAGGTTCTTCATAAAATTCTTAGTGTCAGTCACTGTATACACCTGAGGCAAAAGTACATTCTCTTGGATTAATGTTTTCTTCCTTTCTATTTCTTTCTGAAGTTTTTTTTCTTGATTGCTTGTATCATTTTTGTGTACATTAGCCAAGTTACTAAGAAATATGTTCCTGCTGCTTGGAAAAGCCATCTCTTTGGGTCTTGTGTCCTTTGTAAATTCATCCTCTCCTACTACCACTTTATTCTTCTCTGACAATAAATTCTGATCTTCCACAGATTTTTCTGATCCTAAAGATATTAATTGCTTTGGGCTGAGGCCTTGCCCAGAGTTTGGGAAATTCTTTCCATGGGTCCTTTTAATCCAATTTTCTGATTGTGGAAAGAATAGCATCTTGAAGAATGACATTTCTGTATCTGGTGACATGGGGCCATCTTTTGTTTGGTGGAGCATTTCCACATATTTTGATGATATAGTTTTATTTGACACATGATTTAGCCTCAAAGCCATACTATTTTTGTCCATAAATATTTTATCATGAACCAAGGACACTAGTTCTTGAAACTTAGTATCATTTTCTTTCCAAACTGAGGTACTATTCTCATTTAATAATGCTGGTCTATCAATGTGAGTCTTTCTATTAGTTGTTGAATTATTGGATGCCATGTTTGCCTTTACCGAAGAGATATTTACTTTGAATAAAGCATTATCTTTGGTCAATGAAGCAGATCTCTGAGCTATTTTCTCTTTAAATAACCTATCATTCTCCACTGATGATAAATTTTTTCCTAGTGAACTTTCTTGACTATTTTTTAAATCTGTTTCCAACATCTTGTCAGCATTATTCCACTCACTCAAGGTCAGAGGTACACCAGACCCAATAAGGGCAAGTAAATTTTTGCCAAGTACAGTAGTGTCTAATTTGTTATCAAAGTGAAGTAGCGTACGTGGGGGTCCTACAGAACCCATCTTTTCAGTACCTGCTGTTAGATTGTCTAATGGAATTGTTGGTGCAGTCATTAGATTATTTGATGAACTAGAAACTTTTAAATTAAATTTCTTTAACTCCACTGCTATAGTTGTCCCAAAATTCTCACTTAGTGTTAATTTGAGGCTTGGTTCTGGAGTAAATACTATGTCTCCACTGTGATGGATGTCTGGCCTGAGATGTACCACTTTAGATGAGCCCTTCTTATTGTACATTGTTGCAGGTGAATGATCATCTGGAATAGCCTTAAATGTGACTGCTTGGAGATCAGATAAAGATAATCCATGTGAAGTAGGACTCTGTTCCGAGAACATCAGCAAGTCACTAGGGGAAGCATTTTGTACTTTAAACATCTGTGTTCTCTCTCCAAACTGAGGGTCAATCTTCTGTATGTCATTTTCTGGAACTGTGGTGGCTTTGAATTGATTTTGTCTAATGCTAGGGTGCCTTGAATTATGGGAGAAGCTTCTTGGTTCAATGACATTGTTTTCACTTAGCAAGTATGTTGAAATATCTTCATATGTGTCCTCATAATAATCATCAGTCTTCCCATCACAACTAGAAACTTTCAGTAAGGCTGTCATGCCTCTGTTCCGAAAGTCTGAGTTGTGGCATCCCAGAACCCACAGACCTGGAGATGAGGAAGAATAAGAATCTGATTACTCATAACTCAGGTTCCAAGAAAGTTTTATGTTAGAGATTCTCTCCTGTCCCAAGGTAAATGAAAAAAATACTAATCAATACATAATACACTTATCACAGGGGTAAATCCCTGCCACATATACCAGTCCAACAATAGTGCTAAAAGTGGGTTTTTCATTGCCACTGTTGTGATATGCCTGTTTGTGAAGACAAGAAAGGGCTGCAATTAAAATGAACAGATCTGGCGCCTGTGGCTCAAGGAGTAGGGCGCCAGCCCCATATACCGGAGGTGCCAGGTTCAAACCCAGCCCCGGCCAAAAAACAAAACAAAACAAAAAAAAAAAACTGTAAAATGAACAGATCTTGGGATAAAAATGAAGAAATTTAGTATAGACATATTAGAGAGTCTTCCCCCCCCCCCGTTTATTGTCAGGGCCGGGTTTGAACCCACCACCTCCGGTATACGGGGCCAGCACCCTACTCCTTTGAGCCACAGGCACTGCCCAATAGTGGAGAGTCTTAATAGTCACACAAAACTCTCTGTTGATGACAGTGACTTGATTCAGGAAAGTTTTTGTAGCAGCTATGTATTATTGCTATGTAATATAATGGCACAGGTTCTAGAGTCAGCTTGCCTGGGTTGAAATCCTAGTTCTACTATTTACCAGCTGTGTGACTTTGAGCAAGTCACTTAAGCTCTCTGAGCTCATTTTCTAATTTGCAAATAAGGCTAATAATAGCTACCCCATCATGTAATGGATTGAAATCACAAAATATATCTATTGTCCCCATTTTTAAGATACATAAGCACAAGGGAGCATCGCTTAGGTATAGGAGCACCTAATATAAAATCCTACCATGGTGCTAACAATATTAATTTCTGCTATGAAGGATTAGCTGACTGAAAGACTTCAATAAATTATAATAGGTCAATTCCATGGTGGTAAAGGAGATGCTTAAGCATAAGAGACAAAATGCACTCTTATCAAGTTACCCATCAGGTACCTAAACAGTTTTGTCATCTCACACATCTTTTCAGGCAAAATCTTAACTGCATCCAGTTTCCCCTGAAAGGGAAGCTTTTCCCAAAAGTATATTCCACAGAGCCCTGTGAGATAATGGGATGTCCATGAAAAAGCTTTGTATGGTCAAATACCTGTTGGAATCACTGCAACTTGCATTCTATGTCTAGCCAAATTATCAATCAAATGGAAAAAGAAAATAAAACCATTTCTAATATGCAAGGACTCAAAAAATCTACCTCAAAAGCAGCCATTTTCAGGAAGCAATTATAAAATGTTCACAACCGAAATAAAGGAGTACACCTAAAAAGAGTAAGACATGGGATTTAGGTATCAGGCACCTATCTTGAGGGAGGATGAAGAAAATTCCCAAGTTGACAATTGAGCCCCAGGCCCGGAGCAAACCAACCCAAGCTAGAACAAAAGAATGCTTGGCTCCAGAAGGTCAGTTGCTAAGCAAAAAGGATACATTATGTGATGTAACTTTTGAAAAATGAGGATAACTAAAGAGCAGACATTATAAAAATAGGAAAGCTATTAGAAGATCCAACTAAACTAGTTATAAAAATGGAAATGCAATATCATTTCTTTCCACATTTACATAGTCATGATAATGTGATTGTACTAAAAATAGGAACATAGCTGTATGATAAATTTGGGGAATTTGGGGATTGGAAGTCCAATTTTGTGATATTTGAAGCATATTTTTGATAGTGTAAAACCATGTTGAGTCAGGGTACACCAGGAATGAAGCTAAAATGAACAATTTAAATAAGGTTTTGAACTCTTAAAATTCCACTGTTATAAATAAAATCAAACTAATTCATTCTTTTTCCTGAGGGGGACAGTAATTGGGTAAGAAAATGAGAAATGGACATCAACAAACAGGTCTAGAATGACATACACTAAACTGGTAACAGAGTTTAACCCTGAAAGGGATGTGGGATTGGAAATGATGATCAAGAGGGTATTTAGTTATATTTGTATTAGTTGAATTTTTGTAACAAGAACATTTACTTGTATTACAAGTGTGACTAAAAGTATATTTAAAACATTCTAATTAATTCATAAATCTTAATCTAAGAGCTTAAACAATTGGTTCTTTGATGAAAAAGTCAACAAAATAGACAACCAAATAAAATCTAAGAAATTCTGTGATATGGGCTAATCTTACTGGAGTTAGATGTTATCTCAAAGTAGTTTTGATTTGCATTTCTCTGATGATTAAGGATGATGAGCATTTTTTCATATGTCTGTAGGCTGTGCACCTTGGCGTGGATGTGGAGAAAAGGGAACACTTCTACACTGCTGGTGGGAATGCAAATGAATACATTCCTTTTGGAAAGATGTTTGGAGAACACTTAGAGATCTAAAAATAGATCTGCCATTCAATCCTATAATTCCTCCACTAGGTATATACCCAGAAGACCAAAAATCACATTAGAACAAAGATATTTGTACCAGAATGTTTATTGCAGCCCAATTCATAATTGCTAAGTCATGGAAAAAGCCCAAGTGACCATCGATCCACAAATGGATTAATAAATTGTGGTATATGTACACCATGGAATATTATGCAGCCTTAGAAAGATAGAGACTTTATCTCTTTCATGTTTACTTGGATGGAGCTGGAACATATTCTCCTTAGTAAAGTATCTCAAGAATGGAAGAAAAAGTACCCAATGTACTCAGCCCTACTATGAAACTAATTTATGGCTTTCATATGAAAGCTATAACCCAGTTATAACCTAAGAATATGGGGAAGGGGGAGGGGGAGGGGAGGGATGGGGGAGGATGGGTGGAGGGAGGGTGATTGGTGGGATTACACTTATGCTGCATCTTACAAGGGTACATGTGAAACTTAGTAAATGTAGAATATAAATGTCTTAACATAATAACTAAGAAAATTCCAGGAACACTATGTTAACCAGTGTGATGAAAATGTGTAAACGGTCTATAAAACCAGTGTATGGTGCCCCATGATCGCAGTAATGTACACAGCTATGATTTAATAAAAAAAAAAAATAAAAAAATAAAATCTAAGAAATTTCACATATATAAAATTTGAAATAATAAATGAGATATAATTACAGATTACAAAGAAAATGAAAAGAATTGCACTTCTCTTGGAGCCATCTCAACTGCCGGCCTCTTCTTCAACTTCTGACATAGGTGCAAACTACTTGACTAAGTTTGGGACTTGGTCAGCACTACAAATACACAGATTGGCATCTTGCCTCTGTGATCTAACCAGGTATTTCAGTGAACTTACTACTTCTGTAAGCTGTTATCCAATCTTGGAACTAGTTACTATCAAAGTAACATAGAGACACAGAGCCCTGCTGACCATAAGCTAGCACAGGTAGCAAGAGGAAGAGAGAGGCCACCATAGTAGAAGAGAGATAAAAGCCCAGTAGAAACTAGAAATTGAAATGCAATTAGTTTACCTTAACCTTTCTTCCAGCTTTAGAGTAAAGGGAATTCAACATCCACTAAATAGAGAAAAAGGTAGACTAAAGCAAATCATTCATCCTCTCTGTTAACAAACCTTAATCAGGACATATGTGTACCTTGTTTGAGGACAGAATAGAACAACGTGTGACCTATTAAAACACTGCAGAACAAAGAGAAAGAAAGAGAAGTCATGAAACAAATAGGAGGTAATACTTATAAAAGTAATCTAGTGTAGATTCCAGAAAATGTGAGAACAAAAAGCATGGCATATTAATAGAAACACAAGGAGACAGTCTCCATAATTTAAGATCTCAAAGATACAGATTCTATAATATAAGACTGCAAAGGGTATACACAAAGTTAAATGGTAATTCAACAGGATGAAATAAAAATCAAGAGTCATTAGGAAACTTAAAACATAATAAAAGATGACCAATTCTGTGTGTGTGTGTGTGTGTTTTAATAAAACCTTATTTACGAGCATCAGGGGGCAGAGATAAGATGGCTGACTAAAGCCAGCTTTCCACAGAGGCTCCCATCCTGAAGGAGAGTTAAAGGACAGAAATTTAGCAAGTAACCTGGCTGATTAGAGCTGCACCTAGAGAGAAGGTTGAAGAACGCACATCAACCCTGCTGAGGTAAGTTATGAACCCAAGGATACAAACAAAAGGTACAAAATCCATCACCAAGCAGACGGGAGTCCTCTTCCCCATGAGAACGGCTCGGAGTACTCAATAACAAACGAGCAGAGTTCAAAAGTCCTCCCATTATACTCCACGGGAGAGACCCTCTAAAAACTGGACCTACTTCTCCACTAGGGTGCCATGGCTCTCTCCTGCCAGGCATAAAACTGTGTAAAACTGTATATATTCTCTACCTGCAATTCTGAGCTCCCGGCACTCCCCTCCACTCTCACTCTGAGGTCTGGAGGCCTGTTCCCCAGGAGTCCAGATTCTTGTGTGATTTCTCAAGGGGTGTGGACAGGGCCTGGACAGCTGCTGGTTGGTGCTGATTCTGCAGCACGGGAGTGAGGAGAGGATGGTCGGCTGAGAGGGAACTACGCCGGAGTGGCAGTGCCCCGAGACACAGAGCAGCAGCCGTTTTTGGCAACAATAGGGCTCACCCCTAGATATTCTGGTATCACACCCCCTTTCTCTCTGGGCAACCAGAGGAGGCTGGGCATCTTCTCAGGTGGCAACCACCGGCAGAACAGATCTCGGATGGAAACACAGGCCCTGTGAGTAAAGGGTTTGCCTGAGGCAGTACTGGCCTGGGTGGAGCGCAGGGACTAGAAAATGCACGTGCAGTACCGGCTAACTCCCAGGGTGGGGCTGATCCAGAGGACCCCTTTACAGAGCCTAAGACACACTTGGCTCTCAGGGGATCATCAGCCTAGACAAAGGAGGGCAGGAGGCTACAACTGACAGCTAACCATGCTGCGAATACAAACCTGCAGAAGCAAAGACAGAGCCTGAGGTGCAGGTTCTATGAACTCAAAACAGCTTGTCTTCAGCAGGGGAATTTAGCCAGGACAGAAACAAATTCCACAAAGTTGTTCTGCTCTGTCAGTAACATAAATCAGGGGCAGGGCTAGAACTGAGTGAACATCCCCAGCCTCCATCAAGCACCCGAAGTTCTCAGGCCTCACCTCTCCATGCCAGATATAGGTAGAGAGCAGCGGCCTGGCTGAGGAGACATAGATTTCCTTGTGATTCAGGCAGGTGCAATCTGCTGAAGTATCTGCTCATTGGAGGCAACTGGGTCACAGCCCTGCAGGGTTATCAGTGACTGGGTGTGACAGAGGTGCAAGGTGGGAAAGGAGGCATCAACCTTCCCAGACCAATCTATTTGCTGGGTGGGTCCTCCTGACCTCACAGAGCACCGGAGCAAGTCATATTTGAGTTGTCAGCAGACCCCTGCGATCTATTTGCCAGAGACCTTTTAAACTCTCCCACCTAAGACAGATGCTGACTGAGACAATTGATTTGGACTTTTTGAACTGAGCCAATCACCTGAGGACTATCCAAGTGGTGCCCTGGGTGTGTGGTGGTAGGAAGGTTTGATTTTCCTTTTCCAATTGTTGCCTGTCGGGGGTGGGGTGACTTAATTGCTGGTATTTCTCCACACCTCAGACTTCAACCCAGAGTAACTGTTTCATTAGGGTCAGACAGAGACCAGCTGAAAACAATACAGAGCCACTTAGCCCCACCACACCAAACAGGTCCACAGTTTCTCAGGCTGTAGCACTGTACGGGTCCTCGGCAAAGCTCTAAGAAAAAAGTCAAATGATGTAAAATAATCATGGGACGGAATTAACAGAAAACCTCTGGTAACATGAACAACCAGAGTAGATAAAACCCTTCTCCCCAAGGAAAGATATGGCAGATGTAACTGAAGATCCCATTCATAAACAGCTGGCCAAGATGTCAGAAATCAAATTCAGAATTTGGATTGCAAAAAAGATTAATAGAATGAAGGAAAATTTGGAATTAGAAATTTGAGGAGTAATTCAAAAGTTGGGATTAGAAATTTGAGGAGAAATTAAAAAGTTGTCTCAAGAATTCAATGAATTCTGTCAAAACCAAAGATTTTGACACATTGAAGCAAGAATTTGCAGTCGTCAAAGATCTGAAGAATACAGTAGAATCCCTCAGTAACAGAGTGGAGCAAGCAGAAGAAAAGATTTCTGACATTGAAGACAAAGCATTTGAACACTCCCAAGCTCTCAAAGAGGAAGAGATATGGAGGGCAAAAATGGATCATTCTCTCAGAGAGCTCTGGGATAATTCGAAGAAGGCTAATATGTGCCTCATAGGAATCCCTGAAAGCAATGAAGTTGCTTCGCAAGGCACAGAGGTCCTTCTCCATGAAATTATGAAAGAGAATTTTCCAGACATGCCAAGAGATTCTGAAATTCAAATACCAGTATCAGAACCCCAGCACAACTCAACCTGAATAAGGCATCCCCCAGGCACATCATAATTAACTTCACTAAAGTTCATATGAAGGAGAAAATTCTGAAAGCAGCCAGACGTAAGAACACCATAACCTACAAAGGGAAGAATATTAGAATGACTACAGATCTCTCTGCTGAAATGTTTCAAGCCAGAAGAGGGTTGTCATCAACTTTTAATCTCCTAAAACAAAATAACTTTCAATCCTGGATCCTCTATCCAGCTAAACTGAGTTTCATTTATTATGGAGAAATTAAATACTTTAATGACATTAACATGTTGAACAAATTTGCCATAAACAAATCAGCTCTTCAGGATATTCTCAGACCTATCCTCCATAATGACCAGCCCAATCCTCTACCACAAAAGTAAACTCACTCAGAAACTTTTGATCAAACTCCAACTTCCACAGTGATGAAAGGATTAACAATGTCCACTGGAATTTTGAAAAACTTGATACCCAAAATTTTACCAGACTTGTCAATATTCTCCATTAATGTGAATGGCTTAAACTGTCCTCTAAAGAGGCACAGGATTTGCTTGACTGGATACAAATACTCATGCCAGATATTTGCTGCATACCAGAATCACATCTTACCTTATAAGATAAATATAGACTCAGGGTGAAAGGATGGTCGTCCATATTTCAGGCAAATGGTAATCAGATAAAAGCAGGTGTTGTGATTCTATTTACAGATACAATAGGCTTTAAACCAACAAAAGTAAGGAAGGATAAGAATGGTCACTTCGTATTTGTTAAGGGTAATACTCAATATGATGAGATTTCAATTATTAATATTTATGCACCCAATCAGAATGCACCTAAATTTATGAGAGAAACTCTAACAGACATGAGCAACTTGATTTCCTTCACCTCCATAATAGTTGGAGATTTCAACACTCCCTTGGCAGTGTTGGATAGATCCTCCAATAAGAAGCTGAGCAAACAAATTTTAGATTTAAACCTCACCATTCAAAATTTGGATTTAGGAGACATCTACAGAACATTTCATTCCAAGAAAACTGAATACACATACTTATCATCAGCCCACAGAACACACTCCAAAATCGATCACATCTTAGGTCACAAGTCTAACCTCAGTAAATTTAAAGGAATAGAAATTATTCCTTACATCATCTCGGACCACCATGGAATAAAAATTGAACTCAGTAACAACAGGAATTTGCATACTCATACAAAAACATGGAAGTTAAATAACTTATGCTGAATGATACCAGGGTCATAGATAAAATGAAGAAAAAAAATTGCCAAATTTTTGGAACAAAATGACAATGAAGACACGAATACTGCAATGGCAGTCCTAAGAGGGAAATTTATAGCACTGCAAGCCTTCCTCAAAAGAACAGAAAGAGAAGAAGTTAACAACTTAAAGGGACATCTCAAACAACTGGAAAAGGAAGAACATTCCAAATCCAAACCCAGTAGAAGAAAAGAAATAACCAAAATTAGAGCAGAATTAAATGAAATTGAAAACAAAAGATTTACACAACAGATAAATAAATCAAAAAGTTGGTTTTTTGAAAAGGTCAATGAAATAGATAAACCTTTGGCTAACATAACCAGGAAAAAAGGGTAAAACCTCTAATTTCATCAATAAGAAATGACAAAGAAGAAATAACAACAGACTCCTCAGAAATGCAAAAAATCCATAATGAATATTATAAGAAACTTTATTCTCAGAAATATGAAAATCTGAAGGAAATTGACCAATACTTGGAAGCTTGTCACCTTCCAAGACTTACCCAGAATCAAGTGCAAATGTTCAACAGGGCAATATCAAGTTCTGAAGTAGCCTAAACCATACAAAATCTCCCTAAAAAGAAAAGCCTGGGACGGGATGGATTCACGTCAGAATTCTACAAAACCTTTGACTTTTGAAGATTTGATATTTATTTATTTATTTATTTTTGTTTACTTTTTATTAAATCATAGCTGTGTACATTAATATGATCACGGGGCACCATACACTTGGTTCATAGACCGTTTGACACATTTTCATTACACTAGTTAACGTAGCTTTCCTGGCATTTTCTTAGTTAATTTGCTAAGACCTTTACATTCCACGTTTACTAGGATTCACATATACACTTGTAAAATGCACTGCAGGTGTAATCCCATTAATCTCCCTCCCTTCACCAACCACCCTCCTCCCTCCCCTCCCTTTTCCCCTTCTCCCTATTCTTAGGTTGTAACTGGGTTACAGATTTCATGTGAAGGTCCTACATTAGTTTCATAATAAGGGTGAGTACATTGGGTACTTTTTCTTCCATTCTTGAGACACTTTACTAAGAAGAATATGTTCCAGCTCCATCCATGTAAACATGAAAGAGGTAAAGTCTCCATCTTTTTTTAAGGCTGCATAATATTCCATGGTGTACATATACCACAATTTATTAATCCATTCATGGATCGATGGGCACTTGGGCTTTTTCCATAACTTAGCAATTATGTAGGGCTGCAATAAATATTCTGATACAAATATCTTTGTTATGATGTGATTTTTGTTCTTCTGGGTATATGCCCAGTAGGGGGATTACAGGATTGAATGGCAGATCTATTTTTAGTTCTCTAAGTGTTCTCCATATCTCTTTCCAAAAGGAATGTATTAATTTGCATTCCCACCAGAAGTGCAAAAGTGTTCCCTTTTCTCCACATCCACGCCAACATCTCTGGTCTTGGGATTTTGTGATGTAGGCTAGTCTCACTGGAGTTAGATGATATCTCAAAGTAGTTTTGATTTGCATTTCTCTGATGATTAAAGATGATGAGCATTTTTTCATATGTCTGAAGGCTGTGCACCTGTCTTCTTCAGAGAAGTTTCTCTTCAAGTCCCTTGCCCAGCCTGTGATGGGATCCCTTGTTCTTTTCTTGCTAATGCATTTGAGTTCTCTGTGGATTCTGGTTATTAAACCTTTGTCGGAGACATAACCTGCAAATATCTTCTCCCATTCTGAGGGCTGTTTGCTTGCTTTACTTACTGTGTTCTTGGCTGTGCAGAAGCTTTTTAGTTTGATCAAGTCCCAATAGTGTATATTTGAAGCAGCTTCAATTGCCTGGGGGGTCCTTCTCATAAAAAACTCACCCAACCCAATTTCTTCAAGGGTTTTCCCTGCACTCTCTTCCAGTATTTTCATGGTTTCATGTCTTAGGTTTAAATCTTTAAACCAGTGAGAGTCTATCTTGGTTAATGGTGAGAGGTGTGGGTCCAGTTTCAGTCTTCTACAGGTTGCCAGCCAGTTCACCCAGCACCATTTGTTAAATAAGGAATCTTTTCCCCGTTGAATGTTTTTAATTGGCTTGTCAAAGATCAAATAACGGTAATTAGCTGGATTCATCTCTTGGTTCTCTATTATTTTCCAGACATCTACTTCTCTGTTTTTGTGCCAGTACCATGCTGTTTTGATCACTATCGATTTGTAGTATAGTCTGAAGTCTGGTAGCGTGATTCCTCCTGCTTTGTTTTTATTTTTGAGTAATGTCTTGGCTATTCGAGGTTTTTTCTGATTCCATATAAAACGAAGTATTGTTTTTTCAAGATCTTTAAAGTATGACAGTGGAGCTTTAATGGGGATTGCATTGAAATTATATATTGCTTTGGGTAGTATGGACATTTTAACAATGTTGATTCTTCCCAACCATGAGCATGGTACATTTTTCCATTTGTTAACATTCTCAGCTATCTCTTTTCTTAGAGTTTCATGGTTCTCTTTATAAAGATCTTTCACGTCCTTTGTTAGATAAACTCCCAAGTATTTCATCTTCTTTGGTACTACTGTGAATGGGATAGAGTCCTTAATTGTTTTTTCAACTTGACTATTGTTGGTATATATAAAGGCTACCGATTTATGAATGTTGATTTTGTAACCTGAGACGCTGCTGTATTCCTTGATCACTTCTAAGAGTTTTGTAGTAGAGTCCCTAGTATTTTCCAGATATACAATCGTATCATCTGCGAAGAGCAAAAGTTTGATCTCTTCTGACCCTATGTGGATACCCTTGATCGCCCCTTCTTCCCTAATTGCGGTGGCTAAAACTTCCATTACAATGTTAAAGAGCAATGGAGACAATGGGCAACCTTGTCTGGTTCCTGATCTGAGTGGAAATGATTCCAATTTAACTCCATTCAATATGATATTGGCTGTAGATGGCCTCTATCAGTTTAAGAAAAGTCCCTTCTATACCAATTTTCTTACGTGTTCTGATCATGAAGGGATGTTGGATGTTATCAAAAGCTTTTTCTGCATCGATTGAGAGAATCATATGGTCTTTGTTTTTTAATTTGTTTATGTGCTGAATTACATTTGTACATTTACGTATATTGAATCAGCCTTGAGACCCTGGGATAAAACCAACTTGGTCATGATGTATGATTTGTTTGATATGTTGCTGGATTCTGTTTGTTAGAATTTTGTTGAAAATTTTTGCATCTATATCATTAGTGATATTGTTCTATAATTTTCTTTTCTTGTTGGGTGTTTTCCTGGTTTGGGGATCAGGGTGATGTTTGCTTCATAGAACGTGTTGGGTAGTCTTCCTTCTTTTTCTACCTTTTGGAACAGGTTGAGTAATATAGGTACTAATTCCTCTTTAAATGTTTGGTAGAATTCTGACGTAAAACCATCTGGTCCCGGGCTTTTCTTTTTGGGGAGATTTTGTATGGTTGATGTTATTTCCGAACTTGATATGGGCCTGTTCAACATTTCCACTTGATTTTGGTTAAGTCTTGGAAGGTGACGTGCTTCCAAGTAACAGTCAATTTCCTTCAGATTTTCATATTTCTGAGAGTAAAGTTTCTTATAATATTCATTAAGGATTTTTTTGATTTCTGAGGAGTCTGTTGTTATTTCGTGTTTGTTATTTCTGATTGATGAGATTAGAGATTTTACTCTTTTTTTCCTGATTTGGTTGGCCAAAAGTTTATCTATTTTGTTGACCTTTTCAAAAAACCAGCTTTTTGATTTATTGATCTGTTGTATTATTCTTTTGTTTTCAATTTCATTTAGTTCTGCTCTGATTTTGGTTATTTCTTTTCTTCTACTGGATTTGGGGTTGGAGTGTTCTTCCATTTCCAGTCTCTTGAGATGTCCCATTGAGTTGCTTACTTCCTCTCTTTCTGTTCTCCTGAGGAAGGCTTGCAGTGCTATAAATTTCCCTCTTAGAACTGTCTTTGTGGTGTCCCAGAGCTTCTGATAGTTCGTGTCTTCATTGTCGTTTTGTTCCAAAAATTTAGCAATTTCCATCTTGATCTCATCTCTGACCCAGCTATCATTCAGCATAAGGTTATTTAACTTCCATGTTTTTGTATGAGTATGCAGATTCCTATTGTTACTCATCTCAAGTTTTATTCCATGATGGTCCGAGAAGATGCATGGAATAATTTCTATTCCTTTAAATTTACTGAGGTTAGACTTGTGACCTAAGATGTGATCGATTTTGGAGTAAGTTCCATGGGCTGATGAGAAGTATGTGCATTCAGATTTGTTGGGGTGAAATGTTCTGTAGATGTCTGCTAAATCTAAATGCTGGATGGTTAGATTTAAATCTAGAATTTCTTTACTCAGCTTTTTGTTGGAGGGTCGATCTATCACTGCCAAAGGAGTGTTGAAATCTCTGACTATTATGGAGCTAGAGGAAATGAAGTTGCTCATGTCTGTTAGAGTTTCTCTTATAAATTGAGGTGCATTCTGGTTGGGTGCATAGATATTAATAATTGAGATCTCATCATATTGATTCTTACCCTTAACAAATATGAAGTGACCATTTTTGTCCTTCCTTACTTTTGTTGGTTTATAGCCTATTGTATCCGCAAATAAAATTGGAACACCTGCTTTTTTCTGGTTACCATTTGCCTGAAATATGGATGACCATCCTTTCACCCTGAGTCTGTATTTGTCTTTTAAGTTAAGATGTGACTCTTGTATGCAACAAATGTCTGGCCTGAGTTTTTGTATCCAGTCATCTAACCTATGTCTCTTTAGAGGGCAGTTTAAGCCATTCACATTAATGGAGAGTATTGATAAGTTTGGTGAAATTTTGGGTATTGAGTTTTTCAAAAGTCCAGTGGGCATTTTTAATCCCTTCGCCAGTGTGGAAGTTGGAGTTTGATCAGAAGTTTCTGAGTGAGTTTACTTTTGTAGTACAGGATTGGGTTGGTTATTATGGTGGATAGGTCTGAGACTATCCTGAAGAGCTTGTTTGGTTATGGCAAATTTCTTTAGCATATGAATGTCATTAAAGTATTTAATTTCTCCATCATAAATGAAAGTCAGTTTAGCTGGGTACAAGATCCGGGGTTGAAAGTTATTTTGCTTGAGGAGATTAAACGTTGATGACCACCCTCTTCTGGCTTGAAAAATTTCAGCAGAGAGATCTGCAGTCATTCTAATGTTCTTCCCTTTGAAGGTAATAGTTTTCTTTCCCCTGGCCACTTTGAGAATTTTCTCCTTCATATTAACTTTAGTGAAGTTAATTATGATATGACTGGGGGATGTCTTATTGGGGTTGAGTCATGCTGGGGTTCTGAAGCTATCTGCTACCTGAATTTCAGGTTCTCTAGGCATGTCTGGAAAATTCTCTTTCATAATTTCATGCAGAAGGGCCTCTGTGCCCAGTGAGGCCACTTCATCTGTTTCAGGAATTCCTATGAGTCGGATATTTGCCTTCTTTGAGTTATCCCAGAGCTCTCTGAGAGAGTGATCTATTTTTACTCCATTTCTCTTCCTCTTTGAGAGTCTGGGAGCGTTCAAAGGCTTTATCTTCAATGTCGGAGATCCTTTCTTCTGCTTGGCCCATTCTGTTGCTAAGGGATTCTACTGTATTTTTCATATCTTTGACGGCTGCAAATTCTTGCTTCAGTGTGTCTAAGTCTTTGGTGGTTTTGTCTTTAAATTTGTTAAATTCTTGAGACAGCTTTTGAATTTCTCCACAAATTCCTAGTTCCATTTTGTTAATCTTGTTTGCCATCCAAATTCTGAATTCGATTTTTGACATCTCAGCCAGTTGTTTGTGAATGGGATCTTCAATTACATCTGCCGTATCTTTCCTTGGGGGGAGTTGATCTATTCTGGTTATTCATGTTACCAGAGTTTTTCCGCTGATTCTGCCCCATGATTGTTTTACTCCCTGTTTCTCCCCTGGTGTTTTGTCGAGGACCCGTACAGTGCTGTGGCCTGAGAAACTGGGGCCCTGTTTGGTGTAGAGGGGCTAAGTGGTTATGTCTTGTTTTCAGCTGGTTTCTATTTGACCCTAGTGAAACAGTTGCTCTGGGTTGAAGTCTCAGCTGTGGAGAAATACCAGCAATTAAGTCACCCCACCCACCACAGGCAACAAATGAAAAAGGAAAATCAAACCTTCCTACAACCACACACCCAGGGCACCACCTGGATAGTCCCCAGGTGAGTGGCCCAGTTCAAAAGGTCCAAATCAATTGTCTCAGTCAGCAGCTGCCTCAGGTGGGAGAGTTCAAGAGGTCCCTGGGAACTGGATCATAGGGGTCTGGTGACTGCTCTAATATGGCTTGCTCCAGTGCTGCGTGGAGTCCGGAAGAGCCACCCAGTAAATAGATCAGTCTGGGAAGATTGATGCCTCCCTCCCCACCTTGCAGCTCTGTCACACCCAGTCACTGCTAGCCCCACAGGGCTGTGACCCAGTCAGTTGTCTGCAGTAAGCAGATACTCCAGTGGTTTGCACCTGCCTAAATCACAGGGTAGTCTGTGTCTGCTCGTCTAGGCCGCTACTCTCTGTCTTTATACAGCAGGGTGTGGTGTGGCCTGTCAACCTCAGGCACTTGATGGAGGCTGGAGGTGTTCACTCAGTTCCAGCCCCACCCTTAGTTTATGTTACTGGGTGAATGGAACAACCCTGTGGGAGTTTGTTTCTGACCCTGCTAGATTCTTCTGCAAAGGAGAGGTTGATTTGAGTTCCCAGAACCTGTGCCTCAGGCCCTGTCTTTAGTCCTGTGGGTTTGTATTCGCAGCACGATCAGTTGTCAGCTGTAGCCTCTTGGCCTCCTTTGTCAATAGGCTGGTGATCCCCTGAGGGCCAGGTGTGTCTTAGGCTCAGTAAAGCGGTCGTCTGGATCAGCCCCACCCTGGAAGTTTCCCGGCTCTGCGGGTGTGTTTTCTAGTCCCTGTGTTCCACCCAGATCAGTGCTGCCTCCGGCAAACCCTTTACTCATGGGGCCTGTGTTTCAGTCCCAGGTCTGTTCCATGGTGGTTGTCATCTGAGAAGATGCTCGGCCTCATCTGGTTGCTCAGGAAGATAGGAGGAGAGGCTATGGGATATCTGGGGGTGGGCCTTGTTATTGCTGAAGACGGCTGTTGCTCTGCACCTCGGGGCACCAGCACTCCACTGATATTCCCTCTTAGCCGACCATCGTCTTCTCGCTCCTTTGCTACAGAGTCAGCACTGGCCAGCTGCAGTCCAGGTCCTGTCTGCACCTCTCGAGAGTTCACCCAAGAATCTGGACACCTGGGGGGGCAGGTCTCCAGATCACAGAGTGAGAGTGGAGGGGAGTGTTAGGAGCTCAGAGTTGCAGGTTGTAACACCAAGCTCATTGAGACCAAATGAACATATAAACAGATACAAAGGTTACCAGGCACACGGGCCCATAGATACAGAGACAGACGGAAACACATAGACATACAGGTAACAGCCATGACAACAGGAATATAAGAACAACTGTAATAAAAATAGTGATAATCATAAAATAATTGAAAGAAAGGGAAAAAAGAGAGAGAAAAAAGTGGTGTTAGTAAGAATGTTAAATGAGAAGAAAGAAGAAATTAAAATTAGAAGACATAGAAATAAAAAGTATATCTATATAAAAAGTAATAATAAAAAATTATCAAAATCTCCTCTAAGAAAATGGTGAGGAAAAAACAGACAAAAACAAAACAAACAAAAAAAACCCATGAAAACCAAAAAAAAAAGAAACAAAAAAAAAGGCACCAACTACAAAAATATTCTTGCATGTAGAAATATACCTATATATATCTATATGTCTGCTGTAGAGATCAACTTTTGTAGGAATATATTCATACTGCAATATACTTTCTGGACACCAGGTGGTGCTGTGAGTGGTTCCGAGACTTATACCTAATGTACAGTTTATACTGTTACCATGGTAACCACCTTCCATGGCCGATCACCATTTTGGAATTTCTGTAAAAGTTTGTCACCTAAGAATTGTGTAACCTCGGCTGTTCTTTTCCAGACAGCACTTGCAACCGACCTTCCCACTCTGTGCAGGTGTCCACGCTTCTTAAGTCTTTCCACTCTGTTCCCAGGTTCTCCTGCAAACTGGCGACTGCAATCGGCTGTAGGGGGAGTGGTGCTGAGTTTGTGGGGTCATTGGTGGGCTTGCGGTTTTATCTGCTGTAGCTGGCTCCCGCAGCTTTAGTAGCTTTGTGGCTTTAGCAGCTAAAGCCGGGTCCGCGGCTTCAAGCTGGTTCCCATGGTTGGAGCATTCAGGGGACTTATTCTGAGTTTTATGGTTCAGAGTTTCCCTTTTGGATTGGCGCCCGCCAATTCGCCGCACAACCTGAACTGCCAGCCCCCTCCAACACCTGGGGGAAAGGTGCCTGCCCTTTTGGGTAGTTCAAAATGTCTGATTCCCGGGCAGGATCCCTTCCCTTCAATTGTCCAACAGTTTGCCCAGCTCCCTGTGGTTTTGAGCGGCTCTCCTTTCGGATGCCTCCCTCAGTTCAGGAATAATTATTTGTCAATTGGGTTTTGTCAGCATTTACAAGCTGCTGACCTCTGTAGGGGAGGGGCCTTCTGGCCAGCACGGCAGAGCAGGGAAGAATCTCTACAACAGAGTCTGTGATTTTAAATCACCCCTCATATATAGCAATCTGCCAGTTCGCTGGGTATCTCCAGCTGTCTGTCCACTCCAATAATCTACACACAGGGAAGGTCCAGACCGCCTTTCCTCTCAACTGATGGCTTGGGAGAGGTGGGCTACATGTCTGTCCTGTCCGCCATCGTGCTCCACCCCCTCTACAAAACCTTTGAAGAGAAACTAGTACCTATATTACTTAACCTTTTCCAAAATATAGAAGAAGAATGAACACTACCCAACACTACCCAATACATTCACTACCCAACACTACCCAACACGTCCTGAAGGAAACATCACCCTGATCTCCAAACCAGGAAAAGACCCAACAAGAACAGAAAATTATAGAACAATATCACTAATGAATATAGATGTAAAAATATTCAACAAGATCCTAACAAACAAAATCCAGCAACACATCAAACAAATTATACATCATGACCAAGTTGGTTTTATCCCAGGGTCTCAGGGCTGATTCAATATACATAAATCTATAAATATAATTCATCACATAAACAAATTAAAAACAAAGACCATATGATTCTCTCAATTGATGTAGAAAAAGCTTTTGATAATACCCAGTATCCCTTCATGATCAGAACACTTAAGGAAATTGGTATAGAAGGGACATTTCTTATACTGATAGAGGCCATCTACAGCAAACCCACACCCAATATCGTATTGACTGGAGTTAAATAGAAATCATTTCCACTCAGATCAGGAACCAGACAAGGCTGCCCATTGTCTCCACTGCTCTTTAACATTGTAATGGAAGTTTTAGCCATCGCAATTAGGGAAGAAAAGGCGATCAAGGGTATCCATATAGGGCCAGAAGAGATCAAACTTTCGCTCTTCGCAGATGATATGATTGTATATCTGGAAAACACCAGGGATTCTACTACAAATCTCTTAGAAGTGATCAAGGCATAGAGCAGCATCTCGGGTTACAAAATCAACATTCATAAATCGGTAATCTTTATATATACCAACAATAGTCAAGCTGAAAAAACAGTTAAGGACTCTATTCCATTCACAGTAGTGCCAAAGAAGATGAAATATTTGGGAGTTTATCTAACAAAGGACATGAAAGATCTCTATAAAGAGAACTATGAAACTCTAAGAAAAGAAATAGCTGAAAATGTTAACAAATGGAAAAACATGTCATACTCGTGGCTTGGAAGAATCAACATTGTTAAAATGTCCATACTACCCAAAGCAATATACAATTTTAATACAATCCCTATTAAAGCTCCACTTTGATACTTTAAAGTTCTTGAAAAAATAATACTTCATTTTATATGGAATCAGAAAAAAACCTTGAATAGCCAAGACATTACTCAGAAATACAAACAATGCAGGAGGAATCACCATACCAGCCCTCAGACTGTACTATAAATCAATAGTGATCAAAACAGCATGGTACTGGCACAAAAACAGAGAGGTACATGTATGGAACAGAGAACCAAGAGATGAACCCAGCTACTTACCGTTATTTGATCTTTGACAAGCCAATTAAAAACATTCAGTGGGGAAAAGATTCCCTATTTAACAAATGGTGCTGGGTGAACTGGCTGGTGACCTGTAGAAGACTGAAACTGGACCCACACCTTTCACCATTAACTAAGATAGACTCTCACTGGATTAAAGATTTAAACTTATGACATGAAACTATAAAAATACTAGAAGAAAGTGCAGGGAATACTCTTGAAGAAATCGGTCTGGGCGAATATTTTATGAGGAGGACCCCCCACACAATTCAAGCCGCTTCAAAAATACACTACTGGGACCTGATCAAACTAAAAAGCTTCTGCACAGCCAAGAACACAGTAAGTAAAGCAAGCAGACAGCCCTCAGAATGGGAGAAGATATTTACAGGTTATGTCTCTGACAAAGGTTTTTTTTTTTTTTTTTTTTTTTTTTGTAGAGACAGAGTCTCACATTATGGCCCTTGGTAGAGTGCCATGGCCTCACACAGCTCACAGCAACCTCCAACTCCTGGGCTTAAGTGATTCTCTTGCCTCAGCCTCCCAAGTAGCTGGGACTACAGGCACCCGCCACAATGCCCAGCTATTTTTTGGTTGCAGTTTGGCCGGGGCTGGGTTTGAACCCGCCACCCCCGGTATATGGGGCTGGCGCCCTACCGACTGAGCCACAGGCGCCGCCCTGACAAAGTTTTAATAACCAGAATCCACAGAGAACTCAAATGTATAAGCAAGAGAAGAACAAGTGATCCTATCGCGGTCTGGGCAACGGACTTGAAGAGAAACTTCTCTGAAGAAGACAGGTGCATGGCCTACAGACATATGAAAAAATGCTCATCATCCTTAATCATCAGAGAAATGCAAATCAAAACTACTTTGAGATTGCATCTAACTCCAGTAAGATTAGACCATATCACAAAATCTCAAGACCAGAGATGTTGGCGTGGATGTGGAGAAAAGGGAATACTTCTACACTGCTGGTAGGAATGCAAATTAATACATTCCTTTTGGAAAGATGTTTGGAGTACACTTAGGGATCTAAAAATAGATATGCCATTCAATCCTATAATTCCTCTACTAGGTATATACCCAGAAGATCAAAAATCACATTAGAACAAAGATATTTGTACCAGAATGTTTATTGCAGCCCAATTCATAATTGCTAAGTCATAGAAAAAGCCCATGTGCCCATTGATCCACAAATGGATTAATAAATTGTGGTATATATACACCTTGGAATATTATGTAGCCTTAGAAAGATGGAGACTTTACCTCTTTCATGTTTACATGGATGGAGCTGGAGCTTATTCTTCTTAGCAAAGTATGTCAAGAATGGAAGAAAAAGTATCCAATGTACTCAGCCCTACTATGAAACTAATTTATGGCTTTCATATGAAAGCTACAACCCAGTTATAACCTAAGAATATGGGGAAGGAGGAGAGGTAGGGTAGAGATGGGGGTGGATAGGCGGAGGGAGGGTGATTCGTGGGATTACACCTGCGGTGCATCTTACAAGGGTACATGTGAAACTTAGTAAATGTAGAATGTAAATATCTTAAGACAATAACTAAGAAAATGCCAGGAAGGCTATGTTATCCAGTGTGATAAAAATTTGTCAAATGGTCTATAAAACCAGTGTATGGTGCCCCATGATTGCATTAATGTGCACGGCTATGATTTAATAATAAAATAAAATTTAAAAAATACAACCTTATTCATGAAAACAGGCAGCAGGCTAGAAAACAAAAGGGCCGTGGTTTGCCAACTTCTGATGTCAATGGTCCACCCACTGTGCCTTTCATGGAGCTTTAAAGGATGACCAATTTTTAAGATGGTGGAAAAAAGTCTGGCAATTTTTCCTATTTTTTTAGAAATTACCCCAAGGAATGAAAAACAGAACACTAACTCTATCTTAATTAAAGTAGAAGATATCTGAAGCCATGAAACCACAAAAAAAGTAAATGCAGTCAATGTCAAACAGGTATCAGAAGATATGAAGAGTGGATGGTAATGCCCTGCCAATTTAAGAACATTCCCAAGCTAACATACTTTTCCATACTAAGTTTCACACTTTAATAGTAAACCCCCCCAGTGATTCATTGTAACAATGGGATCAAAGTATACAAGCTAGAATCAGCAACTTTGCTGAACTTCTTTAAATGTAAGACTCAAGTGGTAGGTAGGAAAGATGAGACCTGAACAAATAATCACATAGACAAGCAACTTTTGTAGTACGAATCTGTTTATGAGTGGAGGGGTAAAAGAGATTCTGAAATTTAAACAACACTTCAGCCTTAATCTTGATGAATGAGAGAGAATAAAAGGCTGAAAACTCACCCTACAATCAATCACCTGTCATAAAGAGAATTTATGCCAGCCTGAAACTCACTCCTGATGCCCCACTGATATATCCACAGGACATTATGCAAAAATTTAGAAGTAACTCACTTCAGTGACAAATAATAACAAAAAAGGAACAAGATTCTACAAGATAAAAGGAAGAATGGGACAACAAAAGCAAATAAAAGAAAAACACGAACCAGAAAAATGTTTCTGGGGAACAGATGAAACTCGCCATAATCAAATACATCACCATAAATTTAATCAAATTAATGAGACTATCACATCTGTAAAACTAAAACTTAATAAAAAGCTACAAGAATTTAAAGAAGACATATAGATCAATGGGACTGATGGAAAGTCCAGAAATAAACCCTCACATTTACCATCAATTGATTTTCAACAAGGGTGCCAAGACAACTTAATGGGTAAAGAATTATCTTTTCAGCAAATGGTGCCAACACAACTGAATATTTACATGCAAAAATAGATAAACAAAAACAAATTGGACCTCTTTTTCACACCATACACAAAAATTAACTCAAGCTGGTTCACTGACATAAGTAGCCAAAACTGCAAAACTCTTAGAAGGAAGGATACAATTAAGTGTCTGTGACCTTGGGCTAAGCAAAGCCAAAAGAAGATTTTTTGAAAAGAGTAGTAAAGTTGATTAAACTCTGGCAAAACTAGCCAAGACCAAAGAGAGAAGATAAAATTTAATTAATAATGTAATAATTTTATAAATCAAAAGGAACAATCTTACAACTCTTCAGTCATTATGAAGACAATAAAAAATCCATATATAAATTTATGCCAATAAATTTGAAAATTTAGATGAAATTTTTGTAGCACAGATTCCTAGGGAAACATTAGCAATTACAGAGTGAAATCCTCTAAACTATTTTGCATAAATCTAGTTATAAAACTGAATAAAAATATAAAATTATTCTTGCAGGAGAAGAAACATAATGTAAAGTAAAATGTGGATCTAATCTAAGAATTTTTTCCCAAATTGAGAAACAGCAATGAGCTCATAAACAAAGATCAGCAAACATAATAAAAAGCGAGTCACCATGAATGCAAGTCAGCAGAAACAGGAAACTATAGAGATAAATCTTAAAGTATTGCTGATATTAAAATTGTTAGAGAAGACATAATATGAACAGCTACGTGCAAAATGTTTAAATAATGAATGATAGAAATGGAAAGATAAATGCACGACAATAAACTGCCAAGAACAGACAGCTTCAGAAAAATTATGTAGCCAAATGTATGAAACATTGGCAATATATTGCAATAATATTAATTTGTATAATGAAGTAGGAACTAAACTTAAAGAAAATAAAACTAAGGAAATAATAAAGAAGAGAAATAAATGAAATAAAAAAAATCAAGTAGAGAGAGTTGATAAAAGCCCCAAATTTGGGCAGCGCCCATACCTCAGTGGGTAGAGTGCTGGCCACATACCCCCATGCTGGCAGGTTCGAACCTGGCCCGGGCCACTAAACAACAACAGCTGCAACAAAATATAGCTGGGCGTTGTGGTGGGAGGCTGAGGTAAGAGATTCAGTTAAGCCCTGGAGTTTGAGGTTGCTGTGAGCTGTGATGCAACAGTACTCTACCAAGGGCAATATAGTGAGACTCGGTCTCAAAAAAAAAAAAAAAAAAAAAAAAGCCCCAAAATTGTTCTTTGAAAAAGCAAAAATTGCAAACTTATCCATTAATAGATAAATAAAGTAAAATTATCATTCTGGCTCTCAGTTTCTGCATATCAAAACAATGGTCGTTTTATTAACTCACATAGCTTTTGTCTGCCAAAAATGTGGGCAGGTCTCAACTGAGTGCTTGTGGCTCAGGGTCTTTCATGTAGCTGTAAACCGAAGGTGGTTAGAGCTGTAATAAAGAATGTGAGGCTGTACCAGCTTTGAGCTGGCTGGGCATCTCTACCTTCATGTAGTCTCGGTATTTTCCATATGGGCTCTCTACATGGGCTAGTTTGAACTTCCTCATAGCATGGCAGCCTCTCCAGTCAGACTACTAACATAACAGCTCAAGGGTTGGCTTAGTCTGCTTTGTGCTGCTATGACAAAACATCTGAGACTGGGTAATTCATAAAGAAGAGAAATTTATCTTCTCATAGCTCTAAAGGCTATGAAATCCAAGATCAAGATGGTGACAGGTTTGGTTGTCTGGTGATGGTTTCTCTGTGCTTTCAAGACAATGCCTTGTCATGGTGAAGGGTAGAAGGGAAAGTGAGCCAGACAGTACATGAAGCTTCTTTTGTAAGTGTGGGTGAAAGCTAGAGCAGGTTATAGCCCCGAGTTTCAGCTCCCCTGCAGCAATGTGTGCCTATGGTGGCAAAGGGAGGTTGGAATGGCTGGCAGAGTTGATGAGGAAACAGTCTGGAAAATGTCTAGATAGAAACCAACAGCTTTGAGACTGAATATAAATAAAACTAGAAAGTAATTTATCATTGCTCTAGCAGATACTGTGCAGATGCAGTCAACTTGACCTGAAGGCTGTTACTTTCCTTCTTTAAATTCTCCCCAAAGTATTCTTTGATTTATAGCTTAGTACTCCCCCTGACCTTCAGCCTGATATCTTTATTCCTTGAACAAAGAACTACCTGTTTAATTAGAACATAAAACTGTTATCTTTTCACTTTTTGCCTTGTGTATGCAGGCCCCCAAATTTCTCATAAATAACCTTGGATATGGGGCTTAAGACAGTGACTGTTAACCTTGTAAGGAGCTGATACAGTGTTGTCTCCCATGGGTCAGAACACTGCGTGTGTAAATTTTGCAGCGTTCTTCTCCCTTTGTCTGCCAGACCCTAAGTGGTCTGGAAAGGTTCCTGGGCAGAGGGACTCTCAGTCTGCCCAGTTGCTGCTCAGTTCTAGAGTTACAACATATAAGGGCCTTAATCTCACTGATGAGGGAGGAGCCCTCATAACCGAATCACCTCTTAAAGGCCCCACCTTTTACTAATATCATATTGTCAACATCTGAAGTTTGCAGGGGACTCATTCAGACCATCGCAGGGTTCCAGAGTAAATGTTTCAATGAATAAGGTATAAGCTGCTTTGCCTTTTCTGACCCAGTCTTGGAAGTTATGTGTTGCCACTTCTATCACATTTATTGGGGGATAAACATGCCCATATCAAGGGTAGTAGTTTGAGATTCCATCTTCAATAGGAGGAGTGCCAATATTATATTGGAAAAAGAGGATGTGGAATTGGATATATTATGGTAGTAATCTTTGAAAAGTACACTGTGCCACCTACTTCACAACCAGATTGTGCTTAAGAATGAAAAGTTGATTTAACATTAGAAAAGTTAATCAACAATTCACTTCATTATCAGATATGTAGGCATATAGAATTGATATGGAAAAGGTATTTGATAAAATTTAAAATTCAATGTCTACTCATGATTTAAAGGTTTTAGCAAACTGGAAATAAAAGGAAACATCTTTTATGATAATATTCTATATGTCCTAGCTTTCCAAGTAAGGCAAGCAAAAGAAAAAATAAATGTAAAGATTGGAAAAGAAGAAATAAAACTGATTGGATTGTTCATGTAGAAAACCAAAAGGGTCTATTACATAATTTATAAGAAAATTTGTCCAGTTCTTCAGGAAAAAATCCATATCTAAAAATCATTTTATGTCTATATAAAATATCAAAAGGAATAATGTAAAATTATCAACAATAGCATTAAAATATGTAGTAAGTGTGAATAAAATTAACAAAAGAAGTGCAACACTGAAAGCTTCTGCTCAGTAAGTGAACAAGTTCAAAGTGCCTTTTAAGTGGGCTGAAGAGAGATTTAGGGTGTCTACCTGCTGGGATTTGAGAAACTAGCAGCCTCCAGTCGTATCAGAACTGTGATTAACATCTCATACCCCAGAAGACCACGTGTTGCCCAGACAATATTCAATAACATATACATACTGCTTTGTTTTTGGTTGTGTTTTTTTTTTTTTTTTGGTTTGGTTGTTTTTTTTTGTTTATTTTGATGTTGTGGATTGTTGTTTTGTTTTTTAAGTTCAACCTTTTCCATACAGATCCTTTTTCTTTCTCAATTTTTCTAGTTTAATTATAATTTCCCATTGCTGCCTATTTCAATAATTAGAACTTCATTTTTGTTAGTGTTTCTACCGCTATTATTTGGTTTTTCCAGCCAATTTTATCCCGTAAAGTTTTCTGTTTGCTTGTTTTGGTTTGATTTATAGCATTTTTGTCTTTCCTCTCTACTTGGTGGAGGTGGGATGCTGTGTCCGATCAGGTTAGCAAAGAGCTGCTGACCTCAAGGGAACCACCCAACTGGGCACCCCCAGAAGGTGGTTTTTTTTTTTTAAGGTTGTATCAAAGTACCCTACTGTACACCTATATTGCTCTGTCTCCCTCTTTCTGTGCCTCTCTTCTTTTTGTCAATATTCCTTTTACCCACCCCCTCTCCTTTCTCTATTTTTCTTTTTTTTTCCTTATCACTCGGTCCTCCTTTCTTTCATCTCTTTTTTGCTCTTAAACCTCCTCACCCTTCTGGTCCTGTAACCCTTAGTCCACAGGCACGAGAACTTAAAGAGCAAGAGGAAGTGAAAGGAAAATTAGGGCAAGGAAACAGATAAAAGAAATCACCCATGAGGAAGAATCAGCAGAAAACTCCAGGCAACATGAAGAACCAGTCCAGAACAACCCCGCCAAGGGACCATGAGGTAGCTACTGCAGAGGATTCCACCTATACAGAAATGTTAGGAATGACAGAAAGGGAATTTAGAATACACATGTTGAAAACAATGAAAGAAATGATGGAAACAATGAAGGAAACTGCTAATAAAGTGGAAAATAACCAAAAGGAAATCCAAAAACAGAATCAAATCAGAGATGAACGATATGAAGAATATAAAAAGGATATAGCAGAGCTGAAGGAAATGAAACAGTCAATCAGGGAACTTAAAGATGCAATGGAAAGTATCAGCAACAGGTTAGACCATGCAGAAGAAAGAATTTCAGAGGTAGAAGACAAAGTTTTTGAGATAACTCAGATAGTAAAAGAGGCAGAAAAGAAGAGAGAGAAAGCAGAATGTTCACTGTCAGAATTATGGGACTTTATGAAGCGTTCCAACATACGAGTTACAGGAATTCCAGAAGGGGAAGAAGAATGCCCCAGAGGAATGGAAGCCATACTAGAGAATATTATAAAAGAAAATTTCCCAAATATCACCAAAGATTCTGACACACTGCTTTCAGAGGGATATCGGACCCCAGGTCACCTCAACTCTAACTGAGCTTCTCCAAGACACATTGTGATGAACCTGTCCAAAGTCAAGACAAAAGAAAAGATTCTGCAAGCTGCCAGGAGTAAGTGCCAGTTCACCTACAGGGGCAAATCCATCAGAGTGACCGCAGACTTCTCTAATGAAACTTTCCAAGCAAGAAGACAATGGTCATCTACCTTTAATCTACTTAAACAGAGCAATTTCCAGCCCAGAATTCTGTACCCTGCTAAGCTAAGCTTCAAAATTGACGGAGAAATCAAATCATTTATGGATATACAAACATTGAGGAAATTCGCCACAACAAGACCAGCTCTACAGGAAATACTTCAACCTGTTCTGCACACTGACCACCACAATGGATCAGCAGCAAAGTAAGAACTCAGAAATTAAAGGACAGAACCAAACCTCCACACCGATGCAAAACATAAAACTAAGCAATGGACTCTCACCAAATAAGACGAATAGAATACTACCACTCTTATCAATTATATCAATAAATGTTAATGGCTTGAATTCCCCACTGAAGAAACATAGATTGGTTGACTGGATTAAAAAACACAAGCCATCCATTTGCTGTCTGCAAGAAACACACTTGGCTTCAAAAGACAAATTCAAGCTCCGAGTCAAGGGTTGGAAGACAATTTTTCAGGCAAATGGAATTCAGAAGAAAAGAGGAGTTGCAATCTTATTTTCAGATACATGTGGATTTAAAGCAACTAAAGTCAAAAAAGACAAACATGGTCACTTTATATTGGTCAAGGGAAAAATACAACAGGAAGACATTTCAATTCTAAATATCTATGCACCCAATTTAAATGCTCCCAGATTCTTGAAACAGACCTTACTCAGTCTGAGCAATATGATATCTGATAATACCATAATAACAGGGGACCTTAACACTCCTCTTACAGAGCTGGACAGATCCTCTAAACAGAAATTAAACAAGGATATAAGAGACTTAAATGAGACCCTAGAACAACTGTGCTTGATAGACGCATATAGAACACTCCATCCCAAAGATAAAGAATTTACATTCTTCTCATCACCCCATGGAACATTCTCCAAAATGGATCATATCCTGGGACACAAAACAAATATCAACAGAATCAAAAGAATTGAAATTTTACCTTGTATCTTCTCAGACCATAAGGCACTAAAGGTGGAACTCAACTCTAACAAAAATGCTCGACCCCACCCAAAGGCATGGAAACTAAACAATCTTCTGTTGAATAACAGATGGGTGAAGGAAGAAATACAACAGGAAATCATTAAATTCCTTGAGCATAACAACAATGAAGACACAAGCTACCAAAACCTGTGGGATACTGCAAAAGCAGTTTTGAGAGGAAAATTCATCGCTTTAGATGCCTACATTCGAAAAACAGAAAGAGAGCACATCAACAATCTCACAAGAGATCTTATGGAATTGGAAAAAGAAGAACAATCTAAGCCTAAACTCAGTAGAAGAAAAGAAATATCCAAAATCAAATCAGAGATCAATGAAATTGAAAACAAAAGAATCATTCAGAAAATTAATGAAACAAGGAGTTGGTTTTTTGAAAAAATAAATAAATAGATAAACCACTGGCCAGCCTAATGAGGAATAGAAAAGTAAAATCTCTAGTAACTCAATCAGAAATGATAAAGGGGAAATAACAACTGATCCCACAGAGATACAACAGATCATCTCTGAATACTACCAGAAACTCTATGCCCAGAAATTTGACAATGTGAAAGAAATGGATCAATATTTGGAATCACACCCTCTCCCTAGACTCAGCCAGGAAGAAATAGAGCTCCCGAACAGACCAATTTCAAGCACTGAGATCAAAGAAACAATAAAAAAGCTTCCAACCAAAAAATGCCCTGGTCCAGATGGCTTCACTCCAGAATTCTATCAAACCTTCAAGGAAGAGCTTATTCCTGTACTGCAGAAATTATTCCAAAAAATTGAGGAAGAAGGAATCTTCCCCAGCACATTCTATGAAGCAAACATCACCCTGATACCAAAACCAGGAAAAGACCCAAACAAAAAGGAGAATTTCAGACCAATCTCACTCATGAACATAGATGCAAAAATTCTCAACAAAATCCTAGCCAATAGATTACAGCTTATCATCAAAAAACTCATTCATCATGATCAAGTAGGCTTCATCCCAGGGATGCAAGGCTGGTTTAACATATGCAAGTCTATAAACGTTATCCACCATATTAACAGAGGCAAAAATAAAGATCACATGATCCTCTCAATAGATGCAGAAAAAGCATTTGATAAAATCCAGCATCCTTTTCTAATTAGAACACTGAAGAGTATAGGCATAGGTGGCACATTTCTAAAACTGATTGAAGCTATCTATGACAAACCCACAGCCAATATTTTACTGAATGGAGTAAAACTGAAAGCTTTTCCTCTTAGAACTGGAACCAGACAAGGTTGTCCTCTGTCACCTTTACTATTCAACGTAGTGCTGGAAGTTCTAGCCAATACAATTAGGCAAGACAAGGAAATAAAGGGAATCCAAATGGGAGCAGAGGAGGTCAAACTCTCCCTCTTTGCTGACGACATGATCTTGTACTTAGAGAACCCCAAAGACTCAACCACAAGACTCCTAGAAGTCATCAAAAAATACAGTAATGTTTCAGGATATAAGAGCAATGTCCACAAGTCAGTAGCCTTTGTGTACACCAATAACAGTTAAGATGAGAAGCTAATTAAGGACACAACTCCCTTCACCATAGTCTCAAAGAAAATGAAATACCTAGGAATATACCTAATGAAGGAGGTGAAGGACCTCTATAAAGAAAACTATGAAATCCTCAGAAAGGAAATAGCAGAGGATATTAACAAAGGGAAGAACATACCATGCTCATGGATGGGAAGAATCAACATTGTTAAAATGTCTATACTTCCCAAAGCAATCTACCTATTGAATGCCATTCCTATCAAAATACCAACATCGTACTTTCAAGATTTGGAAAAAATGATTCTGCGTTTTGTATGGAACCGGAAAAAACCCCGTATAGCTAAGGCAGTTCTCTGTAACAAAAATAAAGCTGGGGGCATCAGCATACCAGATTTTAGTCTGTACTACAAAGCCATAGTGGTCAAGACAGCATGGTACTGGCACAAAAACAGAGACATAGACACTTGGAATCGAATTGAAAACCAAGAAATGAAACTAACATTTTACAACCACCTAATCTTTGATAAACCAAACAAGAACATACCTTGGGGGAAAGACTCCCTATTCAATAAATGGTGTTGGGAGAACTGGATGTCTACATGTAAAAGACTGAAACTGGACCCACACCTTTCCCCACTCACAAAAATTGATTCAAGATGGATCAAGGACTTAAACTTAAGGCATGAAACAATAAAAATCCTCCAAGAAAGCATAGGAAAAACACTGGAAGATCTTGGCCTGGGGAAAGACTTCATGAAGAAGACTGCCATGGCAATTGCAACAACAACAAAAATAAACAAATGGGACTTCATTAAACTGAAAAGCTTCTGTACAGCTAAGGACACAATAACCAAAGCAAACAGACAACCTACACAATGGGAAAGGATATTTGCATATTTTCAATCAGACAAAAGCTTGATAACTAGGATCTATAGAGAACTCAAATTAATCCGCATGAAAAAAGCCAACAATCCCTTATATCAATGGGCAAGAGACATGAATAGAACTTTCTCTAAAGACGACAGACGAATGGCTAACAAACACATGAAAAAATGTTCATCATCTCTATATATTAGAGAAATGCAAATCAAAACAACCCTGAGATATCATCTAACCCCAGTGAGACTGGCCCACATCACAAAATCTCAAAACTGCAGATGCTGGCGTGGATGTGGAGAGAAGGGAACACCTTTACACTGCTGGTGGGACTGCAAACTAGTACAACCTTTCTGGAAGGAAGTATGGAGAAACCTCAAAGCACTCAAGCTAGACCTCCCATTTGATCCTGCAATCCCATTACTGGGCATCTACCCAGAAGGAAAAAAATCCTTTTATCATAAGGAAACTTGTACTAGACTGTTTATTGCAGCTCAATTTACAATCGCCAAAATGTGGAAACAGCCTAAATGCCCACCAACCCAGGAATGGATTAACAAGCTGTGGTATATGTATACCACGGAATACTATTCAGCCATTAAAAAAAATGGAGACTTTACATCCTTCGTATTAACCTGGATGGACGTGGAAGACATTATTCTTAGTAAAGCATCACAAGAATGGAGAAGCATGAATCCTATATACTCAATTTTGATATGAGGACAATTAATGACAATTATGGTTATGGGGGGGGAAGAGAAAGAGGGAAGGAGGGAGGTGGGTGGGGCCTTGGTGTGTGTCACACTTTATGGGGGCAAGACATGATTGCAAGAGGGACTTTACCTAACAATTGCAATCAGTGTAACCTGGCTTACTGTACCCTCAATGAATCCCCAACAATAAAAAAAAAAAGAAGTGCAACACTTTTATAGAGAAAACTATACAATCTTATTGAGAAATATTTAAAGAAGTTCTAAATAAATAGACGCAATTGGAGAGGAGAAGAGGTTTAAGTACTGAGGGGGCCTGAAAAATGGAGTCTGCAAAATGAGCATTACTTCTTTGAAATGATTACAGCAGTGAGTTTTATGTTACGTAAATTTCACCTCAATAAAATAAACAAATAAACAGGATCAGACTTTACCATATTGAACACAGGATGTCTTCTCTAAGAGCTTCATTTAGCTTGACCATTGTAATCTGTGACACCATACTATTTTTTTTTTTCCCTCAAGGAATATAAAGCAAAGTTTTGTCTTTCAAATTTAAGTGATTGCCAAAGTAGCTTAAAAGTTTCTCAAAATATAGATATTTTAATATTTTTCCCTGCCTACACACATATCACACAGACTTTCAATAATAACCATAGTATATGTACTGTTTTGTAGCATATATATTATAATATATTTCTCTATCTAATTGTGAGTAGTCTTCCATTCCATTATTTTTAATGGCTGTATAGTATTCCCATAATATGAAAGAGCCATACTTACTTCATCCTCAATTGTCGGACATTTACATTTCTTCCAAGTATTTACTAGTACCTTTATAAATAATGCTGCCACATATACCCTTGTATATAATCTTTTGCACATAATCATTCAGATATATTTATTCATGTTTTATGCTAGGCACTGTAAACATGAGGAATATAATAATTAACATGACAGACAAGGTATCTGCCCTCAGAGAGCTTACAACTTAGTTGGGAGACAGAGGCATAAACACATAAAAATAAATGAGCAAGATACTTTCAGAGGTATTATTGGGATTCTGCCAGGTTCTTCTTCAATCACTTCACACAGAAATATGTCATTTGAAGTAATGCAAACATGTGCTTATGTATGATGACATTAGTTTTTATTCACCATAATTTTCCCCCATGAGGATTTATCTCCAGAAAAGCCATATAAATAAGAGAATATGATCTGTTAGTTTTATGTTCTTCCCTCTGCAGGTGATGGGAGTAGGAGGGAGAAGCAAGCAAGTGCTTGTTAGTATGAATGTAGAGCAGTCTGTGTTGTAATTGGGGCTGGTGATCTTAAAAGCCTTGTAGTGGTTATTGAGGCAGAGGGAGAATGAGATGTTGACTGCCACATTTGTTCTGACAGCCTCATAGTGCTTTAAGAGTATGTGTGCAAAGTGGATTTCCCAAAGGCTTCTAAGTGGTATTTACCCAGAAATACAAATGTTCAGAAGACACCTAGGAACATATTTGGCTCCCACATATTCATTGCATGTCTAAGTACATATTCACCACTACAATTTAGCAAACATACTGAAAGATTTGACCGTTTAATTAGACAATAGATCTGGTATTTGTTTTTCTATCCCTGAGATACTTTGCTTAGGTCTCCAGTTCCATTCAGGTTGCTATAAAAGACATTATTTAATTCCCTTTTATGGGTGAGTAGTATTCCATGGTATATTATATACAGGGTGGACATAAAGTTTGTGTGCAATTTAACATAGTAAATTGTACACGAACTTTTTGTCTATCCTTTATATTATAGGCATAAAGTGATGTAAAGTTCCTCGGAAATAAAGAAGAGTGGATTATTGTATTTGGTATAGTGAACACTGTTCTGGTGATGGGCACACACTTAAAGCCCTGACTTAAGCATTATAAAAGATATCCATGTAACAAAAACATTTGCACTCCCTTAATATTTGAAATTAAAAAGAAACACTCAAAAATTTAGCTTTTGGCAAGTAAAGACACATTTTAGAGCAAACACTTTTAAGTTGAATACTTCATTTTGTGCTGTCATTAAAATGCAATTACCGAAATCACCTAAATCACTTCACTGTTTGGTATCTGCTCACATGTGAGCTAATGGGAAAAAAGCATAAGACTAGCTAGCTAAGTAATTGCTACTGTTCATAAAATAATATAAATAATTTACCTGGGTTTTCCATTGACATGAAAACAGTTTCTCCTGAGAATGGGAATAGGGTAAGTGTGTCTTCATAGACCATTTTGTGTTTGAAGGTATATCCAGAGAAGAAGACAGAAAGGAAGTCAGTCTGTGCTCCAATGCTTAGAATGTACCAGTATGCCACCTCATGTAAACAAATTGACAACTGCAAACTGTCAAAAACATAGCCATTGATGCCTGCAAAATAATGGGGAAAAGGAGTTTAGTAGTATCTAAAATTTATTATTTTGAGTTGTGATTTTCATTGTATATTAGGACTTATTATATGTTATGTCCATTACTTTACTCCTATGAAGAGATAGCATCATTCTTTTCCTCCCAAATGTAAATATTTAATATTTAATCAGCTGGGCTGCAATCCAAAAATGAGGAGAACATCACAGACCATCACGGTAAAGATGGATTTGGATGCTGTATGGGCTAGGCAAGCAGTTAGATGAGGAGCAAGGTGTTCACATGATCTCAAAGTATATCCCTTCAAACTGTTTATTAGTTGCAAGGGAGAAAATAGTAACTACAGAGGGGATAAAGCAGGAAAAATTACATTTTGGAGTATAAAGTCACTAGCCTTTCTATGCACCAATAATAGTCAAGCTGAGAAACAAATCAAAGACACAATACCCTT
This sequence comes from Nycticebus coucang, assembly GCF_027406575.1. Taxonomy (NCBI): domain Eukaryota; kingdom Metazoa; phylum Chordata; class Mammalia; order Primates; family Lorisidae; genus Nycticebus; species Nycticebus coucang. The sequence goes on from NC_069804.1 coordinate 186,126,370, forward strand.
TACAGTAACTTAAAAGAAAATTAAATGCCTAGGAATATAACAACAGACTTGAAGGATCTCTACAAAGAGAATTATGAAACCCTGAGGAAAGAAATAGCAGAAGACATTAACAAATGGAAGAACATACCATGCTCTTGGCTGGGAAAATCAACATTATTAAAATGTCCATACTATTCAAAGCAATCTACAGATTTAAGGGAATCCCCATTAAAATACCAACATCATAATTTGAACAACTCAAAAAAAATGTTCTTAATTTTATGTGAAACCAGAAAAACCCCACATGGCCAAGGCAATTCTTAGTAATAAAAACAAAGCCAGAGGTATCACTCTACTAGAATTCAGGTTACATTACAAGTCCACAGTAATCAAAACAGCATGGCACTAGCACAAAAATAAAGACATAAATCTATAGAACACCATAGAAAACCTAGAATGGGAAAAGATATTTTCATGTTATGAATCTGACAAAGGGCTGATAAATAGAATCTACAAAGAACTCAAATTAATCAACAAAAAAGAGCAAACAATCCCATCTATGACTGGGTAAGAGATATGAACAGAAACTTCTCTGAAGAACAAATGGCCAAAAAACACCATGAAAAAATGCTCATCATCCTTAATCATCACAGAAATTCAAATCAAAACCACCCTGAGATATCACCTAACTCCAGTGAGAATATTCCCAAAGCCGCAGATGCTGGTGAGTGTGTGGAGAAAAGGGAACACTTTTACACTGTTGGTGGGATTGCAAACTAATACAGCCTGTTTGGAAAGAAGTATGGAGAATCCTCAAAGAACTAAAAATAAGCTTTCCATTTGATCTCACAATCTCTTTTCTAGGCATCTACCCAGAAGAAAACAAAATTATTTTAGCATAAGGACATTTGCACTAGAATATTTATCACACCTCAATTCACAATTGCCAAGGCATGGAATCAATCCATGTGCCCATCAACCCATGAATGGATTAATAGACTGTTATATATGTATACCATGGAATACTATTCGGCCATAAAAAAGAGATTTTACATTTTTTGTATTAACCTGGATGGAGTTGGAGAACATTCTCCTTAGTAAAAGTATCACAATAATGGAAAAGCAAGTATCTAATATACTCAATACTAATATGAAGCCAGTAGACCAATTAATGCATGCCCACATAAGAGAAAAACTCAATTTAATTAAAGTTGGGGGGAGAAGAGAAGAAAATGGAGGAGGGAGGGGGATTAGTGTGCTCCCAAATAATGGCCAAAATGTAAGGGTATATGGTGGTATACCTCCTGGGTGAGGAGCACAACTACAATTTGGACTTTACCTAACAAATGCAAACAATGTAACTTAATTGGCTGTACTCTCATATTAATCTGAAACAAAACAAAACAAAAAAGCGGAAAAAAAATCTTGAAAGTATGATTAAAGTTAACAACTGGTAATGTCCCAGATTCAAGGAAAAGAAAGAAGCAGAATAATTAGATCCCTTTTACTAGAACCTTGTACTGCAGGGAAGCAATTCTGTAAATGACAATATTAGTTGATGCCATTGGAATGCTGACTGCCAATTAAAAAAATGTATCAATATGAAATGTACAGGATTTTATATAGTCACTCTAGTTATGTACAAGAATATATTTATTCACAGGAAATACACAACAAAGTATCAAAAGGTAAAGGGGATTTATTTATTATGCAATTTATTCTTGAATAAGAAACAAGTAATAAAAGTGTGTCTATAAAGAAAAAAAGAAAATGTTAAATACAGCAAAATGTTAAAAATTGGTGAATCTGGGCAAAGGATACATATAAGTCCTCTATATAATTCTTGTAACATTTTTGTAAATTTCAAATTATTTCAAAATAAAGAGCTAATCAAAAATAATACCAGTTTTTTTCTATAAAGATAATTGCTTCTGAAAGCCTCTTCCATCCGTCCAACCATCCATCCATCCAGTCAGCCACTCAATAAACATTTTTCTACTGTGTTACCAGGTACTGTGCAAGATGGTGGCCCACAAATCCATTAAGCAATGCTCAGACACTGGCTTAGTGTAACTAAGAATCAAAATTTCTTTTTCTACACAGTATTAAATAGAATAAAGCTATGGTAATTATTATAAAAGTGTGAGCTTAATGCAGCAATAGGCAAATATATCAGAATAATGAGTCCAGAAACTGATACAGATATAAGTGGAAATTTAATACACAATAAAGGCAGCATCTCAAATCAGCTGGAGAAAGAAGGAGCTATTTCATAAATTATGATGGAAAATATGACTATTCACTTGAAAAAATAGATTTCACTCTATTTCATGTCACTAACAAAAGCAAATGCTGTTAAAGTCACCTAAATTTGAGTCTCAGCTGTTTACAGAAGCCAAGAATTCTACTGCAAGTGGTTAACAGATTGAAATAAGGCAAAGCACCAAGCTATAATCAACTAAATTGTCTGCATACCTCACTTCCATTTTCTGTCCATAAATGCTACCTGGCCATGTTGCTGGCCAGTGTTCTTTGTACATATTCTGGTCTGAGTACTGCCTGATTTTAGAATTATGAATAAAAACCAATTAAGATCTTTACATTAAAAAAATAACAAAAAAAGATCTTTAGGCTCGGTGCCTGTAGCACAGTGGCTATGGCGCCAGCCACATACACCGAGACTGGCAAGTTCGAACCTGGCCCGGGCCAGCTAAACAACAAAAAATAGCTGGGTGTTGTGGCAGGCACCTGTAATCCCAGCTACTTGGGAGGCTGAGGCAAGAGAATCACTTAAGCCCAAGAGTTTGAGGTTGCTGTGAGCTGTGATGCCACAGCACTCTACCAATGACGACATAGTGAGACTCTGTCTTAAAAAAAAAAAAATCTTTAAATTTGTCATGATTGTGCCTTTTGATACTCTACATGGATTAAATAATTACATGCGTTTTGGGAAATACGTGTATGTACACACTTCTCTGGGTACTGCATTAGTCTGCTAGGCCTGTCATGACAAAGTACCACAGGTTGGGTGGCTTAAACAACAGAAATATGTTTTCTTACAGTTCTAAAGGATAAAGTCCACGATCAAGATGTTGGCAGGATGGTTTCTTCTGAGGCTTCTCTTTGTCTTACAAATGGCTGCCTTCTCTCTGTGTCTTCACATGGTCTTTACTCTGTTAACATGCATTCCTGGTGTCTCTGTGCATAGAAATTTCCTCCTCTTATAAGGAAACTAGTCATATTAGATTAAGATCCATTCTCACAACTTGATTTTAACTTAACTCCTTTAAAGATTCTATTCTCCAAATTTAGTCTCCTGAAGTACTAGGGTTAGGGCTTCAACATATGAAGTAGGGGAAGGACACATTTCAACTTATAACTAGTAGTACATTTCCTAAGCCAATAGGATAAACCTATCTTCTGCCTTATATAGTTCCAAATATTTTCCCAAGGTACTTTCACAAATTTACATACTGACAAGAAATGTATGAGAGTTCTGGTTCCTCCACATCTTACTAATACTTGGTATGGTCAGTCTTTTTATTTTATTTAATTTAATTTTATATTTTCTTTTCTTTTTGAGACAGAGTGTGGCATCATAGCTCACAGCAACCTCAAACTCCTGGGCTCAAGTGATTCTCTTATCTCAGCCTCCTGAGTAGCTGGGACCACGGGTGTCTGCCACAATGCCCAGCTATTTTTAGAGACAAGGGCTCACTCTGGCTCAGGCTGGTCTCAAACCTGTGAGCTCAGGCAATCCACCTGCCTCGGCCTCCCAGAGTGCTGTGAGCCACCATGCCTTGCCATGGTCAGTATTTTTAATTTTAATTTCAATTTTTATCTTTTTAATTGTGGTGTATATAATGGTATCTCACTGGTGTTTTTTTAATCTTATACTGTTTGGTTTATGTCACATCTCATTCCTGACACCACTTGTCAGGGCCCAAGACTGGCCAGGTCTCAGGCCCGGCTTAACTAGGTTCCAGACGCAGACTGCTAAGTTACCTTGCCCAGGTCCATTAGGTGCCTGAGGGCTATCTACTTTAGCTGGAGGGAGAGAGAGAGAGAGAGAGAGAGAGAGAGAGAGAGAGAGAGAGAGAGAGAGAGAGAGAGTCTTAGAGAGAGTAAAGCAGTCTTCTTAGAAAGATAGATTTTAGTCTTTAGTAGAGCTTGGTAATCTTCAGCAGAGAGACGCTGTGCTGGTGTTCTGCAGGCAGGAGAGAAGACAGAATCAGAGTAAGCGAGTCCGTGATAGAATGCACATGCTCCCGACTGCCTGGTGCCTCTCCACACCGCAGGTGTAGAGACTGCCAATTCACCACTGCTCTCATCTCGGGAGCTCTCATGCTTGTTAGGAGAGCTAAATCCCTCTCCATGCCCTTTCCACCAAGGTGTTCCATTATTGAGCTATACAGGTATTTCTTGTAACTCTCAGTCCTCCTAGCCATAGGCTATACGGGCTGCTACAGGTTTATTCATTAATTTACATATTATTTTGACATATTAAATATTTATTCATTAATTTACATATTAATTAGTTATTAAATAGTTATTTCAATTCACTGGAATGTAACCTCCATCACACTTAATTATTAGGATGACTGATTCTTTTCTATCAATCTTCTTAAAATTTATTTTTAATTGACAGGAAAAATTAATATATCTTTACAGTATACATCATGATGTTTTGATATATCATGATGTATCATGTAATGGCTAACTCAAGCTATTTAACATATACATTACCTCACATAATTACCATTTTTGTGGTGAGAACACTTGAAATCTACCCTTTTAGAAATTTTTAAGCATATGTAGAATGTAAATGTTTTGGCACAGTAACTGAGATAACGCCAGAAAGGCTATGTTAACCACTGTGATAAAAATGTGTCAAATGGTTTATGAAGCGAGTGTATGATGCCCCATGATCATATCAATGTATACAGTTATGATTTAATAAAAAAAAAGCATATGTGTACAATACATTATTATTAACTGTAGTCACCCTGGTGTACAACAGACCTCTTGAATTTATTTCTTTTGTCTAACTGGAATTGTGTGTCCTTTAACTAACATTTCCCCAACCCTCCTCCTCCACTCTCTGGTAACCACCATTTTATTCTCTATGGGCTCCACTATTTAAGATTCCACATGTAAGTGATAGCAAATGGTATTTGTCTTTCTGTACCTAGTTTATTTCACATAACATAATGTCCTCCATGTTTGGATGTTATATGGAATATTGTTGCAAATGACAGAATTTTTCTTTTTTAAAGGTTGAGTAGCATTCTGTTGTATGTATGTACCATATTTTCTTAATTTATTCATCCATTGATGGACATGTAGGTTGATTTCGTATCTTGGCTATTGTGAATAGTGCCACATTGAACATGGGAATACAAATATTTCTTTGACATACTGATTTCATATCTTTTGGGGATGTCCACAATAGTGGGATTGCTGGTCATATGGTTAGTTCTATTTTTAATTTTTTTGAGGAATCTCTATGGTGTTTCCCATATGGCTATATTAATTTACATTTTCACCAAAAGCATACACGAGTTCTCCTTTCTCCCCATCCTTGTCAACACTTGTTACCTTTTTTTTTTTTTGAGACAGAGTCTCACTATGTTGCTCTTGGTAGAGTGCCATGGCATCACAGCTCACACAACCTCAAACTCTTAGCCTTAAGTGATTCTCTTGCCTCAGCCTCCCAGGTAGCTGGGATTACAGGTGCCCGCTATTTTCTTGTTGTAGTTGTCAACAAGAAAACTGGCTATTTTCTTGTTGTAGTTGTCATTGTTGTTTGGCAGGCCCAGGCTGGGTTCAAACCTGCCAGCCCCAGTATATGTGGTCAGAGCCCTAAACACTGAGCTACTGGTGCTGAGCCAACACTTACTACCTTTTGTCTTTTTCGTAATAGCCATTTTGACATGTGTGAGGTGATATCTAATTGTTTTTATTTATTTATTATTAAATCATAGCTGTGCACATTAATGCAATCATGGGGCACCATACACTGGTTTTATATACCATTTGACATATTTTCATCACACTGGTTAACATAGCCTTTCTGGCATTTCTTAGTTATTGTGTTGAGACATTTACACTCTACATCCAGTAAGTTTCACATGTACCCTTATAAGATGCACCGTAGGTGTGGTCCCACCAATCACCCTCCCTCTGCCCATCCTTCCTCTCCCCTTCCCTCCCTCTCCCCCTTCCCCATATTCTTAGGTTATAATTGGGTTATAGCTTTCATATGAAAGCCATAAATTAGTTTCATAGTAGGGATGAGTATATCAGATACTTTTCTTCCATTCTTGAGATACTTTACTAATAAGAATATGTTCTAGCTCCATCCATGTAAACATGAAAGAGGTAAAGTCTCCATCTTTCTTTAAGGCTGCATAATATTCCATGGTGTACATATACCACAATTTAGTAATCCATAATAATGGATAGGGTCTTCTGACCCTATATGGATACCCTTGATTGCCTTTTCTCCCTAATTGTGATGGCTAAAACTTCCATTACAATGTTAAAGAGCAGTGGACACAATGGGCTACCTTGCCTGGTTTCTGATCTGAGCGGAAATGATTTCAATTTAACTCCATTCGATATGATATTGGCTGTGGGTTTGTTGTAGATGGCCTCTATTAGTTTAAGAAATGTCCCTTCTATACCAATTTTCTTTCCCCAGTGGGAGAAAATTTTCTTCCAAATCTTCATTTTCTCCCACTGAGGAAGTTGTGGCTGAGGGAATCCCTCTTGGCCCTGGGTCCAGCTTGTGCTTTCATTCACAGTGGCAGTGGGACTTATTTTTGATGAGTTGTGTCCATGGAGTTGCCATGAAGCTTAGGCATAAGGTGCAAACATGTAAAGGGACTACAGCTCTGAGATCTAGGGTGATAAGGGCATTGATGCCTGATGTGTAGTCACCCCTGCTGCTGCATTGGTAACAATATATAAGATGCAGACACTTGTGAAGCAGCCAAGGGAACAGACAATGGGAGCTCAGGCATTCACAGAGTTAGAGCAACTCTGGGATTGGGTCAGAGCCTAGCTCTCCATTGCTGCTAATATTGTACCCAGGGTACAGACACACCTACAGCTGTGTTGGTAGCAATTTTTGAGGTGTGTATGCTTGTGAAATGGTCAGGAAGCTGATAATGGGAGCACAGGTATACACAGAGTTATAGTGGCTTCAGGGTTATGGCAGGGCATAGCTCTCTATGGTGGCTGAGCCACTGCCCAGAGCAGAAGCACACTCCAAGAGAAGTTGGCTCTTGAGTCCAGGGTGTAAACTAGCTTACTAGATGGCTTTAGAGTGTGAGACCTGGGCAGGCCCAATGCATGCACATAGTAAGGTCTGGAGTGTAGGCACTTGTTGGGAAGCTACATGTCTGGAGTTGGGAACACACAGGGTTAAGAGAGGTGGTGGCATTTTTCTTTTGCCAGCCCGATAGGCATAAAGTGCTATCTCGTTGCTATTCAATTTTGTATTTCCCTGTGTAAGATAGTACAATGAAAAATGTATTTTCATGCCTCTGATTATTCAGATTTACGTATACACACACATGTATGTATGCATGTGATGGGCTGAATTATGTTTCCATACAAAACTATGACTTGAAGTCTTTTTTAAAAATTTATTTATTATTAAATCATAGCTGTGTACATTAATGCGATCATGGGGCACCATACACTGGTTTTATATACCATTTGACATATTTTCATCACACTGGTTAACATAGCCTTCCTGGCATTTTCTTAGTTATTGTGTTAAGACATTTATATTCTACATTTACTAAGTTTCACATGTACCATTGTAAGATGCACCATAAGTGTGGTCTCACCAATTACCCTTCCTCCGCCCATCCTCCCCCCTCCCCTATGACTTGAAGTCTTAACCCACAGTACCTCATAATGTGTCTGCATTTAGAGATAGTGTCTTTAAATAACTAATAAGCTAAAATGAGGTCACTAGGGTAGGCCATATCCCAATATTACTGGTATCTTTATAGAAAGAAAAGATTAGGACACAGACAGACATACAGAGAGGAAACCATATGGGGACACTGGGAAAAGCTGATCATCTGCAAGCCAAGGAGAGAAGTCTTAGAACAGTGTTTTTCAACCTTTCGTATGGCATGGCACACTTCAACCTATAGTTAAACTTCTATGGCACCCTTAAATTGTGTTGATTAAAAAAAAAAAGAGTACACTTACTGTGCTTTGAACTTCTTTTGAAAATAATTTATTTATTTTTATTTATTTTTTTTAGCAACAGAGTCTCACTTTGTCACACTCAGTAGAGTGCTGTGGCATCACAGCTCATAGCAACCTCCAGCTCTTGGGCTTAGGTGATTCTCCTGCCTCTACAGGTGCACACCACAACACCCGGCTATTTTTTGTTGCAGTTTAGCCGGGCCGGGTTCAAACTCACCAACCTCAGTATATGGGGCTGGCATCCTATTCACTGAGCCACAGGAGCCACCCATGTTTATTTATTTTTTGAGACAGAATCTCACTCTGTCACCCTGAGTAGAGTGCCGTAGTGTCATAGCTCATAGCAACCTTGGGCTCCTGGGCTCAAGCAATCCTCTCGACTCAGCCTCCTGAGCAGCTGGGACTATAGGTGCCCACCACAACACCCGGCTAGTTTTTCTATTTTTACTAGACACAGAGTCTCCCTCTTGCTCAGGCTGGTCTTGATTTCCTGAGCTTAGATGATCCATCTGCCTCAGCCTCCCAGAATGCTAGGTTTACAGGCATGAGCGACCACACCTGGCCCTTTTGAAAATAATTTAATTGGCTTGGCACCTGTAGCACAGTGGTTACGGCACCAGCCACATACACCAAAGGTGGCAGGTTTGAGCTTGGCCTGAACCAGCTAACCAACAATGACAACTGCAACAAAAAAATAGCTGGGTGTTGTGGCTGGTGCCTGTGGTCCAGCAGCTTGGGAGGCTGAGGCAAGAGAATTGCTTGAGCCCAAGAGTTTGATGCCATGGCACTCTACCATGGGTGACATGGTGAGACTCTGTCTCAAAAAAAAAAAAAAAAACAAACAAAAAAACAAACAAAAAAAAACAACAATTTAATGATCTTTAAAAATTTTTGCAGCACACCTAAGATCCTCGCACGGCACACCAGTGTGCCATGGTAAACTAGTTGAAAGTCACTGCCTTAAAAAAACTCAACCCTGCCAAAACCTTGATCTCAGAATTCTAGCCTCCAAATCTGTGAGAAAATAGATTTCTATTGATCAAGCCACTCAGTCTGTGGTACTTTGTTATAGTATCCCAGGAAAACTAGTACAATGTGTGTGTATGTGTGTGTGTGTGTGTGTGTGTGTATATATATTTTAGACTGCAAAATGCTTCTTATTAAATACTTTAGTAACACAAAAGCAATTTCTTTTTAAATACAGGAATCCTTTCTGAAGGATGGTCACCCCATAGACATCCATTGCCGGCAATGGACATTGAACAAACTGCCAGCTTGAGCAAAACGCAACATTAAAACTTCTCCTTCGAGGTCTTCACTCCTCTCGGCGACTCTAGTCACTTGTACAGACTCATCTTTGGGCTCTGGTATATGCACATGTACCCATCACACAGCAGTCTGCACACACAGCCCTGGATTTTTCTTGAGTCCAGGGAATGCTGGTCTTCCAGAGACATCTTCAAGTATTCTCCTACTTCTGGGCACAGGGTCACTTGAGGAATGTTGAAGCTGTTTTGACCACCATCATGGTCAGATATGCTGTCAAAGAAGAGCCAGGTGGAGTTGTCCTTCCTGTACTTCACAAAAGCAATGTAGTGGCTCGTTTCTATGCAGAGAACAGCAAATATCTCCATCTTCTGGCAAGGGATGCAGTCGTGTCTCCAGTCCCAGTCAGGTAAATCTCTGGGAAGTGACACTGGGTTATATTTATGATTGGACCTCTTGGGATGAAGGTGGACTTGAGAGTTGCAGGTTTTACAAAACTGCTTGATTTTTCCCGCTGAGATGTCCAGATCATCATAGCATTCTCTGCACTTATACATTGCAAGCCCTCCACATATCGGGCATTGCCTGGGAGTGTCTTCAAGTAAATCTGTTATATTTAATTCCAGAGAGGGGAAAATTTTTTTAAATAAAGTCTTTTCCAAAACAAGGCATCTGAATAATGAGACATGATGGTGCCTCTGCAAATTTCAGGTTACTATTTATAAAAGACCATTCCAACAACTGCTGAATTGTAGGAACTCCAACTTTCTCATTTTTCTCCATAAAAGTTTGATAGAAGTAACAATCTTATACTTTTTGACCTGCTGATCTTATTTTTAGTAATGGTTCTACTCTTAAAATATGATGAAATAATATATTCAATAATTCTTCAGGATCTTTTTCTTCAGAGGTAAATCCTGATGCAGCCTCTACTTTTTCAAGTATCTTCCTCAGTTTCATAATTTTTGTGGCACACACATATCTGTATATTCTTAGAGGATTAACAATTTCTGTCTTCAGTAGCTCTTGAGTTTCACTGTAATATTCTACATTATTCTTTTCTGTGGGTCTAAGTAACACGGTGTCCAGAACAGAACTAAAAGCAAATAAACAGAATAAGGTTGAGTCTAAGTAACAAGAATTATAATGAGCCTGGATACCTTTCTTCTTTCCAATCATTATCTCCAAACCTTCTTTTTCCATTTTTGGTGGAGTATTTTCTTCTACTACTTCACTTAAGTAGCGTCCAAATGCTAAAGAGTTACAGCATTCGATCTGATTGGAAACTGGCTGCAGTGATGCAAACCTAGTATGCAGCCTGCAGCTCTTCAGTTTAACAAACAGCTCCTTCTTCAGGGCACAGGTGAAATACCGAGTGCCCTTGAAGGTTCCATCCGGAACCTGTTCCATCCGTACAGCCCGCACATTCATCTTCCAGTTCCAATCCGGCTAGCACCTCATTGAGTCCTGGTGGCTGACCGATCCAACAGATCACCACATAGAAAGGGGGATTCTCTTTCACTTCAGCCAGTGAGCCCACTTCTAGACCATATGAGTTGCTAGAAGACATGGCCAAGGGGGGACTCTCCTGGACAGGCACACTGTTCAGTTCCCCCATCACAGACTGAGCTGACCGAGAAAGTGGGGTGTGGCCAATACTGCCATTGGTATTGGGCATCTTTGTCAGATTGAATGGCAAAGGGTGAAATCTGTTCTCGCTGGACAATGAGTTCACAGAAGGAGGTTGTAGTGTGGTGAAGAATGGCCAAAATCAGGAGTTATTTCTGTAAGTGACTTCGCAGGGTCTTCTGCAACTTCATCAATGTACCATGTACTTTTTGATTTGGATTGTGGTTGTGAGTCAACAGAAGACCCATTTAAGGTATAAACTAATTCAGATCTGTTTCTATTTCCAGGGTCTGAGGTAGATCTTGTAGCCTTTGGTTTGTTATGACTGGATGAACCTTTGTCCCCAACACCTCTTGACATAAAGGCCAGTTTGGGAGGCCTCCTTTCCTGTGTCACGCTATCTGGGATAATGTCACTGATGTGCAACAGAATTGTATTTTCAACACTAGCAAAACTACAAAGCTGTACTCCATCGAATCTATCCCAGTTGCCAATAGGGTTATCCATGTTCACACCAACAAAATATCCTAAGCTTTCTTTTCCTGGCAAAACATCACAGAATATAACTGTTCCAGATTCTATTGTTTCTCCAACCTTCAAAGAAACTCTGGAGTTAATTTCCAAAGGGGAAACTTAACCTGCATTATGCCCACTGGACCTGCATAATCACTTTCCAATCCATTATCATCATCTTCTATGAGTTCTAGCTTGTCCAATGCAACAAACATGCCACAATCTTCATCACGCTGAAAAAGCTGTTTCCCTTGATATACCCCATCAGTGAACCCTGGCCATGACCTTCTCCCAGCAATTCCAATCCAAAGAATATTCCCAACACTGTCCTCTCCGCTAATAAGGGTCCTCTGAAGCGCACAACTCCAGGAAACTTTTCTTCCCCAGATCTCAGCTGTACTTTCACAGGGCAGCCCACATCTATTTGGAGGCCTTTACTTAGTCTGTTTCTGTTTTTAAACAGGCTGAACCTCTCCTCACAATTGGTAATTGCCAAAAGTAACTCTGTGAATTTTATACTTATTTCTACAATATCCTTTTCATCAACAAAGAGGACCACATGAGGTTGTTCTAGAATTTTTTTTTTATTAAATCATAGCTGTGTACATTAATGCCATCATGGAGCACCATGCACTGGTTTTATAGACCATTTGACACATTTTCATCACACTGGTTAATATAGCCTTCCTGGCATTTTCTTAGTTATTGTGTTAAGACATTTATATTCTACATTCACTAAGTTTCACATGTACCCTTGTAAGATGCACTGCAGATGTAATCCCACCAATCACACTCCAACTGCCAATCCTCCCCCATCTCTCCCCTCCCTCTCCCCCTTCCACATATTCTTAGGTTATAACTGGGTTATAGCTTTCATGTGAAAGCCATATATTAGTTTCATAGTAGGGCTTAGTACATTGGATACCTTTTCTTCCATTCTTGAGATACTTTACTAAGAAGAATATGTTCCAGCTCCATCCATGTAAACATGAAAGAGGTAAAGTCTCCATCTTTCTTTAAGGCTGCATAATATTCCATAGTGTACATATACCACAATTTATTAATCCATTTGTGGATCAATGGGTACTTGGGAATTTTCCATGACTTAGTAATTATGAATTGGGCTGCAATAAACATTCTGGTACAAATATCTTTGTTTTAATGTGATTTTTGGTCTTCTGGGTATATACCTAGTAGAGGAATTATAGGATTGAATGGCAGATCTATTTTTAGATCTCTCAGTGTTCTCCAAACATCTTTCCAAAAGGAATGCATTAATTTGCATTCCCACCAGCAGTGTAGAAGTGTTCCCTTTTCTCCACATCCACGCCAACATCTCTGGTCTTGGGATTTTGTGATGTTAGCTAATCTTACTGGAGTTAGATGCAATCTCAAAGTAGTTTTGATTTGCATTTGTCTGATGATTAAAGATGATGAGCGTTTTTTCATATGTCTGTAGGCCGTGCACCTGTCTTCTTCAGAGAAGTTTCTCTTCAAGTCCCTTGCCCAGCCTGCGATGGGATCACTTGTTCTTTTCTTGCTTATACGTTTGAGTTCTCTGTGGATTCTGGTTATTAAACCTTTGTCAGAGACATAACCTGCAAATATATTCTCCCATTCTGACGGCTGTTTGCTTGCTTTACTGTGTTCTTGGCTGTGCAGAAGCCTTTTAGTTTGATCAGGTCTCAGTAGTGTATTTTTGAAGCTGTTTCAATTGCCCAGGGGGTTCTCCTCATAAAATACTTGCCCAGACCGATTTCTTCAAGAGTTTTCCCAGCACTCTCTTCTAGTATTTTTATAGTTTCATGTCTTAAGTTTAAATCTTTAATCCAGTGAGAGTCTATCTTAGTTAATGGTGAAAGGTGTGGATCCAGTTTCAGTCTTCTACAGGTCGCCAGCTAGTTCACCCAGCACCATTTGTTAAATAGGGATCTTTTCCTCACAGCATGTTTTTAATTGGCTTGTCAAAGATCAAATAACGGTAAGTAGCTGGATTCATCCCTTGGTTCTCTATTCTGTTCCAGACATCTACTTCTCTGTTTTTGTGCCAGTACCACACTGTTTTGATCACTATCGATTTATAGTATAGTTTGAGGTCTGGTAGCATGATTCCTCCTGCTTTGTTTTTATTTCTGAGTAATGCCTTGCCTATTAGAGTTTTTTTCTGATTCCATATAAAATGAAGTATTATTTTTTAAAGATCTTTAAAGTATGACAGTGGAGCTTTAATAGGGATTGCATTAAAATTATATATTGCTAAAAAAAAAACAAACAAAAAAAATAAAAAAAAAATTATATATTGCTTTGGGTAGTATGGACATTTTAACAATGTTGATTCTTCCCAGCCATGATCATGGTATGTTTTTCTATTTGTTAAGAGTTCCAGCTATTTCTTTTCTTAGAGTTTCATAGTTCTCTTTATAGAGATCTTTCATGTCCTTTGTTAGATAAACTCTCAAATATTTCATCTTCTTTTGCACTACTGTGAATGGAATAGAGTCCTTAACTGTTTTTTTCAGCTTGACTATTGTTGGTATATATAAAGGCTACTGATTTACGAATGTTGATTTTGTAACCCAAGATGCTGCTGTATGCCTTAATCACTTCTAAGAGTTTTGTAGTAGAATCCCTGGTGTTTTCCAGATATACAATCACATCATCTGCAAAGAGCGAAAGTTTGATCTCTTCTGACCCTATATGGATACCCTTGATTGCCTTTTCTTCCCTAATTGTGATGGCTAAAACTTCCACTACAATGTTAAAGAGCAGTGAAGACAATGGGCAACCTTGTCTGGTTCCTGAGCTGAGTGGAAATGATTTCAATTTAACTCCATTCAATACAATATTGGCTGTGGATGTGCTGTAGATGGCCTCTATCAGTATAAGAAATGTCCCTTCTATACCAATTTTCTTAAGTGTTCTGATCATGAAGGGATGCTGGATATTATCAAAAGCTTTTTCTGCATCAATTGAGAGAATCATATGGTCTTTGTTTTTAATTTGTTTATGTGCTGAATTATATTTATAGATTTACGTATATTGAACCAGCCTTGAGACCCTGGGATAAAACTGACTTGGTCATGATGTATAACTTGATGTGTTGCTGGATTTGTTTGTTAGGGTCTTGTTGAATATTTGTGCATCTATATTCATTAGTGATATTGGTCTATAATTTTCTTTTCTTGTTGGGTCTTTTCCTGGTTTGGGGATCAGGGTGATGTTTCCTTCATAGAACGTTTTGGGTAGTGTTATTTCTTTTTCTACATTTTGGAACAGGTTGAGTAATATAGGTACTAGTTCCTCTTTAGAGGTTTGGTAGAATTCTGACATGAAGCCATCTGGACCCGGGCTTTTATTTTTAGGGAGATTTTGTATGGTTGATGCTATTTCAGAACTTGATATTGGCCTGTTCAACATTTCCACTTGATTCTTGCTAAGTCTTGGAAGGTGATGAGCTTCCAAGTATTGGTCAATATCCTTCAGATTTTCATATTTCTGAGAATAAAGTTTCTTGTAATATTCATTAAGGATTTTTTGAATTTCTGAGGAGTCTGTTGTTATTTCGTCTTTGTCATTTCTGATTGATGAGATTAGAGATTTTACTCTTTTTTTCCTGGTTAGGTTAGCCAAAGGTTTATCTATTTCATTGACCTTTTCAAAAAACCAACTTTTTGATTTATTGATCTGTTGTATAATTCTTTTGTTTTCAATTTCATTTAACTCTGCTCTAATTTTGGTTATTTCTTTTCTTCTACTGGGTTTGGGGTTGGAATGTTCTTCCTTTTCCAGTTGCTTGAGATGTCCCATTAAGTTGTTAACTTCCTCTCTTTCCATTCTCTTGAGGAAGGCTTACAGTGCTATAAATTTCCTTCTTAGGACTAGCTTTGCGGTATTACAGAGGTTCTGATAATTTGTGTCTTCATTGTCGTTTTGTTCAAAAATTTGGCAATTTGCTTCTTAATCTCATCTCTGACCCAGCTGTCATCAGCATAAGGTTATTTAACTTCCATGTTTTTGTATGAGTATGCCGATTCCTGTTGTTACTGATTTCAACTTTTATTCCATGGTGGTCCGAGATGATGCAAGGAATAATTTCTATTCATTTAAATTTACTGAGGTTAGACTTGTGACCTAAGATGTGATCGATTTTGGAGTATGTTCCGTGGGCTGATGAGAAGTATGTGTATTCAGTTTTGTTGGAATGAAATATTCTGTAGATGTCTCCTAAATCTAAATTTTGAATGATTAGGTTTAAATCTACAATTTCTTTGCTCAGCTTCTTATTGGAGGATCTATCCAACACCACCAAAGGAGTGTTGAAATCTCCAACTATTATGGAGGTGGAGGAAATCAAGTTTCTCATGTCTGTTAGAGTTTCTCTTATAAATTGAGGTGCATTCTGGTTGGGAGGATAAATATTAATAATTGAAATCTCATCATATTGAGTATTACCCTTAACAAATACGAAGTGACCATTCTTATCCTTCCTTACTTTTGTTGGTTTAAAGCCTATTGTGTCTGCAAATAGAATTGCAACACCTGCTTTTTTCTGATTATCATTTGCCTGAAATATGGATGACCATCCTTTCACCCTGAGTCTATATTTATCTTTTAAGTAAGATGTGACTCTTGTATGCAGCAAATATCTGGCCTGAGTTTTTGTATCCAGTCAGCTAACCTGTGCCTCTTTAGAGGATAGTTTAAGCTGTTCACATTAATGGAGAATATTGAAAAGTCTGGTAAAATTTTGGGTATTGAGTTTTTCGAAAGTCCAGTGGACATTGTTAATCCTTTCGCCACTGTGGAAGTTAGAGTTTGATCAAAAGTTTCTGAGTGAGTTTACTTTTGTGGCAGAGGATTGTGCTGGTCATTGTGGAGGATAGGTTTGAGAATATCCTGAAGAGGTGGTTTGGTTATGGCAAATTTCTTTAACATATGAATGTCAGTAAAGTATTTAATTTCTCCATCATAAATAAAACTCAGTTTAGCTGAATACAGGATCTAGGGTGGAAAGTTATTTTGCTTTAGGAGATTAAAAGTGATGACCACCCTCTTCTGGCTTGAAAAGTTTCAGCAGAGAGATCTGCAGTCATTCTAATATTCTTACCTTTGTAGGTAATGGATTTCTTACATCTGGCTGCTTTCAGAATTTTCTCCTTCATGTTAACTTTAGTGAAGTTAATTATGATATGCCTGGGGGATATCTTATTCGGATTGGGGGTTCTGAAACTGTCTGCCAACTGAATTTCAGAATCTCTTGGCATGTCTGGAAAATTCTCTTTCATAATTTCATGGAGAAGGGCCTCTGTGCCTTGCGAGGCCACTTCATCACTTTCAGGAATTCCAATGAGGTGGATATTAGCCTTCTTCAAATTATCCCAGAGCTCTCTGAGACAATGATCTGTTTTTGCTCTCCATTTATCTTTCTCTTTGAGACTTTGGGAGCATTCAAAAGCTTTGTCTTCATTGTCGGAAATCCTTTCTTCTGCTTGCTCCACTCTGTTACTGAGGGATTGTACTGTATTTTTCAGATCTTTGATGGCTGCAAATTCTTGCTTCAGTGCATCAAAATCTTTGGTGGTTTTGTCTTTAAATTTGTTAAATTCTTGAGCCAACTTTTGAATTTCTCCTCGAATTTCTAATTCTGCCTTTTGAATTGCTCCTTGAATTTCTAATTCCAAATTTTCCTCCACTCTATGAATCTTGTCCGCAATCCAAATTCTGAATTTGATTTCTGACATCTTGGCCAGTTGTTTATGAATGGGATCTTCAGTTACATCTGCCATATCTTTCCTTGGGGGGGGGGTTGATCTATTCCGGTTATTCATGTTACCAGAGTTTTTCTGCTGATTTCACCCCATGATTATTTTACACTGTTTGATTTTTCCCCTGGAGCTTTGTCAAGCACCTGTAGAGTGCTACGGCCTGAGAAACTGGGGACCTGTTTGGTGTGGTTGTGCTAAGTGGTTCTATCTTGTTTTCAGATGGCCTCTGTCTGACCCTAGTGAAACAGTTACTCTGGGTTGAAGTCTCAGCTGTGGAAAAATGCCAGCAATTAAGTCACCCCCACCACAGGCAACAATTGGAAAAGGAAAATTAAATCTTCCTACAACCGCACACCCAGGGCACCACTTGAATAGTTCTCGGGTGATTAGCTCAGTTCAAAAGGTTCAAATCAATTGTCTCAGTCAGCACCTGTCTCAGGTGGGAGAGTTTAAAAGGTCTCTGGCAACTGAATTGCAGGGGTCTGGTGACAACTCAGATATGACTTGCTCCAGTGCTTCGTGAGGTCAGGAGGACCCACCCAGCAAATAGATTAGTCTGGGAAGGTGGATGTCTCCTTCCCCACCTTGCACCTCTGTCACACCCAGTCACTGATAGCCCGACAGGGCTGTGACCCAATTGCCTCCAGTGAGTAGATATTCCAGGGGTTTGTACCTGCCTGAATCACGTGAAAATCTATATCTGCTCAGCCAGGCCACTATCCAGCCTCTATGCCTCTATCCAGCAGGGGGAGGTGAGGCCTGACAACCTTGGATGCTTGATGGAGGCTGGAGGTTGTTCACGCAGTTCCAGCCCCGCCCCGATTGATGTTACTGACAGAACAGAACAACTTTGCGGGAATTTGTTTCTGTCCCTGCTGAATTCCCCTGCAGAAGAGAAGCTGTTTTAAGTTCCCAGAACCTGTGCCTCAGGCCCTGTCTTTGCTCCTGCAGGTTTGTATTCGGTTAGCTGTCAGTTCTAGCCTCCTGCTTTCCTTTGTCTATAGGCTGATGATCCCCTGAGGACCAGGTGCATCTTAGGCTCAGTAAAGGGGTCCTGTGAGTCAGCCCCGCCCTGGGAATTTCCTGGCTCTGCGCGTGCATTTTCTAGTTCCTGCACTCCACCCAGGCTGGTACCACCTCAGGCAAACCCTTCACTCATGGGGCCTGTGTTTCCATCCCTGATCTGTTCCGTGGTGGTTGCCACATGAGAAGATGCCCGGCCTCCTCTGGTTGCCCAGTGAGACAGGGGGCATGGCTTTGGAATATCTGGGAGTGAGCCCTATTGTTGCCAAAAATGGCTGCTGCTCTGTGCCTTGGGGCACCGCTGCTCTGGTGGTGTGTTTCCCTTTCAGCCAACCATCCTTTCCTCACTCCTGTGCTGCAGAATCATCACTGACCAGTTGCTGTCTAGGCCCTGTTCACACCCCTCAAGAAATCACCCAAGAATCTGGATTCTTGTGGGACAGGCCTCCAGACCTCAGAGTGAGAGTAGAGGGGAGTGCTGGGAGCTCAGAACTGCAGGTAGAGAATATGTACAGTTTTATACAGTTTTATGCCTGGCAGGAGAATGCTGTGGCACCCTAGTAGGGGAGGTAGGTCCAGTTTTTTGGAGGGTCTCTCCCATGGAGTGTAGTGGGAGGAACTTTGAACTCTGCCGGTTTGTTTGTGGGGCACTCTGAGCCATTCTCATGGGGGAGGGGACTCCCATCTGCTTGGTGATGGATTTTGTACCTTTTGTTTGTATCCTTGGGGTCGCAGCTCGCCTCAGCGGGGTTGATGTGAATTCTTCAACTTTCTCTCTTGGTGCAGCTCTAATCCACCAGGTTAGTTGCCAAATTTCCATCCTTTAACTCTCCTTCTGGACGGGAGCTTCTGTGGAATGCTGGCTTCAGTCAGCCATCTTGTCTCTGCCCCCTTCTGCTCTAGAATTTTTAATCCAATCTGATTTTTCTTGCCTTTTGTAGAAGGAATCCTCAAATGCCCCACAGAACAGTCTTGGATATACTCTCCTACACTCCCCTTTGGTACTTTAAGGAGGTTTTGTGTTTGTTTTTTCTGTAGCACTGCATTCTTGAAGAAGCAAATAAAAAATCTGTTCTTCCCAGTAGGGCAAAGTAAATTTTTCTTGGTTGCATAAGCCTGAACTCATTGTGCTGTTAACTTCAAAATATTAATTAAAAAAGCAGGAAACTACTGATAAGTTTGTCATAAAATCTCAAAAGATAAATTCACTGGCAGTCCCAAATGTTTTTAGTAATTTCGTGTCCATGCTGTAAACAGACAGCAAATCAAAATGCTTGTCTGAACAGAACACACCTTTCAACTAAAGAACTCCAGATTGTTGTGTAAAACCATCTTCACCCTGGAAAGAGGGAAACTCCGGCGGTGGGACATCGCCCCTAATCCTGCCTCCCTTGCCAGCCCCAATGTATGTATATTTTCATATATCATTATATAATCATGGAGAGAATATGTTTTAAAATGTATTATCTGGACATAGAATAGTTGGTGAAAAGGTGTAATATAGGAGATGTGGAAATAAAAGGGAGGGGCAATCAAATAAATATTGGAAGGAAAAAATGGTGACTGGATATGCATTAATAATTACCCATTTATACATTTATAGGTAACACAATTGTTAAATTTATATGTATATATATATTTCATTCATTATCTGGACTTAAGTTTGGTTGTATCATTTTCTCTTTATCTAATACCCACTGGACTCAAGTTGTGCTTTACTTACTGTGCATGATGTTGGAGGCTTGGAACTCTGGATCCTGGGGATGCACTACGGTTGCATTGGGGAGGAAATGTTGCATATTCTCTGTGAGGTACCAGCTTCGGTTCTCATCAAATACAGAAAATAGGATGACATTTCTCTTGTCTGACATCATCTGTTAATTACATACATTGTAAGAGGGAAAGAAATACTACTGATACTGTCAGATAGTAATAACATTCAGTGAAAATGTAAGCAATGGCATGCATGTGTCACTATTCTGACATATACCAGGCTTGAGAATGAGGGTGGGTGCTATCAGCACTGAGTATATGTTTAGAAGAAATGTGTCCTCACAGCAAGAAGTTGACTGCATTCACTAAACTTAGTTTTTCCTGGACCTAAGGCCCTATGGTGATTGATTTTTTGGTACAGTTTGTAGCCTCATTCTTTCCATGTTCAGATTAGAGGCTTTTGAGTATTTTTCTTAAATAAGTCAGTTAACTCAAATAAGAGGAATGCCTTTCCTAAACTTCCATCTAGTAACTGCCCTTCCACAATGCCACCCATCTATAAAAAATAAAAAATACAAAAACAGAAGTCAAGTAGAAAAGATAAGGCAAATCACAAACATGTTAAACAACATTAATACCTTAAGTTTTCTTTTTAAAAAATTCAAAATTTTTCTGAAGAGCACTTTGAGTATGAATCAAATTTATGAGTCCAGCTGGGCACAGTGGCTCATGCCTGTAATCCCAGCACTCTGGAAGGCCGAGGCAGGGGAATTGCTTGAGCTCAGGAGTTTGAGAGAGCCTGAGCAAAAGTAAAACCCCATCTTTACTAAAAATAGAAAAAAATTACGAAGGTATTGTGGCAGGCACCTGAATTCCCAGCTACCTGGGAAGCTGGGGCAGGAGGAGCGCTTGAGACCAAGAGTTTGAGTTTGCTGTGAGCTATGATGCCATGGCATTCTACACAGAGCGACGGAGTGAGACTCTGTCTCAAAAAAAAAAAAATGAGTTAGTATCTTTCTAATTGAATCTGCTAAGATTTAATGTGCAATCCTCACTAATATGTATAAATTTCATTTTGTATTACCAATAGCTATAGAAACCAAAATGCTGAGGGAGGAGTATGGAGAATATTAAGGTATATTTCAGTCTTCTTCCAAAGACCAGTGGAAAAGCTATAATTAGGAAAAATTTGTCAGGAAGAGTATGTGGCACATGAACCCACAGAACTTGTGATTATGTGGGTTCATGTGCCACATGTTTTATCTGTACACTAAAGTTCATATGCTTTACTCTTTGAACCAATGAAATATTTTCAGAACAGAATCTTAAGTGTCATAAATAACAAAATGGACATTTATGGCAATGAGTTATTCTGGAACCAAGAAATGAGTTTTTGTGAAGAACTAAACTTTTCTTGTTCTGAGAATTTAATTTTTTGGTTGTTATTTGGTTTTTTTGGCTGGGGCCGGGTTTGAACCTGCCACCTCTGGTATATAGGGCCAGCGCCCTACTCTTTTGAGCCACAGGCACCACCTTTCATTGTTTTTGTTTTTTGATTTTGGTTTTGACAGAGTCTCATTCTATTGCTCTGTCACCCAGACTAGAATGCAGTGGCACCATCATAATTTACTGTAGCCTCCAACTCCTGGGTTCAAGTGATCCTCACATCTTGGCCTCACAAAATGCTAGTATTACTGGTGTGAGCCAATATACAGCTTTATTTTTTAAAGCAGGAAAAGGGGTTCAAATTCTAACCATATTCTGAAATACTTTATATTTTTCCTCTATTTTGCTTAACAAATATTTATTGAGTTCTCAATAAAATCCATTTACTTTGTTATAGCTGCATGATGTTGGAGGCTTGGAACTGCAGATATGTTAATTTTAAGGTGCTTTTGAGTCACCCATAATGAGATGTCCAGGAGAAGTCTAGGCTATAGATATAAACTTGTGGGTCATCTTAAAATAGGAGGTAATTGGACATGTAAAAATGGCCAAGATCGCCTAGAGCAGCATTTCTCAACCTGTGGGTCACAACCCCTTTGGGGGTAGAATGACCCTTTCACAGGGATCGCCTAAATACATCCTGTATATCAGATATTTACATTACGATTCATAATAGTAGAAAAAATATAGTTATGAAGTAGCAACAAAAATAATTTTATGGTTGGGGGTCACCACAACATGAGGAACTGTATGAAAGGGTTGTGGCATTAAGAAGGTTGAGAACCACTGACCTAGAGAGATCAAAATGCTGAAATGTGAATGAGTATTATAGAAAGACTCTAGGACCTAGATTGTATGGTCCATATGTCCAACAGTTATTTATTACACTAAACTCAAACTCAGTAAAAGCTAAGTGGAACTCAGCTCAATTCTTTCTTTGGCCAATACTGCAGATTACTATAGTTTCTGCAATCTATAGGGGAACATACACTTAGAGTTCATATACACCACATTCCATTTTTAGTTTCAAACCCAGCTCTTAGAAAGGGAAGAACTCACCTGGTTTCCTCTTTGATCTACAGACTCCTTGTAGCAGATGAGGAGAGGGCCAATGAGTCCTGAAGCTAGATCTCTCTCCAGATTAATGAAACTAGAATAATATCGAGTCAGGCATCGAGGATCTGATTTAGTTGGCCCATCTTCTAGAGTCACTGTCCATTTATACTTGAATATTTCTCCTGGCAGAATTGGTAAATCTTTCAAATGTTTTACACCTACCCACACCCAAACCCAGAAATAATTTGATTAGAGTTTAACAAGCCACAGATTAGTAATAATGTTGTTATCACAACGCCTCTACAAATCCATATGCACATATTAAGTTTCTTAGTAAATGGAAACTAAAATTGCCTCTATTATAAGTTTAAGAGTCACATAATTTTTATAATAAAAAGCTATAGTTGACAATTAGTTGTCTGTGAGAGTTTCAGGCCTGAATATATGCCAAAGGCCTGGGCACTGAAGTTTAAACATATATATAGCATTAAGAACTGTGCTACCTGACCGTTGTGAGGAAAGGCAGCAAGAACTAAAACCTGCTCTCAGGCTAATGTGTCCTCAGTACAAGAAATGTCTGATTTTAGAATTGAACCTCACTTTTTGGTATGTTTAATACCTAAAGATCCAACCTAAGTCAAAATTAATTTCATTTCCATTCTAAGCTCTCCCTCATTCCATTATGTCTGACCTGTGGCATTTCCTTTTAATATTCCTTAGGTCTCTTCTCTTCCCTCTTGTAGGAGTTGGGAGTGAGGGTAGGTGGGTGGGTATTAGAAGTATATGGGCCTTCAGAATTCTCCACATAAGAAAGGTTACCAGTAACTGTACTATGTATGCCTCTAAATTTTAGGGTACATATTCTAAATCTCCCCAGATCTTTGTCACTATACCTTCACCCATAAAGGAATGCAAATAAGTCTGGCATTAGAATTCTTATCAAAAACTGAATATTAGAAGATTATTTATAACCAGCCTGTCTGTACATCACATGATACTAAAGAAAATTTACCCTCTATGTATTTTAAAGTTACTTGAGGATATACTTCCAGAAAAACAAAAGAAGAAATGAAAAAACAGAAATGTACAAGATAACAGACACATAAGTACAAGGAAAGAAAAAACTCAAAGATGACAACTTTGTAGCAAACCTAGAAAACACGTAATCCAAATGAAAGCAATACATTGTGAACTAAAAGTATGTCTTTAGGAACAAAAACCAGGCCAGGCACAGTGGCTCACACCTGTAATCCTAGCACTCTGGGAGGCCAAAGCAGGAGGATTGTTTGAGGCCAGGAGTTTGAGACAAGCCTGAGCAACGTTAGTGAGACCTACCAAAAAAACCTATCTCTAGTTTAGAACTGTTAAAAAAAATAAAATAAACAAAATAAAATTTATAAAAATTAGCTGGGAGTGGTGGGATGGGCCTGTAGTCCTGGCTAATTGGCAGACTAAGGCAGGAGGCACACTTGAGCGCCAGTAGTTCAAGGTTGCA
This sequence comes from Nycticebus coucang, assembly GCF_027406575.1. Classification (NCBI taxonomy): domain Eukaryota; kingdom Metazoa; phylum Chordata; class Mammalia; order Primates; family Lorisidae; genus Nycticebus; species Nycticebus coucang. The sequence continues at coordinate 186,150,487 of NC_069804.1, forward strand.
GTAAGGTTGCACCATTGCACTGCAGCCCAGACAACAGAGCAAGACCCTATCTTCAAGATAGACAGATGATATGGATAGATAAAGTCTTTGCATCTTGGCCTTGACTCACATGCTCATTGAAAGTTGTACCTCTCTCCTGGTTTAAAAAAGAAAGAGAAAAAAAAAAAAGGAAAAAGATTTGGGTATCAAGCAATAAATGGAATGAATAAGAAGCTGAAAGGCCTAATAGGTATGATAGAGAAACATACATTTCTTTTCCTAACAAAAGAAAAGAAAGTGTTACTTTAGGATACAAACACAAAAATTGTATTAGTATAGTCCTAATATAAAGCAAACTAAAATGTTGCATGATTTTGAACTACTGATAGAGAAGAAGAAACGAGAATCTTGATCTTTTTTTTTTTTTTTTTTTTTTTTTCCCTTTTGTGGTTTTGGCCAGGGCTGGGTTTGAACCCGCCACCTCTGGCATATGGGACCGGCGCCCTACTCCTTGAGCCACAGGTGCCACCCCCTCTATTTGATCTTTTTATTGTTACTATTTTAACTGACATAATTGCATATATTTAAAGGATATAGTGTGATATTTTGATACATACACATAACGTGTAATGATCAAATCAGGATAATTAGTATATACCCATCACTTCAAACATTTTTCACTTCTTTTTGTTGGGAACATTGTAAAATCTCTCTTCTGGCTATTTGAAAATATATAATAAATTATTGTTAACTATATAGTAAACTATAGTCACCCTATAGTGTATTGAACAGGAGAACTTATTCTTCCTATCTAGGTTTTTGCATCTTAACCTCTCATATCCCACCTTTTCTCCACCCTTCTAAGCTTCCAGTTACCACTATCCTATTCTTTACTTCTATGATACCAACTTTTTTATCTTCCCCATATTAGTTTATCTTAATAGCAAAATCATTTGAACTGTAGACAAGAGAACAATCACAGCATGTTATAGTAAACATTTATAGAAAGGAATTTATACAATAAAATAATATAAATGCTGGATTTTTATTTTTATAATAAATATGTAGACAAAGCAAGGAAGATTTAAAATTTCAGTACAAACTGTAAATGTTTTAGCCTTTAGTTTTATAAAAGTAAAGGCATGGCTGGCAGCAGGTGAGGAAAGGCAAGGTATAGGAGAGAAAAAGGGAAATCAAAGAGATAGTATCTAGCTGGGCACTCTGGGAGGCTGAGGCAGGTGCAATGCTTGAGCTCAGGAATTAGAGACCAGCCTGAGCAAGAGCAAGATCCCATCTCTACTAAAAAAAAAAAAAAAAAAAGAAATAGCCAGGCGTAGTGGTGGGTGCCTATAGTCCCAGCTACTTGGGAGGCTGAGGCAAGAGGATCACTTGAGCCCAGAAGTTTGAGGTTTCTATGAGCTATGATGCCACAGCACTCTAGTCTGGGGCAATGGAGTGAGACTTTGCCTCTAAAAAAAGGAGATATTATCTAATCATGAAGATAAAAAAGCATATGTTTAGTCTATTTTTTATAGTTGTAATATAGCCAATTGAAGAAATAAAAAACACTGATAAAAAGAAACAACTGTAGTGGAAGGAAGCATAATGCAAAATACTTAACACAAAACAAAGTAAATGTATAATGTCTAAAGTTGAAAAACAAAGAATTAGCAGTGTAATTTTTTTAGAGATATAGAATATTCATACAAAATTAAAGAATAGAAAGAATATATATAATATCCATTCTACTAAAATGAAAAGTATATAACAAAACTACTGAGAAAGGTAATAAAAGGCTAAAATAATTATAAAATTGTTATTCAAATATAAGATTATCAGAATACATACAAACATATCAGTAGTACCATAAATGTGACTAGGCTTAAACCTCTTATTGAAAGATTATGACTGGGTACAAAACAAAATCCATATACATACTCTTCACATGGACTAGGCCTAACATAAAATAAACAAAAATATGGGAAATTAACATCATGGAAAAGATAAATTAGCTAAGCATATGTGATGGTACTAAAATTAGTGAAATAGAATTGAACATAAGGATAAAAACAGAGAAGCAAGAAGGACATTTATATTAATAAAAGCTACAATCCATGAGATAGATAATGTCATGAATCTTTAAGCAAAAAACAATATAGTAAAAAAAACAAAACAAACGAGTTGTAAACTATTCAGAAATGAAAAGTAAAGAGATTACTAGACATTAAAAGTATGTAATGTAGCCCAAAACTGTACTCCAGAAAAAAAAAAAAGAACTTAAAAACTAGAAGAATTAGCGTCAAAGACTTTAGGGCATTTGTAATAGTTGCAGTGAGACATGCCAATCTAATTGGATGTGCAATAGTGAAACATAACCAGTAGGTGGTAGCAAAAGCACATCAGTGACACTTCACTGACTTACACGAGACATCACCTAAGGATTCCTGGAATTTATTTATTATAACATTAGAATGGGGCTTGAGGTCCTATGTTAACAGCAGGGGAAAGGACCAACCAGCATAATTTTGCTATTGATGCTATGACCATATCTGTATCTACATGTAAAAAATGGTTATAAATTGAGCTAATACTTACCTTTTGGTAATCTCCCTGAGTGCAAAGGTCTGACATCAGTGATTCCATGAGGGTAGATGTTATATGGTCGGCTTGCTTGATTCTTAAATATAATCTGAAGGTATAAATGAGATACAAGATCAAGTCCTAAAACAAATAGGAGCAACAAAAAAACTGTGGCTTAACTTCAGATAAACAAGAGCAACCTATATCCTCCTTAGAGGAGTTTAAGCAAATCTGCAATGCTCAAGTCTCTGGTATAAAATGACATGGTACTTGCATATAACCCATAAACATCCTCCTTTATATTTAAATCATCTAGATTACTTATAATTCGTAACACAAAATAATGCTATGTAAATAGTTGTAGTGTTTGCTATTTATTTTATCTTTATTGTGTGATTTTTTTCCCCTAGTATTTGCAATCTGTATTTGCTTGAATCTGAAAATGCAGAATCCAAGACACTCAGGTTTCTTGCTAAGGGTTTCTTTTCATTTCTTTAAAAATTATTTCAGGTGCTATTAGCTTGTGATTATCTTTGAAATTATTTTTAAGAGAAAATTTGTGAAACCAGAGATAAGTCAAAAATTCATGTTATTTTTGAATATGAGTTCTATCATGGAACCAACACACTACAGTTTGAAATATCAATGGAGTGTGTGGAGAGGATGTGGCTAATGAATGCACAATATGTCAATGGTTTTGAGAAGTTCCATTCTGGTGATTTTAATCTTAAAAGTGAGCCAGGTGGGTGATCTGAGACCAAGGTGGATAATGATGAACTGAAAGCTGTAGTGGAAGTGAATCCATCTCAACCTACATGTGAATTAGAAGCAAAGTTTGATGTTACTATTCTAACAATATTGGAACATTTGAAACCAATCAGCAAGGTAAAGAAACTAGATAGATGGGCTGTGTATCAATTAAAGAGTATCAGAAGAGGAATCATCTCGAATCTTACCTTTCTTGGCTGTCACAACATAAAATGAACCATTTCTACACCATATTGTTACATGTAATAATAAATGGATTATTTTTTATAATTGCAAGCATCTGGCACAATGATTGGATAAAGATGAAGTGCTAAAAACAGTCCAAAACTGAATATTCATCAAAAAAAGTTAATGGTGTCTGTTTGATGACCACTGCTGGTATTATTCACTACAGCAGTGGTTCTCAACCTGTGGGTTGTGACCCACAGGAACTGTATTAAAGGGATGTGGCATTAGGAAGGTTGAGAACCATTGCACTACAGCTTCATGAAACCTGGTCAGCCAGTTACAGCAGATGTACACTGCAACCAGATGGATGAAATGATGAAGATGCTTGTGATTAAGCAGCCAAGATTGGTCACTATACACAGGCCAATTGTTTTGAAAGACAATGCTGTCACACAGAAAACACTGTTCAAACCACAGGACCTTGACTTGGAAACTCTCTGTCATCCAGCATATTCTTCAGACCTGGCACTAACTGGCTACCCCTTTTTCTAGGCTTTGGACCACTTCTCACAAGGAAAAAATTCAATTCTCAACAAGTTGTGGAAAATGACTTGCAATTTCATTGCCACTTGCTCTCCAGGCTTCTTTGTGGCTGGCATAAACAAGCTACTGTTAAGATGGCAAAACTGTGCAAATAGTTTAGGTGTGTACTTTGATTAATTGTACTGCTTCTTGCTTGAGATATAATAAACTACTCTTTTGATTTGAAAAAATATATTTCAGGTGCTTCAGGAAGTATTCCCTATACCTCATCACTCAACTGACATTTGGAAATCTGAAGACACTGTTCCCCTCAGCCTTTTCCATAATTTGAGCACTAAATTCCCCAACACTGCAGAGATAGTGCTCCAGGTGGTAGAATTTTCACTGATTGAGCAGCCATGCCCAGGAGAACAGCTAATTACAGCATTAAACAAGGGTAGTAGGTGGTATCATCTGACTGCATGAGCTTTAAAGGAGAGAAATGAAGGAAAAGCAGTAACATGGAAGCTGTGAAGGACCCTGAGCACATCATTTCCACCTCTGTATCTGAGATTGTGTGATATGAGGATAAACATCTAACTTCCACTTGTGCACTTCTTTTAAAACCCAATCATTTGGTAAACCCACTAAATGGCTTTGTTCTTTACCTGTGCACAAGCAGAAGAAGGATGCTTCAGATAATAGCAGTTTTGATTATTCTTTTACAATACTAAATTTTTTTCTACTAAGAACAGTGGCTAGAATTTCCAATATTAAATAGAAGGGGTGATATTTGTCAACTGTATCTTTTCTTTTTCTTTTTTTAAATTAATTCTTTTGTACATAGATTATAAATACATTTATGCCCATTTCAGTGTGTTGACTATTTGTATAAATTGCAGTGCTTACATCATACTAATCAGCATAGCTTTCATCTCATTTACCCAATTATAGCATTAGGACATTTGTGTTCTACACATGATAGAACCAACTTGTACTTGCAATGTGCTCCATAGTTGTGGTCCCTCTACTATCCCCTACAATTCCTCCCCCCTCCCCATCCCTCACCCTCCCCTTCCCTCCTTCATCATAGACTAAAGTTGTGCTTCATTTTTCATATGCAAGTGTGAGTTATTATAAATTGGTTTCACAGTAGTACTGAGTACATTGGATACTTGTTTTCCCATTCCTGAGATACTTTACTAAGAAGAATATTTTCCAGCTCCATCCATGTAAACATAAAGGAGGTAAAGTTTCCATTTTTTTACTGCTGCATAGTATTCCATGGTATACATATACCACAATTTATTAATCCATTCATGGGTCAATGGGCACTTGGGCTTCTTCCATGAATTGGTAATTATGAATTGAGCTGCAATGAACAATCTGGTGCAAATATTTTAATTGCCAAATGATTTTTGGTCCTTTGGGTATACACCTAGAAGAGGAATTGCAGGATCAAATGGCAGGTCTACATTTAGATCCCTGAGTGTTCTCCAAACTTCCTTCCAAAAGGAACATACTAGCTTGCATTCCCACCAACAGTGCAGATGTGTTCCCTTTTCTCCACATCCACGCCAACATCTGTTGTTTTGGGATTTTGTGATGTGGGCTACTCTTACTGGAGTTACATGGTATCTCAGAGTAGTTTTGGTTTGCCTTTTTCTAATGATTAAAGATGATGAGCATTTTTTTCATGTGTCGGTAGGCCATGTGCCTGTCTTCTTCAGAGAAGCTTCTGTTCATGTCTCTTGCCCACAATGAAATGGGATCACGTGTTTTTCGCTTAGTAATAAGTTTGAGTTCTCTGTGGATTCTGGTTATTAGACCTTTGTCAGTAGTATAACTTGCAAAAATCCTCTCCCATTCTGAGGGCTGTCTCTTTGCTTTACTTAGTGTGTTCTTGCTAGTGCAGAAGCTTTTTAATTTGATCAGATCCCAGTAATGTAGTTTTGATGTTGCTTCAATTGCCCAGGGTGTCTTCCTTATGAAGTATTCTCCCAGGCCAATTTTCTCAAGCGTTTCCCCTGCACTCTCTCTAAGAATGTTTATAGTTTCATGTCTTAAGTTTAAGTCCTTTAACCACTGAGAGTCAATTTTTGTTACAGGAGAAAGGTGTGGGTCCAGTTTCAGTCTTCTACAAGTTGCCAGCCAATTCATCCAGCACCATTTATTGAATAGGGAATCTTTCTCCCAATTTATATTTTTAATAGGCTTATCAAAAATCAAATGATGATAAGTGTCTGGGTTCACCTCCTGGTCTTCAATTCTGTTCCATACATCTACCTCTCTATTTTTGTGCCAGTACCATGCTGTTTTGATCACTATTGATTAATAATATAGTCTCAAGTCTGGAAGCGTGATTCCTCCCGATTTGTTTTTATTTCTGAGTAATATCTGGGCTATTCAAGGTTTTTTTCTGTTTCCATATAAAACAAAGTACTAATTTTTCCAGGTCTTTAAACTATGAGAGAGGTGCTTTAATAGGGATCACGTTAAATCTGTAAATTGCTTTAGGTAGTATAGACATTTTAACAATGTTGATTTTTCCCAGCCATGAGCATGGTATATTTTTCCATTTGTTAACATCTTCAGCTATTTCTTTTCTCAGAGTTTCATAGTTCTCTTTATAGAGATCTTTCACATCCTTAGTTAGATATACTCCCAGATATTTCATCTTCTTTGGCACTATTGTAAAGGGAATAGAATCTTTGATTGTTTTTTCCGCTTGACTATTGTTGGTGTATATAAAAGGTACACATTCATGAGTGTTAATTTTGTATCCTGAGACGTTACTATATTCCTTGATCACTTCTATGAGTTTTGTAGTTGATTTCCTGGGGTTTTCCAGATATATAATCATTTCGTCTGAGAAGAGTGACAATTTGATCTCTTCTGGTCCTATTTGTATCCCCTTGATTGCCTTCTCTTTTCTGATTACAGTGGCTAAGACTTCCATTACAATATTCAAAAGCAGTGGAGAAGGCATCCTTGCCTGGTTCCTGATCTGAGTGGAAATGATTTCAATTTAACTCCATTCATTCTGATATTGGCTGTGGGTTTCCTGTAGATGGCCTCTGTCAGTTTTTTTTTTTTTTTTATTGTTGGGGATTCATTGAGGGTACAATAAGCCAGGTTACACTGATTGCAATTGTTAGGTAAAGTCCCTCTTGCAATCATGTCTTGCCCCTATAAAGTGTGACACACACCAAGGCCCCACCCCCCTCCCTCCATCCCTCTGCTTTTCCTCCCCCCCATAACCTTAATTGTTATTAATTGTCCTCATATCAAAATTGAGTACATAGGATTCATGCTTCTCCATTCTTGTGATGCTTTACTAAGAATAATGTCTTCCACTTCCATCCAGGTTAATACGAAGGATGTGAAGTCTCCATTTTTTTAAATAGCTGAATAGTATTCCATGGTGTACATATACCACAGCTTGTTAATCCATTCCTAGGTTGGTGGGCATTTAGGCTGTTTCCATATTTTGGCGATTATAAATTGAGCTGCAATAAACAGTCTAGTACAAGTGTCCTTATGATAAAAGGATTTTTTTCCTTCTGGGTAGATGCCCAGTAATGGGATTGCAGGATCAAATGGGAGGTCTAGCTTGAGTGCTTTGAGGTTTCTCCATACTTCCTTCCAGAAAGGTTGTACTAGTTTGCAGTCCCACCAGCAGTGTAACAGTGTTTCTATCTCTCCACATCCATGCCAGCATCTGCAGTTTTGAGATTTTGTGATGTGGGCCATTCTCACTGGGGTTAGATGACATCTCAGGGTTGTTTTGATTTGCATTTCTCTAATATATAGAGATGATGAACATTTTTTCATGTGTTTGTTAGCCATTCGTCTGTCATCTTTAGAGAAGGTTCTATTCATGGCAATTGCAACAACAAAAATAAACAAATGGGACTTCATTAAACTGAAAAGCTTCTGTACAGCTAAGGAGACAATAACCAAAGCAAAGAGACAACCTACACAATGGGAAAGGATATTTGCATATTTTCAATCAGACAAAAGCTTGATAACTAGGATCTATAGAGAACTCAAATTAATCCACATGAAAAAAGCCAACAATCCCATATATCAATGGGCAAGAGACATGAATAGAATCTTCTCTAAAGACGGCCTCTATCAGTTTAAGAAAAGTTCATTCTATACCTATTTCTTAAGCATTCTGATAAGAAAGGATGCTGGATATTGTCAAAAGCTTTTTCTGCATCAATTGAGAGAATCAGATGCTCTTTGTTTTTTAATTTGTTTATGTGATGTATTATATTTATGGATTTATGTATATTGAAGCATCCTTGGGACCCTGGGATGAAACCCACCTGGTCGTGTTGTATAATTTGTTTGATGTGTTGTTGGATTCTGTTTGCTAGGATCTTATTGAATATTTTTGCATCAATATTCATTAGAGATATTAGTCTATAATTTTCTTTTCTTGTTGGGTCTTTTCCTGGTTTGGGTATCAGGGTGATATTTGCTTCATAGAATGAGTTGGGGAGTATTCCTTCTTTTTCTATGTTTTGGAAAAGATTAAGTAATATAGGTACTAGTTCCTCTTTAAAGGTTTGGTAGAATTCTGATGTGAAGCCATCTGGTCCCAGGCTTTTCTTTTGGGGGAGATTTCTTATAGTTGATGCTATTTCAGAACTTGTTATAGGCTCGTTCAACATTTCCACTTCTTTCTGGCTAAGTCTGGGAGGGTGACATGTTTCCAAGTATTGATCTATTTCCTTCAGATTTTCATACTTCTGAGAGTAGAGTTTTATGTAGTATTCATTAAGGATTTGTTGAATTTCTGAGGAGTCTGTTGTTATTTGGCCTTTCTCATTTCTGATTGATGAAATTAGGGATTTTACTCTTCTGCTTGTGGTTAGTTTAGCCAATGGTTTATCTATTTTATTGAACTTTTCAAAACCCAACTCTTTGATTGGTTGATCTGCTGTATGATTCTTTTGTTGTCAATTTCATTAAGTTCTGGTCTAATTTTGGTTATTTCTTTTCTTCTGTTGGGTTTAGGGTTGGAAAGTTCTTCCTTTTCCAGTTGCTTTTGATGTCCCATTAAGTTATTGACTTCCTGTCTTTCTGTTCCCTTGAGGAAGGCTTGCAACGCTATGAATTTTCCTCTTAGGAGTGCCTCTGCTGTATCCCAGAGGTTCTGATAGTTCATTTCTTCATTATTGTTTTGTTCCAAAAATTTGGTAATTTTCTTCTTAATCTCGTCCATGGCCCAACTATCATTCAGCATGAGGTTATTTAGTTTCCATGTTTTTGTATGTGTGTGGAGATTCCTGTTGTTACTGAGTTTAACTTTTATTCTGTGGTGGTCCGAGAAAAAACAAGGAATGATTTTTATTCTTTTAAATTTTCTGAGGTTAGACTTATGACCGAAGATGTGATCAATTTCGGAGGATGATCCATGGGCTGATGAGAAGAATGTGTATTCGGTTTTGTTAGGATGAAATGTTCTATAGATGTCTATTAGATGCAAATGTTGAATGGTTAAGTTTAATTCTACAATTTCTTTGCTTAGCTTCTTTTTTGAGGAATATCCAACACTGCCAGAGGAGTGTTAAATTCTCCAACAGTTATGGTGCTGAGGGAAATCAAATTGCTCATGTCAGTTAGAGTTTCTCTTCTAAATTGAGGCGCATTCTGGTTGCGTGCATAGATGTTGATAATTGAAATTTCATCATGTTGAGTGTTGCCCTTAACAAATAAGAAGTGACCATCATTGTCTTTTTTTACTTTGATTGTTTTAAAGCCTATTGTATCTGTGAATAAAATTGCAACACCTGCTTTTTTTTCTGATTTCCATTTGCCTGAATTATAAATGACCATCCCTTTACCCTGAGTCTATGTTCATCTTTTAAGGTAAAGTGAGATGCTTGAATGCAGCAGATGTCTGGCCTGAGTTTTTTAATCCATTCAGCCACCCTGTGTCTCTTTAGAGGGCAATTTAAGCCATTCACATTAATTGAGAGTAATGATAAATCCAACAGAGTTTTGGGTATTGAGTTTTTCGAAAGTCCAGTGGACATTTTTAATCCTTTTGCCACTATGGAAGTTAGAATTTGATCAAAAGTTTCTGAGTGATTTTACTTTGGTGGTGGAGGATTGTGTTGTTCATTATGGAGGATAGGTCTGAGAATTTCCTGAAGAGCTTGTTTAATTATTCCAAATTTCTTCAACATGTGAATTTCATTAAAGTATTTAATTTCTCCATCATAGATGAAACTCAGTTTAGCTGGATACAGGATCCTGGGTTGAAAGTTATTTTGTTTAAGGAGATTAAAGGTCGATGACCACCCTCTTCTAGCTTGAAAGGTTTCAGTGGAGAGATCTGCAGTCATTCTAATGTTCTTCCCCTTGTATGTAATGGTTTTCTTATGTCTTACAGCTTTCAGAATTTTCTCCTTCATATTAACTTTAGCGAAGTTAATTATAATGTGTCTATGAGAATTTTTATTTGGGTTGAATCATGCCGGTGTTCTGAAACTGTCTGCTATCTGAATTTCAGAATCTCTGGGCATGTCTGAAAATTCTCTGTAATTATTTCATGAAGCAAAGCATCTGTATCCTTCGCAGCAAGCTCATCACTTTCAGGTATTCCTACAAGGTGAATATTAGACCTCTTCAAATTATCCTAGAGCTCTCTGAGAGAATGATCTGTTTTTGTTCTCCTTTTTTTTTTCCACTTTGAGTGTTTAGGAGCATTCAAAAGCTTTGTCTTCAACATAGGAGATCCTTTCTTCTGCCTGCTCCATTCTGTTACTGAGGGATTCTACTTTATTTTTTTAGATCTTTGAGGGTTGCAAATTCTTGCTTTAATGTGTCAAAATCTTTGGTCATTTTGTCTTAAATTCATTAAATTCTTGAGACATCTTTTGAATTTCTGCTTTAAATTCTAATTTCATCATTTCCTCCATTTTGTTGATCTTATTTGCTATGCAAATTCTGAACTCGATTTCTGACATCTCAGCCATTTGTTTGAGAATAGGATCTTGTGTGTGTCTACTGTATCATTTCTTTTGGAAGTTTATCTATTCTGATTGTTCATGTTGCCAGAATTTTCCTGCTGATTCCACCTCATGATTGTTTTTCACTGTTGGCTAGGTGGTTTGGTAAGGTGAGATTGGATTGGGGTTTCCTGGGGTTGTGGTTAACCAGCCCTTTGTTAAGGATCTGAAACTGATGACTGCAGCTTTTTCCCCTTTAGCTTTGCAAAGGACCTGTACAGTATTACAGTTTGAGGCTGGGGAAACCTGCTTGGTGTGGTGGGGTTAGGTGACTCAGTCTTGTATTCAACTGCTTCTTGTCCTATCCTGGTGGATCAGTGACTCTGGTGAAGTTTTAGCTGTGAAGAAATATAAGCAATTAAGAATCCCCACCTCCCTGGCGGGGCCTGTGGCTCAGTGAGTAGGGCACCGGCCCCATATGCCGAGGGTGGTGGGTTCAAACCCAGCCCCGGCCAAACTGCAAAAAAAAAAAATAGCCGGGCATTGTGGCGGGCGCCTGTGGTCCCAGCTGCTCGGGAGGCTGAGGCAGGAGAATCACGTAAGCCCAAGAGTTGGAGGTTGCTGTGAGTCATGTGATGCCACGGCACTCTACCCGAGGGCAGTACAGTGAGACTCTGTCTCTACAAAAAAAAAAAAATAATTCCCACCTCCCAAGACAACAACTGGAATGGGAAAATCGACCCTTCCTGTTACTAGACAACCAGGGTATCACCCTGGAGGGTCCTTGGGTGATTGTCCCTAGTTGGGGGTTCCGAACCAATTGACCCTGTCAGTATGAACTCTCAGGTGGGAGAGTTTGAAAGGTCTCCAGCAGGTAGATAGCAGAGGTCTACTGGCTGCTCTCTCTGGTGCTCTATGGAGTTAGAAAGGCCCGTTCAGTAGCACAGTAGGACCAGGGGACTGAGTCTCTTTCTCTACTTTGTTCCCTTTTTCACACCCAAACACTGGTGACCCTGTAGGGATGCAGTCCTGTTCCCTCCAATAATGTGATGTGCCAGGGCTTAGCGCCTGTCAGAGTCAAAGGAAGGTCAATGCCCCCAAGGTCTGGCTACTGCCCTCAGCTACCAACCAGCTGGGGGACCTGAGGCCTGCCTGCCTCAGGTGTTCAATATTCACTGGCAAGTGTTCCACTTGGGCTCAGTCTAATACTGGGGGTACCAGGCCTGCAAATGCTTATCTCCCCCAGGCACTGCACCTTTGACCTTGTCACTCTGTAGAACCAGTATCCCTATAGAGTGACTTCTAGTTTCCTCTGGCAGTGCACAGATTTGGGGGTTGGGTTCTCCAAGATTAAACCCCTGCGTGATCACTCTCTTGTTGCTAGATCTTTGTGGGAAGTGACCCTGCATAGCTCCACTGCCACTGCCAAAGCCAGAGAATTCTGGCTGTAGGAGCAGCTCTAGGAGCATGCTGCACATGCATCTGGCAGCAGGGCAGAGTATGCTGCATGTGATTCTGGCAGTATCCAGCTTCCAGTGACTTCGGCAAGGAGAACACTACTCCACTGGTGATTCTGGTTGGGCGGGGGCCTGGTGCAGAGTCAGGGCAGGCATGGCATGCAGCTTCAGCAGTCTCCGGACGGGCAGGGTGCAGTGCGAGGCCTTGATGGTCTCCGGGCGGGTGGGTGTGGTGCCGGCCTCGGCAGTCTCTGGGCGGCTGGGCCTCAGAGCGTGGTCTTGGTGGTCTGGACAGGCTGGGCATGGCGCCAGCTTTGGAGGTCTCTGGGCAGGCAGGGTGTGGTGCAGAGGCAGGGAGGGAGCGGGGGACTGACCATGCAGAGGATGGGGCACTCGGTCAGGCAGGCTGGGAGAGGGGGCGCTGCTCATGAGCCTCCTCCTTCAGTCTCTGCAGGGCTTAGGGATATGGTTTATCTGGTTAGGAGGGAAGGGTGGACTGAAAGTTCAGAATGGCAGGGAAAATGTTGGTTCAATTTTTCTGCCTGGTAAGAGAATGTTCAGAGTCACTGCAGGGTCCCTCTGGAGGAAGTAGTCCCCACATCTTACTGCTCTCACCCGAGGGTTGAGACAAGAGACCCTCAGTTCACTACTTGCCTGTAGAAATCCCACAGGAGCAAACAAAGAGCAAAAGGAAAAGGAAAAAAAACCCCGCAGCTTTCTTGGGAGAGGGGTTGGGCATTTTTCCTTTTGGTTGAGTTTTGTACCTGGAGATTGTTGTCTTGGAATCGCAGCTTACCTCAGCAAGGGTGGCCTATAGTTATCTCTCTACTCTCTCAGCTGGGCTTCCTGTCTTCAGCTCAATTGGATACCCTCTGGACATTATCCTTCTCTCTGGAGAGGAGCCTATGTCAGAGGCTGCTTCTAGTTGGCCATCTTGCCCCTCCCCTCCTGTCAACTGTATCTTGTCCTGATCTTAAGCAGAAGGATTTCTGGGTTTCACCACCAAGCATGATGGTTATTATAAGTTTGGTTCAGATGTTTATTAGGATAATGACAATGATCAATGATTCCCTTGTAATCCCACTTTCCTGTGTTTTTTTTTTTTTTTTTAGCTTTATAGCCCTCCTCAGCTCCAATAACTCACTGCCTTTGTTCAGTCTCTGCTTTTGACTAAGGAAAAGCTCATAGGAAGTTAGCAGAAGGATGCAACTGGGTCCAGTATTTTAATCTAACAAAACAGCCCATAAATAGCCATTCAAAGTATATTAAATGTTTCACTGATTTCTCCTTATACCTTTCTCTGGAAGATTTCTTATTCTCCTCTCTCTTTACCAGTTATCAAGGTTCCTGTGAATTTTTATTATGAATGAATGTTAAAATTTGGCAAATGGTTTTTCAGAATACACTGAAATTATTTAATGATATTTCCCCTTTTATGTATTAATATAGTGGGTTATCACATTTGATTTTCTAATGTTAAATTAACCTACTCCTGGGATCAAGTGATTTGATCAAAATACATTATCTTCATTGCTCTAGAGAAGTAAGCTGTCAGTCTATGTGGCAGTTTTAAAACATGGTTCCCAGTTCTTTGACACTCCTCCCATCAAGAAGGAGGCCAGAACTTCCCCCTCCTTGTTTCTATGTGGGCTTCACCTGTTTTCAACTAACAGATTATGGCATAAAGTGTTGTGTGATTTCTGATGCTGTTCATAAAAAGTGATTCAGGCTAGAGTGCTGTGGCATCAGCCTAGCTCACAGCAACATCAAACTCCTGGGCTCAAGGGGGAGCCCATCCTCTTGCCTCAGCCTCCTGAGTAGCTGGGACTCAGGCACCTGCCACAACACTCAGCTAGTTTTTCTATCTTTAGTAGAGACAGGGTCTTGCTTTTACTCAGACTAGTCTTGAACTCCTGAGCTCAAGTGATACACCCACCTCAGCCTCTCCACGTGCTGGTATTACAGGTGGGAGCCACCATGCCTGGCCAAGTGATTCACTTTCTGATTTTCTTGCTAGAACACACACAGTTGGAGCCCTGAGCCATTATATAACAGGTCCCATTATGAGGCCACCACAGTGTGAGGAACTCATACCAACTATGGACAGGCATGTATAGGTGCTCTGGTTGGCAGTTCTAGTCTTTAAAGCATCAACGTTCAGTTGCCAGACATATGAATGAATCTGTCTTGGTAACTCTAGATCTCCTAATCAACAACTGACTTTGGTCAATGCCAAAGAAATTAAGAATTACCCAATTGAGCCCTGCCTGAACTCCTAACACAATCTATGAGATAACAAAACAGTTTAGAGGTAATTAGGTACACAGCATTAGTAACATAATAGTTTAATTATCATCCTTTGAATATGATCTTCCTCTGATTTTTTGTCCATTTAAAAATATGTATAATTTATATACCACAAAATTCACCCATTATAAGTGTATTCAATGATTTTTAATAAATGTATAGAGTTATGTATGTAATCATCACCATAATCTAGAATTAGTTGTATCACACACAAAATAATCTTTTTTTTTTTTTTTCTGAGACAGAATCTCACTCTGCTGCCCAGGCTAGAGTGCTGGGGCATCATTGTAGCTCACAGCAACCTCAGACTCCTGTGCTCAAGTGATCCTCCTGCTTGTCAGTAGCTGGAACTACAGGCATCTGCCATAACAGCTGGCTAATTTTTATATTAATTTAAAATTTTTATTTTATTTTATTTATTTTTTAAAGGTAAGCATGAAAGAAAGTTTATTGAAGAAGAGAAAGATAGGCTTACAGAGTAAGAGAACTTGCAAAGCAGGATGCATTCATCATAGACAGCAAGTGGGCCCCCATTACTAGGGCTAGTAGGCCTTCTATTTATTTTTTAATTCCAGATTAATATAAAGTGATTACAAATTGAGCTGGAATAAACACTAAATGCAAATGTCCTTATGTTTTTTGTTTTTTGTTTTTTCTTTTTTTTCTGGGTAGATGCCTAGTAATGGGATTCCAGGATCAAATGGAAGGTTCATTTTGAGTTCTTTGAGGATTTTCCATACTTCATTCTAAAAAGGCTGTGTTAGTTTGCAGTCCCACCAACAGTGTAAAAGTGTTCCCTTCTCTCCAAATCTGCACTAGCATCTGTAGCTTTGGTACTTTGTGATGTGGGTTATTCTCACTAGAGTTAGGTGATATCTCACAGTGGTTTTGATTTGCATTTCTGTAATGATTAGAGGCAAAGAGCATTTTTTCACGTGTTTGTTGGCCATTTTTCTTCTGTTCATGTCTCTTACCCAATGATAAATGGGATTGTTTGCCCTTTTTTTGTTAATTTGAATTATTTTTATTTTTATTTTTATAGAGACAGAGTCTCACTTTATCGCCCTCGGTAGAGTGCTGTGGCATCACACAGCTCACAGCAACCTCCAACTCCTGGGCCCAGGCAATTCTTTTGCCTCAGCCTCCCAAGTAGCTGAGATGACAGGCTCCTGCCACAAGGTCTGGCTATTTTTTTGTTGCAGTTTGGCTGGAGCCAGGCTCGAACCCACCACCCTTGGTGTATGGGGCAGCACTCTACCCACTGAGCCACAGGTGCTGTCCCAATTAATTTGAATTTTTATTGATCCTAGTTATCAAACCATTGTCATATTCAGAACATGAAAATGTATTTTCTCGTTCTGAAGGTTGTCTATTTGCTTTAATTGTTATGTTTTTAGCTGTGCAGAAGCGTTTCAGCTTAATTAAGTCCCATGTGTTTATTTTTGCTGTTGTTGTGATTGGCAATGAAATCTTCTTCATGAGGAGAGATTAAAGATGGCGGCCGAGTAACAGCTTCCCTGCAACTGGGAAGTGAGTCTGGGGAGACAAGACTCCAGGCATCACTGGCCGGTGGGATCTGCCTATAATCATCCCTTTGAGCATACAGGGAGCCAGAAAGGGACTTCTGGACCCCAAGAGGAGGACAAAAACAGTGGAAAACTGGCAAGTGATTGCGTGTGTTCGATCGACCTAATCACGCTGGCAACCGTAAGTACAAGCAGCAGTGAGACTGCAAACCGGAAAGGCCTTACCTGTGAACTGTTTCGGTGTTCTTGGACTTGGCACTCAGTTGAACTGCCTTGGGAAGAGCTTGAGCAGGAGTGTGGAGAACTTTGGGCATTGTCTGGGGCCCCAGACTGAGCCACTGAGCTGGGCGCAGGAAGCCATTGTTAAAGAACTGCCCCGGCAAGCTCTGCCCTCAGGGTCTCAGAGCAAGGATTGGGCGGGTCAAAGTAACCTACTGACTGAGCAGCCTAAAGGCGGGGACTGAGCTGCCTTACAGCCTTAATCCTTAGGGGCAGAGTGAGACGGTTTTGGCACACTGGAGCCTTGGGCTGTTGCCCTGGGTAGAGTGCCGTGACGTCACAACTCATAGCAACCTCAAACTCCTGGGCTTGGCGCCACCCAGACCTCCATAAGAGCTGTGCAGTGACCCCTGACTGGTGACCCGCACCTACTGGGCCTCCGCATTCCCTGACCAGGAACTGCGGGAGCCACGCAACCCTGCGTTCTCCCTCCTGTGTCCTCCCAGCTTCCACACTAGCCCGTTCATCTGGACAGGGACTCTGGTAGCTGCGTGCCCTTTAGAGCTCTCCCTGCCTCTGCGCAGAGCTCTTCTCCTGGCCAGAGACTGCTGGAGCCTTGGGCTTTCTGTGCCAAAGTCACTGGGCACCTGGCACTCCCAGAACCATGTGCACCACCCCCAGCCCTGTTGCTGGATCCGGGTGTGTCACAAACCGGAGCTGTTTCCACAACCAGAACTCCCTACCTAGAGCAGCCCCAGAGGAACTATACAGGGTCACTCCCTACAAAGATCCAGCAACAATAGAGCGATCCCGCTGGGGTCTAACCTTGGAGAGACACCTCCCCAACTCTGAGGACAGCCAGAGGCAATGGTGATAAACAATCATGAGGCAAAATCAACAGAAAAACTCTGGCAAGATGAATCAGAGTAGATCAACTCCCTCAGGATCAATGGGGAAGAAACAGCACAAGACCCCATGCACAAACAAATAGCTGAGATGTCAGAAATTGAATTCAGGATCTGGATAGCAAATAAGATCAAATTAGAATTCCAAAAGTTATCTCAAGAATTCAATGGATTCAAAGACCAAATGACCAAAGACTTCGACATATTGAGACAAGAAGTTGCATCCCTCAAAGATCTGAGAAACACAGTAGAATCCCTCAGTAACAGAATGGAGCAAGCAGAGGAAAGGATTTCTGACATTGAAGACAAAGCTTTCGAATGCTCCCAAACCCTCAAAGAAGAAGAGAAATGGAGAGCAAAAACAGACCACTCTCTCAGAGAGCTCTCGGATAATTTGAAGGAAACCATATTTGTCTTATAGGGATCCCCGAAAGTGACGAAGTGGCTTCACAAGGCACAGAGTCTCTTCTCCATGAGATTATGAAGGAGAACTTTCCAGACATGCCAAGAGATTCCGAAATTCAAATAGCAGACAGTTTCAGAACTCCAGCATGACTCAACCCAAATAAGACATCCCCCAGACCCATCATAATCAATTTCACTAAAGTTAATATGAAGGAGAAAATTCTGAAAGCTGCCAGATGAAAGAAAACCATTACCTACAAGGGGAAGAATATCAGAATAACTGCAGATCTCTCTGCTGAAACCTTTCAAGCTAGAAGAGGATGGTTATCTACTTTTAATCTCCTAAAACAAAATAATTTTCAAGCCAGGATCCTGTACCCAGCTAAACTGAGCTTTATTTATGACGGAGATATTAAATACTTCAATGACATTCACATGTTTAAGAAATTTGCCACACCTAAACCAGCTCTCCAGGACATTCTTAGACCTATCCTCCATAAAGTCCAGCCTAATTCTCCACCACAAAAGTAAACCCACCCAAAAAAATTTTTGATCAAATTCCAACTTCCACAGTCGCAAAAGGATTAAAAATGTCCACCGGTCTCTTGAAAGGCTTATCAATAGTCTCAATTAATGTGAATGGTTTAAATTGTCCTCTAAAGAGGCATAGGTTGGCGGACTGGATACAAAAACTCAAGCCAGATATCTGCTGCATCCAAGAATCGCATCTTACATTAAAAGACAGATATAGACTCAAGGTGAAGGGATGGTCATCTATATTCCAGGCAAATGGAAAGCAGAAAAAAGCAGGCATTGCAATCCTGTTCGCAGACGCAATAGGCTTTAAACCAACCAAAATAATTAAGGATAAGGATGGACACTTCATATTTGTTAAAGGTAATACTCAATATGATGAGATTTCAAGTATTAATATTTATGCACCCAACCACAATGCACCTCAATTTATAAGAGAAACTCTAACAGACATGCGCAACTCGATTTCCTCCACTTCCATAGTAGTTGGAGATTTTAACACCCCTTTAGCAGTCCTGGATAGATCCTCCAAAAAGAAACTAAGCAAAGAAATTTTAGATTTAAACTCAACCATTCAACATCTGGACTTAACAGACATCTACAGAACATTTCATCCCAACAAAACTGAATACACATTCTTCTCATCAGCCCATGGAACATACTCCAAAATCGACCACATCCTAGGCCACAAATATAACCTCAGCAAATTTAAAAAATAGAAATTATTCCTCGCATCTTCTCAGACCATCATGGAATAAAAGATGAATTCAATAACAACAGGAACCTGCATACCCATACAAAAACATGGAAGCTAAACAACCTTATGCTGAAGGATACATGGGTTATGGATGAGATTAAGACGGAAATGACCATATTTTTGGAACAAAACAACAATCAAGACACTAATTACCAGAACCTCTGGGATAATGCAAAGGCAGTCCTAAGAGGGAAATTTATAGCACTGCAAGCCTTCCTCAAGAAAACAGAAAGAGAGGAAGTCAATAACTTAATGGAACATCTCAAGCAACTGGAGAAAGAAGAACACTTCAACCCCAAACCCAGCAGAAGAAAAGAAATAACCAAAATCAGAGCAGAATTAAATGAAATTGAAAAGAAAAGAATTATACAACAGATCAATAAATCCAAAAGCTGGTTTTTTGAAAAGATCAATAAAATAGATAAACCTTTAGCCAACCTAACCAGGAAAAAAGGAGTAAAATCTCTAATTTCATCAATCAGAAATGGTAATGATGAAATAACAACAGACCCCTCAGAAATTCAAAAAATCCTTAAGGAATACTACAAGAAACTCTACTCTCACAAATATGAAAATCTGAAAGAAATCAACTAATACCTGGAAACACACCACCTACCAAGACTTAGCCAGAATGAAGTGGAAATGTTGAACAGGCCTATATCAAGTTCTGAAATAGCATCAACTATACAAAATCTCCCTAAAAAGGAAAGCCCAGGACCAGATGGCTTTACGTCAGAATTCTACCAAACATTTAAAGAAGAACTAGTACCTATACTACTAAACCTCTTCCAAAATATAGAAAAAGAAGGAATATTACCCAGCACATTCTATGAAGCAAACATCACCTTGATCCCCAAACCAGGGAAAGACCCAACAAGAAAAGAAAATTATAGACCAATATAACTAATGAATATACATGCTAAAATACTCAGTAAGATCCTAACAAACAGAATCCGACAACACATCAAAAAAATTATGCACCATGACCAAGTCGGATTTATCCCAGGGTCTCAAGGCTGGTTCAATATATGTAAATCTATAAATGTAATCCAACACATAAACAAACTTAAAAATAAAGACCATATGAGTCTTTCAATTGATGCAGAAAAAGCTTTTGATAATATCCAGCATCCCTTCATGATCAGAACACTTAAGAAAATTGGTATAGAAGGGACATTTCTTAAACTAATAGAGGCCATCTACAGCAAACCCACAGCCAATATCGTATTGAATGGAGTTAAATTGAAATCATTTGCACTTAGATCAGGAACCAGGCAAGGTTGCCCATTGTCTCCATTGCTCTTTAACATTGTAATGGAAGTTTTAGCCATTGCAATTAGGGAAGAATAGGCAATCAAGGGTATCCACATAGGGTCAGAAGAGATCAAACTTTCACTCTTCGCAGATGATATGATCGTATATCTGGAAAACACTAGGGATTCTACTAAAAAACTTTTAGAAGTGATCAAGGAATACAGCAATGTCTCAGGCTACAAAATCAACACCCATAAATCTGTAGCCTTTATATATACCAACAATAACCAAGCCGAACAAACAGTCAAGGACTCTATTCCTTTCACAGTAGTGCCAAAGAAGATGAAATATTTGGGAGTATACCTAACAAAGGATGTGAAAGATTTCTACAACGAGAACTATGAAACTCTGAGAAAAGAAATAGCCAAAGATGTTAACAGATGGAAAAACATACCATGCTCATGGCTGGGAAGAATCAACATTGTTAAAATGTCCATACTGCCCAAAGCAATATATAATTTTAATGCAATTCCTATTAAAGCTCCATTGTCATACTTTAAAGATCTTGAAAAAATAATACTTCGTTTTATATGGAATCAGAAAAAAACTCGAATAGCCAAAACATTACTGAGAAATAAAAACAAAGCAGGAGGAATCACGCTACCAGACCTGAGAGTGTACTATAAATCCATAGTGATCAAAACAGCATGGTACTGGCACAAAAGCAGAGAAGTAGATGTCTGGAACAGAATAGAGAACCAGGAGATGGATCCAGCTACTTACCGTTATTTCACCTTTGACAAGCTTATTAAAAACATTCAGTGGGGAAAAGATTCCCTATTTAACAAATGGTGCTGGGTAAACTGGCTGCAACCTGTAGAAGATTGAAACTGGACCCACACCTTTCACCATTAACTAAGATAGACTCTCACTGGATAAAAGATTTAAACTTAAGACATGAAACTATAAAAATACTTGAAGAAAGTGCAGGGAAAACTCTTGAATGAATCGGCCTGGGTGAATATTTTATGAGGAGGACTCCCCAGGCATTTGAAGCAGTATCAAAAATACACTACTGGGACCTGATCAAACTAAAAAGCTTCTGCACAGCCAAGAACATAGTGAGTAAAGCAAGCAAACAGCCCTCAGAATGGGAGAAAATATTTGCAGGTTATACCTCTGATAAAGGTCTAATAACCAGAATCCACAGAGAATTCAAATTTATTAGCAAGAAAAGAACAGGTGACCCTTTTTCAGGGTGGGCAAGGGACTTTAAGAGAAACTTCTCTAAAGATGACCAATGCAAAATCTACAAACATATGAAAAAAAACTCATCATCCTTAATCATCAGAGAAATGCAAATCAAAACTACTCTGAGTTATCAACTAACCCCAGTAAGAGTAGCCCACATAACAAAATCCCAAAACCAGAAATGTTGGAGTGGATGTGGGGAAAAGGGCACACTTCTACACTGCTGGTGGGAATGCCCACTAATACATTCCTTCTGGAAGGATGTTTGGAGCATACTTACAGACCTAAAAATAGACCTGCCATTAGATCCTATAATTCCTTTACTAGGTTTATACCCAGAAGACCAAAAGTCACAATATAACAAAGACATCTGTACCAGAATGTTTATTGCAGCCCAATTCATAATTGCTAAGTCATGGAAGAAGACCAAGTGCTCATCGACCCACGAATGGACTAGCAAATTGTGGCACATGTATACCATGGAATACTATGCAGCCTTAAAGAAAGATGGAGACTTTACCTCTTTTATGTTTACATGGATGGAGCTGGAACATATTCTTCTTAGCAAAGTATCTCAGGAATGGAAGAAAAAGTATCCAATGTACTCAGCCGTACTATGAAGCTAAATTATAGCTTTCACATGAAGACTATAACCCAACTATAGCACAAGACTATGGGGAAAGGGCCAAGGAAGGGGAAGGGAGGGGGGAGGTTTTGGTGGAGGGAGGGTAATGGGTGGGGCCACATCTATGGTGCATCTTAGAATGAGTACAGGCGATCGCACTAATTACAGAGGTTCGTTTTATCTCATGGTTTTCTATTTGGTTCCAATTGTCACTGTCTCTATTTTCCTGCCAATACCATGCTGTTTTGATCATGATGACCTTGTAGTATAGCTGAAAGTCTGGTAGGGTGATATCTCTGGCTTTGTTTTTATTACTAAGAATTGCCTTGGCTATATAGGATTTCTTCTGGTTCCAGTGAGAATCAATTTTTGTTAATGGTGAAAGGTGTGGTCCCAGTTTCAGTCTTCTACAAGTTGCCAGCCAATTCACGCAGTACCATTTGTTAAGTAGGGAATCTTTTCCCCAATT
Organism: Nycticebus coucang; assembly: GCF_027406575.1. Taxonomy (NCBI): domain Eukaryota; kingdom Metazoa; phylum Chordata; class Mammalia; order Primates; family Lorisidae; genus Nycticebus; species Nycticebus coucang. The sequence continues at coordinate 186,173,181 of NC_069804.1, forward strand.
TATGTTTTTGATAGGTTTATCAAAGATCAAATGACAATAAGTGGCTGGGTTCATTTCACAATAGTGGCTTGGTTCTCTATTCTGTTCCATACATCTACCTGTCTGTTTTGTGCCAGTACCATGCTGTTTTGATCACTATAGATTTATAACATGGCCTGACGTTTGGTAGTGTGATTCTTCCTGATTTGTATTTATTTCTGAGTAAGGAATTGGCTGTTTGAGGTTTTTTCTGATTCCATATAAAATGAAGCAGTATATTTCCAGATCTTTAAAGTATGACATGGTGCTTTAATAGGGAATGCATTAAATTTGTATATTGCTTTGGGTAGTATGGACATTTTAACAATGTTGATTCTTCCCAGCCATGAGCATGGTATGTTTTTCCATTTGTTAACATCTTCAGCTATTTGTTTTATCAGAGTTTTATGCTTCTCTTTATAGAGATCTTTCACATCCCTTGTTAGGTAAATTCCCAGGTATTTCACCTTCTTTAGCACTACTGTAAAAGAATAGAGTCCTTGACTATACTTTCAAGGACTCTATTCTTAGTATTGTTAGTATATAAAAGATACTGATTTTTAAGTATTGATTTTGCATCCTGAGATGTTGCTGTATTCCTTAGTCACTTATAAGAGTTTTGTCATCGAGTCCCTGAGGTTTTCCATGTATAAGATCATATCATCTGCGAAGAGTGAGAGTTTGATCTCCTCTGACCCCATTTGAATATCCTTGACCACCTTGTCTTGCCTGATTAAGATGGCTAAGACTACAATTACTATGTTGAATAATAGTGGAGACAATGGGCATCCTTATCTAGTTCCAGATCTGAGTGGAAATGTTTTCAATTTTACTCCACTCAATATGATATTGGCTGTGGGTTTGCTGTAGATGGCCTCTATCAGTTTAAGAAATGACCCATATAAGCCTATTTTTTTAGGTGTTCTGATCAAGAAAGGATGCTGGATATTATCAAAAGCTTTTTCTGCATCAATTGAGAGAATCATATGGTCTTTGCTTTTTACTTTGTTTATGTGATGTATTATATTTATAGATTTATGTACATTGAACCAACTTTGAGACCCTAGGATAAAACCAACTTGGTCATGGTGTATAATTTGTTTGATGTGTTGCTGAATTGTTTGCTAGGATCTTATTGAACATTTTTGCATCTATATTCATTAATAATATTGGTCTATAATTTTCTTTCATTGTTGGGTCTTATCCTGGTTTGGGGATCAGGGTGATATTTGCTTCATAGAATGTGTTGGGAAGTATTCTTTCTTTTTCTATGTTTTGGAAAAGGTTATGTAATATAGGCACTACCCTGTTTTCCTGAAAATAAGACATCCTCCAAAAATAAGACCTACTTACAGGAAAGATAAGTCATCCCCTGAAAATAAGACCTAGCGCATCTTTGGGAGCACACCTGAAAATAAGACACTGTCTTATTTTCGGGGAAACAGGGTAGTTCATCATTAAAGGTTTGGTAGAATTCTGATGTGAAGCCATCTGGTCCTGGACTTTACTTTTTGGGGAGATTTCGTATAGTTGATGCTATTTCAGTGCTTGATATAGGTCTATTCAACATTTCTAATTCTGGGCAGCACCTGCAGCTCAGTAGGCAGGGTGCCAGCCACATACACCATGGGTGACAGGTTTGAACCCAGCCTGGGCCAGCTAAAATACAACAATGACAACTGCAACAAAAACAATAGCTGGGTGTTGTGGCAGGTGCCTATACTCCCAGCTACTTGGGAGGCTGAGGCAAGAGAATTGCTTAAGCCCAAGAGTTTGAGGTTGCTGTAAGTTGTGATGTCATGGCACTCTACCCAGGGTGACAGCTTGAGACTCTATCTAAAAAAAAAAAAAAAATTCCAATTCTTTCTGGTTGAGTCTAGGAAAGTGGAGTGCTTCCCGGTATTGGTCTATTTCATCCAAATTTTCATATTTCTGAGAATAGAGTTTTTTGTAGTATTCTTTAAGGATTTTTTTTAATTTCTGAGGTGTCTGTTGTTACTTTGCCTTTATCATTTCTGATTGATGATATTAGGGATTTTACCTTTCTGTTTCAGGTTAGGTTAGCCAAAGGTTTATAAATTTTGTCAATCTTTTCAAAAAACCAACTTTTTGGTTTGTTGGTCTTCTGAATGGTTCTTTTGTTTTTGATTTCATTTAATTCTGCTCTAATTGTGGATATTTCTTTTCTTCTGCTGGGTTTGGGGTTGGAATCTTCTTCTTATTCCACTTTCTTGAGATGTCCCATTAAGTTGCTGATTTCCTCTCTTTCTGTTCTTTGAGGTAGGCTTGCAACACTATAAATTTCCCTCTTAGGACTGCCTTTGCAGTATACCATAGGTTTTGATAATTCATGTCTTCATTTTCAATTTGTTCCAAAAATTTGGTAATTTCCTTCTTAATCTCATCTATGACCCAGCTATCATTCAGAAAAAGGTTATTTCCATGACTTTGAGTATGAAGATTCCTGTTGTTGTTGAGTTCAACTTTTATTCTGTGATGGTCCAAGAAAATACAAGGAATAATTTCTATTGCTTTAAATTTACTGAGATTAGACTTGTGACCTAAGATGTGATGAATTTTGGGGGATGTTCCTGGGCTGATGAGAAGAATGTGTATTCAGTATTATTAGTATGAAATGTTCTGTAGATATCTGTTAAGTTCACTTGTTCTAGGGTCAAGTTTAAGTATAATATTTATTTGTTTAGTTTATTCTTCAAGGATCTATCCAGCACTGCCAAAGGGGTGTTAAAATCTCCAACTATTATAGTGCAGGAAGATATAAAATTGTTCATGTCTGTTAGGGTTTCCTTTATATATTGAGGAGCATTCTGGTTGGGCGCACAAATGTTAATAAATGAAATCTCTTCATATTGAGCATTTCCCTTGACAAATATTAAATAACCATCCTTATCTTTCCTTACCTTTATTGGTTTCAAGCCTATTATATCTGCAAATAAAATTGGAACCCCTGCTTTTTCCCGATTTCCATTTGCCTATATTATAGATGTCCACCCCTTCACTCTCAGTCTGTTTTTATCCTTTAAGGTAAGATGTGATTCTTGTATGCAACATATACCTGGACTGAGTTTTTGTATCCAGTCAGCCAGCCTGTGCTTCTTTAGAGGACAATTTAAGCCATTCACATTAATTGAGGGAATTGATAAGCATGGTAGTATTTTGGTTGTCATGTTTTTCAAGTGTCCAGTGGATATTTTTAATCCTTTCACAATAATGGATGTTAGGTTTTGTTCAAGGATTTCTGTGTGTGTTTATTTTGGTGGTAGACCATTAAGCTGATCATTATGAAGGATGTATTCTGGAGAGCTGGTTTCATTATGGCAAATTTCTTCAACATGTCTAAGTAAGTAAAGCATTTGATTTCTCCATCAGAAATGAAACAGTTTAGCTGAATACAGGATTCTGAGCTGAAATTTTTTTTTGTTTTAGGAGATTGAAGGTTGATGACCATCCTCTTCTGGCTTGAAAAATTTCAGCTGAGAGATCTGCAGTCATTCTAATATTTTTCCCCCTGTACACTATGATTTTCTTACGTCTGGCTGATTACAGAATTTTCTCCATCATATTAACATTGGCAAAGTTAATTACAATATGTCTAGGAGATGCTTTATTTGGATTGAGTCTTGCTGGGGTTCCGAAACTGTTTGATATCTGAATTTCTGTATCTCTTGCCATGCTTGGGAAATTATCCTCCATTATATCTTGGAGTGGAGTATCAGTGCCTTTAGGACCATCCTCTTCTCCTTCAGGTATTCATATAAGGTGAATGTTTGCTCTTTTGGAATGTTCCACAAGTCTTTCAGGGAGTGATCCATTTTTGCTCTCCACTTCTCTGCCTCTTTGAACATTTGGGACATTCAAAAGCTTTGTCTTCAATTTCAGAGATCCTTTCTTCTGCCTGCTCCATTCTATTTCTGAGGGATTGTACTGTATTTATCAATTCTTTGAGTTCTGCAATTTCTTTTCTCGTGTCTAAATCCTCGGAGATTTTGTCTTTGAATGCATTGATTTTTTGAGACAACTTTTGAATTACTCCTTGAATCTCTAATCCCAACTTTACTTCCATTCTATTAATATTATTTGCCATCTATATTCTCAACGCTACTTCTGATGCTTCAGCCATTTGTTTATGAATGGCATCTTCTTTTTTTTTTCCTTTTATTAAGTCATATACACATAGATCATGAATACATTTATGCATTTGTGGGGTACAATGTGTTGATATTTTTATACAATTTGGAATGGTTACATCAAACTAATTAATATAGCTTTCATCTAATTTACTTAATTATTGTGTTAAGACATTTATGTTCTATACTTGGTAGATTTGACTTGTACCCTTACAATATACTCCATAGGTGTGGTCTCACAATTTACCCTCCCTCTATCAAACCACACCCCTCCCCTCCCATCCCCCTCTACTTCTCTCCTTCATCCTGGGCTATAGTTTTGATCTATCTTTCATAAGAAAGTGTAACTATAAATTGGTTTCATAAAAGTATTGAGTACATTGTATACTTTTTCTTCCATTCTTGAGATACTTTACTAAGAAGAATATTTTCCAGCTCTATCCATGTAAACATGAAAGAGGTAAAGTCTCCATCTTTTTTAAGGCTTCATAGTATTCCATATTATACATAAACCACAATTTAATCCATTCATGGGTCGATGGGCACTTGGGCTTCTTCTATGACTTGGCAATTATGAATTGAGCTGCAATGAACAATCTGGTGCAAATATCTTTGTTGCAAAGTGATTTTTGGTCTTTTGGATATACACTTAGCAGAGGAATTGTGGGATCAAATGGCAGGTCAACTTTTAGATCCCTGAGTGTTCTCCAAAATTCATTCCAAAAGGAATGTATTAGCTTGCATTCCCACCAGCAGTGCAAAAGTGTTCCCTTTTCTCCACATCCATGCCAACATCTGCAGTTTTGGAATTTTGTTATGTGGGCTACTCTTACTGGAGTTAGATGATATCTCAAAGTGGTTTTGATTTGCCTTTCTCTGATGATTAAAGATGATGAGCATTTTTTTCATGTGTCTGTATACCATGTGCCTGTCTTCTTCAGAGAAGCTTCTGTTCAAGTCGCTTGCCCACAATGAAATGAGATCACTTGTTCTTTTCTTATTGATAAGTTTGAGTTTTCTGTGGATTCTGGTTATCAAACCTTTGTCAGAAACATAACCTGCAAATATGCTCTCCCATTCTGAGGGCTGTCTACTTGCTTTACTTACTTTGTTCTTAGCAGTGCAGGAGCTTTTTAGTTTGATCATATCCCAGTATTGTATGTTCTGGGATTATAAAGGTATAACTTTAATTGCCCAGGGGAGTCCTTCTCATAAAGTGTTCTCCAAGGCCAATTTCTTCAAGTGTTTCCCCTGTACTCTCTCCAAGAATCTTTATAGTCTCATGTCTTAAATTTAAGTCTTTTATTCAGTAAGAGTCAATTTTTGTTAGAGGTGAAAGGTATGGGTCCAGTTTCATTCTTCTACAAGTCACCAGCCAGTTCATCCAGCACCATTTGTTAAATAGGGAATTTTCCCCCCAATTTATATTTTTGATAGGCTTATCAAAGATCAAAAGATGATAAATGCCTGGGTTCATCTCTTGGTTCTCTATTCTGTTCCATACATCTACCTCTCTATTTTTGTACCAGTACCATGCTGTTTTGATCACTATAGATTTATAGTATAGTCTGAAGTCAGGTAGTGTGATTCTTCCTGATTTGTTTTTATTTCTGAGTAATGTCTTGTCCACTCAATTTTTTTTCTGTTTCCATATAAAATGAAGTACTAATTTTTCCAGATCTTTAAAGTATGACAGAGGTGCTTTAATAGGGATTCAATTAAATCTATATATTGCTTTGGGTTGTATGGACATTTTAACAATATTGATTCTTCCCAGCCATGAGCATGGCATGTTTTTCCATTTGTTAACATCTTCAGCTATTTCTTTTCTCAGAGTTTCACAGTTCTCTTTATAGAGATCTTTCACATCCTTTGTTAGGTACACTTCTAGATATTTCATCTTCTTTGGCACTGCTATAAAAGGAATAGGGTGAATAGCATCTTCTGATGTGTCTCCTTTGTCATTCCTTGGGGGAGTTGATCTACACTGATTATTCATGTTGCCAGAGTTTTTCCACTGGTTCTGCCCCATGATCGTTTTTCATAGTTTGGCTAGAGAAGCTGGTAGGGTAAAATTGGATTAAGGGCTCCTGGAATTGTAGTTAACCAGCCCTTTACCAAAGAGATTGAACTGGGGACTGTGGCTTTTCCCCTACAGCTTTACAAAAGTCCCTTTCTGTCATTCAGCCTGAGACTCTGGCGACCTGGTTGGTGTGATGGGGCTAGGTGGCTCTGTCTTGTATTCAGCCAGCCTCTATCCAATCCTAGTGAATCAGTGGCTTTGGGCTGAAATCTCACCTGGGGAGAGATACAAGCAACTAAGACACACCACTGCCCATGGGCAGTAATTGGAAGAGTAGAATAAGTCCCTAACACTATAACACAACCAGGGCTCAACCTTGGAGGGTCCCTGGGTGGCTGGCTCAGGTCAAGAGTTCAAAACCAATTGTCCCAGGCAGCACAATAGCTGTTCAAGTGGGAGAGTACAAAAGGTCTCCAGCAACCAGACAGCAGGGGTCTACTGGCGACTTTCTCCAGTGCTCTGTGGAGTCATAAATGCCTGCCAAGCAAAAGAGTTTGTCCGGGGGTGGGTGGGCACCTCCTTCCCCACCTTGCACCTTTGCCATGCCCACTCACCGGTAACCCCACAGTGCTGTGGCCCAGTTCACTCCAATGAGCAAATGCACCAGGTATTTGTGCCTACAAATGTCAAAGGGAATCAATGCCTCCTTGACCAGGCCACCACACTCTGCCACCAGCAGGCAGGGGGAGCTAAAGCCTGACTCCCTCTGGTGCTCTTTGGAAATTGGGGCGTGTTCCACCTGAGTCTGTTCCAAGCCAGGGGTTGACATTGCAGTGCATGATTCTCTCCCTCAGACACCACGCCTCTGCCCCAGCGACACTCCTCCTTTAGGTACCCCTGCAGGGTGAGGTCTGGCTCTCTCTGGCAGTCCACAGAATTGGGGAGGTGTCTCTCCTAAATTTGACCCTGGCGGGAGTGCACCACTGCATCAGAAGTGCAGCTGCGGACACCACTGACAGAAGTGCCACTACGGTTGGGGGTTCTGCTGCCGTTAGAGGTGCTGCCACAGTCAGAGGTGCCACCACGGGGATCCCCGTGCTGCACACTTTTGCAGCGCTGGGCCAGTACCTCTCCCCTTTCATCTCTCCACTGCTACCAGAGTCACAGTTTCAGCACAGCTGCACTGTGGCCCATGCAATGCTCAGCCCTAGCAAGCAACCACCAGACACTCTGGGCTCTGCAGGGGGTAGGCTTCCAGACATCCAGGAGAGGGGGGAAGGATGGACTGGGAGTTCAGAAAGGCAGGAAAAATATTTGTTAAACTTTTATGCCAGACAAGAGAAAGCCCCAGCTCACAATAGGATCTGTCTAGAGAAGGAGTCCTGGCCTTCAGTGGTTCTCTCCTGTGTGGTGAAACTAGAGGTGTTCTGTTCACTTCTCACTTGTAGAGAGCACACAGTGATCCACTCTCTTGGGGGAGGGGACAGACTCTCATCCTCTTTGGGATGGGTTTTGTACCTGAAATTTCCTTCCTTGGAGTTGCATCTTGCCTCAGCAGGGAAGATATGCATCTAACGATCTTCTCTCTCAGCTCAGCTACTGACCTTCAGCTTTATTTGGTTCATTCTGGCCATTATCTCTCCCTCTGGATGGGAGCTTCTGTTGAAAACTGGCTCCAGTTGGCCATCTTGCCTCACCATCCCTCCCCCTGATCATGCTGTTTTGATCACTATAGCCTTATAGTATAATCTGAAGTCTGGTAACATTATGCCTCCAGATTTTTTTTTTTTTTTTTTAGCAGTTTTTGGCCAGGGCTGGGTTTGAACCCGCCACCTCCAGCATATGGGGCCAATGCCTTACTCTGTTGAGCCACAGGTGCCGCCTGCCTCCAGATTGTTTTTATTAGATTTGCATTGGCTGTTGAGGTTTATTTTTGATTTCATATGAAATGAAGAACTATTTCTTCAAGTTCTTCAAAGTATGATGTTCATATTTTAATGGAGATTGTATTCAAATCTGTAGATCACTTTGGGTAGTATAGACATTTTAATGATATGATTCTTCCCTCTCACAAGCATGGTATGTTCTCCCATTTCTTCATATCTTCTGCTATTTCTTTTCTCAGGGTTTCATGGTTCTCTGAATAGAGATCCTTCATATCCTTTGTTAGGTATATTCCCAGTTATTTCATTTTCTTTCAAGGTACTGTGAAGGGTATTGGGTCTTTGATTTGATACTCAGCTTCACTGTTGTTGGCGTATATGAAGGCTACTTATTTGTGGACATTGATTTTATATCCTGAGATGTTGCTGTATTTCTTGATGACTTCAAGAAGTCTTGTGGTTGAGCCCTGGAATTTTCTAAGTATGAGATCATATCATCAGCAAAGAGTAAAAGTTTGACCTCTCCACCTCCATTTTGATGTCCTTAATCTCCTTTTCTTGCCTGATTGCATTGGCTAGGACTTCCAGCACTATCTTGAACAATAGTGGCAATAGTGTATATCCTTGTCTGGTCCCAGTTCTAAGGGGAAATGCTTTCGGTTTTACTCCATCCATTATGATGTTGAGCATGGGTTTGTCGTAGATGGCCTCTATCTGTTGAAAAAATGTGCCACCTATGCTTATATTCTTTTTTTGAGAGAGAGAGAGAGTCTCACCCTTGGTAGAGTACTGTCGTGTCACAGCTCACAGCAACCTCAAACTCTTGGGCTTGGGTGATTCTCTTGCCTCAGCCTCCCAAGTATTTGGGACTACAGGTGCCGCCACAACGCCTGGCTATTTTGTTGTTGTTGTCATTGTTGTTTAGCAGGCCTGGGCCAGGATCAAACCCACCAGCCCCACTGCATGTGGCTGGCACCCTAACCACTGAGCTATGGGCTCCGAGCCATATGCTTATATTCTTAAGTGTTCTTGTTAGAACAGGATGCTGAATTTTGTTGAATGCTTTTGTGCATCTATTTAAGAGGATAACATGGTCTTTGTTTTTGCTCCTATTTATAAGGTGAATTACATTTTTGGATTTGCATATGTTGAACCAACTTTGCATCCTTGGGATAAAGCCTATTAGATCGTGATGTATAATTTTTTTAATGTGTAGCTGTATTCATTTTTATTATTCTTTTCTTTTTCTTTCTTTTTTTTTTTTTTAAGTAGAGATGGGGTCTTGCTAATGCTCAGGCTGGTCTCAAATTCCTGACCTTAGGCAATCCATCTGCCTCTGCCTCCCAGAATGCTAAGATTACAGGTGTGAGCCACTGTGCCTGGCCAGCCTCCGAAAATATTCTTCATATTGGTTTTCAGTCAATTCCTGCTCCCACCCCAATACCCTGGCAATCACTAAAAAGCTGTCTGTTCTGTAATTCAGCATTTCAAGTATAAAATCATGGAATATGTAAGGCTGTATTGCCTGACTTCTTTAACTTATCCTGATGTTTTTGAACTTTATCCATGTTGTACCATGTATGAGTAGTTCATTTGTTTTGATTACTGAATAGTATTCAAATTATATGAATATGCTACATTTTGTTTATCCATTCAGCAATTGATAAATGTCCAGTTTTTGAAAGTGGCATCACTATTTTGCTTTCCCACCAGAAATTTATAAGGGTTACAATTTCTCCATGTCCTTACCAATACTTCAATCTTCTTCATTATAGTCCAGCAGTTCTCAACCTATGGGTCACAACCCCTCTGTAACAATGAAAATACATTGCAGCATTAGGAAGCTTGAGAACCACTATTATAGTCATTCTAGTGGATGTGAAGTGGTATCTCACTATGGTTTGGATGTGCATTTCTCTGATGTTCAGTAACAAAGTGTTTCAAGTGTTTATTGGCCATTTTGCATATCATTTTTGCAGAATGTGTATATAAATCTTTTGCTCATTTATCAGTGGGGTCATTTGCTTTTTTATTATTGAGTTGTAAGAGTCCTTTATATAATACATTTCGGATACTAAATCCTTATCAAGTATATGATTTGTAAACATTTTCTCCTATTCCATGGGTTGTCTTTTCACTTTCTTCTTAGTATTCTTTAAGTCACAGACATTTTTAATTATGATGAAGCCCAATTATCTGTTTTTTTCTTTTGTTGCTTGATGTCATATCTAAGAAAGCATTGTCTTACCCAAGGTCACAAGGACTTATTCCTATATTTTCTTCTAAGAGTTTTACAGTTTCTGCTCTTAAATTCATGTGTTTGGTCCATTTTGTCTTTGGTCCATTTTGAGTATTAACCAAGATTTACCAAGATGTCCAAAGCATAACTTATATAAATAACTTATATAAATCAAAGAATAAGGTAGATCTATATATGTTGATATGAAATGGTATCCAAGAGATGTTGTTACATTTTTAAAAATTAAAGTATGGAACAAATTACATATTGCTTCTATTTTTGTTTTGAAACACACACATTTTTATATGAATATGTATACATTTTTTTTAGAGGGGGACATACAAACCTATAGCAATGATTGCCTGCCAGATTATGGAATTAGGATTCTGGAAGGAAAGAAAATTTGCTTTTTATTGTATATTCTTTTTTGTATTTTGAATTATTTTTACTGGCTAATTCAAAAATAGGTAAACAAAAGTATCCCATAAATATGTACGTATTTTTACAATTATAAATCTTTAAAATAAATTAATAAAAAGCAAAATCTCACACTCTTTAAAAATTATAAAAACAGAAAATAACTAAACAAAATCTATGAAGAAAAATAGTATAAGAATAGCTCATTAAAATTTGGGGAAAAAGCAATGAGGGATGACTTATCAAAACATTATAGCCATTAGGCTTGGCACCTGTAACACAGTGGTTACGGTGCCAGCCACATACACTGAGGCTGGCGGGTTTGAACCTGGCCTGGGCTAGCTAGGCAACAATGACAACTGCAACAGAAAAATAGCCAGGCGTTGTGGCGGGCACCTGTAGTCCCAACTACTTGGGAGGCTGAGGCAAGAGAATCGCTTAAGCCCAAAAGTTTGAGGTTGCGGTGAGCCGTGACACTGCAGTACTCTACAAAGGGAGACATAGTGAGACTCTGTCTCCATAAAAAAAAAAAAAATTATAGCCATTAACACATTGTGGTTGTGATAACAGATCAGATCAATTAAACTGAATTGAAGATCCAAGATTTTATCAATTTCATATATGATAAAGAAGGCATTTTAAAATTAGCAAAGAAACATTGTTTGGGCCAATTGGCTGCCATTTGAGCAAGTTTCTATTTGATATTATGCTTTAAACCCAAAAGTAACTTCCAGATAAATTAAAATGTTTAATATAAAAATAAAACTATAGAAAACTATTGTTATAACCCCTTGGAAGTAGAAAAGACATTCCTAGGCAAAAAAACATAAGTGAGAAAAACCTCAGATAAATGAAAAGACTGGCAAGAGATAAGAGATTTTAGGCATGGTAGCTCATTTCTGTAATCCCAACATTTGGGGCAGGAGTATAGCTTGAGGCCAGGATTTTGTGACCAGCCTGGGCAACACAGCAAGATTCCATCTCTAAAAAAATTAGAAAAGAATATGAATTTTTTTAAAAAAGATAAGGCATTTTGTCCATATACAGATATCAAAAGATATTATACAGGAATTAAAGTACAAATGAAAAGGAAGAAAGTTATTTGAAAGATAAATAACAACGTGTTAGCAACGTGTAAAGGCTATTTACAAATGTGTAAGCAAAAGAATACCATCATAATAGAAAAGTGGACAAAATTTATAAGCAGGCAATTCACAGAAGGAGTCATATAAAAGGCTAAGAAACATGAAACAATATACAGTTTTACTACTACCAGGGAAATGCAAATGAAGATAACATAAATATTTTGTTCATCAAATTGGAAAATTTTCTGAAGGTTTATAAAATATATTGTTGACAATGGTGGGGGGTCAGGGGAGTTACATACTTTTGGTGGAGGGGTTTAAATTTGTTCATAATTGCTGAAAGTGAGTTTGGCAGTTTCTAACAACATCCTACATATAAAAAAGTGTCCTTAATGACATTCTTTAGTAGGTAAATTGATGCAATCAACTATCTCCAAATTTCTTTTAAAGAAAATAAACTATTTAAACTATTGTTCATTAGATATTCTATTACTTCAGCTTCAGCATTCTTAATATTATATATCAGGGTTCAGCAAACATTTTTGGAAAGGGCTGAATAGTATAAGAAATAAACTCACATATACTCTTCCCACTTCCTCTCTGTCCCTTCCCCTTCTTCCTCCTTTTCTTTTCTTTGCAACCCTTTAAAAATGTAAAATCCCTTCTAAACTCAAAGACTGTCTAAAACCAGGTCACAAGCCAAATTTGGATCATAAGCCATAGTCTGCTACTTCTATGCTATAGTGTTAGTGGGAAAAGTTTTAGAAGGATACGTATCAAAGTCTAGGCAGTAAGTATTTCAAAGGAGTGACAAGTTTAATTAGTGACATCAAATTTTTATTCTATATACCTGTATTTTAAGAATATATAATCAGCATTTATTTGTGTAACATTTATATTTTTTAAAATATCATGCCCTTTGGAATTATGCTGAATAAGGCTAAATTATGAAGTATTTTTAGAAACTCAAAATCCTCTAGACTTTTTATCTAACCTTAACTCTTTCCTCAACTTACCAACAGTGTGTCTCCAACTTCTCCGTAAAGTAAAGGTCCCAGTATTCCTGATTCATACTGAATGGCTTCACGAGTCTTAAAGGTTTCATTTGTGTATGCTATAAATCGAACTTTTTTATACTTCCTACCAATCCGCTGAGGGCCATTTTTCAAATATTGACTTTTATAACTTCTGTATAAAAGACAAAAAAATGAGAGGTTGGGGTGGAATATTCCAGATAGGCTCAACTCCAACTCTAAAACAGCTGATATGACTTAATCCATGCAAGGAGTAAGAAAAATACAAGCTTCTCTTATGCCTAGCCATGTTACTCTCCAAGTATGTTAAGATCCTTGTCATTTGATTCCATGCCTAACCCCAAACATGCTTTAAGGTTTTTTTTGTTTGAATAACTAGGAAGAACCTTTTGAGTTTGGTGAAGAGATAATGCTGAAGGTCAAAAGGAGCTTACCTATCATCAGGGGTGAGGACTGAGGGAGCATAGTCCCAGTCCTCTTCTTGTGCAGCAATGTAATGTACCCAGGTTTTAGGGTGCTTCTTAGCAACTGAGCGAATGTGTATAAAGGAAGGAGAGTTGTCATCATCAAACCTGAGCACATCCATTTCAGCATCATCAAAATCATTATCATAATCTTCCTCTTCTTCATTGTTTTTCATCCGTAGTTGAGGTTCTTCTGGGCAGCTATGTACTTTAACATAAGCTTCCATGCCATCTGGAGTCAGATGAACCAAATAATGTCAGGATTCCCACAAGATTTTCCTGCCTTAAATTGTATGACTTTCTCTTTTATTAGCCCTTCAATACTCTCTCATAAGAGCCCCCTTCTCCACACCAATATCCCTTAATGGAACTCTCCTATACATATTTATTCCTATATGGATTATTTGGTGCTTGATAGTTTCTTCCTCTGGTCTTTGCACTCACTGTTACCCTTTTGCCTGACTCTCCTCTGTATATGTTTTACTTCCTTTTCAAAACTTATTATTTTTTCATATAATACATATAAATATTTCACTTATGGAACTAGCTTTGAGCCTATCACTAACCCACACCCAAATTATAAACAAAGAGACTTGAGGAACTGCATACTTTCAGCCAGATCAGCTTCCCATTCCACAGTCACCTGATGATTTATATTTTTACTCCATTGGATTATAATACATACAATTGACTTAATAACAGTTTATCAGGAAAATTTTTAGTGAAGATATAAATTTTAAGATACATTCTAAGTTTATGAAAATATCAAAAGATACAACTTAAAATAAAGAAGATACGTATTTTAAGATTACATCTGCCTGTGAATAGTTGTAAACCCTGTGGCAACTCTATTTAACATTCTTAGTCAAGAATATTAATATTTCTTGACCTATTTACACCATAGGGCTACTTTTCTTCTTTTCTTTTTTTTTTTTTTTTTTTACCATAGGGCTACTTTGAAGATCAAATACTTCCAATCAGGTAAACCTGTTTATGGGGAAAAGGGTAGATTTTAGGAGCAGCAAACTACTTGTCTTAGGTTCATGCGGCATTGAACATCATTCAGTATGCATCAAAAAAAGAATTTTTTTGTGGGCAGAGGCAAGATGGCTGACTGGAGCCAGGTTTCCACAGAGGCTGCCATCCAGAAGGAGACTTAAAGGACAGAAGTTTAGCAAGCAAGCTGATGGTTTGGAGCTGAGCCAAGAGAGAAGGTTGTAGAACACACATCAACCCTGCTGAGATGAGCTGCAACCCCAAGGATACAAACAATAGGTACAAAATTCATCGCCAAGTGGATGGGAGTCCTCTCCCCCATGAGAATGGCTCATGGTATACTTTCTACAAATAAGCGAACAGAGTTCAAATGTCCTCCTATTTTATCCTATGGGAAAGACCCTCTAAAAACCAGACCTCCTTCCCCTACTAGGGTGCCATGGCACTCTCCTGCCAGGCATAAAACTATATAAAACTATATATATACTCTACCTGCAATTCTGAACTCCCAGAACTCCCTTCCACTCTCACCCCAAGGTCTGGAAGCCTGTCCCCCATGGAGTCCAGATTCTTGGGCATTTTCATGAGAGGTGTCGACAGGGTGTGGACTGTTGCAGGTCTGTGCTGATTCTGCAGCACTGGGGTAAGGAGAAAATGGTGGACTGAAGGAACCATATGGGAAAGGGAGAGGCGGTGCCCCCTGGCACAGAGCAGCAGCGGCAGCAGAGGGAACAATAGGGCTCACACCCCTGGGGATATTTTGGAAGGACACTTCCTGTCTCTCTGGGCAACCAGAGAAAGCCAGGCATCTTCTCCAGTGGCAGACACTGGCAGAATAGATCTGGGATGGTAATGCAGGCCCCATGAGCAAAGGGTATGCCTGAGGTGGTACCAGCCTGGGCGGAGCATGGCTGGATGGAGAATTGAAGATGTGTGTGCAGAGACGGCATACTCCCAGGGCAGGGCTGAGCTAGAGGACTGCTTTAGTGAGCCTAAGAAACAACCAGCTCTCAGGGGATCATAGCTGAGACAAAGGCAGGAGGGCAGAGGCTGGAACTCTAAGCCAAGTGTGAGTTCTAACCACACCCACCCCAACATAGACTTCAGAGGAGAGAGAAACACCAGCTCTGGGCAGTGGCACAGACCAGGGCTGAGTCACAGTTTCTTTGAACTCAAACAGCACCTAGTCTTCAGGGGAATATAGCCAGGACAGAATCACAAATTCTGTGCAAATATAAGTGTCAGCAACATCAATCAGGGGCAGGGCTAGAACTAAGTGAACCTCCCCAGCTTCCATTAACCACCCGAGGTTGTCAGGCCTCAGCTTCCCCTGATAGATGGTGGCAGAGTGTGAAGGCCTGGCCGAGGAGACATAAAATCTCTCTGTGACTCAGGCCGGCTCACCCCCTGAAGCATCTGCTCATTGGAGTGAACTGGGTCATAGCCCTGCCGAGTTACCAGTGACTGGGTGTGAGAGAGGTGCAAGGTGGGGAAGGAGGCATCAACCTTCCAAGACTAATTCATTTTCTGGGTGGGTCCTTCTGACTCCACAGAACACTAGAATGAGTCATACTCAAGCTGCCGGCTGACCCCTAATATTTAGTTGCTGGAGACCTTTTGAACTCCCTCACTTGAGAATGGGTGCTGACTAGGACAAGTGATTTGAATCTCTAGGACTGGACCAATCACCCGAGGACTATACAAAGTGGTACCCTGGGTGTGTCATTGTGGGAAGGTTTGATTTTCCTTGTCCAGTTGTTGCCCGTGGGGGGTGGGGTGACTTAATTGCTGGTATTTTTCCACAGCTGAGACTTCAACCCAGAGTAACTAATTTACTAGGGTAGGACAGAGACCAGCTGAAAATAAGACAGAGCCACTTAGCCCCACCACACCAAGTAAGTCCCCAGTGTCTCAGGCCATAGCACTGAACGGGTCATTTGCAAAGCTCAAGGGGAAAAGGTACAGACACCAGTCCCAGCTCTTGGGCAAAGAGCTAGTTAATCACTACTCCAGGAGACCCCCAACACAACTTCATCTTATCTACTTATCTAGCCAAATGGTGTAAAATAACCATGGGGTGGAATCAGCAGAAAAACTCCAGTAACATGAATAACCAGAGTAGATCAATCCCTCAAGGAACAATACGGCAGACACAACTGAACCTCCCATTCATAGAAAAATAGCTGAGATGTCATAAATTGAATTCAGAGTTTGGATTGCAAATAAGATTAACAGAATGGAGGTAAAGTTGGAATTAGAAATTCAAGGGGCAATTCAAAAGTTGTCTCAAGAATTCAATGCATTCAAAGACAAAATGACAAAAGATTTTGACACACTGAGATAAGAATTTGCAGCCCTGAAAGATCTGAGAAATACAGTAGAATCCCTCAGTAACAGAATGGAGCAAGCAGAAGAAAGGATTTCTGACATTGAAGATAAAGCTTTTGAATGCTCCCAAGTGCTCAAAGAGGAAGAGAAATGGAGAGCAAAAACCAATCATTCTCTTAGAGAGCTCTGAGATAATTAGAAGAAAGCTTATATTCGCCTTATAGGAATTCCTGAAGGTGACAAAGTTGCTTTGCAAAGCATAGAGGCCCTTCTTCCTGAGATTATGAAGGAGAATTTTCTAGACATGCCAAGAGATTCTGAAATTCAGATAGCAGTTTCAGAACCCCAGCATGACTCAACCAGAATAAAATAACCCCCAGAGACATCATAATTAACTTCACTAAAGTTAATATGAAGGAGAAAATTCTGCAAGCAGGCAGACATAAGAAAACCATAATCCACCAGGGGAAGAATATTAGAATGACTGCAGATCTCTCTGCTGAAACCTTTAAAGCTAGAAGAGGGTGGTGATCGACTTAATCTCCAAAAAATAAATAACTTTCAACCCAGGATCCTGTATCCAGATAAACTGAGTTTCACTTATGATTGAGAAATTAAAGACTTTAATGACAGTCATATGTTGAAGAAATGTGCCATAACTAAACCAGCTATCCAGGATATTCTCAGACCTATCCTTCATAATCACCAGGGCAATCATCCACCACAAAAGTAAACTCACTCAGAAACTTTTGATCAAATTCCAACTTCCACAATGGTAAAATGATTAAAAATGTCCACTTGGGCAGTGCCTTTGGATGAAAGGGGTAGGGCGCTGGCCCCATATGCTGGAGGTGGTGGGTTCAAACCTAGCCCTGGCAAAAGACTGCAAAAAAAAAAAAAAACCCAAAAAACAAAAAAAAACCCAAATTTAAAAATGTCCACTGGACATTTGAAAAACTCCATACCCCAAATTCTACCAGGCTTATCAATATTCTCAATTAATGTGAATGGCTTAAAGTGTCCTCTAAAGAGGCACAGGTTGGCTGACAGGATAGAAAAACTCAGGCCAGATATCTGCTGCATACAAGAATCTCATCTTACCTTAAAAAATAAATATAGACTCAGGGTGAAGGGATGGTCATCTATATTTCAGGCAAATGGAAATGAAAAAAAAAAAGCAGGTGTTGCAATTTTATTTGCAGATATGATAGGCTTTAAACCAACAGAAGTAAGGAAAGATAAGGATGGTCACTTCATATTTGTTAAGGGTAACACTCAATATGATGAGATTTCAATTATTAACATTTATGCACCCAACCAGAATGTGCCTCAATTTATAAGAAAGACTCTAACATGAGCAACTTGATTTCCTCCAGCTCCATTATAGTCAGAGATTTTAACACTCCTTTGGCAGTGTTGGGTAGATCCTCCAATAAGAAGTTAAGCAAAGAAATTTTAGATTTAAACTTAACCATTCAACATTTGGATTTAACCAACATCTATAGAACATTTCATCCCAACAAAACTGAATACACATTCTTCTCATCAATCCACGGTACATATTCCAAAATTGATCACATCTGAGGTCACAAGTCTAACCTCAGAAAATTTAGAAGAATAGAAATTCTTCCTTGCATCTTCTCAGACCTTCATGAAATGAAGTTGAATTCAGTAACAACAGGAATCTGCATAATCACACAAAAACATGGAAGCAAAATAACCTTATGCTGAATAATAGCTGGGTCATAGATGAGATTAAGAAGGAAATTACCAAATTTTTGGAACAAAACGACAATGAAGACATGAATTATCAGAATATCTGGGACACCACAAAGGCAGGCCTAAGAGGGAAATTTATAGCAGTACAAGCCTTCCTCAAGAGACCAGAAAGAGAAGAAGTTAATAACTTAATGGGAAATGTCAAGCAACTGGAAAAAAAAGAACATTCCAATCCCAAACCCAGCAGAAGAAAAGAAATAACCAAAATTAGAGCAGAATTAAATGAAATTGAAAACAAAAGAATTATACAACAGATCAATACATCAAAAAGTTGTTTTTATTGAAAAGGTCAATAAAATAGATAAACCTTTGGCTAACCTAACCAGGAAAAAAAGAGTAAAAATCTCTAATTTCATCAATCAGAAATGACAAAGATGAAATAACAACAGACTCCTCAGAAATTGAAAAAATCCTTAATGAATATTAAAAAAATTATTCTCAGAAATATGAAAGTCTGAAGGAAATTGACCAATACTTGGAAGCACGTCACATTCTAAGACTTAGCCAAAATGAAGTGGAAATGTTGAACAGGCCAAGATCAAGTTCTGAAATAACGTCAACTATACAAAATATCCCTAAAAAGAAAAGCCCGGGACCAGATGGCTTCATGTCAGAATTCTACCAAACCTTTAAACACAAACTAGTACCTATATTGCTCAACCTTTTCCAAAATAAAGAAAAAGAAGGAATACTACCCAATACATTCTATGAAGCAAACATCACTTTGATCCTCAACCAGGAAAATACCCAACAAGAAAAGAAAATTATAGACCAATATCACTAATGAATATTGATGCTAAAATTTTCAACAAGATCCTAGCAAACAGAATCCAGCAATACATCAAACAAATTATACGTCATGACCAAGTGGGTTTTATCCTAGGGTCACAAGGCTAGTTCAATATACGTAAATCTATAAATATAATTCATCACATAAATTAAAAAACAAAGACCAGGGTGGCGCCTGTGGCTCAAGGAGTAGGGCACCAGTCCTATATGACAGAGGTGGTGGGTTCAAAGCCAGCCCCAGCCAAAAACCACACACACAAAAAAAGACCATATGATTCTCTCAATTGATGCAGAAAAAGCTTTTGATAATATCCAGCATCCATTCATGATCAGAACACTTAAGAACATTGGTATAGAAGGGACATTTTTTAAACTGATAGAGCCCATCTACAGCAAACCCACAGCCAATATCATAGTGAATGGAGTAAAATTGAGATCATTTCCACTCAGATCAGGAACCAGGCAAGGTTGCTCATTGTCATTGGGCATTGTAATATTGTAATAAAAGTCTTACCCATTGCAATTAGGGAAGAAAAGGTGATCAAGGGTATCCATATCATCCAGGCAAGGTTGCCCATTGTCATTGGGCATTTTAACATTGTAATAAAAGTCTTACCCATCGCAATTAGGGAAGAAAAGGTGATCAAGGATATCCATATAGGGTCAGAAGAGATCAAACTCTCACCCTTCGCAGATGATAAGACTGTATATCTGGAAAACACCAGAGATTCTACTACAAAACTCTTAGAAGTGATTAAGGAACACAGCAATGTCTCGGGTTACAAAATTGACACTCATAAATCTGTAGCCTTTATATATACCAATAATAGTCAAGCTGAAAAAACAGTCAAGGACTCTATTCCATTCACAGTAGTGCCAACAAAGATGAAATATTTGGAAGTTTACCTAACAAAGGACATGAAAGATCTCTATAAAGAGAACTCTGAAACTCTAAGAAAAGAAATACTTGGTGGTGGGACTGGCTCTCGGCCCAGGCTCCGCCCCTGCTGCATTGGCCCAGCCTGGCTTCAGGGCCACCCAGGACGCAGCCCAGTTACCCATGTCAGGGTGCTGAAATCCGGCCATACAGCCTGTAGATGTCCGCCACTTTGCCGTCTGTTAAGATAAATCATCGTGTTGAAAAAAATAAATGTCAGATTTCAGTACCTGAGGTGAAGAACACCACTGAACAACCTGAATGAGAGCCCTAGGCACCTGCCGGACCTCCGTAAGAGCTGCACTGCAACCCATGACCTGCATCAGCGCCTGCCCAGACCTCTGAAAGAGTTGGCCACAATGCGTAACCCCCGCCTGCCTGGACTTCCATAGGAGCAGTGCTGTGACCCACGACCCATGACTCGTGCCCGCTGGGCCTCCGCATGCCCTGACCAGGAACTCCAGGATTCGTGCCACCCCACGTCCTCCCTCCTATACCCTCTCTGCCTCCACACCGGCTGGCTCATCTGGCCAGGGAATCTGGTAGCCGTGTGCCCTCCGGAGCCCTCCCTGCCTCTGCGCGGAGCCCTTCTGGCCAGAGACTGCTGGAGCCTTGGGCCTTCTGTGCCAAAGTCACTGGGTGCCAGGCAGTCCCAGAACTGTGTGCAGCACACCCCGCCCTGTTGCTGGATCCGGGTGTGTCACACTCCGGAGCGACTCCCACAACCAGAATTCCCTGGCTGGGGCAGCCCCAGAGGAGCTACACAGGGTCACTCCCTACAAAGATCCAGCAACAATAGAGTAATCCCGCTGGGGTCTAATCTTGGAGAGACACCTCCTCAACTCTGAGGATGGCCAGAGGCAATGGTGAAAAATAATCATGAGGCAAAATCAATGGAAATACTCTGGCAATATGAATAATCAGAGTAGACAAACTCCCCCAAGGACAATGGGGCAGACACAGCACAAGATCCCATGCACAAACAAATAGCTGAGATGTCAGAAATCGAATTCAGAATCTGGATAGCAAATAAGATCAAATTAGAATTCCAAGCAGTAACCCAAAAGATGTCTCAAGAATTCAACGATTTTGGGCGGCGCCTGTGGCTCAGTTGGCAGGGCGCCAGCCCCATATACCGAGGGTGGTGGGTTCAAACCCAGCCCCGGCCGAACTGCAACAAAAAAACAGCTGGGCGTTGTGGTGGGCACCTGTAGTCCTAGCTACTCGGGAGGCTGAGGCAAGAGAATCACTTAAGCCCAGGAGTTGGAGGTTGCTGTGAGCTGTGATGCGACAGCACTCTACCAAGGGCCATAAAGTGAAACCCTGTCTCTACAAAAAAAAAAAAAAAGAATTCAACGATTTCAAAGACCAAATGACCAAAGATTTTGACACATTGAGACAAGAAGTTGCAGCCATCAAAGATCCGAGAAACACAGTAGAATCCCTCAGTAACAGAATGGAACAGCCAGAAGAAAGGATTTCTGACATTGAAGACAAAGCTTTTGAATGCTCCCAAACTCTCAAAGAGGAAGAGAATTGGAGGGCAAAAATAGATCGCTCTCTCAGAGAGCTCTGAGATAATTTGAAGAAAACCAATATTCGTCTTATAGGGATCCCCAAAAGCGATGAAGTGGCTTCACAAGGCACAGAGTCTCTTCTCCATGAGATTATGAAAGAGAACATTCCAGACATGCCAAGAGATTCTGAAATTCAGAAAGCAGACAATTTCAGAACCCCAGCATGACTCAACCCGAATAAGACATCCCCCAGACACATCATAATCAATTTCACTGAAGGAGAAAATTCTGAAAGCAGCCAGACGAAAGAAAACCATTACCTACAAGGGGAAGAATATTAGAATAACTGCAGATCTATCTGCTGAAACCTTTCAAGCTAGAAGAGGTTGGTCATTGACTTTTCATCTCCTAAAACAAAATAACTTTCCACCCAGGATCCTATATCCAGATAAACTGAGTTTCATTTATGATGGAGAAATTAAATACTTTAATGACATTCACATGTTGAAGAAATTTGTTGTAACTAAACCAGCTCTCCAGGATATTCTCAGACCTATCCTCCATAAAGACCAGCATAATCCTCCACCACAAAAGTAAACCAACCCAGTAAATTTTGATCAAATTCCAACTTCCACAGTCACAAAAGGATTAAAAATGTCAACCGGACTCTCGAAAAGATTATCAATATTCTCAGTTAATGTAAATGATTTAAATCATCCTCTAAAGAGGCACAGGTTGGCTGGCTGGATACAAAAACTCAAGCCAGATATCTGCTACATACAAGAATCTCATATTAAAAGACAAATATAGACTCAAGGTAAAGGGATGGTCATCTATACTCCAGGCAAATGGAAAGCAGAAAAAAGCAGGCATTGCAATCCTATTCGCAGATGCAATAGGCTTTAAACCAACCAAAATAAGGAAGGATAAGGATGAACACTTCATATTTGTTAAAGGTAATACACAATATGATGAGATTTCAATTATTAATATGTATGCACCCAACCACAATGCACCTCAATTTATAAGAGAAACTCTAACAGACATGAGCAACTTGATTTCCTCCAGTTCCACAGTAGTTGGAGATTTTAACACCACTTGACCAGTGCTGGATAGATCCTCCAAAAAGAAGCTAAACAAAGAAATTTTAGATTTAAACATAACCATTCAACATCTGGACGTAACAGTCATCTACAGAACATTTTATCTTAACAAAACTGAATACACATTCTTCTCATCAGCCCACGGAACATCCTCCAAAATTGACCACAACCTCAGCCACAAATATAACCTCAGCAAATTAAAAAAAAAAAAGAAATTATTCCTCGCATCTTCTCAGACCATCATGGAATAAAAGTTGAACTCAACAACAACAGGAATCTGCATACCAATACAAAAACGTGGAAGCTAAATAACTTTATGCTGAAGGATAGATGGGTTATAGATGAGATTAAGAAGAAAATCACTAAATTTTTGGAACAAAACAATGAAGACACAAATTATCAGAACCTCTGGGATACTGCAAAAGCAATCCTAAGAGGGAAATTTATAGCATGGCAAGCCTCCTTCAAGAAAACGGAAAGAGAGGAAGTTAATAACTTGATGGGATATCTCAAACAACTGGAGAAGAAAAACATTCCAAACCCAAACCCAGCAGAAGAAAAGAAATAACCAAAATCAGAGCAGAATTAAATGAAATTGAAAACAAAAGAATTATACAACAGATCAATAAATCCAAAAGTTGGTTTTGTTTTTTTTTTTAAAGATCAATAAAATAGATAAACCTTTGGCCAAACTAACCAGGAAAAAAAGAGTAAAATCCCTAATTTCATCAATCAGAAATGATAAAGATAAAATAAAAACAGACCCCTCAGAAATTCAAAAAATCCTTAAAGAATATTACAAGAAACTTTACTGTCATAAATATGAAAATCTGAAAGAAATCGACCAATACTTGGAAGTACATCACCTACCAAGACTTAGCCAGTATCAAGTGGAAATTTTGAACACTCCTATATCAAGCTCTGAAATAGCATCAACTATACAAAATCTCCCTAAAAAGAAAAGCCCAGGACCAGATGGCTTTATGTCAGAATTCTACCAAACCTTTAAAGAAGAACTAGTACCTATATTACTAAACCTCTTCCAAAATATAGAAAAAGAAGGAATATTGCCCAACACATTCTATGAAGCAAACATCACCTTGATCCCTAAACCAGGGAAAGACCCAACAAGAAAAGAAAATTATAGACCAATATCACTAATGAATATTGATGCAAAAATACAAAATAAGATCCTAACAAACAGAATCCAACAGCACATCAAAAAAATTATACACCATGACTAAGTGGGATTTATCCCAGGGTCTCAAGGCTGGTTCAATATACGTAAATCTATAAATGTAATTCAGCACATAAACTAAAAAATAAAGACCATATGATTCTCTCAATTGATGCAGAAAAAGCTTTTGATAATATCCAGAATTCCTGCATGATCAGAACACTTAAAAAAATTGGTATAGAAGGGACATTTCTTAAACTAATAGAGGCCATCTACAGCAAATCCACAGCCAATATCGTATTGAATGGAGTTAAATTGAAATCATTTCCACTTAGATCAGGAACCAGGGAAGGTTGTCCATTGTCTCCATTGGTATTTAACATTGTAATTGAAGTTTTAGCCATTGCAATTAGGAAAGAAAAGGCGATCAAAGGTATCCATATAGGGTCAGAAAAGATCAAACTTTCACTCTTCACAGATGACATGATTGTATATCTGGAAAACACTAGGGATTCTACTACGAAACTTTTAGAAGTGATCAAGGAATACAGCAATGTCTCAGGCTACAAAATAAACACCCATAAATCTGTAGCCTTTATATATACCAACAATAGCCAAGCCGGAAAAACAGTCAAGGACTCTATTCCTTTCACATTAGTGCCAAAGAAGATGAAATATTTGGGAGTTTATCTAACATGGAATGTGAAAGATCTCTATAAAGAGAACTATGAACCTTTAAGAAAAGAAATAGCTGAAGATGTTAACAAATGGAAAAACATATCATGCTCATGGCTGGGAAGAATCAACATTGTTAAAATGTCTATGATACCCAAAGCAATATATAATTTTAATGCAATTCCTATTAAAGCTCCACTGTCATACTTTAAAGATCTTGAAAAAATAATACTTCATTTTATATGGAATCAGTAAAAACCTCGAATAGCCAAAACATTACTCAGAAATAAATCAAAGCAGGAAGAATCATGCTACCAGACCTGAGACTGTACTATAAATTGATAGTGATCAAAACAGCATGGTACTGGCACAAAAACAGAGAAGTAGATGTCTGGAACAGACTAGAGAACCAAGAGATGAATCCAGCTACTTACCGTTATTTGATCTTTGACAAGCCAATTAAAAACATTCAGTGGGGAAAAGATTCCCTATTTAACAAATGGTGCTGGGTGAACTGGCTGGCGATCTGTAAAAAACTGAAACTGGACCCACACCTTTCACCATTAACTAAGATACACTCTCACTGGATTAAAGATTTAAACTTAAGACATGAAACTATAAAAATACTTGAAAAAAGTGCAGGGAAAACTCTTGAAGGAATCGGCCTGGGTGAATATTTTATGAGGAGGACTCCCCAGGCATTTGAAGCAGTATCAAAAATACATTACTGGGACCTGATCAAACTAAAAAGCTTCTGCACAGCCAAGAACATAGTAAGTAAAGCAAGCAAACAGCCCTCAAAATGGGAGAGAATATTTGCAGGTTATACCTCTGATAAAGGTTTAATAATCAGAATCCACAGAGAACTCAAATGTATTAGCAAGAAAAGAAGTGATCCCATCTCACGGTGGGCAAAGGACTTGAAGAGAAACTTCTCTAAAGAAGACAGATGCACGATCTACAAACACAAGAAAAAAAGCTTATGATCTTTAATCATCAGAGAAATGCAAATCAAAACTACTTTGAGATATCACCTAACCCCAGTAAGAGTAGCCCACATAACAAAATCCCACAACCAGAGATGTTGGCGTGGATGTGGAGAAAAGGGCACACTTCTACACTGCTGGTGGGAATGCACACTAATACGTTCCTTTTGGAAGGATGTTTGGAGAATACTTAGAGATCTAAAACTAGACCTGCCA
The DNA here is from genome assembly GCF_027406575.1 of Nycticebus coucang. Taxonomy (NCBI): domain Eukaryota; kingdom Metazoa; phylum Chordata; class Mammalia; order Primates; family Lorisidae; genus Nycticebus; species Nycticebus coucang. The sequence continues at coordinate 186,198,995 of NC_069804.1, forward strand.
TTCAATCCTATGATTCCTTTACTAGGTATATACCCAGAAGACCAAAAATCACAATGTAAGAAAGACATCTGTACCAGAATGTTTATTGCAGCCCAATTCATAATTGCTAAGTCATGGGAGAAGCCCAAGTGCCCATTGACCAACGAATGGACTAGCAAATTGTGGTACATGTATACCATGGAATATTATGCAGCCTTAAAGAAAGATGGAGACTTTACCTCTTTCATGTTTACATGGATGGAGCTGGAACATATTCTTCTTAGCGAAGTATCTCAAGAATGGAAGAAAACATTAGTATTCTGCATTTAGACAATACCTAAGAAAATGTCATGAAGGCTACATTGAATAGTTTGATGAGAATATTTCAGATTGTATATGAAACCAGTACATTGTACCCCTTGATTGCACAAATGTACACAGCTATGATTTAACAATAAAAAATAAAAAAAGAATGGAAGAAAAAGTATCCAATGTACTCAGCCCTACTATAAAGCTAATTTATAGCTTTCATATGAAGGCTATAACCCAACTATAGCACAAGAATATGGGGAAAGGGCCAAGGGAGGGGAAGGGAGGGGGTAGGGTAATGGGTGGGGCCACACCTATGGTGCATCTTAGAATGGGTACAGGCAAAACCTAATAAATGCAGAATACAAATGTCTACATACAATAACTAAGAAAATGCCATGAAGGCTACGTTGAACAGTTTGATGAGAATATTTCAGATTGTATATAAAACCAGCTCATTGTACCCCTTGATTGCACTAATGTACACAGCTATGATTTAATAATAAAAAAAAAAAAAGATGAGAGGCCTGCTAGGGTAGGCCATGTCAAGGTGGTTTTTTTTTTTTTTGTTTTTTTTTTGCAGTTTTTGGCCAGGGCTGGGTTTGAACCCACCACCTCCAGCATATGGGACTGCGCCCTACTCCTCTGAGCCACAGGCGCCACCTGGGTTTTGTTTTTATTCTGAGTGCAGTGAGAAACTACTGAGGGATTTTGAGCAGGGAAAGACATAGTTGGATTTCAATCTCAGCTTTAATATGAAACTAATTTTTGGCTTTCATAAGAAAGCTATAACCTAGTTATAACCTAAGAATAGGGGGAATGGGGAGAGGGAGGGGAGGGAGGGGGAAGGATGGGCAGAGGGAGGGTGATAGGTGGGATTACACCTGCAGTGCATCTTACAAGGGTACATGTGAAACTTAGTAAATGTAGAACATAATTGTCTTAACACAATAACTAAGAAAATGCTAGGAAGGCTATATTAACCAGTGTGATGAAAATGTGTCAAACTGTTTATAAAACCAATGTATGGTGCCCCATGATCACATTAATGTACACAGTTATGATTTAATACTAATAAAATAAATAAATAAATAAATCTCACAGAAGGGCTGGATGCCTTTAGCACAGTGGTTACTGCGCCAGCCACATACAGCAAGGGTGGTGAATTCAAACCCAGCTCTGGCCAGCTAAACAGCAATGACAACTGTAACAAAAAATAGCCAGACATTGTGGTGGGTGTCTGTAGTCCCAGCTACTTGGGAGGCTGAGGCAAGAGAATCGCTTAAGCCCAAGAGTTGGAGGTTGCTGTGAGCTGTGACGCCATGGCACACTACCGAGGGCAACATAGTAAGACTCTGTCTCAAAAAATAAAAAATAAAAATAAATAAAATAAATGAATAAATAAATAAATCTCATATAAGGCCCTGTAGTTATATTTAGAAAGGATCAGAAATAGTCAAGAGTAGAAACAAGTCATTAATTCTTTAAAACATTTTTTAAAGAAGTATTATGAGTACATAATATGTGTGCATAAAGAGGGTGCCAGAATGCATATAGATATTAAGAAAGGAAAAAGCTGTATTAAAATTATAATACTCAAGTCACATTTGACTTCTGCAATTATAAGAGGTGCTCTAGCTGGGCGTTGTGGCGGGCGCCTGTAGTCCCAGCTACTCGGGAGGCTGAGGCAAGAGAATGGCTTAAGCCCAGGAGTTGGAGGTTGCTGTGAGCTGTGTGAGGCCACGGCACCATACCAAGGACCATAAAGTGAGACTCTGTCTCTACCAAAAAAAAAAAAAAAAAAAAAAAAGAGGTGCTCAAAGGTGACTTGTATTCATCTTTATCAGTATATTTTGAGAATTATAATTTTAGTATGTTTTTTCTTTCTTAAAATGTTTGAGTTTTTTTGCACCCTATGTATTTATAGGGTATATACGATGTTTCAATACAGGCTACAGTGTATATTAATCTAATCAGGGCAATTGGGCTATTTCATCACTTCAGTTTATATATCACTTCTTTGTGTTAGGAACATTCCAATTCTACGTTTTTAGTTATTTTAAAGTATATTCTGATCTATTGGTGATTATACTTATTTTTTTATACTTCAAATATTGTTCCTTCTATCTACATTTTTGTACCTATTAACATCTCTACTTTATCCACGCCCTCCCACTACCTTTCCCGGCATCATTGTATTCTTAACCCCCATCATATGAAGATTTGTTGTATGTAAAGTGAATTCTAATAAATAGATGACATTATTAATGGAGAAAAAGAGAAAAGAAATACTTGAAGATGTTAACAAATGGAAAAACATACCATGCTCGTGGCTGGGAAGAATCAACATTGTTAAAATGTCCATACTACCCAAAGCAATATACAATTTTAATGCAATGCCTATTAAAGCTCCACTGTCATACTTTAAAGATCTCGAAAAAATAATACTTCATTTTATATGGAATCAGAAAAAACCTCGAATAGCCAAGACATTACTCAGAAATAAAAACAAAGCAGGAGGAATCATGCTACCAGACCTCAGATTACACTATAAATCAGTAGTGATCAAAACAGCATGGTACTGGCACAAAAACAGAGAAGTAGATGTATGGAACAGAATAGAGAACCAAGAGATGAACCCAGCTACTTACTGTTATTTGATCTTTGACAAGCCAATTAAAAACATTCAGTGGGGAAAAGATTCCCTATTTAACAAATGGTGCTGGGTGAACTGGCTGATGATCTGTAGAAGACTGAAACTGGACCCACACCTCTCACCATTAACTAAGATAGACTCTCACTGGATTAAAGATTTAAACTTAAGACATGAAACTATAAAAATACTAGAAGAAAGTGCAGGGAAAACAATTGAAGAAAACGGTCTGGGAGAATATTTTATGAGGAGGATCCCCCAGGCAATTGAAGCAGCTTCAAAAATACACTAGTGGCACATGATCACACTAAAAAGCTACTGCACAGCCAAGAACACAGTAAGTAAATCAAGCAGACAGCCCTCAGAATGGGAGAAGATATTCACAGGTTATGTCTCCAACAAAGGTTTAATAACCAGAATTCAGAGAACTCAAACGTATAAGCAAGAAAAGAGCAAGTGATCCCATGTCAGGGTGGGCAAGGGACTTAAAGAGAAACTTCTGTGAAGAAGACAGGTGCATGGCCTACAGACACTTGAAAAAAATGCTCATCATCCTTCATCATCAGAGAAATGCAAATCAAAACTACTTTGAGACATCATCTAACTCCAGTAAGATTAGCCCACATCAAAATATCCCCAAACCAGAGATGTTGGCGTGGATGTGGAGAAAAGGGAACACTTCTACATTGCTGGTGGGAATGCAAACTAATATGTTCCTTTTGGAAAGATGTTTGGAAAACACTTAGAGATCTAAAAATAGACCTACCATTCAATCCTGCAATTCTACTAGTTATATATCCAGAAGAGCCAAAATCACATTATAACAAAGATATATGTCCCAGAATGTTTATTGCAGCCCAATTCATAATTGCTAAGTCATGGAAGAAGCCCAAGTGCCCATGGACCCATGAATGGATTAATAAATTGTGGTATATGTACACCATGGAATATTATGCAGCCTTAAAGAAAGATGGAGACTTTACCTCTTACATGTTTACATGGATGGAGCTGAAACATATTCTTCTTAGTAAAGTATCTCAAGAATGGAAGAAAAAGTATCCAATGAACTCAGTCTTACTATGAAACCAATTTATAGCTTTCTTATGAAAGCTATAAGCCAATTATAGCCTAAGAAGGGGAAAGGGGAGAGGGAGGGGAGGGGAGGAGGGAGTATGGGTGGAGGGAGAGTAATTGGTGGGATCGCACCTATGGTGCATCTTACAAGGGTATGTGTGAAATTTACCATGTGTAGTATATAAATATCTCACAATAATGACTAAGAAAATGTTGTGAAGGCTATGTTAACCAGTTTGATTAAAACAGTTCAAATTTGATCACTATCGATTTGTAGTAAAGTCTGAGGTCTGGCAGTGTGATTCCTCCTGTTTTGTTTTTATTTCTGAGTAATGTCTTGGCTATTCGAGGTTTTTTCTGATTCCATATAAAACGAAGTAATGTTTTTTCAAGATCTTTAAAATATGACAGTGGAGCTTTAATAGGGAGTGCATTGAAATTATATATTGCTTTGGGTAGTATGGACATTTTGATAATGTTGATTCTTCCTAGCCATGAGCATGGTATGTTTTTCCATTTGTTAACATTTTCAGCTATTTCTTTTCTTAGAGTTTCATAGTTCTCTTTATAGAGATCTTTCACGTCTTTTGTTAGGTAAATTCCCAAATATTTCATCTTCTTTGGCACTACTGTGAATGGGATAGAGTCCTTAACTGCTTTTTCAATTTGACTGTTGTTGGTGTATATAAAGGCTACCGATTTATGAATGTTGATTTTGTAACCTGAGACGCTGCTGTATTCCTTGATCACTTCTAGGAGTTTTGTAGTAGAGTCCCTAGTGTTTTCCAGATACACAATCATATCATCTGCGAAGAGCGAGAGTTTGATCTCTTCTGACCCTATATGGATACCCTTGATCGCCTTTTCTTCCCTAATTGCGGTGGCTAAAACTTCCATTACAATGTTGAAAAGCAATGGAGACAATGGGCAGCCTTGTCTGGTTCCTGATCTGAGTGGAAATGATTCCAATACTAGAGGAGAATGCAGGGAAAACCCTTGAAGAAATTGGTCTGGGTGAGTATTTCATGAGGAGAACCCCCCGGGCAATTGAAGCAGCTTCAAAAATACACTACTGGGACTTGATCAAACTAAAAAGCTTCTGCACAGCTAAGAACACAGTAAGCAGAGCAAGCAGACAGCCCTCAGAATGGGAGAAGATATTTGCAGGGTATATCTCTGACAAAGGTTTAATAACCAGAATCCACAGAGAACTCAAACGCATCAGCAAGAAAAAAACAAGGGATCCCATCGCAGGCTGGGCAAGGGATTTGAAGAGAAACTTCTCTGAAGAAGACAGGCGCACGGCCTTCAGACATATGAAAAAATGCTCATCATCTTTAATCATCAGAGAAATGCAAATCAAAACTACTTTGAGATATCATCTGACTCCAATGAGACTAGCCTATATCACAAAATCTCAAGACCAGAGATGTTGGCGTGGATGCGGAGAAAAGGGAACACTTCTGCACTGCTGGTGGGAATGCAAATTAATACATTCCTTTTGGAAAGATATATGGAGAACAATCAGAGATCTAAAAATAGATCTGCCATTCAATCCTGTAATTCCTCTGCTGGGCATATACTCAGAAGACCAAAAATCACAACATAACAAAGATATTTGTACCAGAATGTTTATTGCAGCCCAATACATAATAGCTAAGTCATGGAAAAAGCCCAAGTGCCCATCGATCCACGAATGGATTAATAAATTGTGGTATATGTATACCATGGAATACTATGCAGCCTTAAAGAAAGATGGAGACTTTACCTCTTTCATGTTTACATGGATGGAGCTGGAACATATTATTCTTAGTAAAGTATCCCAAGAATGGAAGAAAAAATACCCAATGTACAAAGCCCTACTATGAAACTAATTTGGGACTCTCACATGAAAGCTATAACCCAGCTACAACTTAACAATAGGGGGAAGTGGAAAAGGGGGTGGGTGGGTAGAGGGAGGGGAATCGGTGGGATCACACCTGTGGTGCATATTACAGGGGTATTTGCGAAACTTGGTAAATGTAGAATGTAAATGTTTTGGCACAGTAACTGAGATAACGCCGGAAAGGCTATGTTAACCACTGTGATAAAAATGTGTCAAATGGTTTATGAAGTGAGTGTATGATGCCCCATAATCATATCATTGTATACAGTTATGATTTAATAAAAAAAATAAAAAAAATAAAACAGTTCAAATTGTATATAAAACCAGCACATTGTACCCCATGATTGTATTAATGTACAGAGCTATAATTTAATTAAAAAAATGAAATTTTTTGTCTTAGGTACAATAAAATATAACATTTTTATGTCTTGTCAAAATCCCATAAATATTATGTAACATATTGTAAAAAGAGGTTTATCAATCACTACAGGGGACTATAATAAACAAGGTCACTAATATAACATAAGGGGGAATGGTGGATCCCTAGCAACATCTTTCTAAGGTAAATGAGGAGGCTGAAGAGAAGGTTAATATGAGAATAGAAACAAAGAAGTGCTGTTAAACATGAAAGATTAGGGTCTCCCTAACATTTTTATCTAATAGTCCTTTCTGTGGCTTTAATGTTTGTCCCCTCCAAAACAGGTTGACATTTCACTTCCATTGTGACTGTATTGAGAAGTGAACATTTAAGCAAAGTTTAGGTCATGAGGGTTTCATCCTCATGAATAGACTAATGGTATTATCTTGGGAGTGGGTTTGTGGGAGTGGGTTCTTTTTTTTTTTTTTTGAGACAGAGCTTCAAGCTGTCACCCTGGGTAGAGTGCCGTGACATCACAGCTCACAGCAACCTCCAAATCCTGGGTTTAAGTAATTCTCTTGCCTCAGGCTCCCAAGTAGCTGGGACTACAGCCGCCACACCACAATGCCTGGCTATTTTTTGGTTGGAGTTGTCATTGTTGTTTGGCAGGCCGGGGCTGGATTCAGGCCACTTGAGCTACAGGCACCAAGTCTGGGAGTGGGTTCTTTATTGTGATGCCTTCCACCATGTTATGCTGCAACAAGAAGACCTTTGTCAGATGATGGAACTTTGATATTGAACTTATTACTCTGAAGAATTTTGAGCCATTAAGTATCTGTCCATTAAAGATTACCTAGCCTACGAAATTCTGTTACAGCAACACAAACTAGTTAAGATAGCCCTCAATAGCCACAATAGAGGAGTGGAGAAAGAGGCTTATTTAATCTGAGATTAAGGGTTTGTAGAGTAAGTACACAAGAAGGAAAATGGGGATAAAATGATGATTCATAACTGTGAACTACCAATGAAGTAGCAGTTTGAAACTATAGATACCATTGTCCCTGCTTGCTTACACAGGCCTTGGAACCCTTTCCAAAGTCCCCATTAAACAGTCCTTGAAAACCTCATATGATGCCTCACCTATGCTGTCCAGCTTCCAGTCCCATGTTGCTTCTCCTACCTCTTGATATGCCCCAAGTTTCCCAGGTGTCTTTCATCTTCTATCAGGTATCTACAGAGTGCTGTATCTCATATTTAGTACTATAATATCCTCTTATATTTGCTTTTTACTATTCTGGGCATCACTACTGATATACCAGAGCCCTTATGATTGCAACTTAGGCAGTGATCTTTTCCTTTTCACTAGATTTCTCTTCATAAAATCTTTCTTCAGCTATAACCTGCAATCCCTTTCTCCATCATATTGAAGCCTAGTTAATGAGATCAGGCGGGAAATCAATGACATACTGTGCTCCTCATTTTCCCCTATCTCATTCTTCCCTAAACCACCTCTTCTCCCTCTATCACAGGTCTTTAACTAAAAATCCACAAGTATTACTAATACTAAAGCTCTTTTATACTTAAAATAAATTCTTTACAATGGAAGGTAGCAACTAGGGGATCTCAGTTGAGGTCTAACATAGTAACACTATGCCACCTTCTACAACACACTATATTCCTGTACACTAAATTCCACTGAAAGTAGAACTTGATATCTGTAATACTCATTTTTAAGATCCAATATATTACCATGTTCATGGGAAGATATATGGCAAAACAGTAGAAACTCTCCAAGGTCCATCAAGAGTGTCTGAGCAGTAAGGAAAGTTATTGGTGAGATCTCTAAGGAGGCCTGGCGATGGTTCCTCACAAGAAATGTGTGGCCTTCAAGGAATATTGAGTGAACTTCAGGAGTGGTGCCCATTCCAATCACATGCCAATAGACTGATTTCTTGTGACATCCAATAAGACCTGTAAAGTAGGAATAATCTGTTAAGGGTTAAGAAGTAGAGAATTTTAAATGGAACATACTTGCTATGACAGGATGGACAAACAGACTTTCACATTTTATTATTCCCTTGACTTGTAAACAAACTTACCAAGGACACTGAGATACTATCAAACCAATAGTTCTTGCAAAGATCACCAATCACCAACATGCTGCTAAATCCAATGGACATTTTTCAGTCTTCATCTGCACCTGTTGACTATATATTCCTTCTTGAAATTCTCTCTTCCCTTGGCCTCTGTGCCAACACCTCTCTGAACTTTGTTCCTCTACTGTTCAGACTTTTCCTTGTTCTGTCTCCTTTCATGGCCGCTCCTGAAACTCCAAATTCATGCAGCCAATCACCTTCTCAATACCTCCACCTGGATATCTCATAAAACATGCATTTTTCCAAACCAAATTTATAAATTTTATCACCTCATCCTCTTCCAGAGTTCCTTGTCTCAGTGAATGGCACCATCTTGCATTCAGTTGTGCAAGTGAGAGTTATCCTTGTCACCATTCTCACCTCCCATATCCAATCTAACACTGACTATGGCAAGATAATTAACAGTAGTTAATATTTATTAAGCACTTGTTTTATGTCAAGCTCTGTCCAAAGAATATATGAGTTTTGACTCATTCATTCCTCATAACAAGTCTATGAATGTAGAAATTATTATTATCATCCATCTTTTATAGAATAGGAAAATAATCCCAGAGGGGATAATTAACTTGCTTGGTATTTGAACCCAAGCAGCCGTATGTTCTTATCCCACAGTGTTAACTATGAAGGCACAGCTATATCCTATTCTGACTCTTAAAGCTTTCAAATACATCTGTTTTTCTCCATCATTACTATTATCATCATCCTAGTTCAAGCTACCATTAACTCTTAATCTGAACCCACTGATATAGCTTCTTTACAGGTCTCTCTACATCTGGTCATATTTCCCTCTCATCTTCTCACCCATAAGGAATGATGTAATATTTTTGCAATTCAGATTTTCCACCCTAAAACCCTTCAGTGGCTATCATTCCACATAGAATAAGGTTCAAACTCTCTTCTAAGGACTAGAAGACCCTGATTGGTTTGATTCCTGGTACCTCTCTAATCTCATCTCACACCACTGTCTCATTTCCCTATTTTTTTTTTTTTTCCTTTTTGAGACAGAATCTTAAGCTGTAGCCCTGGGTAGAGTTTCGTGGTGTCACAGCTCACAGCAACCTCAAACTCTTGGGCTTAAGCAATTCTCTTGCCTCAGCCTCCCAAGTAGCTGGGACTACAGGCGCCTGCCACAATGCCCAGCTATTTTTTAGTTGGAGTTGTCATTGTTGTTTGGCAGGCCTGGGCTGGATGAGAACCCGCCATCTCAGGCGTACATGGCTGCCGCCCTAGCCACTGAGCTACAGGCGCTGAGCCCTTTTCCCTATTCGTGATCCTGTTTCAAAGTCCAAATCAAGTGGCACTTCCTCAGGGAGGCCTCCTTTGACTCCCCAGTCTAGGTCAGATTCCTTTATTATATGCTCTCATAAAATTATGTAACTTTCCTTCAGAATAATGCTGTTTGTAATTTTGTATTTATTACTATTATTATTTTATTACTATCTCTTTTACTATGCATAAGCTACATGTATATCAGAGCAGGGACCTGTATGTTTTAAAAATTAACTTCTTTTCTAATTCCAAAATTATGCATATTCACTATGGAAATATTTGAAAATAGAGGAAAAAAATAAGAAAGAAAATATCCCTCCTCTTCCTTCATTATTCTCGTGGGTTGCAGAATCTCCCAAATTGCTCTTTCAATTACTCTCTATTTTTACTGTGTTACATGTTCAGTGGCTTCTAAGGCCTTCCATTTCTGAAAATATCTTTCTTCTTCCCACAAAACTGATTCATAGTTTGATTATAACTTCGAGGTTCAGATCAGTACTGAGTACATCTGATGCCTGCTTTTCCAAATGTAGGGTATATGGCCCATTTCCTGGGTAAAGGACTCAACTGCAATTCAGACTTTGGACTTTAACTTACAAACACGAACAATGTAACCTAATTGTATGTACCCTTATATTAATCTGAAATAAAAATGAAATAAGTTCTAGGTTCTAAATAATTTTCCCCTAGATCTTTCGCTCCATTATATTGTCAGTCTAATTCCAATTCTTTTGTACTGTGACCTGTCTCTCCAAGGAGAAGCTTCAAGTAGCATTTTTTTGTGCTTGAAATGCCACAGTGATGATTGGAGGGTTGGACTATCTTCTTTGTTTATCCTGATGAATAACTTAATTTTTTAAATTATTTATGCAATCATTAAAAATAAAATTTACTTAAATTTTTGCTGTGAGCATATATTACTTTTTATTTTTTATTTATTATTATTTTTTTTTTTGTAGAGACAGAGTCTCACTTTATCACCCTGGGTAGAGTGCTGTGGCATCACACTGCTCACAGCAACCTCCAACTCCTGGGCTTAGGCGATTCTCTTGCCTCAGCCTCCTGAGTAGCTAGGACTACAGGTGCCCGCCACAATGCCCGGCTATATTTTTTTGTTGCAGTTTGGCTGGGGCCGGGTTTGAACCTGCCACCCTCAGTATATGGGGCTGGCGCCCTACTCACTGAGCCACAGGCACTGCCCAAGTATATATTACTTTTTAAAAACATGTGTGATTTAACTAAATGGAAAAGAGCTAATGATTTAATTAAAAAGTGGGACATAAAATTGTTTACTATATTTACAACTATAAAACACAAAAAACATAAACAAAAACTGATGCACAGCTTTACAAAACAGAGGAAATAAACCAGAATGCTCACAGTAATTGTTCACCTCCATAGCTCTAGCTCCTAGCACAATAAAATATGCAATAAAAATGTATTGTTCTTGAATAAGCATTGGGATTAGGAATGAATTAATCTGTTTTCCAAATTCACTATATTCTATAACTTTCATAATAAAAATTATGTATATAAAAATAAGACTGATTTCACAAACTAGAAACAGTACCAGAAAGGAAGAGTGTATAGTGTTGTTCATAAAAAATATCAAATGCTAGACTGACAATAAATTATGGTCACAAACAGGAAAACAATTTAGACTAAAGGGATTTGAAGTTACTAGGAAAGCAGAATTACTTTTGATGCAGACTAATGTACACAGCTATGATTTAATAAAAAAATAAAAAAATTCATAAAAAAAAGAAAGACAAGGCTTATCTATGATATACCAACGTTTTCTACGACTCTGAAATTTGTAAATAGCTGGGGGAGTTCACTGTTTCTTCAACTTAACATTCTGGGTTTTAATCAGAAGATCTTTGCGTGTTTGATTTTTCTGTGCAATAACGAACAATTTCTTCTCTCGCTCGATCCACTGTGTCAGGCAGTTTTATTGCTTTTCCCTTTCTGTAGCTATCTGCTTACATCGAGTCTGATGAGTGACTCCTTTCACTTTTTCCTTCTGCAGTGTCTCTATCCTGGGTCTATTTAAGACTCCATCAACTAGTTCCGGGGCCCTACGCAGGTGAGTTGCAGTATCAAATTGTTCAGCTTTTTTTTTTTTTTTTTGGTGTCAAAAAAGAACACATGCTTATTCTGTTGCTTCCCTGGAAATCCAGCAGATGGAGCTCTGATTTTAGTCTTTCAATTTCTGAGCTTCTGCAAATCTTCATTTCTATATATTTGACATCCTGGGTTCTCATCACCGTTAGCTGTTCTGGAGTTACTTCTTCCTTAGTCTCCTTAATAACGTGAATTCCATCCAGGAGTTTAACCTGAGTTATTTTATAGTAGAATTCATCAGAATTTTTTCAAGAGCCTTCTTCTGGGGAGCTCTGAGGTATTCTTGTTTTTTATGGTAGTCATCTGCACGAAGTTTGTAATCTTTCTTTTCCTCCAGCTGGAGCAGATGTTTTCAAGAGCCAGGCTGGCTTCGCTCTAGATGTTCTCGCTGCTAAGACTTAGCCGCCTTCCAAAAAGCTCACTCCTGGAAGAGCTTGAGTACACAATGCTGGTTCTGCTCTCACAATTTAATTTTTTTAATTTTATTTTTTATGGACACATAATTATACACAGTTATGAAATAAAATGTGAAGCTTCAATGCATGTATATTCAGGCAGCCCCCAAATTACAAATATCTAATTAATATACAACTTGCACTATAAATGGAGGATGTTACTGGTAATAGGTAAATATACTTGTTCCAACTTACATACAAATTCACCTTAGAACAAACCTACATTTGTAACCCGGGGAGTACCTATAGTGTGTAATGACCAAATTAGAGTAATTAACATATCCATCGCCTTCAACATGCATTATTTCTTTGTTGTGAGAACATTCAAAATCCTCTCTTCTGGCTATTTGAGATATATTATGCATTACTGTCAAATACAGTCACTCTGTTGTGCAATGGAGTACAAAGACTTATACTTCCCATCTAACTGTAACGTTGTACCCATTGATCACCCTCTACTCATCATTCCCCCACACCCCATTCTCTCCAGCATCTGCTAACCACTATTTTAATCTCAACTTCTATGACATCGAATTTTTTAGATTCTATAAGTAAAATCATGCAGTATTTATCTTTCTTTGCTTGGCTTTTTTTTTTTATTAAATCGTAACTGTGTACATTAATGCATTTATGGGGTACAATGTACTGAGTTGCTATACAATGTGGAATGCTTACATCGAACTGATTAACATAACCACCACCTCACTTACTTATTTGTTGTGGTAAGACATTTATACTCTATTCTTCTATTATTTTTTTTTTTGAGACAGAGTCTCACTATGTCACCCTTGGTACAATGCTGTGGTGTCATAGCTCACAGCAACTTCAAACTCTTGGGCTTAAGTGATCCTCTTGCCTCATCCTCCCCAGTAGCTGGGACTACAGGAGTCAGCCACAATGCCCGGCTATTTTTTTGGTTATTATCATTGTTGTTTTAGCAGGCCCTGGCCAAGTTCGAACCCACCAGCCCCAGTGCATGTAGCTGGTGCCATAACCACAGAGCCAAGGGCACTGAGCCTATACTCTGTTCTTAATATTTTTGAAGTCTACCATTGCATTATGCACATTAGGTGAGGTCCCACCAAATACCCTCCCTCCTCTTCCCTCCTTCTTTCTGGACTATAGTTAAATTTAACCATTTGTATGAATGTGTAGGTGATTATATATTGATTTCATAGTAGCATTGAGTGCATTGGATACTTTTTCTTCCATTATTGAGATACTTTACTAAGAAGAATATGTTCCAGCTCCATCCAGGTAACCATAAAAGATGTAAAGTCTCCATCTTTTTATGGCTGCATAGTATTCCATGGTGTACATATACAATTTGTACATATAACAATTTTTTAATTCATTCATGAGTCAATAGGCACTTGGGCTGCAATAAACACTCTGGTGCAAATGTCTTTGCTGTAAAATGATTTTTGATCATCTGGGTATATACCTAGTAGAGGAATTGCAGAATTGAACTGTAGGTTTACTTTTAGTTCTTTGAGTAGTCTCCAAACTTCTTTACAAAAAGGCCATATTAGCTTGCAGTCCCACCAGCACTGTACAAGTGTTCTATTCTCTGCATCCATGCCAATATCTGTAGTTTGGGGATTTTGTGATGCGGGCTAATCTTACTAGAGTTAGATGATATGTCAATGTGGTTTTGATTTGCATTTCTCAACTTTCCTAATGCCAGGACCCTTTAATACAGTTCCTCTTGTTGTGGTGACCCCCAACCACAAAATTATTTTCATACATGTGTATTTGTACGGTGTGTATGTGATGGTTTTAGGCAACCCCTGTGAAAGGGTCATTCAACCCCCAAAGTGGTCACGACCCACAGGTTGAGAACCACTGTCTTAGAGGAATTCCTGAAGGAGAAGAAGATGGTCCTAAAGGTGCAGATGCTCTACTGCAAGAGATTTTGGAGGAGAATTTCCCAAGCATTGCAAGAAATACAGAACTTCAGGTAACAGACAGTTTCAGAACCCCAGCAAGACTCAATCCACATAAAGCATCTCCTAGACACATTGTGATTAACTTTGCCAAAGTTAAGTCGAAGGAGAAAATTCTGAAAGGAGCCAGACATAAGAAAAGTATCACCTACAAAGGGAGAAATATCAGAATGACTGCAGATCTCTCAGCTGAAATGTTTCAAGCCAGAAGAAGATAGTCATTGACCTCCAATCTCCTAAAACAAAACAACTTCCAGCCCAGGATCCTCTATCCAGCTAAACTGAGTTTCATTTGTGATGGAGAAATCAAATACTTTAATGACATAGACATGTTGAAGAAATTTGCCATAACTAAACCAGTTCTCCAGGATATTCTCAGACCCATTCTCCACAATGACCAGCACAATGGTCTACCTCCAAAGTAAACTCACCCAGAAATTTTTGAACAAAATGCAACTTCCACAGTGGTGAAAGGAATAAAAATGTCCACTGGATATCCAAAAATTATGACACCCAAAATACAACCAGGCATATCAATTCTCTCAATTAATGTGAATGGTTTAAATTGTCCTCTAAAGAGGCACAGGCTGGCTGACTGGATACATAAACTCAGACCGGGTATCTTCTGTATACAAGAATCTCACCTTACCTTAAAGGATAAAAATAGATTCAGGGTGAAGGGATGGACTTGTATAATACAGGCAAATGGAAACCAGAAAAAAGCAGGGGTTGCAATTTTAGTAGCAGATACAACTGTCTTTAAACCAACAAAGATAGAAAGATAAGGAAGGTCCCTACATATTTGTCAAGGGAAACACCCAACATGAAGAGATTTTGGTAATTTACATTTATGCACCCTACCAATGCTCCTCAATTCATAAAGCAGACCCTAATGGACATAAACAACTTGTTATCTTCCTGCACTGTAATCGTTGGAGATTTTAACACCCCTTTGATGGTTTTGGATAGATCTTCCAAGAAGAAACTAAACAAACAAAAAATATATATATATTAGACTTAAGCCTGACCCTAGAACAAATGGACCTTACAGACCTCTATAGAACATTTCACCCTAATAAAACTGAATATACATTCTTCTCATCAGCTCATGGGTCATCCTCCAAAATAGATCATATCCTAGGACACAAGTCTAACCTCAGCAAATTTAAAAGTATAGAAATTATTCCTTGTATCTTCTCAGACCACCATGGAATAAAAGTTGAACTCAATAGCAATCGGAATCTTCATACTCAAGCAAAGTCATGGAAGCTAAATAATCTTAGGCTGAATGATAGCTGGGTCAAAGATGAGATTAAGAAGAAAATCACGGGTGGCACCTGTGGCTCAAAGGAGTAGGGCACCGGCCCCATAAGCCGGAGGTGGCAGGTTCAAACCCAGCCCTGGCCAAAAACTGCAAAATAATAATAATAATAATAATAATAATAATAATAAAATAAAAATAGGCGGCGCCTGTGGCTCAGTGAGTAGGGCGCCGGCCCCGTATGCCGAGGGTGGCAGGTTCAAACCCAGCCCTGGCCAAACTGGAACAAAAAAAATAGCCGGGCGTTGTGGCGGGCGCCTGTAGTCCCAGCTGCTTGGGTGGCTGAGGCAAGAGAATCGCGTAAGCCCAAGAGTTAGAGGTTGCTGTGAGCCGTGTGACGCCATGGCACTCTACCCGAGGGCAGTACAGTGAGACTCTGTCTCTACAAAAAAAAAAAAAATGAATAAATAAAATAAAATAAATAAAAATTAAAAAAAAGAAGAAGCAGAAAATCACCAAATTTTTGGAACATAATGATAATGAAGACACAAATTATCAAAACCTGTGGGATACTGCAAAGGCAGTCCTAAGAGGGAAATGTATAGCACTGGATGCCTTCATCAAGAAAACAGAAAGAGAGGAAGTCAACAACTTAATGAATCATCTCAAGAAACTGGAAAAGGAAGAACAACGCAACCCCAAACCCAGTAGAAGGAAAGAAATAACCAAAATTAGGACAGAATTAAATGAAATCGCAAACAAAAGAATCATTTGGAAGATCGACAAAACAAAAAGTTGGTTTTTTGAAAATATTAACAAAATTGATAAACCTTTGGCCAACCTAACCATAGAAAAGTAAAATCTCTAATATCATCTATCAGAAACAATAAAGGAGAAATAACAAGACACTTCAGAAACTCAAAAAATCCTCAATGATTACTATAAAAATCTCTATTCCTAGAAATATGAAAATCTGAAGGAAATGGATTAATATCTGGAAACACACCACCATCCTAGACTCAACCAGAAAGAATTAGAAATCTTGAATAGACCTATATCAACCACTGAAATAGCATCAACAATACAAAATCTCCCTAAAAAGAAAAGTCCAGGACCAGATGGCTTCACATCTGAATCCTATCCAACCTTTCAAGAGGAACTAGTACCTATATAATACAAAGTTTTCCAAAGCATAGAAAAAGAAGGAATACTTCCCAACATACTCTATGAAGCAAATATCACCCTGATCCCCAAACCAGGAAAGGATCCAACAAAGAAAGAAAATTACAGACCAATATCGTTAATGAATATCAATGCAAAAATACTCAATAAGATCTTAGAAAACAGAATTCAACAACACATCAAAAAAATTATACACCATGATCAAGTTGGTTTTATTCCAGGGTTACAGGGTTGGTTCAACATACGTAAATCTATAAATATAATACATCACATGAATAAAATAAAAACAAAGACCATATGATTCTCTCAATTGATGTAGAAAAGCTTTTGATAATATCCAGCATCCTTTCATGAGAATTCTTAAGAATCTTTTTCTTAAGAATTTTTAAGAAAATAGGCATAGAAGGGACATTTCTTAAACTAATAGAGGCCATCTACAGCAAACCCACAGCCAATATCATATTGAATGGTGTAAAATTGAAAACATTTCCACTCAGATCAGGAACAAGGCAAGGATGTCCACTGTCACCACTGCTATTCAACATAGTAATGAAGTATTAGCCATTGCAATCAGGCAAAAGAAGGTGATCAAGGCTATCAAAATAGGGTCAGAGGATATCAAACTCTCACTCTTCACTGATGATATGATCCTATAACTGGAAAGTCCCAGGGACTCAACTTCAAGACTCTTAGAAGTGATCAAGGAATACAGCAGTCTCCCAGGATACAAAATCAATACTTAAATGTCAGTAGCTTTTATATATACCATCAATAGTCAAGCTGAAAAAACAATCAAGGACTCTATTCCTTTTACAATAGCGTCAAAGAAGATGAAATACATGGGCATTTACCTAACAAAGGATGTGAAATACCTCTATAAGGAGAACTATAAAACTCTGAGAAAAGAAATAGCTGAAGATGCTAATAAATGGAAAAACATACCATGCTCATGGCTGGGAAGAATCAATATTGTTAAAATGTCCATACTACCCAAAGAAATCTACAGATTTATTGCAATCCCTATTAAAGCACCATTGTTACACTTCAAAGAACTTGAAAAAAACAGTACTTCGTTTTATATGGAATCAGAAAAAGCCTCGAATAGCAAATACATTACTCAGAAATAAGAACAAATCAGGAGGTATCACATTACCAGACTTCAGGCTATACTATAAATCTATAGTGATCAAAACAGCATGGTACTGGCACAAAAACAGAGCAGTAGATTTACGGAACAGAATAGAGAACCAAGAGATGAACCCAGCTACTTATTGCCACTTGATCTTTGACAAGTCTATCAAAAATATTAGGTGGGGGAAACAAATGGTGCTGGGTGAACTGGCTGGTGACCTGTAAAAGACTGAAACTGGACTCCCACCTTTCACCATTAACAAAAATTGATTCTCACTGAATCAAAGATTTAAACTTAAGACATAAAACTATAAAAATTCTTAGAGAGAGTGCAGGGAAAATACTTGAAGAAATTGGCTTGGGAGAATATTTTATGAGGAGGGCCCCCTGGGCAATTGAAGCAACACCAAAAATACATTACTGGGATCTGATCAAACTAAAAAGCTTTTGCACAGCCAAGAGCACAGTAAGAAAAAGAAACAACCTTCAGAATAGGAGAAGATTTTTGCAGGTTATGCTTCCGACAAAGGTCTGATAACTAGAACCTACAGAGAACACAAACTAATCAATAAGAAAAGAATAAATAACCCCATTTATATGTGGGGAAGAGACTTGAACAGAAACTTCTCTGATGAAGACAGGCACATGGCCTACAAACACATGAAAAAATGCTCATCATCCTTAATCATCAGAGAAATGCAAATCAAAGCCACTTTGAGATATCATCTAACTCCAGTAAGATTAGCCCACATCACAAAATCCCAAAACTACAGATGTTGGCATGGATGCAGAGAGAAGGGAACACTTCTACACTGCTGGTGGGAATGCAAGCTAATTCAACCTTTTTGGAAAGAAGTTTGGAGAACACTTAAGGAACTGAAAGTAGACCTACGGTTCGATCCTGCAATTCCTCTACTAGGTATATACCCAGATGATCAAAAATCATTTTACAATAAAGAAATTTGCCAGAATAAACCAGAATGTTTATTGCAGCCCCATTCATAATAGTCAAGACATGGAAACAGCCCAAACAAGAACATACACTGGGGGAAAGAATCCCCATTTGATAAATGGTGCTGGGAGAACTTGAAATCCACTTGTAAAAGACTGAAATCCACTTGTAAAAGACCCACACCTTTCTCCACTCACAAAAATTGATTCAAGATGCATAAAAGACCTTAATCTAAGGCAAGAAATAATTAAAATCCTTGAAGAAAGTGTGGGGAAAACACTAGTAGCTATTGGCCTGGAGAAGGACTTTATGAGGAAGACTTCCATGGCAATTGCAACAACAACAAAAGTAAACAAATGGGACTTCATTAAACTGAAAAGCTTCTGTACAGCTAAGAAGACAACAATCAAAGCAAAATGACAACCTACACATTGGGAAAGAATATTTGCATATTTTGATTCAGACAAAAGCTTGATAACTAGGATCTACAGAGAACTCAAATTAATAAACCTAATAACAGCCAACAATCCTTTAGATCACTGGGCAGGGGAGATGAATAGAACCTTCTCTAAAGAAGACAGGCAAATGGCTAACAAACATATGAAAAAATTCTCATCATCCCTAATCATTAGAGAAATGCAAATCCAAACTACCCCGAGTTATCATGTAACCCCAGTGAGAATGACCTTCATCACAAAGTCTCAAAACTGCAGATGCTGGCGTGGATGTGGAGAGAAGGGAACACTTTCACACTGTTCGTGGGACTGTAAACTAATACAACCTTTTTGGAAGGCAATACGGAGAACCCTCAAAGAACTCAAGCTAGACCTCCTGTTTGATTCTGCAATCCCATTACTGGGCATCTACCCAGAAGGAAAAAAGTCCTTTTACCATAAGGACACTTGCACTAGACTGTTTATTGCAGCTCAATTTACAGTCACCAAAATGTGGAAACAGCCTAAATGCTCACCAACCCAGGAATGGATTGACAAGCTGTGGTATGTGTACACCATGGAATACTATTCGGCCACTAAAAAAGATGGAGACTTTACATCTTTTGTATTAACCTGGATGGACGTGGAACACATTATTCTTAGTAAAGCATCACAAGAATGGAGAAACAAGAATCCTATATACTCAATTCTGATATGAGGACAATTAAGGTCCTAGTACATGGTGGGGGTGGTGAATGGGGAGAGGTGAGAAAGGAAAGGAGGGAGGGGGTGGGTGGACAAGGGGTGTGGCACACATTTAGGGGGTGGGGCACAATTATAAGAGGGTCCTTATCTAACAAATGCAATCAATATAACCCAGTTCTGTGTACCCTCAAGGAATCCCCAATAATAAAAAAATAAATAAATAAATAATAAAATACCAACATCATACTTTCAAGATTAGGAAAAAATGGTTCTTCATTTTGTATGGAACCAGAAAAAATCCTGTATAGCTAAGGCAATTCTTAGTAATAAAAACAAGGTTGGGCTTCGCACCTATAGCTCAGTGGCTAGGGTGCCAGCCACATACACTGGAGCTGGTGGGTTCGAATCCAGCCTGGGCCTGCCAAACAACAATGACAACTACCACCAAAAAATAGCTGGGTGTTGTGGCAGGCAACTGTAGTCCCAGCTACTTGGGAGGCTGGGGCAAAAGAATCACTTAAGCCCAAGAGTTTGAGGTTGCTGTGAGCTGTGATGCCATAGCACTCTACCCATGGTGACATAGTGAGACTCTGTCTCAAAAAAAAAAAGAGAAATAAAAACAAAACAAAAAAACAAGGCTGTGGGCATTAGCCTACGAGACTTTAGGCTGCCCCATAAAGCCATCGTGGTCAAAACAGCATGGTATTGGCACAAAAATAGAGACATAGACATCTGGAATCAAATAGAAAACCATGAGATGAAACTAAAATCTTAACAGCCACCTGATATTTGATAAACCAAACAAGAACATTCACTGGGGGAAATAAATCCCTATTCAATAAATGGTGCTGGGAGAACTGGATAACCACATGTAAAAGACTGAAACTGGACCCACACCTTTCTTCACTCACTAAAATTGATTCAAGATGGATAAAAGATCTAAATTTAAGGCATAAATCAAAAAAATCTTCAAAGAAATTGTGGGGAAGACACTTGAAGATATCAGCCCAGGGAAAGATTTTATGAAGAAGACTTCCATGGCAATTACAACAACAAAAATAAACAAATGGGACTTAATTAAATGGAAAAGCTTCTGTGCAGGTAAGGAGACAACAATCAAAGCAAAAAGACAACCATCAGAATGGGAAAAGGTATTTGCATATTATCAATCAGACAAAAGCTTGATAACTAGAATCTACAGAGAACTCAAATTAATCAACATAAAATGAGCCAACATTCCCTTATATCAGTGGACAAGAGAGATGAATAGAACCTTCTCTAAAGAAGACAGACAAATGGCTAACAAGCATATGAAAAAATGTTCATCCCCAATTATCAGAGACATGCAAATCAAAACTATCCTGAGATATATCACCTAAACCTAGTGAAAATGGGCTACATCACAAAGTCTCAAAGCTGCAAATACTGATGTAGATGTGGAGAGAAGGGAACACTTTTAAACTTATGGTGGAACTGCAAAGTAATACAACCCTTTTGGAAGGAAGTATGGAGAATTCTCAAAGAACTCAAACTAGACCTCCCATTTGATCCTGCAACCCCATTACTGGGCATCTACCCAGAAGAAAAATAATAATTTTATCATAAGGACACTTGCACTAGACTGTTTATCGCTGCTCAATTCATAATTGGCAAATGTGGAAACAACTGAAATGCCTACCTATCCAGGAATAGATTAACAAGCTGTGGTATATGTATACCATGGAATACTATACAGCTACTAAAAAGGATGGTGACTTTATATCATTTGTATTAATTTGGATGGAGTTGAAATACATTCTTCTTCTTTTTTTTATTAAGTAATATACAGAAATATATTCTTCCTAGTAAAGCATCACAATAATGGAGAAGCAAAAATCCAATGTACTCAATTCTGATATGAGGACAATTGATGCTAGTACATGGTTGGGGGAGGGGTCTGGGGGAGGGGAGAGAGGGAAGGAGGCAGGGGCATGAGGGGCCATGGTGTGTGACACAGCTATTGGGGGCGGGACATTATTAATAGAGGGACTTCACCCAACATACACAAGCAGTATAACCTGGCTCATTGCACCCTCAATGAGCCAGGTTATACTCCTCAACAATAAAAAAAAAAAAAGAATGGAGAAGCAAGAATCCAATGTACTCTATTCTAATATTAAGGCAGTAGATGAGCTAATACAAGGGGGGGGCAGTTGGAGAACAAGCAAGTGGGGAGGGTGAGGAGGGAGGCAGATGGAGGGTCCTGGTGTATGGCACACCTCTTGGGGGCAGGACACAATCATAAGAGGGACTTTAACAAGTGAAATCACTGTAACCTAATTCTTTGTACCTTCAATGAATCCCAAATGTTAAAAAAAATACAGTGGCTCACCCCTGCAATCCTAGCACTTGGGAGGCTGAGGAGGGTGGATTGCCTGAGCTCATGGGTTCGACACCAGCCTGAGCCAGAGTGAGACCTTGTCTCTAAAAACAGCCAGGCATTGCAGGGCACCTGTAGTCCCAGCTACTCGGGAGGCTGCAAGACAATCACTTGAGCCCAAGAGTTTGAGGTTGCTGTGAGCTATTAGGCCACAGCACTCTACCAAGGGCGAAAAAGTGAGACTCTGTCTCAAAAATAAATAAATAAATAAATAAAATAAAAAGAAACTGTTCCATGTGCAGTTGAGAAGAATGTGAATTTTGCAGATGTTGGGTGGAATGTTCTGTAAATGTCTGCTATGTCAATTTGGTCTACAGTGAAGTTCATATCTCATGTTTCTTTGTTGATTTTCTGTCTGGATGATCTGTACATTGGTGAAAGCTGAATATTGAAGTCTCTTACTCATATTTCATTCCTGCCTATTTCCTGCCTTTTAGACCATTAATGTTTGCATTATATTTTTAGGAGCTTCAATGTTGAGTGTATGCATAGATTTAGATATAGACATGATTGTTATATCCTTTCCTATTAGCTTCTTTATCATTATATATTGGCCTCATTTGTCTCTTGTTATAGTTTTGATTTAAAGTCTATATTATCAGATATAAGTATGGCTACTCCTGCTTTTTGGGGGGTTCCCTTTGCATGAAATATATTTTCTAATCCTTCACATTCAGTCTATGTCCTTATAGGCAAAAAGAATATTTTTTAGGAAACATATAGTTTGAACTTATTATTTTATCTATTTAGGCAATCTATATCTTTTACTGGTAGAATTTAATCTATTTATATTCAAATTAATTATTGATAAGTAAGAATTTTGTGTGACCATACTTTTACTTGTTTTATACTTCCTTTATTTCCTTCTTCCTCTCTTATTGTCTTGCTTTGTGGTTAAGTGAATTTCTCTATCAGTATATTTTGATTCTTTGTTTTTTATTTTTAATGTATCAATTAAAGATTTTTGCTTTGTGGTTACCATAAGACTTACCCAAAACATCTTATGGTTAAAACAGGTTATTTTGAACTAATAATAACTTAATTTTGATCACAAGAAATAGAAAAAAAAACACTATTCTTTAACTCCATTATTCTTTCACACTTTATATTTTTTGCCATTATTTACATCTTTTTATATTGTTTATCTTTTAACAAATTATTGTAGCTTTTTGTTATGTTATTTATTTATTTTTTTAACATAGCCTTCCTGGCATTTTCTTAGTTATTGTGTTAAGACATTTACATTCTACACTTACAAAGTTTCACATATACCCTTGCAAGATGCACCGCAGATGTACTCCCACTAATCACCCTCCCTCCAGCCACCTCCACCCTCCCTCCCCTCCCTTTCCTCCTTCCCCCTATTCTTAGGTTATAACTGGGTTATATCTTTCATGTGAAAGCCATAAATTAGTTTCATAGTAGGGCTGAGTACATTGGATACTTTTTCTACCATTCTTGAGATATTTTACTAAGAATATGTTCCAGCTCCATCCATGTAAATATGAAAGAGGTAAAGTCTCCATCTTTCTTTAAGGCTGCATAATATTCCATAGTGTACATATACCAAAATTTATAATCCATTCGTAGATCAATGGGCACTTGGACTTTTTCCATGAATTAGCAATTGTGAATTGGGGTGCAATAAACATTCTGGTACAAATATCTTTGTTATAATGTGATTTTTGGTCTTCTGGGTATATACCTAGTAGAGGAATTATAGGATTGAATGGCAGATCTATTTTTAGATCTCTCAGTGTTCTCCAAACATCTTTCCAAAAGGAATGTATTAATTTGCATTCCCACCAGCAGTGTAGAAGTGTTCCCTTTTCTCCACATCCACGCCAACAACTCCGGTCTTGGGATTTTGTGATATGGGCTAATTTTGCTGGAGTTAGATGATATCTCAAAGTAGTTTTGATTTGCATTTCTCTGATGATTAAAGATGATGATCATTTTTTCATATGTCTGTAGGCCGTGCACCTGTCTTCTTCAGAGAAGTTTCTCATCAAGTCCCTTGCCCAGCCTGCAATGGGATCCCTTGTTCTTTTCTTGCTAATGTGTTTGAGTTCTCTGTGGATTCTGGTTATTAAACCTTTGTCGGAGACATAACCTGAAAATATCTTCTCCCCTTCTGAAGGCTATTTGCTTGCTTTACTTACTGTGTTCTTGGTTGTGCAGAAGCTTTTTAGTTTGATCAGGTCCCAGTAGTGCCTTTTTGAAGCTCCTTCAGTTGCCTGGGGGTCCTCCTCATAAAATACTCGCCCAGACCAATTTCTTCAAGGGTTTTCCCTGCACTCTCTTCTAGTATTTTTATAGTTTCATGTCTTAAGTTTAAATCTTTTATCCAGTAAGAGTCTATCTTAGTTAATGGTGAAAGGTGTGGGTCCAGTTTCAGTCTTCTACAGGTTGCCAGCCAGTTCACCCAGCACCATTTGTTAAATAGGGAATCGTTTCCCCACTGAATGTTTTTAATTGGCTTGTCAAAGATCAAATAACGGTAAGTAGCTGGATTCATCTCTTGGTTCTCTATTCTGTTATAGACATCTACTTCTCTGTTTTTGTGCCAGTACCATGCTGTTTTGATCACTATTGATTTATAGTATAGTCTGAGGTCTGGTAGCATGATTCCTCCTGCTTTGTTTTTATTTCTGAGTAATGTCTTGCCTATTAGAGTTTTTTCCTGATTCCATATAAAACGAAGTATTATTTTTTCAAGATCTTTAAAGTATGACAGTGGAGCTTTAATAGGGCTTGCATTAAAATTGTATATTGCTTTGGGTAGTATGGACATTTTAAAAATATTGATTCTTCCCAGCCAGGAGTATGGTATGTTTTTCCATTTCTTAACATTTTTAGCTATTTCTTTTCTTAGAGTTTCATAGTTCTCTTTATAGAGATCTTTCATGTTCTTAGTTAGATAAACTCCCAAATATTTCATCTTCTTTGGCACTACTGTGAATGGAATAGAGTCCTTAACTGTTTATTCAGCTTGACTATTGTTGGTATATATAAAGGCTACCAATATGTGAATGTTGATTTTGCAACCTGAGATGCTGCTGTATTCCTTGATAATTTCTAAGAGTTTTGTAGTAGAATCCCTGGTGTTTTCCAGATATGCAATCATATCATCTGCGAGGAGTGAAAGTTTGATCTCTTCTGACCCTGTATGGATACTCTTGATCGCCTTTTCTTCCCTAATTGTGGTGGCTAAAACTTCCATTACAATGTTAAAGAGCAGTGGAGACAATGGGCAGCCTTGTCTGGTTCCTGATCTGAGTGGAAATGATTTCAATTTAACTCCATTCAATATGATATTGGCTGTGGATTTGCTGTAGATGGCCTCTATCAGATAAGAAATGTCCCTTCTATGCCAATTTTCCTAAGTGTTCTGATCATGAAGGGATGCTGGATATTATCAAAAGCTTTTGCTGCATCAATTGAGAGAATCATATGGTCTTTGGTTTTTAATTTGTTTATGTGCTGAA
This sequence comes from Nycticebus coucang, assembly GCF_027406575.1. NCBI lineage: Eukaryota > Metazoa > Chordata > Mammalia > Primates > Lorisidae > Nycticebus > Nycticebus coucang. The sequence continues at coordinate 186,224,775 of NC_069804.1, forward strand.
TTATACTTATAGATTTAGGTATATTGAACCGGCCTTGAAACCTTGGGATAAAAATGACTTGGTCATGATGTATAATTTGTTTGATGTGTTGCTGGATTCTGTTTGTTGGGATCTTGTCAAATATTTTTGCATCTATATTCATTAGTGATATTGGTCTATAATTTTCTTTTCTTGTTGGGTCTTTTCCTGGTTTGGGGATCAGGGTGATGTTTGCTTCATAGAACGTGTTGGGTAGTCTTCCTTCTTTGTCTACATTTTGGAACAGGTTGAGTAATATAGGTACTAATTCCTCTTTAAAGGTTTGGTAGAATTCTGATGTGAAGCCATCTGGTCCCGGGCTTTTTTTTTTTAGGGATATTTTGTATAGTTGATGTTATTTCAGAACTTGATCTTGGCCTGTTTAACATTTCCACTTGATTCTGGCTAAGTCTTGGAAGGTGATGAGCTTCCAAGTATTGGTCAATTTCCTTAAGATTTTCATATTTCTGAGAATAAAGTTTCTTGTAATATTCATTTAGGATTTTTTGCATTTCTGAGGAGTCTGTTGTTATTTCGTCTTTGTCGTTTATGATTGATGAGATTAGAGATTTTACTCTTTTTTTTCCTGCTTAGGCTAGCCATAGGTTTATCTATTTCATTGACCTTTTCGAAAAACCAACTTTTTGATTTATTGATCTGTTGTATAATTATTTTGTTTTCAATTTCATTTAATTCTGCTCTAATTTTGGTTATTTCTTTCTTCTACTAGGTTTGGGGTTGGAATGTTCTTCCTTTTCCAGTTGCTTGAGATGTCCCATTAAGTTGTTAACTTCCTCTCTTTCTGTTCACTTGAGGAAGGCTTGCAGTGCTATAAATTTCCCTCTTAGGACTAGCTTTGCGATATCACAGAGGTTCTGATAATTTGTGTCTTCATTGTCATTTTGTTCCAATAATTTGGCAATTTCCTTCTTAATCTCATCTCTGACCCAGCTATCATTCAGCATTAGTTTATTTAACTTCCATGTTTTTGTATGAGTATGCGGATTCCTGTTTTACTGCATTCAACTTTTATTCCATGGTGGTCCGAGAAGATGCAAAGAATAATTTCTATTCCTTTAAATTTACTGAGGTTGGACTCGTGAACTAAGATGTGATCAATTTTGAAGTATGTTCTGTGGGCTGATGAGAAGTATGTGTATTCAGTTTGTTGGGATGAAATGTTCTGTAGATGTCTGCTAAATCCAAATGTTGGATGGTTAGGTTTAAATCTAAAATTTCTATCCTTAGCTTTTTATTGGAAGATCCATCCAACACCACCAAAGGAGTGTTGAAATCTCTGACTATTATGGAGCTGGAGGAAATCAAGTTTCTCATGTCTGTTAGAGTTTCTCTTATAAATTGAGGTGCATTCTTGTTGGGTGCATAGATATTAATCATTGAAATTTCATCATATGGAATATTACCCTTAACAAATATGAAGTGACCATTCTTATCCTTCCTTACTTTTGTTGGTTTAAAGCCTATTGTGTCTGCAAATAGAATCGCCACACCTGCTTTTTTCTGATTACCATTTGCCTGAAGTATGAATGACTATCCTTTCACCCTGAGTCTATATTTATCTTTTAAGGTAAGATGTGATTCTTGTATGCAGAAAATATCTGGCCTGAGTTTTTGTATCCAGTTAGCTAACCTGTGCCTCTTTAGAGGACAGTTTAAGCCATTCACATTAAAGGAGAATATCGATAAGTCTGGTAAAGTTTTGGGTATCGAGTTTTTCAAAAGTCCAGTGGACATTTTTTATCCTTTTGCCACTGTGGAAGTTGGAGCTTGATCAAAAGTTTCTGAGTGAGTTTACTTTTGTGTTAGAGGATTGGGCTAGTCATTAGGGAAGATAGGTCTGAGAATATCCTGAAGAGCTTGTTTGGTTATGGCAAATTTCTTCAACATATGAATGTCATTAAAGTATTTAATTTCTCCATAATAAATGAAACTCAGTTTAGCTGGATACAGGATCCAGGGTGTAAAGTTATTTTGCTTTAGGAGATTAAAAGTTGATGACCATCCTCTTATGGCTTGGAAAGTTTCAGCAGAGAGATCTACAGTCATTCTATTATTCTTCCCTTTGTATGTAATGGATTTCTTATGTCTGGCTGCTTTCAGAATTTTCTCCTTCATGTTAACTTTAGTGAAGTTAATTATGATATGCCTGGGGGATGTCTTATTCGGATTGAGTCATGCTGGGGTTCTGAAACTGTCTACTACCTGAATTTCAGAATCTCTTGGCATGTCTGGAAAATTCTCTTTCATAATTTCATGGAGAAGGGCCTCTGCCTTGCGAGGCCACTTCATCACTTTCAGGGATTCCAGTGAGGTGGATATTATCCTTCTTTGAATTATCCCAGAGCTATCTGAGAGAATGATCTGTTTTTGCTTTCCATTTCTCTTCCTCTTTGAGAGTTTGGGAGCATTCAAAGGCTTTGTCTTCAGTGTCAGAAATCCTTTCTTCTGCTTGCTCCACTCTGTTACTGAGGGATTGTACTGTATTTTTTCAGATCTTTGAGGGCTGCAAATTCTTGCTTAAGTGCATCAAAATCTTTGGTGGGTTTGTCTTTAAATTCATTAAATTCTTGAGACAACATTTGAATTTCTCCTCGAATTTCTAATTCTGAGTTTTGAATTTCTCCTCTAACTTCTAATTCCAAATTTTCCTCCATTCTATTAATCTTGTTTGCAGTCCAAATTCTGAATTTGATTTCTGACATCTCGGCCAGCTGTTTATGAATGGGATCTTCAGTTACATCTGCCATATCTTTCCTTGGGGTGGGGGTTGATATATTCTGATTATTCATGTTACCAGAGTTTTTCCACTGATTCCACCCCATGATTGTTTTACACCATTTTATTTTTCCCCTGGAGCTTTGTCGAGGACCGTTACAGTGCTAAGGCCTGAGAAACTGGGGACCTGTTTGGTGTGGTGGGGCTAAGTGGTTCTGTCTTATTTTCAGCTGGTCTCTGTTCCACCCTAGTGAAACAGTTACGCTGGGTTGAAGTCTCTGCTGTGGAGAAATACCAGCAATTAAGTCACCCCGGCCCCCACCCCCAATAGGCAACAATTGGAAAAGGAAAATTAAATCTTCCTACAACCACACACCCAGGGAACCACCTGAATAGTCCTTGGGCAATTGGCTCAGTTCAAAAAGTCCAAATCAATTGTCTCAGTCAGCACCTGTCTCAGGTGGGAGAGTCTAAAAGGTCTCTGGCAACTGGATCACAGGGGTCTGGTGACTACTCAGATATGGCTTGCTCCAGTGCTCCATGGAGTCAGGAGGACCCACCCAGCAAATAGATCAGTCTGGGAAGGTTGATGCCTCCTTTCCCACCTTGCACCTCTCTCACACCCAGTCACTGATAGCCCCGCAGGGCTGTGACCCAGTTGCCTGTAGTGAACAGATACTCCAGGGGTTTGCACCTGCCTGAATCACAAGGAAATCTATTTCTGCTCAGCCAGGCCACTGTGCTCTACCTCTATCTAGCAGGGGTAGGTGAAACCTGACAACCTCGGGCACTTGATGGAGGCTGGGGGGTGTTCACTCAGTTCCAGCCCCACCCCTGATTGATATTACTGACAGCACAGAGCAGAACAACCTTGCGGGAATTTGTTTCTGTCCCTGCTAAATTCCCCTGCAGAGAAGAAGCTATTTTGAGTTCCCTGAGCCTCAGGCCCTGTCTTTGCTCCTGCAGGTTTGTATTCGGTTAGCTGTCAGTTCTAGCCACCTGTCTTCCTTTGTCTATAGGCTGACGATCCCCTGAGGGCTGGGTGCATCTTAGGCTCAGTAAAGCAGTCCTCTGGGTCAGCCCTGCCTGGGAACTTCCCGGCTCTGTTTGTGTGTTTCTAGTCCCCGTGCTCCACCCAGGCCGGTACTGCCTCAGGCAAACCCTTTACTCACGGGGCCTGCGTTTTCGTCCCAGGATCTGTTCTGTGGTGGTTGCCACCTGAGTAGATGCCCAGCCTCCTCTGGTTTCCCAGGGAGACAGGGGGTGTAGCTTCGGAATATCCAGGATTGAGCCCTATTGTTGCCAAATAACGGCTGCTGCCCTACACCTCAGGGCACCGCTGTTCCAGTGTAGTTCCCTCTCAGTCGACTGTCCTCTCCTCACTCCCATGCCACAGAGTCAGCACTGACCAGCTGTAGTTTATTCCCTGTCCACACCCCTCGAGAAATCACCCAAGAATCTTGACTCCTGGGGGACAGGCCTCCAGACCTCAAAGTGAGAGTGGAGGGGAGTGCTGGGAGCTCAGAGTTGCAGGTAGAGAATATATACAGTTTTATGCCTGGCAGGAGAATGCTGTCACACCCTGGTAGGTCTAGTTTTTAGAGGGTCTCTCCTGTGGAGTGTAGTGGGAGGACCTTTGAACTCTGCTCGTTTGTTTGTGGGGCATTCTGAGCCATTCTCATGGGGGAGGGGACTCCCATCCTTTTGGTGATGGATTTTGTACCTTTTGTTTGTATCCTTGTGGTTGCAGCTCGCCTCAGCGGGGTTAATGTGCGTTCTTCAACCTTCTCTCTTGGTGCAGCTCTAATCCACCAGGTTACTTGCTAAATTTCTGTCCTTTAACTCTCCTTCTGGACAGGAGCCTCTGTGGAAAGCTGGCTTCAGTCAGCCATTTTTTCTCCGACCCCCCCCCCCGCTTTTTGTTATTTTAATTCATTTTGTCTTTTAATTTTCCTACTAAAGGTACAGGAAGTTTATGTCATACAGTTACCATGTCAGAGTATCCTGAATTTGTCTGGATACTAACTTTATGTATGGGTTTTATACCTTTGGATCTTTTTGTGTTATACAATAGGGTCTTTTTCTTTAGATCAACAAATTCCCTTTACCTTTTCCTGTAAGACATGCCTGGTTGCAACGAATTCCCTCAGCTTTTGTTTGTCTGGGAATATATTTACCTTGCCTTCATTTTTGGAAGGACGGCATTTCTGAATACAGTATTCTTGGCTGACTTCCCCCCACCCTTCAGCACTGTGATTATATTAGCCTACACTCTTTTGGTCTTTATGGTTTCTAATAAGAAGTCTGTTGTGAGGCATGTTATAATTCCCTTACTTGCTTCTTTTCAATTGCCTGTTTCAGAATCCTCTCTTTGTCTTTAACCTATGAAAGCTTGATATATGTCTCAAATTTTTCTTTTGTGTTGAATCTGAGTGGTGATCTTCTGACCTGCTTATATCTGGATATTTGTATCTTCTGTTTTGGAAAGCTTTCTGCTATTATTTCCTTGAATAAGCTTTCTATAACTATCATTCTCTAACTCTTCTTGAGTAATAATTACATATAGATTTACTCTTTAGATGTGTGCCATATATCTCATAAGTTGTCTTCATTTTTTCTCATTGTTTCTTTTTTCTTCTCTGCCTGTGTATTTTTGTATAATCTGTCTTTGAGATTGCTGATTTATTCTTCTGCTTGATCAACCCTGATGCTGATGCATTTTTCCTTTTGCTTATTATACTTTTCAGTTCTAGGATTTCTGTGTTTTATTATTTCAGTTCCTCTGAATTGTTTGTGTTTTTTTGAAGTTCACTGAGTTGTCTTAAAACAGCTATTTTGAATTCTTTGAGTGTCTTTAAGATTAGTCACTGGTACCTTGATTTGTTCATTTGGTAATGTCATCTTTCCTAGGAAATTATTACTTTTTGTAGATATGCATCTTTGGATACACACTGAAGAATTAGGCATTTATTCCAGTCCTTGCACTGTCTTTGTGATTGTTCTATTTTAGTGGGTTTTGAAATTGAGTGAACTGGCTGTTGTAATCCCTTTAACCACAAGAGGGCGTCCTAAACCCAGGTTAGACACAGGTTTCATGATAGTTCTGCTGTAATGATAGTCCAACTTGGATGGGCCTGTGGAAGATCCATAGATGGCACATAGGCCATGTGGAAGATCCAGCCAGGCCCTCAAGTCTGAAGTATCCAGGAACTATGATTCTCACATCGTGGTGCCCATAAACAGCCTCTTTGGTGTGGAATTTCATCTGGCAGAGATGGTGAGCCTCCACCAAGTTCCCCATGCTGGCAGCAGCTAACCCTACCCCCATTTTTATCTCTAGCTGTCCTTGAGTGGTTAAACCCAGCTGCTACTTACAGTGCTCCACATGGGCTGATTCAAGAGTGTATGTAGTCGAACCTGTTATGGTGGTGAAGTTGAATGTTTGCCTCCAGCTAACTTTTTTCCAGTGTAAAAACCATGAATCCATGGGCATTTCCCACATGTGATATTGTAATAGCTTGAAGGAAAGGGCATTAGTCACAAAGAATAAATCTTCTTACTGTCCAACCATAGTTTTCACTCATCTTATCTTTGTGGTCCAAAGGGCTTCATGGTCTCACTTGTGTGTTCAAGTTTTCTTAGCTTTTATGAAGGCAATTTCATGCATAGATTGTTGTTCAATTTGGTGTTTCTATGGGGAAGTGACTGCTGAGGAATACTATTCTTCCATCTTGGTCCACCAATCATACATTATTTAAATCTAGCAATGGAGGCCTAGAAGGAAGACAATAGAAGCCACAGTCTCTCTCCTCAAGCTTTGTCCAGTAGACTACAGGGTCCCTATAATTCAGGGGTCAGCAATTTTTTTTGATGAACAACAGATGGAAGAGATACATAGAGCATGGTATGTGAGTTTCAGGACTTCCATGGCCTCTTTGGGTGAATCACCCTCCAGGAATCTCCATGTGTTCAGCTATTTGCGAGCTCCAACAGGGCAATTTTAATATGAATTCTTGTACTTTTAAATTTTTAACATTTTTTCTATAATTTCTTTCATTATAAGATCTGTTTTAAAACATATAGTTTAACCTTGAACAGCATATATTTCAACTGCATGAGTCTACATATGCATATTTTTTTCTAATAAATATATTGGAAAATTTTTTTGAGATTTGCAACAATTTGAAAAAACCCACATACTTTGAAATTATACAAATATTGAAAAACTAATAAAAAGTCGGTTATGTCATGAATGCAAACTATATATAGATACTAGATGAGTTTATCATATACTACCATAAAATATATAGAAATTTATTATAAAGTTCAAAATGTATCAAAAATTAAGCACACAAATGTTTATAGGCTGTACATGGTTTCATTCCCAGTTAATATAAATGGAAACAAATGTAAATATGCAGTGTTAAATGATAACTGCACCAGATGGCTTCACACAGAAATGCAGAAACTCTTTCATAAATTCTTATGGAAATTCTTCCATAAAACTCTTCCATAAAACCTATTATGCAGAAACTCTTCCATAACATTGAGAAGGAATGAACCCTCCCCAACACGTTCTATGAAGCAAACACCACCTTCATACCAAAATCAAGAAAGGACCCAACTAAAAAGGAGAACTGTAGACCAATTTTACTAATGAATACCAATGCAAAAATACTCAAAATCCTAGCAAATAGAATACAGCTACACATTACAAAAATTAGACATCATGATCATGTAGGCTTTTTCCCAGGGATTCAAGGCTGGCTCAACATACACAAATCCATGGAAGTAATTCACTACATAAATAGGATCAAAAACAAAGACCATATGATCCTGTTAAATAGATGCAGAAAAGCATTTGATTAAATTCAGCATCCTTTTCTAACAAGAACACAAGAATATAGGCATAGGTGACACATTTCTTAAACTAATTGAAGCCATCTATGACAAACTCACAGCTAATATCATACTGAATGGGGTACAACTGAAAGCTTTTTCACTTAGAACTAGAACCAGATAAGGATGCCCAACATTGCCACTACTGTTCTACATAGTGCTAGAAGTTCTAGCTAATGCAATCAATCAAGAGAAGGATATAAAGAGCATCTAAATGGGGGCAGAGGAGATCAAATTCCCAGTTTTTGCTGATGATATGATCTTGTACTTAAAAAACCCCAGATACTCAACCACAAGACTCCTGGAAGTGATTAAGAATTACAGTAATGTCCCACGGTATAAAATAAATGTCCACAAATCACTAGACTTTGTATACTCCAATAACAATCAAGCCGAAAAGCCAATCAAGGACACAATCTCTTTCACAGTAGCTTCAAAAAAAAAAAAAATGAAATACCTGGGAATATACCTAACAAAGGACGTGAAGGATTTCTACAAGGAGAATTATGAAACCCCGAGAAAAGAAATAGCAGAAGACACTTAACAAATGGAAGAACATATCATGCTCTTAGCTGGGAAGAATCAATATCTTTAAATTGTCTATACTACTCAAAGCGATTTACAGATTTAAATACAATCCCCATTAAAACATCAGCATCATACTTTGAAGAACTTGAAAAAATAGTTCTTCATTTCATATGAAATCAGAATAAAACCTGAACAGCCAATGCAAATCTAAGAAATAAAAATAAATCTGGAGGCATCATGTTATCGGACTTTAGGTTATGCTACAAGGATATAGTGATCAAAACAGCATGGTATTGGCACAAAAATAGACAGACATATAGAACAGAATAGAAAACCTAGAGATGAAACCAGTGTCTTATCACCATTTGATCATTAGATAAACCAAACAAAAGCATACACTGGGGAAAAGATTCCCTATTCAACAAATTGTGCTGGGAGAACTCGATAATCACATGTAAAAGACTGAAACTGGACCCACACTGTTAATCACTTATAAAAATTGACTCAATATGGATAAAAGATTTAAATCTAAGACATGAAATGATAAAAATCCTAGAAGAAAGTGTGGGAAAAACTCTTGGTGATGTTGGCCTGGGGAAAGATTTTATGAAGAAGACATCATTGGCAATTGCAACAACAACAAAAACAAGTAAATGGGACTTAATTAAGCTAAAAAGCTTCTACACACCTAAGAACACAATTAAAGCAAATAGACAACCTTTAGAATGAGAAAAGATATTTGCATGTTTTACAAATCTGGCAAAGAGCTGACAACTAGAATCTACAGAGAACTCAAATTAATCAACAAAAAAGAGCAAACAATCTCATCTATCATTGGGCAAGAGACATGAACAGAACCTTCCCTGAAGACAACAGACAAATGGCCAACAGACATATGAAAAAATGCTCATTGCCCCTAATCATCAGAGAAATGTAAATCAAAACCACACTGAGATATCACCTGACCCCAGGGAGAATAACCCCTATCACAAAGTCCCAAAGCTACAGATGCCAGCATGGATGTGGCGAGAAGGGAACGCTTTTACACTGTTGGTGGGATTGTAAATTAATACAGCCTGTTGGGAAAGAAGTATGGAGAATCCTCAAAGAACTAAAATTAGACCTTCCATTTGATCCCATGATCCCATTGCTAGTCATCTACTCTACCCAGAAGAAAAAAATAATTTTATCATGAGGATATTTACACTGGATTGTTTATTGCAGCTTAATTTACAATCAGCAAGATGTGGAAACAACCAAAGTGCCCATCAACCTATGAATGGATTAGTAAATAAACTTTGGTATATATACACCATGGAGTATGATTAGCCTTAAAAAAAAAGATGGAGACTTTAGATCTTTTGCATTAACCTGGATAAAGCTGGAGAATTTTCCCTTTAGTAAAGTATCACAAGAATGGAAAAGCAAGTATCCAATGTAGTTCATACTAATATGAAGCCAGTAGATGAACTAATATACATCCATGCAAGAGAAAAAGTCACTTCAATTAAAGTTGGGGGGAGGATACGGGAGGAAGAAGGGATAAGGGATGGGGATTGGTACGCTCTCACCTAATGGTCATAATGTAAGGGTATATGGCACACCTCAAGTTTGAGGGGCACCTCACTTAAGAAATGCAAACATTGTAACCTAATTGTATGTATCTCATATTAATGTGAAATAAAAATTATAACTGCATAACATATACTATAGTATATATGTACTACTGCAATAATTTTGTAGCCACCTTCTATTGCTATTGTGAGCATTCCCTTAAAATGCCATGTGGTGCTAATTATCTGTGCACAAGCATTTCATCATTTCATCTCTCCATTAAATTGAGTATGCCAAGAAGTAAATAAAAGTCATGACATTACAAGAAAAAGTTGAATAGCTTAATAGGTTAAGATCTACAGCTTTAGGTGTTATTTCAGACAGATGATTCATCTTATAGACAGATGACACAAGCTCATGGTATCCATGAGCAGTACAGTACTGTAAATGTACTTTTACACAAGCTCATGGTATTGATGATACAGTACAGTACTGTAAATGTATTTTTTCTTCCTTATGATTTTCCTAATAATTTTTGTTTTTCTAGCTTAATTTATTGTAAGAATACTGTGTATAATACATATAACATATAAAAAATGCATTACTTGACTTTTATGTTATTAATAAGGCTTCCAGTCAACAGCAGGCTATTAGTAGTTGAATTTGGGGGGAGTCAAACTATATACTGATTATCGACTGTGCAGGGGTTCAGCACCCCCACAGTATTCAAGGGTCAATTGAACTGTCAATGTGTTTTCTCGGTTTATGGGAGATTTTCTCTATTCTTCCTACATCCTACTGGGTTTGTATTTTAACGGTCATATTTCTAACTTTTATGAGAATGTTCTTGTTCTGCTGGTTTCTTTTTCATGGAATCTGACTGTTACTTTATTAATGTAGTCAAGTCTTGAATCTTTATTAAAATTCTAATTAAAACTTTGAAGAGTTCTGTTCTAAGCATTATCTCTTTTCCTTCTATGATTAATATTTTCTTTGTTTATCTTTGCTTATCTATTCCATATATCATGCTCTTCTAAAATGTATATTAATACTTGGATGCCCACTCATATCCAAGCAAAGGGAAAGAGAAATCTTTTTTTTTTTTCAGTTTTTGGCCAGAGCTGGGTTTGAACCTGCCACCTCCATTATATGGGGCCAGCGCCCTATGCCTTTGAGCCACAGGTGCTGCCCAGGAAAGAGAAATTTGACTGTGAGAACCAGGTATATGGACAGGCTTTCATTTTCAGGTGTCTGACAGCCACTTATATTTTAAGATCTCCAGAGGCCAGAATTCAGTGGACTTTCCTCTGGGATGCAGAGATACTTAAGAACTAAAGAAGAGAGCACTGGTGCTGAATTCAGAAAACCCTGAGGATTGTTGAGCAGGCAAGTACATACCTGGCAGAGATCTGTTTACATATCCATTGACTGTGTGCATTTTAGGCCAGGTCTGAGCAGATGCAGCATCTGTATCTTGCATCAAGGAATCCTTTGTTTCTGAATGCCAACTTTTCCCTGATGAGAGAGTAGGCAAAGATAGAGCCAGATAAACATCTGTCTCCTGAATTACCCTCCCTTTCTCCTTCCCTTACTCCCTTACAGCAAAAATTGCTCACACTATAAGCATTTTTGTCAGCAAAGTAGGCACAGATGGCTTATCCTCCCAAAGTCAGTGAAGGGGAGAAAGAACAGCATTACCAAAGCATACATTTCTTGTTGAAACTGATTATTTCTCCCTATATTTGTCCACAACAACAGATAGGAAGGGATAATGACAAATGATAACTACGAGAAGGGAGAATGTGGGTTAGTTTGAGCCATGAAGATTTCATTCTATTTATTAGCTTATTTATTTAAAATAAAGCATGTAAAAAGTCTTGCTAGGAATAGAGCTCTCTGTCATTCCCTATCAATGTCATAATTGCTTCATCTAAGCTTGTAATAATGAAATCCCAGGAATATGAAAGCTTCCCAACCTCCTCTCTGAGATCAATAGGAGCTACAGTGTTGAAGATGCTATTGGATAATGTCTTCTTAAAGTTACCCCTTTGTGTGATAGACTAGAAGCTAATGCTAAAACTTTCTGATGCACTGATCATTTAGTAGGAGTGTCCAACCGATCATTTAGTAGGAGTATCCTGTGGGCTATATGCAGATAACTTGAGGACCGTTTAGCTTATCTGTGATTTTGGATATCATTAAAAGTATGCACAGACCTTTTATTTTGCTCACCAGCTTTCATTAGTCTTTGTATATGTACTGTGTGGCCCAAGACAACTCTTATTTTTCCAATGTGTCACAGAAAATAAAAAAAGTTGGACACCTCTAAAAATTCTAGAGAATTGTTTTAAGTTCATTCATCTATTCGTTTATTCAAACACATGTTTTACTGAGCACTAATGAGTGTAGACACTAATGATGCAAAGAAGACATGGTCTCTGTCTTGAAGTTGCTTACACTTTACCTTGAATAGACAGATAATCCGACAATTATAATAGACTGAAGACAGTGTAATAAAGAACATAATGTTATAGGAGCAGAAAGGAGAAGGAACTTCACTTTGCTTGAAGGAAAAAGGACATGAGCTCAAAGATGATAAATAGTAGATATATAAAGTAGACAATAATGATACAGTGTGATAAGTAGTAAGCTCACAGTGCTGAGGAAATATATAAAGCAAACATCTAACACAGGTTGGAGGTCATCTTGAAAGAAGAAATTAAGTAGAGGCCCTTAAGTAGAGAAAGAACTAAAGTAAGTCAGATGTAAAGAAAAAGGAGAAGCTTACTTAGGGTTTTTTAGGTAGAGGGAACTGCATAAACTAAGGTCTGAATGCAAGAGAAAGCAAAGCATATTTGGGTGATATGGAACATGAGGTAGGAAGAGGAGTACAATGAGGCTGGAAATGTCACCAAGGAATTATCACACATTTTGCATTTAGATGGTGTGTAATAACACAAAAAGATGGGAGACTAGTCAGGAGAGTTAATCAGGGCCTCAATTAAGAAGATGACAGTGTAAGTGGGAAGAGAACACAATTATGAAGTTATCAGTGATTATACATGATTATATTAGGGGAGTACCATTATTTCGTTTTTTTTGTTTGTTTGTTTTGTTTTTGGCCAGGGCTGGGTTTGAATCCACCACCTCTGGTATATGGGGCGGGCGCCCTACTCCTTGAGCCACAGGCACCACCCAGGAGCACTATTATTTCAATGTTATATTTGAGGAAACTGAGACACAGAGAAGTTAAGTAACTTGCCAAAGTTTTCACACTTAGATGAAGGTAAGAGAAAGTATTTAGAAAGGTGAGCCTAAAGTCTTTGTTGATGGATTGAATGAGGAAGAATAAGGCCAACCAGCAACCCAGCTTCTCTGTCTTCTTACCTCATAGCTTCTGATGGAACTTAGGTTACTTTTATTTTTTTTTAATTCATTTTCAACCCCATCTCCTTTATTCCCGAAGAGTTTACAACCTTTTATAATTACCTCCTCTGAAGGTAGCAGAGGATTCAGAAGTCCAAAATTCAGATTGAAGCTCACTAACCTTCATCAAATACAGCAAAAAGTAGCACAAATTTGTACAAGGTCTGTGTCCTTTCTTTGGCCAGACTCCCTGAAAAAGAAGTTAAGTGCATTTATCTTCTATTTTAAAATTTCATCATAGGTCAATGGGCACTTGGGCTTTTTCCATGACTTAGCAATTATGAATTGGGCTGCAATAAACATTCTGGTACAGATGTCTATGTTATATTGTGATTTTTGGTCTTCTGGGTATATACCTAGTAAAGGAATTATAGGATCGAATGGCAGGTCTATTTTTAGATCTCTGAGTATTCTCCAAACATCCTTCGAAAAGGAACGTATTAGTGTGCATTCCCACCAGCAGTGTAGAAGTGTTATCTTTTCTCCACATCCACGCCAACATCTCTGGTTTTGGGATTTTGTTATGTGGGCTAATCTTACTGGAATAAATTGTGGTGCATGTATACCATGGAATATTACCTTAAAGAAAGATGGAGACTTTACCTCTTTCATGTTTACATGGATGGAGCTGGAACATATTCTTCTTAGCAAAGTATCTCAAGAATGGAAGAAGAAGTATCCAATGTACTCAGCCCTACTATGAAGCTAATTTATAGCTTTCACTTGAAGGCTATAACCCAACTATAGCACAAGAATATGGGGAAAGGGCCAAGGAAGGGGAAGGGAGGGGGGAGGTTAGGGTGGAAGGAGGGTAATGGGTGGGGCCACACCTACGGTGCATCTTAGAATGGGTACAGGCAAAACTTACTAAATGCAGAATACAAATGTCTTCATACAATAACTAAGAAAATGCCATGAAGGCTATTTTAAACAGTTTGATGAAAATATTTCAGATTATATATGAAACCAGGACATTGTACCCCTTGACTGCACTAATGTACACAGCTATGATTTAATAATAAAAAAAAAATCTCATCATAGGAAATTGCCACTAGGAGGAGGCATTTATTCATCAACTACTTGAGGGTAAGAAAAAAATGCAGTCCTTTGTCATTAATTTTGACTATAAAACAACTCAGTATATGAGAAATAATACTTCCAACTGAAAGTGGTCTTCTCCCCCTCCCCCTCTTTTTAAAAAAAAATCACATTCATCGCCATCATTCAGAAAGGGTATGATGGTTTGTGTTAAAAAAATATTTGCCATCAAAATGTGGAGCGCTCTCCACGTATTGGCCTTAGTGATGCATTTTTGTTGTTGTTGTTTTTGTTTTGTTGTTGCAGTTTGGCTGGGGCTGGGTTTGAACCGGCCACCCTCGGCATATGGGGCCAGCGCCCTACTCACTGAGCCACAGGCACCGCCCAGTGATGCATTCTAACAGAAATAATAAAAACTGTGTGATTTCTGAGGTTAGGGTAGTAAAGGCGATACAGCTTCCAATGGGCTCTTTCTTAGGACCATAAAGAAAATATGGCTACCCAGGTGCACCCATGCTGGAAAGGCCATGTGGTTGACAGCCCCCGCTATTTGAATCTTTCAAGTTCAAGTCCCAGACATACTAATAATGTCACCTTTGGGATGATCTCACCTCTGACCACTTTTTAACTACAACCCTATGAGATTTCCTGAAATAGGCTGCCAAGTCAAGACAGTTCCAAATTCCATGAGATCCACAAAACCCATGGGAGATAATGAATGATTGTTGTTTTGAGTCACCAAATTGTGGAGTTACACAGTAACAGATAAATGGAACAACAACAAAAAAAGGTCCAGTGAAGTTGATTTCACCATAAAAGATAGGGTTTAAAAGAAATCATGCAAAATTTATTTTCTTAATTAAGTTTAGCTATTAAGGTATAAATTAAAAATAGGCTTGATTGATTCAAAATATGCAATTATCCTTTCTCATTGTGTAGGTGTCCATTTGCTTTGGTTGTTGCCTTATTAGCAATACAGAAGCTTTTCAGTTTAATTAAGTCCCATTTGTTTATTTTTGTTGTTGCAATTGCCACAGAAGTCTTCTTCATAAAGTCTTTCCTCAGGTTGATATCTTCCAGTGTTTTTCCTATGCTTTCTTTGAGGATTTTTAGCGTTTCATGCCTTAAATTTAAGTCCTTTATCCATTGTGAATCAATTTTTGTGAGTGGAGAAAGGTGAGGGGGTGAGGGTCCAGCTTCAGTGATATGAGAACAATTAATGACCTAGTACACGGTGGGGGGTCTGGGGAAGGGGAGAGTAGAGAGAGAGACAAGGGGGGACGGGTGGGGGAAAGGAAGAGCAGAGAGAGGGAAGGAGGGAGGGAGTAGGGTCTCAGTGTGTGACACACCTTATGGGGGCAAGACACAATTGTAAGCAGGACTGTACCTAACAAATGCAATCAGTGTAACTTGGTTTCTTGTACCCTCAATGAATCCCCAACAATAAAAAAACAGGCTTGATTAAAATTTGGAATAGTTTTAGAGTAATACGTTATAAATATAAATACATGGTTACTTTTCTTAGATTTGTACATACTTTTGGCTTATAGATGACAAACTAACCACCCGAATCAGTCTATAAGCCATTGATCTCACATTTGGATGTATTCACCTCCATTGTACTTTCAAAGAACCTAGCCCAAACTTTGCAAAAGATGGAGGATAGTAGAAATCACTACTGACATAGCCTATAGATTAGAAGTACAAAATAGCAATGCTTTGAGAAGAATGTACTAATTCTGGAACTTGGTTGTTCTTGATCCTACCTTGGAGTTCATTGTGGTTATATAGAATGAATATTTGCTTCTCTCAGAAACTGGATTATTCTTCTTTTCATGGACATATTGCTAGGGGAAAGAAATGTCTTTAAGATGGATACATCTAGCTGTTTGTACTTCATCTCAATCCTACTTTTTCTTATGCTTACCTTCTTTACATACCAGAAGAGTTCCAATGAGGCCTGAATTCAGGTCTTTTACCAGGTCCACATGAGAAAGATATGAGTAAGTCAGACATGGTGGGTCAGAAGCCATTGGACCATTCTCTTTCAGGACCTGCCAGACATAGGTATGGCTCTCACCAGGGAAGACTTTATCATCTTCTTTCTCCCTTTGGCTGGTATGGTCATCATATTCCACTCCTAAAACAATACAGGATAAAATTGCCCCTTTTATGTCCATCATCTACTCAAAGAAACATACCAAGTTTATTGTCACCAATAGATTTTACATAAGAAACAGACTTTCTGCATCTTAATTTGAAAGACAAACAAGTAGAAACTATAAATGAGGAGAAGCCTCATATATTCTGGAGGAATTCAAGACCACTTATCCTAGTTAAAAAAAAAATATGTTTTCCTTGAGATCTCAGATTCTGTCAACCAATAACATTACCTCCATCATTGCATCTTTTTGCCTAATTCAAGTCAATTCAACAACAAATATTCATTGGGTGTATACTTTGTCATAGACTCTTTGACAGGCTCTGGTTAGGGTCAGGGAGGGCTACGATGTAGGGATTTTAAAAACTTTTTTTAAAGCAGATTTTTCCCTGGAGGGCCAACACTATATTTGATAGAGGGCATAGACATATAAAGGTAAAATTATAATACAATGCAGAACCATTCACCCATGTATTCAACAAACATTTGCTGCATTTTTATTCTTTACTAGATTCAGCTACAAGATGAAAATAAATATGAAGATGAAGATAGAAGTTTCATACGTGGAGCAAAGAGTCCAGCAAGTAAAAATTAGTAAACAAGCTTCCTACTCTTCAGTAATGCTTGATGAAGGAGGTGGAATTTGAGCTGAATCTTAAAAAATAGATTTACTTGTGTATTCTTTTTTCATGTGCTTAACATAAATTATGTAATATATTTTCTCTTCCTTTTTTCAACTGTCAGAGCTGGGATGCCAGGCCGCCAGGCCCAACCCATTAAACTGTCAGGATGCGGACTGCTATACATTTTTGCTCCGGGTATGTCTCATTCAGGTCTCAGGCGCCAAAGCAACTTAGAAGTCACAATTAGTAGGAGTGAGCACCTCAGCAGCAATCTCTCAGCAGCAGTCTTAGTAGGGGAACGCCAATCAGCCATCCTTCGAGCAAGAAGCGGAGCCAAAGCAGGAGCCCTGGGTAATTTCTCCTGTAGCTATTTATATAAGTAATCCTGTGGCTGCCTACCCACAGGTGTGGAGACTGCTAACCAATGATGTACATACTTTCATGCTCTCTGGCATCTCTCATTAGTGACATATTAAATCCCTTCCCTAATCCTTTATTGCCAAGTTATTTTTCACAGGTGCCTCCTACATTCAACCTCAATTATTCTGAGGGATTTAACAATTTTGTTATGTGTATGTTTCTTTCAACACTTTTTTTCATGATGTATTTTAATGTGCATTACGCTCTTCATGATAATTTACTCCTATATACTTCAAGTTCATCTTTAAGAAATAAAACTATTGGCTCGGGGCCTGTAGCTCAAGTGGCTAAGGTGCCAGTCACATACACCAGAGCTAGCAGGTTCGAATCCAGCCTTGGCCTGCCAAACAACAATGACAACTACAACCAAAAAAATATCTGGGCATTGTGGTAGACGCCTATAGTCCCAGCCATTTGGGAGGCTGAGGCCAGAGAATCGCTTAAGCCCAAGAGTTAGAGGTTGCTGTGAGCTGTGACTCTACCCAGGGCAACAGCTTGAGGCTCTGTCTCAAAAAAAGAGAGAAAGAAAGAAAGAAAACTATTTTACTACATAAAATGACAGTAGCACATTTAATAAAATTCACAAAAATTCCTTAATATTACCTAATTTCAATGCAATATTCAAATTTTCTTAATTGCCCGAAAGGCATCCTTTATAGCTAATTTGTACAAATCAGAATGCAACCTACGACTGCACATTGCATCTATTTGTTAAGGCCAACCATCTCTTTTAGTCTGGAGTAGTCCCTTTTTATGTCACTCATTTGCTGAAAGAAATTTGGTTTCTACTCCTGTAAAATATCTCGCATTGTTGATTTGAATGATTGCTTCCCTGTGGGGTTGTTTAGCTTGTTCCCCTATCTGCTATATATTCCATAAACTGGAATTTAGATCTAAGTCATTATTAGATTCAAGTTAAATGATTTTTTGGCTAAAATACATCAAGAGTGATGCTGAGTATCTCATATTGTGCCATATCAGGGGTAGATAATATCTGGCTATCCCATACTTAGTGACCTCTGGATTAACGTAATACCTCCATTGTAAAGTTAACATTTTCCATCTTTAATCAGAAAGAAATATCTGGGATGTTATTTAGGAACCATACAAATGTCCCATTCCACATCAATCAGTCACCAATCATTTATTTGTGAGTATTTCAGTATGTATCCCTATAAATGAGGATTCTTTTAAAATGTGATCTATTTTTTTTTTCAGTGCTCAATTGTTCTGAAATTGGCCAATGAGAGCTCTTTTGTACCAGTTACCATGTCCTTCTGCAATTTCTCCATCATTTTTGGAACACTTTTCTTGTTTTTTAACATAAAAGTTTTTTTTTCCAGAATCATTTCATGATTTCCTTGTGTCAGAATTAGAATTACTCATTTCTCCAAGAAGCCCTGGTTCTTTTTAGTGGGGAATAGTATTGGAACTGAGGATGGAGTATGTGGTTAGGGTGTTTGTGTGATTGTGACTTGATATCAAAGTCTGGATAGTGAATACTTTTAAATAGGGATGAAGGTGACATGAAGGGTACAGAAGGAACTTCAACTGTATATACAATGTTTAATTTCTTAAAATAAATTAAGCAAAGGTGACAAAATATTAAGATTTGGCAAAGTGAAGTGGTAAGTACATGTTTGCTTGATATATCATATTCTGTACTGTAGGAGACCAGATGATTCAAGGGAAGGAGAAGTGAAAGTTAAGCTTTGAATGCTCTGTAACTATAAGAAACACCTGTGATATAACATCTCGATAACACCTTGGTGATAAGGGCATGGGGAAGGAATTTGGCTACCCTTAACACAAGAGCACAAGCGTCAGTGCTTGGCAGTCTCCACACCTGTGGTGTAAATAGCCCTGGGATCACTTCTGTAAGTAGCTGCAGGCGCGGTTAGTCCGGATTCATTCGTTCATTCTCTCACTCTCTCACGGACTGGCTCACTCTAACTCTTTTGCTCCTCCTGCTTGGAGGGCGACTGCCCAGCACCCTTCTATGAAGACTGTTAAGATTTGCTCTCCTAATAAGACTGTTTTTCTTTCTCTCTCCTGCTAAGACGAATTTCCTTCCGGCACCTAAGTGGAGTTGATCACAAGCAAGGTAGCACAGCGGCCCGCGTCCGGACAGTTAGATAGGCTGGGGCTGGCGACCCAGCATCCTAGGCCCTGACACTGTTCTTTTCTTTTCTTTTTTCTTTTTTTGAGACAGAGTCTCACTATGTAGCCCTGGGTAGAGTGCTGTGGTGTCACAGCTCACAACAACCTCAAACTCTTGGGCTTAAGCAATTCTCCTGCCTCAGCCTCCCAAGTAGCTGGGACTACAGGTGCCTACCACAATGCCCAGCTATTTTTTGTTGCAGTTGTCATTATTGTTTAGCTGGCCCTGGCCACCTTTGAACATGCCACCCTCAGTGTATGTGGCTGGCGCCGTAACCACTGTGCTAGGGATGCTGAGGAAAGGTTCCTCTGTACCTTTCTTTGTTTGGAATATTTCATTAGGGAAAGAATACCCCTTTCCTAGGACTAAGGCGGTTGGGCAAGAGGTAGTTTGATGAGAGGCCAAGAACGTGTGCAACACTCTAACTGTTGAGGACAGGGAATGAGAGTGGATTAGAGGAAATGTAGCAGTAGGTGAGATATTATGAATTCATTCATACCATTCAATGTGATTTGTGATTTTTATTTAAGCTAGGGACAGCTTCTTGATTGCTGGTGGAATATATGGGAAACATATTTAATCAAGGTAAGTCACCCAACCCAGAAAGCTTGCTTCCTTTGCAGGAATGAGTTGGACCTAGTTTTCCTTGGGCATTAGAACTTGTCCAGCCAAATATGAGATGAGTCACTCTATCAGAAACAGTAGCTTCAATGTATGCCAAACAACATTTCATTGTAAGTGTACAGATGAGTACCCAATAGAAATATAGTGTGAGCCACATGTATAATTTCAAATTTACTAGTAGCCTTTTTTTTAAAGTAAGTTCATGCTAAATCCTTGGATCCAGTCATACTTGATTGACTCCATGGAAATCTCTAGTCACATAAACAAAATTCAACATTATTTATATGAGTCCTTGTTCTATAGTACAGTGGTTCAGAGTACAAGTTCTGGAGTTAGATAGGAGTAGGTATGAGTCCTGATCCCACCACTTACTAGCCGTACAACCTGGAATTCAATACATGTTAGTCATTATTACTGTTGTTGTTATTATTACCCTTCAGCAAGTTTGTACTTAAGAGAATGGATCCAATTCCAGATGTGCCATCATCACCAAGCACACACATATCACTCTTCTATTCCCTAGGATATCAGAACAACAGAAGGATACTTTACTCACCCTCAGATGATTTCCAGTATGATACACCAATAGCATGAAGACTTACAGGATGAGAAGCCATGTTCTTAAGTGTTATGATCACTGTGTCATAAACTTCAGCCTGGATGGTAGGACCCAGTAGACCTGCAAAAATGAGATGTCCCCCAAAAATCATTTGGAGAATAGCACTCCAAAAACCTTACCTATTATTAAAAAGTGAAGGTCAAAGACAACCATGTTCCTGTGATTATTGATAAAAATCTGTATATGCAGGGTGGCGCCACTGGCTCAAAGGAGTAGGGCGCTGGCCCCATATGCTGGAGGTGGCGGGTTCAGACCCAGTCCCAGCCAAAAACTGCAAAAAAAAAAAAAAAGGCTGTATATACTTGCTGCCAACACCAGCTCAGCCTTATGGTTGCTCTAAGGAAGATTTCTGGCAATCAATTCAATGCATTCATTCATTTAACTAATGTTTGTGTTCCTACTATAATCTGGGAACTGTCCTCTGCACTAAAGATACTGCAGTAAACAAGACAGATCATGGAGACCATATTCTAGACACATTAAACACATAAAGAAATAAGATAATCTCAAGTTGTTATAAATGCTATAAAAGATGGTGGTGTGCTAGCAAATGAAGGGTCTCTCTGAAGAGGTGTTTAATCAAAGATCTAACTAATGAAAATGATGAAAGATTTGCAAAGATTTAGTGGAATGTTCAAAGCAGATAAAACAAATGCAAAAGACCTGAGGCATAAATAATCTTGTGATAGTTGAGTAAAATGTGGCTGAAGCAAGGTGAATGGGGGGACTAATTAGTAGGCAGAGAGCATAACATGTAGAACCATGAAGGCTACAGGAATCTGGATGAATTTGGATTTTACAGGAAGTAAAAGAAGAAGACTTGGAATTTGTTATGGAGGAACAGTCAACAGGGCTTGCTAATAGATTGAATGTTGGACATATGAAAAAAAGAAAGAAGTCGAAGATGACTCCTATGATTTTGGCTTCTGCAACTGGTTGGTTAGTTGGGCCATGACACATAAAATCAAGAAGAAAATGTGTAGCTTTATTTTATGGATGTATTAAGTATAAGATGACTGTAAATACTTTTTTTTTTTTCTTTGAGATAGAGTCTTACTTTGTCCCCCTCGGTGAAGTGTAGTAGGATCATAGCTCACAGCAACCTCAAACTCTTGGTATCAAGCTATCCCCTCACCTCAGTCTCTCAAGTAGCTGGGACTATAGGTGCCCACCACAACTCCTGGCTAGTTTTTCCTGTATTTAGTAGAAACGGTGACTTGCTCTTGCTCTCTCTGGTCTCAAACTCCTGATCTCAAGTGATCCTCCTGCATCAGCCTCCCAAGGGTTTAGCATTACAGGCATGAGCCACCACGCTCAGCTACTGTTTTTACTTGTATTATGTGAAATATCCCTTTCTTGCACTTTGGCCAATCTCAAATCTTTTCCAATAACCTTCAGGCATTAACAAACAGTGTCGGGTGGCGCCTGTGGCTCAACAGAGTAGGGCACCAGCCCCATATGCTGGAGGTGGTGGGTTCAAACCCAGCCCTGGCCAAAAACTGAAAAAAAAAAAAAACAGTGTTATTTTTAACTTTTAACAAGTCTAGTCCAGTGTAATATCAAACTTTTCATTTGCTATTTAAAGTTTCCTCCATCCTCTAGTTATAACAGGCTCAGAAACCTGCAATGTGTAAAGACAATTTTGTTGACAGCTTCACTAAAGTAGGAGCAAGTGGAAAGAGGGTAGGGGTAAAAAAAAGCACGATGGCAGTGTTTCTTGGAAAGAACAGTTCTAATGTGGCATTAGTACTCCCTAGTTGTAGCATATGTCATAATTGTGGCTCTTTCTTAAGGAACTTACATGAGTTCTTCGGAGACCCTCTCTCTCCCAATATGGAGACAGCCCACTGCACCTGTCCCACCTGATTGCTTTTATCAGTCATCTCAGTTTTTGCTTATAGCAGTACAATCTACATAGACTTCCTGGCAGGAAGATCTCTTAGAGCAGTGGTTCTCAAACTTTCTAATGCCGTGACCCTTTAATACAGTTCCTCATGTTGTGGTGACCTCCAACCATAAAATTCTTTTCGTTGCTACTTCATATCTGTAATTTTGCTACTGTTATAAATTGTAAGGTAAATATCTGATATGCAGGAGACCCCCAAAGGGGTCATGACCCACAGGTTGAGAATCGCTGTCTTAGAGAGTCTTCTTAAGATAAGTCTCATCATGTGACTTTCCTGTCCTTACACGTAACACTGGCAGTGAGGTTAGCTTCTACTATAGCCCACTTTCCCTACTATGCCCCAGCCTCTGGCCTTGAAAGTTTTTCCAGATAAAAGCCAGGTACTTGTCAGTATCTCTCAAATTACAGAGACCCTACATCTAGTGTTCTATGTGGTTCTCATTGCATCTTAACATGAGTGAGAGGCTCCCTTTCCCTCATGGTGTAGAGGACATATGTAACACTAAAAATTATCTCTAAACAAATATACAAATCTAAACTCTTTCTTAAGTGCCTAGCCTTCTTTTATATAGGCTAGAGGTGAATCATAGGCTAAGTGTTGCAGAAGCAATTTTGTACCACTACCTGAACAAGTCTTGAATAGATGGGCTGATATCTATCTTTAGAATAGTGGGATACTTGTTACCTATAATTCTTAGCAACAATTCTATGACAGGAAATGTCCCATCTTAACATTGTTACATACTTATTTGACATCTAAGTGGAGGTAAATAGTTGGTGTTCAGGGGAGCCATATGAACAAAGATATATATTTGAGAGTTATTGGGATATAGATTACATATTAAAAATATGAGACTGGATAAGATAATCATAAGGACATTTGCACTAGAATTTTACCACAGCTCGGTGTGCAATCACCAAGATGTGGAATCAACCCGAGTGCCCACTGACCCATGAATAAATTAATAAACTGTGATATATATGTGTGTATATATATGTACATATATGTGTGTGTGTGTGTGTGTAGCTACACACACACACACACACACACCATGGAATGCTATTCAGCCATAAAAAGATGGGAGAATTTACATCTTTTGTATTAACCTGGATAGAGTTGGAGAACATGCAACTTTAAAGTATCACAAGAATGGAAAAGCAAGTATCCAATGTGCTCAATACTAATATGAAACCAGTAGACAAATAAATACACACTCATATGACAGAAAAATACAAACTCAAGTTGGGAGATGGGAGGAGGTAGTGAGGAGAGGGGAAGAAGAAGGGAGATTGGTGTGCTCCCACCTAATGGGCACAGTGTAAGGGTATATGGCACACCTCTTGTGGGAGGGGCACAACTACAACAGGGACCCTACCTAACAAATGCCAACAATGTAACCTAATCACCTGTACCTTCATATTAATCTGAAATTTAAAAAAAGACTGACAAAATTCAGTGTATTTCCCTGAAGGTGAAACCTGACTAAAAAGAACATTCTCTTTGGCATCTTCCCTCTTTAACTGAAACCTCAAGATTGAGGAATCCTGGCCAGGAAATAAGATAACCCAGTTTCATAATTAGCATTCAACATTGTTTTCATACCCATCCAGGATGGCTTGGGCTTGGCAATGTTGAAAAGGTGATCCGTGAACTCTACAAACACAGTCTTTTTGTACATGACTGAGGTGTTGAATGGAAAAGATCTTGGCACTCTAGAAGGAAATCTGTGTGAAGAAAGGAAAAACTCATTCATTTTGGTGGCCTTCATAAAGCAGCTTCCATCCTTCTCTCCTTTACTGTTAACAAGGCAAATTGGAAGTTGTACACACTGTTTTCACAAGTCAACTGATACATAGATGCTATAAGATAAGATAAATCATAAAATCAATGTCCATACACTGCATTAGCCAAAAATCCTTTGTCATAGCAATAGCTACCACATCCTTTAATTTCATCTCTAAAATAGACTATAAGTTTCATCTAAGCACATTGTATTCAGATTTTGTCCAAATGTCCCTAAAATTATACTTCCCTCCTTAGGAATACCAGGAATATCATAGAGAGATTTTTTTTTTTTTTTTGGCAGAGAAGCAACCTGGGAATTAATGCTCCTTCTTGTCTCTTGTAAGATACTCCAAATTGCCCATTTATTCATGGATCAGCTACTGAATCAGAAATTATATAATGTTCCCAAGAGTTATTACTTGACTCAATTGTGAAAATGATTTTATGTGAAGCTGGCTACAATTTTTCATCTCTCCCTACCTGATAAGTTAGGTTATTATGTTCTAGCCTTGTCTAGTTTGAGTAATAAAAAGGACCAATGTAAATCCCAGAGAAGAAGGGACACTTGCCCTACATCAATTGGTAGAAATTAGAAAGTAATTGAAGTTGCTATTTCCACTCACTGGCTTTCATGTGCTGATCATTTTTGCTCACCAGGGAGCAGTTCTTCAGCCTTCTATATGCCATAAGTAGCCTCTCTTTTTAGTATAAGCCTCACTTATGTTTCTGGGCATATAACTTTTATTACTTTAATTTCCCATTAGATTTTACCAACTGATATCATTTCAACAAACCAAGGGGTTATAGGCACAAGAGGCGCACATTTGAAGAAGTAAAGCTCACGTGGAGAAAGCAAGGTTCCTGCCTTAGAAGAACACTTTCATGTGTAGATCCTGGTCTCTCAGGATCTTTCAATTGCTTAAAAAAAAAAAAAGTGCATTCACTTGTCCCCAGATTTACATTCATTCACCAAACACATAGCAGAAATAAATATGGAAAAGGACAGGTTTTAAAGACATAATTAGACTTGAAAATGACTAAACTGGTAGTGACCTACAAGGATTTTTTTCCCCAATTTTTTTTTTTTATTGTGGTTAAATACACATAACACAAAATCTACCATCTTAACTATTTTTTTTTTTTTTTGCAGTTTTTGGCCAGGGCTGGGTTTGAACCCACCACCTCTGGCATATGGAGCCGGCGCCCTACTCCTCTGAGGCACAGGCACTGCCCCATCTTAACTATTTTTAAGTGTACAGTTAAGTGATGTTAAATACCACCATAGCTCTTTTTATCTTGCAAAACTGAACCTATATAACCATTAAAAAATAACTCTTTCCTTCCCCTGTCCCTGGCATTCACCATTCTACTCTGTTCATGATTTTGAGTACTGTAAGCACCTGAGATAAATGGAATCCTATAGTTTTTGTCTTTGTGTGACTGGCTTATTTTTTCTTACCATAATATCCTTAAGGTTAATGTACATTGTAGCATATGTCAGATTTTTTTTCTTTTTAAATGCTGAATAATATCCTTCTGTATGTTTATACTTCATTTTGATTACTCATTCATCTACCAACATTTTAGCTGTTGTGAATAATGCTGCTTATAACATGGTTATGTGTTGATTTAGCTAGGCTAAGGGATGCCCAGTTAGATGATAAAACATTGTTTCTGGGCATGTGATGGTGTTTCTGGAAGAGATTAGCATTTGAAATGGTAGACTGAATAAAGAAGATCACCCTCATCAATGTGAGGGTGAGCACCATCCAATCTATTGAGGGCCTGAGTAGAATAGAAAGGAAGAAGAAAGGTGAATTCACTTTCCCTGTTTGAACCAGGATATCCATCTTTCCTCACCCTTAGACATCAGAATTCAAGGTTCTTGGGCCTTCTGACTTGGACCTGAACTTGTATGTGTGTGTACACACCTATATACACATATACATATATATCCTATTGATTCTGTTTCATTGGAGAACCCTGACTAATACAATGGATGTAAAAATATCTTTTAAAGATCCTGCTATCACTTTCTTTTTAGTATATAACCAGAAATGGAATTTCTGGGTCCTATGGTATTTCTATTTTTAACTTTTTTTTTTTTTTTGAGACAGTGTTTCACTTTGTCACACTTGGTGGAGTGCCATGGTGTCATAGCTGACAGCAATCTCAAACTCTTGAGCTGAAGAAATTCGCTTGCCTCATCCTCCCAAGTAGCTGGGACTACAGGTGCCCACCATACCACAACACCCAGCTATTTTTATTTATTAATTATTTTTTTCTTATTGTTGGGGATTCATTGAGGGTACAAGAAACCAGGTTACACTGATTGCATTTGTTAGGTAAAGTCTCTCTTACAATTGTGTCTTGCCCCCATAAGGTGTATCACACACCAGACCCCACTACCTTCCCTCCTTCCCTCTCTTCGCTCTTCCCTTCTCCCACCCCCTCTCTCCTTTCCTCTCTCTGCTCTTCCTTTCCTCATCCCCCAGCCCCCTTCTCTCTCTCTCTGCTCTCCCCTTACCCTGCCCCTCACCATGTACTAGGTCATTAATTGTCTTCATATCAAAATTGAGTACATAGGATTCATGCTTCTCCATTCTTGTGATGCTTTACTAAGAATAATGTGTTCCACTTCCATCCAGGTTAATACAAAGGATGTAAAGTCTCCATATTTTTTAATGGCTGAATAGTAAGTATTCCATGGTATACATATACCACGGCTTGTTAATCCATTCCTGGGTTGGGGGCATTTAGGCTGTTTTCACATTTTGGCGATTGTAAATTGAGCTGCAAAAAACAGTCTAGTGCAAGTGTCCTTATGGTAAAAGGATTTTTTTCCTTCTGGGTAGATGCCCAGTAATGGGATTGCAGGATCAAATGGGAGGTCTAGCCTGAGTTCTTTGAGGGTTCTCCATACTGCCTTCCAAAAAGGTCATATTAGTTTGCAGTCCATGAGCAGTGTAAAAGTGTTCCTTTCTCTCCACATCCATGCCAGCATCTGCAGTTTTGAGATTTTGTGATGCAGGCCATTCTCACTGGGGTTAGATGATATCTCAGGGTTTTGATTTGCATTTCTCTAATAATTAGGGGCAATGAGCATTTTTTCATATGTTTGTTAGCCATTCATCTGTCTTCTTTAGAGAAGGTTCTATTCATGTCTCTTGCCCATTTATATATGGGATTGTTGGCTTTTTTCATGTGGATTAATTTGAGTTCTCTATAGATCCTAGTTATCAAGCTTTTGTCTGATTAAAATATGTGAATATCCTTTCCCATTGTGTAGGTTGTCTATTTGCTGTGGTTGTTGTCTACTTAGCAATACAGAAGCTTTTCAGTTTAATTAAGTCCCATTTGTTTATTTTTGTTGTTGTTGCAATTGCCAGGGCACTCTTCTTCATAAAGACTTTCCCCAGGCCAATATCTTCCAGTGTTTTTCCTCTGCTTTCTTTGAGGATTTTTATCATTTCATGTCTTAAATTTAAGTCCCTTATCCATCTTGAATCAATTTTTGTGTGTGGAGAAAGGTGGGGGTCCAGTTTCAGTCTTTTACATGTGGATATCCAGTTCTCCCAGCACCATTTATTGAATAGGGATTCTTTCCCCCAGTGTATGTTCTTGTTTGGTGTATCAAAGATTAGGTGGTTATAAGATGTTAGTTTCATTTCCTGGTTTTCTATTTGATTCCAAATGTCTATGTCTTTTTTTGGCACCATTATTATGCTGTTTTGAGCACTATGGCTTTGTAATACAGCCTAAAATCTGGTATGCTGATGCCCCAGCTTTGTTTTTATTACTAAGAACTGCCTTAGTGACAGTGCCTGCGGGTCAAAGGGGTAGGGCACTGGCCCCATGTGCTGGAGGTGGCAGGTTCAAACCCAGTCCTGGCCACAAACAAACAAACAAAAAAAAAAAAACTGACTTAGCTATATGGTTTTTTTCTGGTTCCATACAAAATGCAGAATCATTTTTTCCAACTCTTAAAAGTATGATGTTGGTATTTTAACAGGGATGGCATTGAATCTGTAGATTGCTTTGGGAAGTATAGACATTTTAACAATGTTGATTCTTCCCACCCATGAGCACGGTACGTTTTTCTATTTGTTAATATACTCTGCTATTTTATTTCTTAGGGTTTACAATTTTCTTTATAGAGGCCCTTCACCCAAATTGAAAACAAACAAACAAAAAAATCATTCAGAAAATTAATGAAACAAGGAGTTGGTTTTTTTAGGAAATAAATAGATAAACCTTTGGCCAGACTAACTAGAAATATAAAAGTAAAATCTCTGGTAACCTCAATCAGAAATGATAAAGGTTAAATAACAACAGATGCCACAGAGATACAGGAGATTATCTCTGGGCAATGCCTGTGGCTCAGTGAGTAGGACGCTGGCCCCATAAACCAAGGGTGGCGGGTTTGAACATGGCCCTGGCCAAACTGCAATAAAAAAATAGCCAGGCATTGTGGTTTGAATCTGCAACTGGTACTCAGGATTACAGGTGTGAGTCACTGAGCCTGGTCCTCTATTTTCCCAGCTACTTGAGAGGCTGAGGCAAGAGAATCTTCTAAGCCCAAGAGCTGGAGGTTGCTGTGAGCTGTAATGCCACAGCATTCTACCAAGGACAACAAAGTGAAACTGTCTCAAAAAAGAGAGAGAGAGAGAGAGAGAGAGAGACTATCTCTGAATATGACAAGACACTGTATGTCCAGAAATTTGACAATGTGAAGGAAATGAATCAGTATTTGGAATCACACCCTCTCCCTAGACTTAGCCAGGAAGAAATATATATCCTGAACAGACCAATTTCAAGCACTGAGATCAAAGAAACAATAAAAAAATCTCCCAACAAAAAAATGCCCTGGTCCAGATGGCTTCACACCAGAATTCTATCAAACCTTCAAAGAAGAGCTTGTTCCCATACTGCAGAAATTATTCCAAAAAATCGAGGAGGAAGGAATCTTCCCCAACACATTCTATGAAGCAAACATCGCCCTGATACCAAACCAGGAAAAGACCCAACTAAAAAGGAGAACTTCAGACCAATTTCACTAATGAATATAGATGCAAAAATTCTCAACAAAATCCTAGCCAATAAATTACAGCTTATCATCAAAAAAGTCATACATCATGATCAAGTAGGTTTCATCCCAGGGATGCAAGGCTGGTTTAACATATGCAAGTCCATAAACGTTATTCACTATATCAACAGAAGCAAAAACAAAGACCATATGATCCTTTCAATAGTTGCAGAAACAGCATTCGATAAAATCCAGCATCCTTTTCTAATTAGAACACTGAAGAGTATATGCATAGGTGGCACATTTCTTAAACCAATTGAAGCTATCTATGACAAACCCACAGCTAATATTTTACTGAATGGAGTAAAACTGAAAGCTTTTCCACTTAGAACTGGAACCAGACAAGGCTGTCCTCTGTCACCATTACTATGCAACATAGTGCTGGAAGTTTCTAGCCAATACAATCAGGGAAAAGAAGGAAATAAAGGGCATCCAAATGGGAACAGAGGAGGTCAAACTCCCTCTCTTTGCCAATGATATGATCTTATACTTAGAGAATCCCAAAGACGCAAACACAAGACTCCTGGAAGTCATAAAAAAATACAATAATGGTGTGGCGCCTGTGGCTCAAAGGAGTAGGGTGCGGGCCCCATATGCTGGAGGTGGTGGGTTCAAACCCAGCCCCGGCCAAAAACTGCCAAAAATAAAAAAATACAATAATGTCTCAGTATATAAAATCAATGTCCACAAGTCAGTAGCCTTTGTATACGCCAATTAACAGACAAGATGAGAGGCTAATTAAGGACACAACTCTTCACCATAGCTTCAAAGAAAACACCCAGCTATTTTTTTCCCTCCCACAGGTGCCACCCAACACCCAGCTATTTTTAGAGATGAGGTCTCACTCTGGCTTGGGCTGGTCTGGAACCTGTGAGCTCAGGCAATCCACCCACCTTGGCCTCCCAGAGGGGCAGGATTACAGGTGTGAGTCACTGAGCCTGGCCCTCTATTTTTAATGTTTTCAGGAATGGCCATACTGTTTTCCACAGTGGTTGGACCACTGAGCACAAGGGTTTCAGTTTCTTCACATCCGAACCCACACTCATTATTTTCTATTTTTTGCTTGATAGTAGCTATCTAAATGAGTTTGAGGTGGTATCTCTGTAGCTTTGATTTACATTTCCCTAATAAGTAGTGACATTGAGCATCTTTTCATGTGATTATTAAGCACTGTATATCTTCTGTGAAGGAATGTCTATTCAAGTCCTTTGCCTGCTTTTGAATCTGGTTGTCTGCTGCTTCTGTAAAATTATTTTGGTTATCCAGTCAGTGTCCCTTGAGATTCCATATGAAATTTGGGGGTGGGGGGTTCTATTTCTGCAAAAAAACCAAACCAACACCTAAAAAGGGAAAATATAAGAAGCACTGCTGAAATTCACACCGTAAGGTCAGGGACTCACCAAAACAACAAGACCTAATCACACAAATATATAATGCTTCCCTTCTAACCACACCTACCACTATCCTTGTAGGAGTAAATGACTCTCATAGGAGGAAGGGGACAGAAAATAATACATTTGACACTTAGATCATCTATTCAGGTACCTCTTGGTACCTAATCCTGACCCTTGCCCTATTTTGATGATAAATGACAAGTCCAGTCACAGCCTACAAAGGGCATGATAACCAGGTACTTCATCCAGTAACCCAGCTAGACAAGGAAAAGTACAAATTGAGAGGGGAAAGGAAGAGCCAAGGATGAGTAGTAGAGGAGGGAGATGATGATACCAGTTGCAGATTCAAAACAAGCTGTGGCAGCAGGAGTTGTGTGGTGGGTCCCAAACCTTCCTCTTGTTTTCCTGAGAAAGGAGGCCCATCAGGATCCCAAAAGAACCATTCCAGAACTTAAGAAGCAAATGGATCTGAGCAGCAGAAGGGTTGGACTGTACTGGAAACTTGTGTTGTGCTGCCCAGATTGCCCCATTCAGAACTAAAACACTAATTCCTGGCTGGGCACCCATAGCTCAGCGGTTAAGGCACTAGCCACATGCTCCGGGGCTGATGGATTCAAACCCGGCCCAGGACTGCTAAACAAAAACAAAAAATAGCCAGGTGCTGTGGCAGGCACCTGTAGTCCCAGCTACTAGGGAAGCTGAGGTTAGAGAATTGCTTGAGCCCAAGAGTTTGACGTTGTTGTGAGCTATGACACCACAGCACTCTACCAAGGGTGACAAAGTGAGATTCTGTCTCAATTTAAAAATAAATAAATAAAACACTCATCCCCCAAGCTGCTAGGAAGTTGACAAGTCCCATTATGGGAACTTCCTTAGGCTGAAGTCAGTAAACTCATCCAAAGTTATGCCCCTTTCCTGGTCAAAGTGTGGGTATATAGGTCTGGCCAACTTGCTACAATATGGCACATCTCTGCAAAGCCATGTTAGCTTGAGCTCCCTGTGAGACTGGGCTTTGTTCAGACTGCATAAGCTCAACTTTTCTTTCTACCCACTCCCATTCCCTTCATTCTGCCATAAATGTTGATGCAGAGGATCCCCCCCCCCCGCCCGGTAAACTTCCCATGTGCAGAGAGAGAGACAGGGACAGACAGACACAAAAAGAGACATAGAAGAGTGCAAAGCTGACAATAATTTTTCTTACCTATGTGCTTGAAGCCCATGGGAGCACTATTTGAACAATATTGGTCAAAAACATTTTTTGTCTGCTTTGCTTTCATACAATTCACTGCCAGCTCTCAATCCACAGAAACAGGTGGGCATTCTTTCTTTCTTTGGGATGACTTCATTCTCTCACTACTTTCCTTTCTGTCTCCCCCCTCATCATCTCTTCTCTCATTCTCTCTCTCCTTCTAAAATATAAAATAAACTTGTACATTTACATCCTTAAAAAAAAAAATCTATGGAACAGACACCTGAAAAAAGATGGCGGCTGAGTAACAGCTTCTGTGCAACTGGGCGCAGTGAGAGTGGCGAGAGAAGACTCAGGCATCTCTGGCCAGTGGGTTTTTCCCAGAGGCTTCCCTTTGGTGACACAGGAAGCTGGTGAAAGACTTATGGACCCCACCAGGAGGACAGAAGCAGTGGAAAACTGGCAAATAGTAGGTGCGTTTGTTCAGTCAGAGGCTGCCCGCAGCTTTACCCATAACAACAGCAAGACTAGAAGCAGGAAAAGCCTTACCTGTGGGACGTTTTGGTTTTCTTGGACTTAGGCACTCAATTGAACTTCCTTGAGAGATTTGGGGTCGATGTGTAGAGACGACTTTGGGCATTGTCTGGGGCCCCAGTCTGAGCTGCTGAGCCAGAAAGGAGCTAATATCATTCAGCTGTGGGCTGCCTGCACAGCTGCTGTGGGAGAGCTGCCACTGTGTGGTGCAGCACGGAGATCAGCCAGGAGACCTTGGGTGAGCAATCTACTCTGTTTCCCCGAAAATAAGACATCTTCTGAAAATAAGACCTACTTACAGGAAAGATGAGACGTCCCCTGAAAATAAGATCTAGCGCATCTTTGGGAGCACACCTTAAAATAAGACACTGTCTTATTTTTGGGGAAACAGGGTAGTGACTGAGCTGCCCTAAGGTGGGGACTGAAATGCTGGGGAAGTGTGGAGATCCAAGTGTGGCAGATTAACAGCCTTGGCTCTCAGGGACATAGTGGGAGTCTGGACTTGGCGCACTGGATAAGCAGGCAGCCACACCAGGAGAGATCCCAGGGTTAAGTGCTTTACTTGGAAAGCGTCTGCTTGGCCAAGGTTCATAGTTTGGAGTGTCTTTTAAGTGAGCTGAGGAGACTTTTGGGCTCCCAAGCCTGCGGGGTCTGAGAGATCAGCAGAGGCCTTCAATCTCCATCTCGTACAGCTGCATCAACATTGTGATTAACTTCCTATGCCCCAGAAGATCACCTGTTGCCTGGACACTATTCAGAAAGATATATATATTGTTTGGTTCTTTGATTTGGGGGGTTTTGGGTTTTGGGGGGTTTGGTGTGTTTGTTTGTTTTTTTCTTAATTTCAACATTTTTCATTGGCATTTTTCTTGTGTTTTTTTTTTCTTTTCCCCCCCACTATTCTATTTTAAATACAAGCTTCCATTTTTGCCTTCTTTAACAATTAGAATTTCATTTTTGCCAGTGTTTCTGCCCCTATTATTTGTCCCCCCCCCAGTGTTATCCCATAGGGGTTCTTGATTGTTTTGGTTTGATTCATAGTATTTTTGGCTTTCCTCTCTACTTGGTGGAGGTGGGGTACTGTGTCTGATCTGGTTGGCAAAGAACTGTTGACCTCAAGGGAATCAGCCAACCCAGCACCCCCAGAGGTTGGGTGTCTTCAAGGTTGGGTCATAGTACCCTACTATACACCTATATTACTCCTGTTTCTTTCTTTTGGTGCCTTTCTCTTTTTTCTTTCTTTTTAAAATCTTTTTTCCCTTCTTGCATTTCAATTTTCTCATCCTTCTGGTCCCATTCCAAAAGAACTCATTAAAGTTTTAAAGAGCAAGAAGATGTGAAAGGATAATTAGGGTAAGAAAACAGATATAAGAAAGCACTCATGAAGAAGAATCAGCAGGAAAACCCTGGTAACATGAAATACCAGTCCAGAGTAACCCCTTCTAGGGATTGCAAGGTAGCTACAGCAGAGGACTCCTCCTATAAAGAAATGTTAGAAATGGCAGAAGGGGAATTTAAAATACAGATGATGAAAACAATGAAGGAAATTGGTGAGAAAGTGGAAAAAATCAGAAAACAATGAACGAAATTGCTGAGAAAGTGGAAAACAATAAAAAAAAATGAAGGAAATTGCTGAGAAAGTAGAAAACGATCACAAAACAATGCAGGAAATTGCTGACAAAGTGGAAAATAACCAAAAGGAAATCCAAAACCAGAATCAAATAAGAGTTGAATGATACGAAGAATATAGAAAGGATATAGCAGAGCTGAAGGAGATGAAGCAGTCAATTAGGGAACTTAAGAATGCATTAGAAAGTATCAACAGATTAGATCAGGGGTCCTCAAACTTTTTAAACAGGGGGCCAGTTCACTGTCCCTCAGACCATTGGAGGGCCGGACTACAGTTAAAAAAAAAACAAAAAAACTATGAACAAATTTCTATGCACACTGCACATATCTTATTTTGAAGTGAAAAAACAAAATGGGAACAAATACAATCACACCCCCTCATGTGGCCCACGGGCCATAGTTTGAGGACCCCTGGATTAGATCATGCAGAAGAAAGAATCTCAGAGGTAGAGGATAAAGCTCTTGAGATAATCAGATAGTTAAAGAGGCAGAAAAGAAGAGAGAGAAAGCAGAATGTTCACTGACAGAAATATGGGACTCTATGAAGTGTTTAAACATATGAGTTATAGGTATTACAGAAGGGGAAGAAGAATGCCCCAGAGAAATGGAAGCCATTCTAGAGAATAGTATAAATGAAAATTTCCCAAATATCACCAAAGATTCTGACATACTACTTCCAAAGGGATATCGGTCCCCTGGTCACCTCAATTCAAATAGAGCTTCTCCAAGGCACATTGTAATGAATCTATCTAAAATCAAGACAAAAGTAAAATTTTGCAAGCTGCCAGGAGTAAGTGCCAGTTGACCTACAGGGGAAAATCCATCAGGGTGACCGCAGACTTCTCTAATGAAACTTTTCAAGCCAGAATACAATGGTCATCTGTCTTTAATCTACTTAAACAGAACAACTTCCAGCCCAAAATTCTATATCCCGCTAAGCTAAGCTACAAAATTGACGAAGAAATCAAATCTTTTATTGATATGCAAACATTGAAGAAATTTGCCACAACAAGACCAGTTTTACAGGAAATATTTCAACCTGTTCTACACACTGATCATCACAATGGACCTTCAGCAAAGTAAACACCCAGAAATTAAAGGACAGAACCTAGTTTCCATGATGATGCAAAAGACAAAACTAAGCAATGGACTTTCACAAAATAAGATGAATAGAACGCTACCACACTTATCAATTATCTCAATAAATGTCAATGGCTTGAATTCCCTACTGAAGAGGCATAGATTGGCTGATTGGATTAAAAAACAGAAGCCATCTATTTGCTATCTGCAGGAAACACACCTCACATCAAAAGACAAATTAAAACTCAGAGTTAAAGGTTGGAAGTCAAATTTTCAGGCAAATGGAATTCAGAAGAAAATAGGGGTTGCAATCTTGTTTTCAGATACATGTAGATTTAAAGCAACTAAAGTTAAAAAAGACAATGATGGTCATTTCACATTGGTCAAGGAAAAAATACAACAAGAAGACATTTCAATTCTCAATATTTATGCACCCAATTTAATTGCTTCCAGATTCTTGAAACAGACCTTGCTTAATTTGAGTAATATGATATCCTATAACACCATAATAACGGGGGACTTCAACACCCCTCTCTCAGAGCTGGACAGATCCTCTAAACATAAATTAAACACATGTTAGAGATTTAAATGAGACCCTAGAACAACTGGGCTCAATAGACATATATAGAACACTCCATCCGAAAGATAAAGAATATACCTTCTTCTCATTGTCCCATGGAACTTTCTCCAAAATTGATCATATCCCAGGATACAAAACAAACCTCAACAGAATCAAAAGAATTGAAATTCTACCTTGTGTCTTCTCAGACCACAAGGCGCTAAAAGTGGAACTCAACTCCAACAAAAATGCTCAACCTCACACAAAGGCATGAAAGTTAAACAACCTTATGCTGAATGACAGTTGGGTGCAGGAAGAAATAAAAAAGGAAGTCATTAACTTCCTTGAATATAACAACAATGAAGACACAAGTTACCAAAACCTATGGGATACAGCAAAAGTAGTCCTGAGAGGAAAATTTATCTCTTTAGAAGCCTACATTCAAAAAACAGAAAGAGAGCACATCAACAAAGTCACAAGCCATCTGATGGAATTGGAAAAAGAAGAACAATCTAAGCCTAAACCTAGCAGAAGAAAAGAAATATACAAAATTAAATCAGAGATTAATGAAATTGAAAACAAAAGAATCATTCAGAAAATTAATGAAACAAGGAGTTGATTTTTTGAACAAATAAATAAAATAGATAAACTTTTGGCTAGACTTACTAGAAATAAAAAAGTAAAATCTCTAGTAACCTCAATCAGAAATGACTGAGGGATTGATCCCTGTGAATTGAATAGTGACTAATTCTCACATAAATTGGATTTAATTTTGACCAAAGTACATTATTTAAACATTAATTTTTAATTCAACTTGTTAATATGTTGTTTAGGATATTGCATCCTCATTTATAAGTGACACATGTTTGTAATATCCCCTTTATAATAATATATTTTTTTCAATTTTAATATAAGGTGTACCTAGATCAAGTAGAATGATTTTGAAGCATTTCTTCTTTTTCTATTGTCTATAAGATTTGGCATGATCTGTTTTTCAAAATTATCTGTTACTTTTATTTATAAATGTTAGATGTCTATTTTCTGAGACTTAAAAAAAATAATGTTAACTGATGACTCCATACTGAACCTCAGAGTCAAAGCATTCTATAATAGACATACTCTTATTTGACAATGTGAATGTTATTTTCTTTGCATTATTATTATTATTGCTGCTTAATATTTCGATGTAGCAATTGTCTGATTCCTTTTCTGAATATATTTATGTTCGTTCGTTACATAAGAGGTTTTTGTTTCTAGTCCTTATTTTAAACATTGTTATTGTTATTAAAATTTAAGCCTTTTTAATTTTGTGAAGGCAAAAAAATAGAAACCTTAAAAACGCATATGTAAAAAAAAAACAGCTAAGTTTCTACAAAGACTTCTGCACACAAATATTCATAGCCACTTCAATTGTAATAGTTGAAAAGCAAAATCAAACCAAATTCATTTCAGTAGATTGAGCCATAATAAAGTGTTGTGTATCTAAAAAAGGAATAAAACATCTGTGGAAACACTGCCACATGATCTCAGCACTTGGGATTGGCAGAACATTGCTTAAAAAGCTGACAATTTACAATGCTCTATGGTGCTTTTCCTGAAAAGTGTAGGGGCAAGGCTTTAAGACTCCTTCATAAGGCACGGTCACTCTGCAGCTGCCAAAACCAAAGAAATGCTGTGGTAAGTGAAGGAAAATGCATCTGGGCACTGGTTGGGGTGAAACTGTCAGTCAGGTCCCCACAGTTGTGCCCTGTAGCAGTGATAAGGAGTGTGACCCAGAAACAGTATGTTCAAATTATATATTTCAGTAAAAAATAACAATGTATCATCAGGTTGCAGATGTAGCACAGCCCACTCCTTGAATTTACAGGAGCCACACCCAACAGGAACTGTGGGGAATGGTCAAAAGGGGAGGGAGATACAGAGAGATGCACCAGATGGATGGCTGCTCAGTGAAGGAGGCTCTGTGACTCCTAGATGATGTCAAAGACAAAGAAGAAGGGATTAACTGAGATGGAGATTTCCTCTTCACAAAGGTAAAATACAGAAGCATTCTTGGAGACAAGATGGCTGACTGAAGCCAGCTTTCCACAGAGGGTCCCATCCAGAAGGAGAGTTAAAGGACAGAAATTTAGCTAGTAACTTGGTGGATTAGAGTTGCACCAAGAGAGAAGGTTGAAGAACACACATCAACCCTGCTGAGGTGAGCTGCAACCTCAAGGATACACACAAAAGGTACAAAATCCATCATCAAGAGGACGGGAGTCCTCTCCCCCATGAGAACGGCTCAGAGTACTCCATAAACAAATGAACAAAGTTCAAAAGTCCTCCCATTATAATCCATGGGAGAGACCCTCTAAAAACTGAATCTACTTCCCCTACTAGGGTGCCATGGCACTCTCCTGCCAGGCATACAACTGTGTAAAACTGTATATATTCTCTACCTGCAATTCTGAACTCCCAGCACTCCCCTCCACTCTCACTCTGAGGCCTGGAGGTCTGTCCCCCAGGAGTCCAGATTCTTGGGTGTTTTCTCGAGAGGTGTGGACAGGGCCTGGACTGCTGCTGGTCAGTGATGATTCCGTGGCATGGGAGTGAGGAGAGGATGGTCAGCTGAGAGGGATCCACACAGGAGTGGTGGTGCCCTGAGGCTCAGATGCCGCGGACCACCGTGCCGAGGGTGCGGCACTCAGAGCAGCAGCCGTTATTGGCAACAATAGGGCTCACCCCTGGATATTCCAGAGTCACAACCCCTGTCTCTCTGGGCAACTGGAGGAGGCCGGGCATCTTCTCAGGTGGCAACCACTGGCGGAACAGATCTGGGACAGAAACACAGGCCCCATGAGTAAAGGGTTTGCCTGAGGCAGTATCGGCCTGGGTGGAGTGCAGGGAATAGAAAAACGCATGCACGGTGCCGGCAGACTCCCAAGGCGGGGCTGACCTAGAGGACTGCTTTACTGAGCCTAAGATGCACCTGGCCCTCAGGGGATCATCAGCCTAGACAAAGGAGGGCAGGAGGCTACAACTGACAGCTAATAGTGCTGTGAACACAAACTACCATGCAGCAGCAAAGACAGGGTCTGAGGCGCAGGTTCTGGGAACTCAAAACAGCTTCTCTTCTGCAGGGAAATTTAGCTGGGACAGAAATAAATTCCACAAAGTTGTTCTGTTCTGTGAGTAACATCGATCAGGGGTGGGGCTGGAACTGAATGAACAGCCCCAGCCTCTATCAAGCACCCAAGGTTGGCAAGCCTCACCTCCCCCTGCCGGATAGTGGTAGAGAGCAATAGCCTGGCTGAGGAGATATAGATATCCTTATGATTCAGGCAGGTACAAACCCCAAGAGTATCTGCTCATTGGAGGCAATTGTGTCAGAGACCTGCGTGGTTATCAGTGACTAGGTGTGACAGTGGTGCAAGGTGGGGAAGGAGGCATCAACCTTCACAGACTAATCTATTTGCTGGGTGGGTTCCCTGACCTCATGGAGCACTGGAGCAAGTCATATTTGAGTTGTCAGCAGACCCCTGTGATCTAGTTGCCAGAGACCATTTAAACTCCTCCACCTGAGAAAGATGCTGACTGAGACAATTGATTTGGACCCTTTGAACTGAGCCAATCACCCGAGGACTATCCAAGTGGTGCCCTGGGTGTGTGGTTGTGGGAAGGTTTGATTTTCCTTTTCTGATTGTTGCCTGTAGGGGGTGGGGTGACTTAATTGCTGGTATTTCTCCACACCTGAGACTTCAACCCAGAGTAACGGTTTCACTAGGGTTGGACAGACACCAGCTAAAAACAAGACAGAGCCACTTAGCCCCACCACACCAAGCAGGTCCCCAGTTTCTCAGGCTGTAGCATGTATGGGTCCTCGGCAAAGCTCCAGGAGAAAAGGTACAGACACCAGTCCCCCTTTTAGCCAAAGGGCTGGTTAATCACTATGCCTGGAGCCCTGAACCCAACTTTTCTTTATCCACTCACCTAGTCAAACAAGGTAAAATAATCATGGGGTGGAATCAGCAGAAAACCTCAGGTAACATGAATAACCAGAGTAGATCAATCCCCTCTAGGAAAGATATGGCAGATGTAACTGAAGATCCCATTCATAAACAGATGGCAAAGATGGCAGAAATCAAATTCAGAATTTGGATTGCAAACAAGATTAATAGAATGGAGGAGAGGCGGAGCATGATGGCGGACGGGACGGATGTGTAGCCTGCCTCTCCCAAGTCATCAGGTGAGAGGAAGAGGGGTCTGGACCTTTCCCGTGCGTAGATTATTGGTGTGGACAGACAGCTAGAGACGCTCAGCAAATTGGCGGATTGCTGTATATGAGGGGTAATTTAAAACCACAGACTCTGTTGTAGAGATTTTTCCCTGTTTGGCCATGCTGGCCAGCAGGCCCCTCCCTTATGGAGGACAGCAGCTTGCAAATACTGGCAAAATCCAATTGATGAAAATTTATTCCTGAGCTGAGGGTGGCACCCAAAAGGAGAGCCACTCAAAACCACAGGGAGCTGGGAAACCTGATGGAAAATTGAAGGGAAGGGATCCCACATAGGAAACAGACATTTTGAACTATCTGAAATGGCAGACACCTTCCCCCAGAACAACAGGAGTGATTAAATAGACCAGAGCATTCCTGGTGGGGAATGTTGTAGGGGGCTGCCAGTTCAGGCGGCGTGGTGAACTGGCGGGTTCCAATTCAAAAGGGAAACTCTGAACCAAAAAACTGAGAATAAGGTCCCCGAGCACTCCAGCCACAGGAACAGGCTGCAGCTGCGGGACCCTTCAGCAGCCGTGCAAGCAGGCAGCTTCACCCTCCCCCACAGCCGATTGTAGTCGCCAGTCTGCAGGAGAAAATGGGAGCAGAGTGGAAAGATTTGTGAAGCATGGACTCCTGCACTGAGTGGGGAGGTCGGATAGGAATGCTGTCTGGAACAGAGCAGCTGAGGTTGCACAACAGTTAGGTGACAAACTTTTACAGAAACTCCAAAATGGGATCAGTGAGGTAGGGTGGTAACCATGGTAACAGTATAAACTGTGAATCAGGTATAAGCCTGGGAACCACTCACAGCGCCACCTGGTGTCCAGAAAGTATATTGCATTATAAATATATTCCTATGAAAGTTGATCCCTACATCATATAGATGTATATTTCTACATGTATACAAGAATAATATTTTTGTGGTTGGTGCCTTTTTTTTCTTTTCTCTTTTTTGTTCTGTTTTTTCCTCACAATTTTCCTGCAGGAGCTATTGTTAATTTTTTATTATTTTTTATTTCTATTTTTTCTATTTTTAATTTCTCCTTTCTTCTTTCTTTAATTTTTTTATGAACTCCACTTCTTTTCCTTTTTTTCTCAATTATTTCACGATTATCACTATTTTTAT
Source organism: Nycticebus coucang (assembly GCF_027406575.1). NCBI lineage: Eukaryota > Metazoa > Chordata > Mammalia > Primates > Lorisidae > Nycticebus > Nycticebus coucang. Next base: position 186,266,129 of record NC_069804.1, read on the forward strand.
TGTAGTTATTTTGTTGTTGTTGTCGTGGGTGTTGTCTGAATGTCTATGTCTCTCTGTCTGTTTGTGCATCTATGGGCTCGTGTGTCTGGTAGCCTTTGAATCTGTTTATTTGCTCATTTGGTCTCAATGAGCTTGGTGTTATGACCTGCAATTCTGAGCTCCAGCACTCCCCTCCACTCTCACTCTGAGGTCTGGAGGCCTGTCCCGCAGGAGTCCAGATTCTTGGGTGATTTCTTGAGAGGTGTAGACAGGACCTGGACTGCAGCTGGACAGTGCTGATTCTGCAGCACGGGAGTGAGAAGACAACGGTCAGCTGAGAGGGAATCACGCCAGAGTGGCAGTGCCCAGAGGTGCAGAGCAGCAGCCGTCTTTAGCAATAACAAGGCCCACCCCCGGATATCCCAAAGCCACTCCCCCTATCTCCCTGGGCAACCAGAGGAGGCCGGGCATCTTCTCAGATGGCAACCACTGCGGAACAGATCTGGGATTGAAACACAAGCCTCGTGAGTAAAGGGTTTGCCTGAGGCGGTACTGGCTTTGGTGGAACATGGGGACCAGAAAATGCACGCTCAGAGCTGGGAAACTCCCAGGGTGGGGCTGACCCAGAGGACAACTTTACTGAGCCTAAGATGCACCCAGCCCTCAGGGCATCATCAGCCTGTAGACAAAGGAGGACAGGAGGCTAGAGCTGACAACTAACCATGCTGCGAATACAAACCTGCAGGAGTAAAGACAGGGCCTGAGGCAAAGGTTCTGGAAACTCAAATCAGCCCCTCTTCTGCAGAGGAATTTAGCAGGGACAGAAACAAACTCCCACAGCAGTTTGATGCCAGTAACATCAAACAAGGGTGGGGCTGGAACTGAGTAAACACCCCCCAGTCTCCATCAAGCACCGGAGGTTGACCGGCCTGAACGCCCCCTGCTGGCAGAAACAGAGACCAGCAGCCTGGCTGAGCAGATATAGACTTCCTTGTGATTTAGGCAGGTACAAACCTCTGGAGTATCTGCTCACTGGAGGCAATTGACTGGGTCACAGCCCTGTGGGGCAAGCATTGACTGGGTGTGACAGAGCTGCAAGGTGGGGAAGGAGGCATCAACCTTCCCAGACTAATCTATTTCCTGGGTGGGTCCTCCGGACTTCACGGAGCACTGGAGCAAGTCATATTTGAGTTGTCAACAGACCCCTGCATTCCAGTGGCCAGAGACCTTTTAAACGCTCCCACCTGACACAGGTGCTGACTGAGACAATTGATTTGGACCTTTTAAACTGAGCCAATCGCCTGAGGACAATTCGAGTGGTGCCCTGGGTGTGTGGTTGTAGGAAGGTTTGATTTTCCTTTTCCTATTGTTGCCTGTGGGGGGTGTGGTGACATAATTGCTGGTATTTCTCCACAGCTGATACTTCAACCCAGAGTAACTGTTTCACTAGGGGTGAACAGAGACCAGTTGAAAACAACAGAACCACTTAGCACCACCACATCAAATAGGTCCCCAACATCTCAGGCCATAGCACTGCACAGGTCCTTCACAGGGCTCCAGCAGAAAAATCAAATGGTATAAAGTAATCATGGGGTGCAATCAGCAGAAAAACTCTGGTAACATGAATAACCAGAATAGATCAATCCCCCCAAGGAAAGATATGGCAGATGTAACTGAAGATCCCATTCATAAACAGCTGGCCGAGATGTCAGAAATTAAATTCAGAATTTGGATTGAAAACAAGATTAACAGAATTTAGGAAAATTTGGAATTAGAAATCTGAAGAACAATTCACAAGTCAGAATTAGAAATCTGAGGTGAAATTCAAAAATTGTCTCAAAAATTTAATGAATTTAAAGACAAAACCACCAAAGATTTTGACACACTGACGCAGACCTCAAAGTTCTGAAAAACACAGTATAATACCTCAGTAACAGAGTGGAGCAGGAAGAAGAAAGGATTTTTGACATTGAAGACAAGGCATTTGAATGCTCCAAAACTCTCAAAGAAAAAGAGAAATGGAGAACAAAAACAGATCATTCTCTCAAGGAGCTCTGGGATAATTTGAAGAAGGCTAATATCTGCCTCATTAGAATCCCTGAAAGTGATGAAGTGGCCTCTCAAGGCACAGAGGCCCTTCTCCATGAAATTATGAAATAAAATTTTCCAGATATATCAAGAGATTCTGAAATTCAGACAGTAGACAGTTTCAGAACCCCAGCACGACTCACTCCGAATAAGACATCTCCCAGGCATATTATAATTAACTTCACTACTGTCAATATGAAGGAGAAACTTCTGAAAGCAGCTAGATGCAAGAAATCTATTACATACAAAGGGAAGAATATTAGAATGACTGCAGATCTCTCTTCTGAAACCTTTTGAAGCCAGAAGAGGGTGGTCATAGACTTTTAATCTCCTAAAGCAAAATAAATTTCAAACCGAATCCTATATCCAGCTAAACTGAGTTTCATTTATGATAGAGAAATTAAATACTTTAATGACATTCATATGTTGAAGAAATTTGCCATAACCAAACCAGTTCTCCAGGATATTCTCAGACCTATCCTCCATAATGACCACCCCAATCCTCTACCAAAAAAATAAACTCACTCAGAAACTTTTGATCAAACTCCAACTTCCACAATGGCGAAAGGATTAAAATTGTCCACTGGACTTTCGAAAAACTCGATACCCAAAATTTTACCAGACCTATCAATATTCCCATTAATGTGAACGGCTTAAACTGTATTCTAAAGAGGCACAGGTTAACAGACTGGATACAAAAACTCAGGCCAGATATTTGCTGCATACAAGAGTCACATCTTACTTTAAAAGATAAATATAGACTCAGGGTGAAAGGATGGTCGTCCATACTTCAGGCAAATCAGAAAAAAGCAGGTGTTGCAATTCTATTTGCAGACACAATAGGCTTTAAACCAACAAAAATAAAGAGATAAGAATGGTGACTACATATTTCTTAAGGGTAAAACTCAATATGATGACATTTCAATTATGAATATTTATACACCCATCCAGAACGTGCCTCAATTTGTAAGAGAAACTCTAAAAGACATGAGCAACTTGATTTCCTCCAGCTCCATAATAGTCGGAGATTTCAACATGCCTTTGGCAGTGCTGGACAGATCCTCCAATAAGAAGCTAAACAAAGAAATTTTATATTTAAACCTAAACATCCAACATTTGGATTTAGCAGACATCTACAGAACATTTCATCCCCCCAAAACTGAATACACATACTTCTACTCAGCCCATGGAACATACTCCAAAATTGATCACATCTTAGGTCACAAGTCTAACCTCAGTAAATATAAAGGAATAGAAATTATTCGATGCATCCTCTTGGACCACCATGGAATGAAAGTTGAACTCAGTAACAACAGGAATCTGCACACTCATATAAAAACATGGAACTTCAATAACCTTATGTTGAATGATAGCTAGGTCAGAGATGAGATTAAGAAGGAAATTACCAAATTTTTGGAACAAAATGACAATGAAGACACGAGTTATCTGAACCTCTGGGATACCACAAAGGCAGTCCTATGAGAAATTTATAGCACTGCAAGCCTTCCTCAAGAGAACGGAAAGAGAGGAAGTTAACAACTTAATGGGACATCTCAAGCAACTGGAACCCAGTAGAAGAAAAGAAATAACCAACATTAGAGCAGAATTAAATGAAACTGAAAACAAAAGAATTATACAACAGATCAATAAATCAAAAAGTTGGTTTTTTGTAAAGGTCAATAAATAGATAAACCTTCGGCTAACCTAAGCAGGAAAAAAAGAGTAAAATCTCTAATTTCATCAATCAGAAACGACAAAGATGAAATAACAACAGACTCCTCAGAAATTCAAAAAAACCTTAATGAATATTACAAGAAACTTTATTCTGAGAATTGTGATTCTAAAGGAAATTGACCAATACTTGAAAGCACGTCTTGACAGGGTCCTATATTTAGCCAGAATCAAAATGCCAGGAAGGCTATTTTAAAAAAATGAAGAAGAGAATTCTCTACAGTGGTGAGTAGTATATGTAAATGTAGCAGGTTAGCATCAGTTCACATGGAGAGAGTGGTAATCCACAGGCACAGAGGATATTAATGCCCCTCTGCAGTGTCTATCACCAGATTGGCTGAAAAGGCTCCTTACAACTGTGCATTGTTTTGAGCAGCCCTCTCAAGGACACTGACTGAGGGGGTCAAAAGTGCAGCTGACCTGATTCTCTCTCTGTTCCTTCCTCTCTCACATAGCCCTGTATTTCACTGCATTCCAGGATTTCGAGGATACCCATGAAAGCACATGGCTGCCATCTGAAGGCCATGACAAATCACTTTCTGTACTGGCTGAGGGCCAGGGCCAGGCACTGCACTGATAAGGATGTTCTTCCAGTAAAAATAGTTGATTCCAGAGGATGAATGAGGACACAAATAAGCTGCATGAACAGGTTTTTAGAGGCCCATCCCATCCATGCCTGCTATGCTGCCTGGACTGGCATAGCTGTGTGGTCAGGATCCTAGAAGAAAAAGGACTAGAAGATCAGTGACAAGTATGTGTGGAGTAGAGGCATATTACTGAGTGGACACAAAGTAGCAGGACCTTTATGTCATATATTAATGCCACTGGAAAGCATCCACTGTGGAAGAAGCATAAAACAATGGTTCTCAATGATGTTGCTGGGGGAGAGACAGCTGCATATTACTGCCCATCCCCAAGCATGGTAACACCCCCCCACTCTACTCTTCCTCTGGCCTACTAAACCTTTAGCCCCCAAATGCCCACATACACTCATAGCCTCTAATTAATGGACTCTAGAATTTAGCATCAGCCAGTCTCTGCACATACCATCCTAGTGCTGCCAAAATGTGATGTAAGTGGCTATCATAACAGGGAGAGAATTTATGTATGGACACAAAAGTGTGGGCTCCTACTGAGTAAGGCTGATCTAGCTACTTTTGCAACTGAAGTCCAATCTGCCAACAACAGAAATTAATGCTAAGTTCCCAACCTGGAGGTTAGCCAGCTTCTTGCTGGCCAGAGTCCATTGGACTCTTTCCATCCTAGAAAGAACAGTAATTTATTCTGTTAAGAAGAGATATAACCCAGGAGTGGGTTAGCCTTTCCTGAAGTAGCCTGCAGGGCCTCAGCCAGCATCAATATCTGAGCTCTTACAGAGGATTTGATTCACTAATCAGACCAGGGGAGTATTGTACAGTAAAAGAGGTTAGGGAATGTGCCTGTGACCACTGCATCCATGGTGGTATCACATGCCACCCTACCCAGAAGCTGTCAAAGGCATAGGTGAAGCTTTAGTTTGAAGGCAGGTCTTGGTGACGATGGGGGGCCAGCCTCCAAGTTTCTGTATATGTATCAACTCAAAGATGATTCTGGGTACCCAGTAAGAAGATGAATGTGGGAACAACTGACTGGCAATAAAGGAAACTGTGCTTATCACTCCTCCCAGTGGCCCACCTGGGGAGTCTGTGCCTCTTTCCATAGAGTCTATACTAGTTTGCAATTGCACCAACAGTATATAAGTATTCCTTTTTCTCCACAGCCAACTGAATTAGAGGCTATGGTGCCATGTGGCAATTTGGGCTAACAGAAGCCAAAGGATTAGCAGGCCAGAGGAAGAGTTGAGTTGTGGGTACTTTCATGCTTGGGGGTGGGCAGGCATATGCATGTGTCTATAGGTGAAAAGCCTATATGTCCCTGTGAGTGAGAGCCTGAGAGAGAGCAGTGATAGTTTCTTGCTTCACACAATAATGCTGGGGTCCAGGCTGCACTCAAACAATAAGTTGTTAAGTCTGAATGCTTTGGAGGTAAAAGTCCAGCCCCAGTGATAAGGCAAGAAGCTGATGCATTCAAGTCATGTCATCAGTAAGTCTAAAACTAGCAGAATGTGATTTAGCAAGATAAATCTCTGCCTCCAGGTGGTCATGGGCCTCCGGAGACGTGAGATAGATACCTTCTATCCCCTGCTCCAGTCTTGTGACATATCTGTCTGTGGGCAAACAGTAAACAACATGCTTTCTATTATTATTACAGTAGAAGAATGTATATCAGTTGATCAGTAGTCTAACAGGCTACAGGAAAAGGATGATTTGTTTTTTGTAATAGACCCCTGAAACCATTGTGTGATTATTGATTAATAGTGTGTACATACAGAACTGGCTATTTAAGCTGGTCAGAAATAAAGAAGTTTGCTATTTGCTACCAAGAGCTTATAGTCATTCTTTGCCCTATACTATTTCAAAAGCAGGTTTTACCAATGCATCATTGACCACCCAAACTGCCATTCACACAACATTTTGACGCAGCGAGCAGGGTGGAAAGAGACCAGGTCTGGGTGCACAGCAGGACGAACTTCGTGGAGACAGCACTGCCGGCTTCTTCAGGAACACTCTCCAGATGACTTCAGTGAACACTTAAGGTAGGCTTTGGACTTTGAAACCTGGCAGTTCTGGTCGTGCTGTAGGTATGCAAGATGTCAGGCACTGGCAAAGAATTATAATATGGGGAATGTTTAAAGTACTCAGACTTTAGAGGATCAATATGTTGCCTTACTTAAAACTTTGGTAGGCTCCATGAATATTCCAGTTAAAACTACAATTCTGAGTGAACTGTTCCAAGTAATGGTAAAGCACTGTTACTGGTTTTCACCAGAAAGAAAAGTTCAATTAAATATTAAAGTCTGGAAGAGAATTGGCAGAGCGTTAAGATGAGTGCACCAAAGAGGGGAATTTATTAGCAGAGACGTGTGGGGTGCCTTTCAATTGATTATGGTAGCATTAGAGCCATTTCAGTCTTGCTCTGAGACATCAAGCTCAGAAGCAGAGGACCTGCCTCCTTGGCTGCCTCCAGTGGCGGAGGAAGAGCCAGGGGAAGAACCTCCACAGCAGCTGATTTATGATGAGCCTATGAGGACCCCTGATCCTGACTGTCCAGTCAACTCTGCAAAAACAAAAAATCTCTGGTGATTCCGACAATGACCTCATAGATCTTGATAGTGACATTGAATGTCTCCTGACACCTCGTACACAGGATAATGGTATTAAAGAACTTAAAAGAATGTTAAGTGAGGGTCTACAAGATATTAATAAGAAAATCCAAGCCCTAGAGAAAAAGGGACAACACTCAGAGGCTCGCTATGCTACTGAGCCTTTTTCTCACCCCCCCTCTTCTGATTGCAGACTGCCTCCTATGGTTCCTCCAGTGCCTTCAGCTCCTAGACTGCCTGTCACAGCCTCTAAACAACCTTTAAAGTGGCAGGACTGCCCTTGGTCGCCCTCAGCCCCACCAGGAATATATCCAGTTTGGCATAATCCATCTGATTCTCGATTTGTGGCTAGATATCATCGTTTCCCAAGTGAGGCATCTACTTCTTTTTTTTTATTGTTGGGGATTCATTGAGGGTACAATAAGCCAGGTTACACTGATTGCAATTGTTAGGTAAAGTCCCTCTTGCAATCATGTCTTGCCCCCATAAAGTGTGACACACACCAAGGCCCCACCCCCCTCCCTCCTTCCCTCTTTGTTTCCCCCCCATAACCATAATTCTCATTAATTGTCCTCATATCAAAATTGAGTACATAGGATTAATGCTTCTCCATTCTTGTGATGCTTTACTAAGAATAATGTCTTCCACGTCCATCCAGGTTAATACGAAGGATGTAAAGTCTCCATTTTTTTTAATGGCTGAATAGTATTCCATGGTATACATATACCACAGCTTGTTAATCCATTCCTGGGTTGGTGGGCATTTAGGCTGTTTCCACATTTTGGCGATTGTAAATTGAGCTGCAATAAACAGTCTAGTACAAGTGTCCTTATGATAAAAGGATTTCTTTCCTTCTGGGTAGATGCCCAGTAATGGGATTGCAGGATCAAATGGGAGGTCTAGCTTGAGTGCTTTGAGGTTTCTCCATACTTCCTTCCAGAAAGGTTGTACTAGTTTGCAGTCCCACCAGCAGTGTAAAAGTGTTCCCTTCTCTCCACATCCATGCCAGCATCTGCAATTTTGAGATTTTGTGATGTGGGCCATTCTCACTGGGGTTAGATGATATCTCAGGGTTGTTTTGATTTGCATTTCTCTATTATATAGAGATGAGGAACATTTTTTCATCTGTTTGTTAGCCATTCGTCTGTCGTCTTTAGAGAAAGTTATATTCATGTCTCTTGCACATTGATATATGGGATTGTTGGCTTTTTTCATGTGGAATAATTTGAGTTCTCTATAGATCCTAGTTATCAAGCTTTTGTCTGATTGAAAATATGCAAATATCCTTTCCCATTGTGTAGGTTGCCTCTTTGCTTTGGTTATTGTCTCCTTAGATGTACAGAAGCTTTTCAGTTTAATGAAGTCCCATTTGTTTATTTTTGTTGTTGTTGCAATTGCCATGGCAGTCTTCTTCATGAAGTCTTTCTCCAGGCCAATATCTTCCAGTGTTTTTCCTATGCTTTCTTTGAGGATTTTTATTGTTTCATGCCTTAAATTTAAGTCCTTTATCCATCTTGAATCAATTTTTGTGAGTGGGGAAAGGTGTGGGTCCAGTTTCAGTCTTTTACCTGTAGACATCCAGTTCTCCCAACACCATTTATTGAATACGGAGTCTTTCCCCCAAGGTATGTTCTTGTTTGGTTTATCAAAGATTAGGTGGTTGTAAAATGTTAGTTTCATATCTTGGTTTTCAATTCAATTCCAAGTGTCTATGTCTCTGTTTTTGTGCCAGTACCATGCTGTCTTGAGCACTATGGCTTTGTAGTACAGACTAAAATCTGGTATGCTGATGCCCCTAGCTTTATTTTTGTAACAGAGAACTGCCTTAGCTATACGGGGTTTTTTCTGGTTCCATACAAAATGCAGAATCATTTTTTCCAAATCTTGAAAGTACTATGTTGGTATTTTGATAGGAATGGCATTGAATAAGTAGATTGCTTTGGGAAGTATAGACATTTTAACAATGTTGATTCTTCCCATCCATGAGCATGGTATGTTCTTCCATTTGTTAATATCCTCTGCTATTTCCTTTCTGAGGATTTCATAGTTTTCTTTATAGAGGTCCTTCACCTCCTTCGTTAGGTATACTCCTAGGTATTTCATTTTCTTTGAAACTATGGTGAAGGGAGTTGTGTCCTTAATTAGCTTCTCATCTTGACTGTTATTGGTGTACACAAAGGCTACTGACTTGTGGACATTGATTTTATATCCTGAAACATTACTGTATTTTTTGATGACTTCTAGGAGTCTTGTGGTTGAGTTTTTGGGGTTCTCTAAGTATAAGATCATGTCGTCAGCAAAGAGGGAGAGTTTGACCTCCTCTGCTCCCATTTGGATTCCCTTTATTTCCTTGTCTTGTCTAATTGTATTGGCTAGAACTTCCAGCACTACGTTGAATAGTAAAGGTGACAGAGGACAACCTTGTCTGGTTCCAGTTCTAAGAGGAAAAGCTTTGAGTTTTACTCCATTCAGTAAAATATCGGCTGTGGGTTTGTCATAGATAGCTTCAATCAGTTTTAGAAATGTGCCACCTATGCCTATACTCTTCAGTGTTCTAATTAGAAAAGGATGCTGGATTTTATCAAATGCTTTTTCTGCATCTATTGAGAGGATCATGTGATCTTTATTTTTGCCTCTGTTAATGTGGTGGATAACGTTTATAGACTTGCGTATGTTAAACCAGCCTTGCATCCCTGAGATGAATCCTACTTGATCGTGATGAATGACTTTTTTGATGATAAGCTGTAATCTATTGGCTAGGATTTTGTTGAGAATTTTTGCGTCTATATTCATGAGTGAGATTGGTCTGAAATTCTCCTTTTTGTTTGGGTCTTTTCCTGGTTTTGGTATCAGGGTGATGTTTCCTTCATAGAATGTGTTGGGGAAGATTCCTTCTTCCTCAATTTTTTGGAATAATTTCTGCAGTACAGGAATAAGCTCTTCCTTGAAGGTTTGATAGAATTCTGGAGTGAAGCCATCTGGACCAGGGCATTTTTTGGTTGGAAGATTTCTTATTGTTTCTTTGATCTCAGTGCTTTAAATTGGTCTGTTCAGGAGCTCTATTTCTTCCTGGCTGAGTCTAGGGAGAGGGTGTGATTCCAAATATTGATCCATTTCCTTCACATTGTCAAATTTCTGGGCATAGAGTTTCTGGTAGTATTCAGAGATGATCTGTTGTATCTCTGTGGGATCAGTTGTTATTTTCCCTTTATCATTTCTGATTGAGGTTACTAGAGATTTTACTTTTCTATTCCTCATTAGTCTGGCCAGTGGTTTATCTATTTTATTTATTTTTTCAAAAAACCAACTCCTTGTTTCATTAATTTTCTGAATGATTCTTTTATTTTCAATTTCATTGATCTCTGATTTGATTTTGGATATTTCTTTTCTTCTACTGAGTTTAGGCTTAGATTGTTCTTCTTTTTCCAATTCCATAAGATCTCTTGTGAGATTGTTGATGTGCTCTCTTTCTGTTTTTCGAATGTAGGCATCTAAAGCGATGAATTTTCCTCTCAAAACTGCTTTTGCAGTATCCCACAGGTTTTGGTAGCTTGTGTCTTCATTGTTGTTATGCTCAAGGAATTTAATGATTTCCTGTTTTATTTCTTCCTGCACCCATCTGTTATTCATCAAAAGATTGTTTAATTTCCATGCCTTTGGGTGGGGTCGAGCATTTTTGTTAGAGTTGAGTTCCACCTTTAGTGCCTTATGGTCTGAGAAGATACGAGGTAAAATTTCAATTCTTTTGATTCTGTTGATATTTGTTTTGTGTCCCAGGATATGATCCATTTTGGAGAATGTTCCATGGGGTGATGAGAAGAATGTATATTCTTTATCTTTGGGATGGAGTGTTCTATATGCGTCTATCAAGCACAGTTGTTCTAGGGTCTCATTTAAGTCTCTTATATCCTTGTTTAATTTCTGTTTAGAGGATCTGTGCAGCTCTGTAAGAGGTGTGTTAAGGTCCCCTGTTATTATGGTATTATCAGATATCATATTGCTCAGACTGAGTAAGGTCTGTTTCAAGAATCTGGGAACATTTAAATTTGGTGCATAGATATTTAGAATTGAAATGTCTTCTTGTTGTAGTTTTCCCTTGACCAATATAAAGTGACCATCTTTGTCTTTTTTGACTTTAGTTGCTTTAAATCCACATGTATCTGAAAATAAGATTGCAACTCCTCTTTTCTTCTGAATTCCATTTGCCTGAAAAATTGTCTTCCAACCCTTGACTCGGAGCTTTAATTTGTCTTTTGAAGCCAGGTGTGTTTCTTGCAGACAGCAAATGGATGGCTTGTGTTTTTTAATCCAGTCAGCCAATCTATGTCTCTTCAGTGGGGAATTCAAGCCATTGACATTTATTGAGATAATTGATAAGTGTGGTAGCATTCTATTCGTCTTATTTGGTGAGAGTCCATTGCTTAGTTTTATCTTTTGCATCAGAGTGGAGGTTAGGTTCTGTCCTTTAATTTCTGAGTTCTTACTTTGCTGCTGATCCATTGTGGTGGTCAGTGTGCAGAACAGGTTGAAGTATTTCCTGTAGAGCTGGTCTTCTTGTGGCGAATTTCCTCAATGTTTGTATATCCGTAAATGATTTGATTTCTCCGTCAATTTTGAAGCTTAGCTTAGCAGGGTACGAATTCTTAGCAGCTAAGAATTGTTAGCTTAGAATTCTGGGCTGGAAATTGTTCTGTTTAAGTAGATTAAAGGTAGATGACCATTGTCTTCTTGCTTGGAAAGTTTCATTAGAGAAGTCCGCGGTTACTCTGATGGATTTGCCCCTGTAGGTCAACTGGCGCTTACTCCTGGCAGCTTGCAGAATCTTTTCTTTTGTCTTGACTTTGGACAGGTTCATCACAATGTGTCTTGGAGAAGCTCGGTTAGAGTTGAGGCGACCTGGGGTCCGATAGCCCTCTGAAAGCAGTGTGTCAGAATCTTTGGTGATATTTGGGAAATTTTCTTTTATAATATTCTCTAGTATGGCTTCCATTCCTCTGGGGCATTCTTCTTCCCCTTCTGGAATTCCTATAACTCGTATGTTGGAATGCTTCATAAAGTCCCATAATTCTGACAGTGAACATTCTGCTTTCTCTCTCTTCTTTTCTGCCTCTTTTACTATCTGACTTATCTCAAAAACTTTGTCTTCTACCTCTGAAATTCTTTCTTCTGCATGGTCTAACCTGTTGCTGATACTTTCCATTGCATCTTTAAGTTCCCTGATTGACTGTTTCATTTCCTTCAGCTCTTCTATATCCTTTTTATATTCTTCATATCGTTCATCTCTGATTTGATTCTGTTTTTGAATTTCCTTTTGGTTATTTTCCACTTTATTAGCAGTTTCCTTCATTGTTTCCATCATTTCTTTCATTGTTTTCAACATGTGTATTCTAAATTCCCTTTCTGTCATTCCTAACATTTCTGTATAGGTGGAATCCTCTGCAGTAGCTACCTCATGGTCCCTTGGCGGGGTTGTTCTGGACTGGTTCTTCATGTTGCCTGGAGTTTTCTGCTGATTCTTCCTCATGAGTGATTTCTTTTATCTGTTTCCTTGCCCTAATTTTCCTTTCACTTCCTCTTGCTCTTTAAGTTCTCGTGCCTGTGGACTAAGGGTTACAGGACCAGAAGGGTGAGAAAGTTGAAGAGCAAAAAAGGGATGAAAGAAAGGAGGACCAAGTGATCAGAAAAAAAAAAAAAAAAGAAAAATAGAGAAAGGAGAGGGGGTGGGTAAAAGGAATATTGACAAAAAGGAGAGACGCACAGAAAGAGGGAGACAGAGCAATATAGGTGTACAGTAGGGTACTTTGATACAACCTTAAAAAAAAAAAAACCACCTTCTGGGGGTGCCCAGTTGGGTGGTTCCCTTGAGGTCAGGAGCTCTTTGCTAACCTGATCAGACACAGTACCCCACCTCAACCAAGTAGAGAGGAAAGACAAAAATGCTATAAATCAAACCAAAACAAGCAAACAGAAAACTTTACGGGATAAAATTGGCTGGAAAAACCAATAATAGCAGTAGAAACACTAACAAAAATGAAGTTCTAATTATTGAAATAGGCAGCAATGGGAAATTATAATTAAACTAGAAAAATTGAGAAAGAAAAAGGATCTGTATGAAAAAGGTTGAACTTAAAAAACAAAACAACAATCAACAACACCAAAATAAAAAAACAACCAAACCAAAAACAAACAAACCAAGAAACAAAAAAAAAAAAAAACACAACCAAAAACAAAGCAGTATGTAGATGCTATTGAATATTGTCTGGGCAACACGTGGTCTTCTGGGGTATCAGATGTTAATTACAGTTCTGATACAACTGGAGGCTGCTAGTTTCTCAATCCCCAGCAAGTAGACACCCTAAATCTCTCTTCAGCCCACTTAAAAGGCACTTTGAACTTGTTCACTTGCTGAGCAGAAGCTTTCCCAGGGGAAGTGCTCGTCGCTGGAATCACTGCTGAAGTGGCTATCCACTTACCCTGTGTGCCAAAACTGGTCTCCCTCTGCCCCCAAGGGTTAGGGCTGCAAGGCAGCTCAGACCCCGCCCTTAGGCTACTTGGTCGCTGGGTTACCAGCTCCCACCCAATTCTAGCTCTGTGACCCTGAGGGCGGAGCTTTCCGGGGCAGATCGCTCACAATGGCTGCCGCCTGTGACCCAGAGCCAAACACTATTAGCTCCGTCTGGCTCAGCGGCTCAGACGGGGGCCCTAGACAAAGGCCAAAGTTCTCCGCACTCCTGCTCAGGCTCTCCCCAAGGCAGTTCAGCTGAGTGCCAAGTCCAAAGACACCAAAACAGTTCACAGGTAAGGCCTTTCTGGTTTGCAGTCTCGCTGCTACTGAACTTACAGTTGCGGGCGGGTTTAGACGGATTGAACACACGCGACCACTTGCCAGTTTTCCACTGTTTTAGTCCTCCTCTTGGGGTCCAGAAGTCTCTCGCTGACTCCCTGTATCCTCTCAGGGGTGATGATAGGCAGATCCCACCACCCAGAGATGCCTGGATTCCTATCTCCCCAGACTCACGGTGCCCAGATGCAAGGAAGCCGTTACTCGGCTGCCATCTTGCTCCGCCCCCCTCTGAGGCATCTACTTTTAATACCCTTAATGATGTCCCTGCATCCTCATCTGCATTACCATCTACATCCACAGAACAGGACCCTATGGCTTTTCCCATTTTGAGGGAAATACATCAAGACGGACAAAATAATCTTACCCATATGCAGATTGAGTTAAAATTCTTAAGGACAATGAAAGATGCAGATCCTAATTCTCCATATGTAATTGGCATTTTAAATGCTTATTGTGCTGATCATTCTTTTTTACAGGTTAATTGGGAAACTTTGGCAAAAACCATTTTAAGCCCTGGCCAATTTATTCAATTCAGATCCTGGTGGATGGAGGAGGCCAAATTACAGGCATGCCGTAACAGGGCTGCTAACCCACCTTCTTTTTCTTATGATCAATTAACAGGTTCAGGAGAACAGGAGGCTGTAAATGCACAATTAAGATATCCTCAAGAACTCTTAATTCAGATCAAAGACATTTACGTTCGGGCTTGGTTGCATCTAGATGAAAAGGGTGAAGTGAAACAGTCTTTTACCAAAATTATTCAGGGCAACAATGAGCCTTTTTCAGAATTTATCACCCACCTGCAGGTGGCAATCGAGCACTCTATACCGGGAGAGGAAGCTTGCAAAATGCTTCTTTTACAGTTAGCTTTTGAAAACGCTAATGTGGATTGCAAGCAAGCTTTAGCTGGCGTTAGAAATCAAGAAAAATGTAACCCTTGATCAGTACATTCGTGCTTGTAGAGAGGTGGGGTCTGGTACATTCCAAGCTAATTTGCAGGCTGCAGAAAGCGGGAAGCCAAAATGCTTTAATTGTGGTAAAATGGGCCATACACAAAACGAATGCCATAAAGGAAAAAGGGAAGACAATAGTACTAAGCCGTCTGGGTTGTGCCACAGGTGTGGCAAAGGGCATCATTAGACTAATGAATGTTGGTCCACTAAAGACAAAGATGGCAACATTTTGAAACACCAAGAACAAGGAAAATCCGGACAGGAGCAGGGAAACTTCCAGCCAGGCCTAGCTCAGGGCCCACAACAAAACAATATGAGCAGCTTCCCCCAACAGCAGTTTCCAGTCAGCAATGGACAAGCCCATGCCCAAATGAATCAGAATTAAAACCTATTAATAAAACACAGGTGCAGGATTTATTTCATGCTACTCAGGGAAGTGCCACCTTAGACCTTTCCTTTTTAACTAATGTTAATCTTAACAATGGAAACTCTCCTAAGAAACTGCCTACAGGTGTTTATGGCCCCATTCCTCCAGGGAAAGTGGGTCTAATCTTAGGGAGAAGCATTCTTACTATGGAAGGACTTAATGTCCATCCGGGATCATAGATGAAGGTTACAAAGGAGAAATTTTAATAATGGCATCAGCCACAAAAGATATTCAGCTATCCGCAGGGCAGTGTGTAGCTCAAATTTTAATATTACCTTACTACAACGGAAAGACTTCCCCAGAAACTGGAGAAGGAGGCTTTGGCAGCACAGGAAATCAGGTTTTTTGGCATACTTTCTTGAATGACTCACGCCCTCAGTGCACTGTGTCTTTTAAAGACAAAGTACAGATTAAGGGCTTGGTAGATACTGGAGCTGATGTTTCTATCATAGCTTCTTACATGTGGCCTGAAGCCTGGCCAAAAGTTAAAGTAAAAGCCACTTTTGTAGGTTTAGGAACTATGTCTAACATAGAACAAAGCACAGTTTCTTTAAAATGCAAAGGGCCAGAAGGACAGGCAGCCAGCTTATGTCCCTACATTGCTCCCATAGCTGTTAACTTCTGGGGAAGGGACTTGTTACAACAATGGGGATCTATGTTAACTATCCCTACTATTTCAAATGCTACTAAGAATATAATGCTTAACATGGGTTATGATCCTACACACCCTACTCCAGTAAGGGAGCCAGAAGTAATCTGTATGGGAAATGACAAAACAGGATTAGGCTTGCCAGCCATTTCAGAGGATTTTTATTAGGGGCCCCTGTGCAGCGCTTTGCCCTCTCATTACAATGGAAAACAAATAAGCCTATCTGAGTAGAATAGCGGCCCCGTCCTCTAGAAAAATTAGAAGCACTACATCAATTAGTTGAGGAACAACTCCAAGCAGGTCATATACAACAGACCATAAGCACATGGAATAGTCCAATTTTTGTAATAAAAAAAAATCAGGAAAATGGAGAAGGTTAACCAATATAAGAGAAATCAATTCTATTATTCACCCAATGGGAGCCTTGCAGCCAAGTATCCCAAATCCAACTTTAATCGCAAAACATTCTCGTATAATTATAATTGATTTAAAAGATTGCTTTTTAAACATCCTACTGCAGCCTCAAGATGCAGAGAGGTTTGCATTCACTATACCGGCTCTAAATCAAAACTGGCCAGCCAAGAGATTCCATTGGAAGGTCCTGCCTCAAAGAATGCTTAATAGTGCTACTTTATGTCAGTTGTTTGTAGATCAGCCTCTAGAAGAAATCAGAAAGGAATTTCCTGAAAGTTTGTGTTTACATTACATGGATGATATTTTATTGGCCCATCCATGTTTTAAAAAATTACAGGAATTGTTTCAAATGGCCTCTTTAAAATTTAAGGAATATGGCTTATAGAGTTCAGAAGATAAAATACAAAATCAAGAGCCTTGGGAATATTTAAGATATCGTATAACAGCTCAAAATATAATTCCACAAAAATTCAAATTATGATCATAGAGATTCTCTTAAAACTTTAAATGATTTCGAAAAGTTATTAGGAGATATAAATTGGATTAGACCTACTTTGGAAATTACCACATATACTGTTAAAAATCTCTTTTCCATTCTTGAGGGAGACTCTTATTTGAACAGCCCCAGGACGCTGACCCCTGAGGCTGAAAAAGAATTGCAATGGATAGAAGCACATATTCAAGATGCTCAATTAAATCATATTTCTAAAAATAGCAACTTTTATATCTATATATTCCCACTATACATTCTTCTACAGGTTTAATAGTACAAGAAACAGCCTTTATTGAATGGTGCTTTTTATCAAATAAAGCATCCAAAAAGATAGAAACTTATGTTTACAAGATGGCCTTGGTAATTTTAAAAGGTCGTCAAAGACTTAGACAACTAGTGGGCGAGATCCTGAGAAAATAGTAGTTCCTTTAACTAATAACCAGATTAATGACTTGCTTATGTTGAATATTGAATGGCAAACTGCTTTGTGTAATTATATTGGAATAATTGACAATCATTATCTTCAGGATAAAAGAATTCAGTTCCTTAAAAATACTTCTTGGATTTTACTTAAGATTGTTAAATTAGAACCTATTCCTGAAGCTCAAAATTTTTATAATGATGCTAATAAATTAGGCATTTCCAGATATATTGGTCCTCATTCTCAAAAGGTGCAACAATTTCCTTATTCATCAGTAAAAAAGGCAGAGTTACATGCTATTATCATGCTATTAACTGATTATGCTGACCAAATAATAAATGTGGTCAGTGATTCAATATATTCCACACTTGTTGTTCAAAAAATTGAAATAGTCACTTTACCAACTAATACAGAGGAGCTTAATATGTTATTCATTTCTTTGCAGCAATTAATCAGGAACAGAAAATTTCCTTTATATATTACACATGTTTGAGCTCATTCTAATTTACCAGGACCCATAGCTGAAGGAAATCAAGCAGTAGATCAATTAATTGTGTCTGTAGTTACAGCTCAACATGAACATGCCTTACATCATACAAATGCTAAGGCATTAAAGAGAAGACATAATATTTCATGGCATTCAGCGAGGACAATAATTCGATCATGCCCTGCCTGTCAACCATTAACTGCTCCTCATTTACCAATTGGAGTTAATCTTAGAGGTTTACAATCCAATCAGTTATGGCAAATGGATGTGACTCAGATTCCAGAATTTAGAAAATTAAAATATATTCATCATTCTGTAGATACTTATTCTCATTTCTTGTGGGCATCAGCGTTATCATCAGAAAAAGCTGATGCATTAATTTCCCATCTTTTAAAAGCATTTTCTGTTATGGGAAAACCTTCCAGTATAAAAACTAATAATGGGGGTGGCGCCTGTGGCTCAGTGAGTAGGGTGCCAGCCTCATATACTGAGGGTGGCAGGTTCAAACCCGGCCCCATCCAAACTGCAACAAAAAAATAGCCAGGCGTTCTGGCGGGCACCTGTAGTCCTAGCTACTCAGGAGGCTGAGGCAAGAGACTCACCTAAGCCCAAGAGTTGGAGGTTGCTGTGAGCTGTGGAGGTTGCTGTGAGCTGTGGAGGTTGCTGTGAGAGTTGCCACAGCACTCTACAGAGGGCAACAAAGTGAGACTCTATCTCTAAAAAAAAACAACTGATAATGGATCTGCTTACATTTCTAATAAATGTCAAGATTTTTTCAAACTACATAACATAAAACATATTACAGGTATTCCTGAAAACAGTACAGGACAAGCAATTATTGAAAGACAAAACAGAATGTTAAAAGAGATGCTTTTGAAGCAAAGTAAAGGGGGAGAACTATATAATATAACCCCCAGAAATAGAATATCTTCAGCTCTTTTTACTTTAAATTTTTTGAATATGAATGATGAAGATGAAACACCTGCATTTAAACATTGGGTGATAGTTACCTCTCCACCATTAGAACAACCTGTATATTATAAAAACACCTTAACCTGGGCAGCGCCTGTGGCTCAAGGAGTAGGGTGCTGGTCCCATATGCCGGAGGTGGTGGGTTCAAACCCAGCCCCAGCCAAAAAAAAAAAAAAACACACACACACACACAAAAACACCTTAACCAATTCTTGGGTTCCAGCACAGGTTATACAATGGGGGAGAGGTTATGCTTATATTTCTACAAGAAATACTAAACTTTGGGTTCCAGATAAAAATTTGAAGCTCCAGCATAATATTGAGGAGCTGTCTCATCATGGGAAAGAAAAGGAGGAACGTTAAGGGGGTGACAGCATCTTTCCAGAAGATGGCGCTGACACCAAAGAGACACAGATGCCTGGTCCATAAGAACCAAAGGAATGAAGTAGGCGCAGTTGTCCTAGATCAACTACAATGGCTTAGTACTGAAGCCAAGAATGTGGTAATCAGAACAAAACAAATTAATGCTGTTAATATTTTCTTAGCTATGCTTGCCATCTTATTCGCACCTACTACAGGTCAAAAATTTGAGATTTGGACTTATGTCCCTAATCCTCCTATTTTAAGAGGAGTAAGTTAGTTGGAACCTAGGGTGCCTATCAATGTTAATGACTCATCTTGGCTCCCAGGACCTTATGACACCAGAGGGCCTTTTAAGCCTGAGGAAGAAGGCACAGTAATTACTAATTACACCACTGGAGTAACCAGTCCACCTATCTGTTTTGGACATAAACCACAATGTCTTGATTTAACTTTACAATCTTGGGTCAGCATTTTTGATCATAATCCTGACCAGTCAGATCCTTAAAATATGGTACGAGAAATGTTAATGTTAAGTGCTTACTCCTTACATAGGAAAAGCACTGGTAAAGCTTTAGTTGATATTGAATTTCCACCTTGTACCATGCACTACTTTAAGGAAATTAAAGATTGGATTTGTTGGACTAAGTGTAAGGGAAAGTTTCCTTACATGTTGGTTAACACCACCAGTAGTGAAGTGCTGAACTGGGGAACAATGGTTACTTTAGTAGATGCTTCTGGAGCCTTAGTTCCATTAATTTACCATTCGACAGATACAAGTTTCTTTCTAATAAGGACAAAGAAAGTGTGGTATTGTCTGGCACTATGAAATGGAGTAACAGTGGATTTTCTCCTCCCTCTCCTGGAATAGCAACTTATCCAAACCAAAATCATCTCTGGAAAGTTGCTGCCACTTCACAACCTATTAAAGCCTGGACAGGAGGTTTATATCAACATTCTGGTACTCATCATTTTGAAATGAAATTTGAAGTAAAAGAAATAAAATATATTCAAGCTTGTTTACAATCGTGTTGTGTGTGACTGAAAGGCACTATTACCTAGAATAAAGCCACAAGAGAACTTTTTTGCCCAAAATGTCAAATGTTCACTTGCATGAATAATTCTGTCAGTTTTGACCCTTCTAAGGAACAGTTATATTTGCTGTAGGCATGCACTGGCGTGTAGCTTCCAGTCAACTTGGCCTCATCTGTGGCAAGAATCACCTGCCTGTCTGTGTTGCAGTTGCTAGCAGATTGCATTTTGAAGAGAAGTAAGCATTTTATCAGATTGCTGATAGCTGCCATTTTGAGAATCATTGCTGTGACCACTACTGCTGCCACTGCAGGTGTTGCTTTGACTCAAGAAGTCAAAACACAGAATTTTGTTGCTGATTGGCATAAGAACAATTATGGACTTCCCAGAAACAAACTGACACTGATTATATAATGAACTTTCTGATTTAGAACAAGCTGTCATTATGTTAAGAGATGAATTAGTGGGTGGAGCCCGTGGCTCAGTCAGTAGGGCGCCGGCCCCATATACCGAGGGTGGCGGGTTCAAACCTGGCCCGGGGCAAACTGCAACCAAAAAAATAGCCGGGCGTTGTGGTGGGCACCTGTAGTCCCAGCTACTTGGGAGGCTGAGGCAAGAGAATCGCTTAAGCCCAGGAGTTGGAGGTTGCTGTGAGCTGTGTGAGGCCACAGCACTCTACTGAGGGCCATAAAGTGAGACTCTGTCTCTACAAAAAAAAAAAAAAAGAGATGAATTAGTGAGTTTAAAGAAGCAGTTTAGACTTAAGTGTGATTAGAATATAACAACTTTTTGTATTACTCCTGTTATGTATAATGAAACCAAATTTCCTTAGGATAAGGTTAGAAAACATTTGTTAAACCATGAGAATTTAACTGCTGACATTGTTAAATTACAACATGAAGTGTATTCCACTTTTCAATGAAAATTAGGAAATATTGATGGAGACTCCATACTGCAAGGTATTGAGGATGGAATTGAGCAGTTAAATACTATGCCTAAAATTAATGGGCTTGTTAGTAGCTCAGTTGGCTCATTTGCTTTATTATTAATTTTATGTTTGATTTTATATATTATTTGTAAGAGAGTGAATCAAAATAAAGCGAGTGATAGACATGCAGCTGTGTTTGCCTTGATGATGACTGATATAAATATCAAGTGTCAGAAAAAGAAAGGGGAAATACAGGTGAAAAGCCTATATGTCTCTGTGTCAACCTGCCTGAGAGAGAGCAGTGACAGTTTCTTGCTTTACACAATAACGCTGGGGTCTAGGCTGCACTCAAACAATAAGTCGTTAAGCCTGGATGCTTTGGAGGTAAAAGTCCAGCCCCAGTGACACATCAGCCATAAAGCCTGAAGGCTTTGGAGGTAAAAGTCTAGCCTGAGTGATATGGCAAGGGGCTGATACATGCAAGGCATGTCATCAGTAAGTCTTTGAAACCAGCAGGATGTGATTTAGCAAGATAATAAATCTCTGCCTCCAGGTGGTCATGGGCCTCTGGAGACCTGAGATACAATCCGCTCTATCCCCTGCTATAGTCTTGTGACATACCAGTTTGCAGGCAAACAGTAAACAACATGCTTTCTATTATTATTAGAGTAGAAGAATGTATATCAGTTGATCAGTAGTCTAACAGGCTCCAGGAAAAGGATGATTTGTTTTTTGTAATAGACCCCTGAAGCCATTGTGTGATTATTGATTAATAGTGTGTACGTACAGAATGGCTATTTAAGCTGGTCAGAAATAAAGAAGTTTGCTTCTTGCCACCAAGAGCTTATAGTCATTCTTTGCCCTATACTATTTCAAAAGCAGGTTTTACCAACGCATCATCGACCACCTGAACTGCCATTCACACAACATCTGACCCCCCCTCCCCAATTCCATGGAGGACCACGAAGACATAAAACTAAGAAGCATGAGGATAAAGGGGACTGTCATGGAGATAGACATGGCTATGTAAGAAGGTACTTGATCTTTAGCCATTAGGACACACATTGCCAACCCAGGGAAGACCATACCTGTTTCACAGGACACATAACACTTCCTTAGGATGGATGGGACTTAACAACTAAGGGCAGCAGAGGCTGTCCCAGAGCCTACCCTGCAGCCCACTTCACCCTGCTTCCCCAGTTGTTGATCCCCAGAACATTCCAAATAAAATTCCTGGACATTAATCTCCATCTCAGAGTCCATTTCAAGGGAATACAACCTGTGCCATATAATTCATATCCAAATGTACTTTAATGTCATCCATCCATAAAAATTCCCATAGAACTGATCTTGACATAGTATTGGTTTTTAGTCTTTTTAACATGATTTGATACCTATATCATTGAGTGTCCTCCTTCCTTTACTCCATTTATTCTATCTGCTGGCCACTCTGTGATTTATGCACTTTCACATTCATCAATCCATCTCTAATTTGTCCCTTTTCCCATTTTATATCCTTGGTTCTGCTGAGTCTACCCCAGCCACTTTCTCCAAAGTTTCCACTGGTTTCTAATAAGACTCAACTCCATGTGCACTGATAAGTATTTTGACATAAGCTAGCACAGTGCTTCCACTTTAAATAATTTCTGACTAAAATGAACATATATGACACATAGAAAATGTTTTCTAGAGCAAGATACTAGAAGAGCACAGAGAGGAAACTATCAAGAGCACACAGAAACACCTTTTTTCCCTTTGATGGAAGAGTAAAAAAAAATGTCGAAGATAGACACACAAAATTGTGAGACAGAAAAACAGAAGGCCTAGATCCTAAGTTAAGCAGTATGTGGTTCAGGGAAGGGCTCTCTATTTAAAGAGACATATGAGACATTCCTAACATCAGTACCATGTAAGGGTGAGGTTCACTTCTGAGATGAGTCTGTCTATACAGTCTAATACACATCTTCCCAGCCACAAACCTTTTCCCTTAGAGTGAATATTTCCCATTGCAGCAAAAACATGTCATTTTTTTTGCCTGTCTCAGTTTCAGGGTAATCTGCATAGTAAGTGACAAAATGTTCCAGGGTTCAAATGTTTTGCTCCTTCCTAACTATTCTAAGATTTTTGTTTGTGCATTTCCTTTGGGATCTGATATATAAATCCTGCTAAATACATTTCACATTTGTCCTTGACATCAACTGTTTGTTCTTTCACATTTTATCTAAAACCAATCGGAAAACCTATTATATTCTCTGACCTTTGCTTAGAAGAAGCTGAACAGCTGCAGGAACAGATAATATAAAACTGAATTTTCCCAGCTATTTATTTTAATCCTTGGCAGAGGCTCTCAGGATGTGTCTAGAGTCAGCTTATCCTGTTAATCAGTATCAAAATAATCTATATTATAAAATGGTATCATAAAAATAAAAATTCTATCAACTTCTTTCCTGGCAAATAACATGTGACTGCCTATAAAACAACAGAAAGCTAGATAATAAATGAATTATTTACTCTATTGGATTTAATTTTACATAAAAATGATTATTCACTATGCCTCAGGCTGCTTGTTAAATGGACATTACAATACAAAGCAAGGCCAACATTAAAAGATAAATGACTGTTCAATTAGATACCAGCTACTGACAATCTGGGCCTTTACTTCAAAGTCATTAAAATTGCTAAACTGCACACTTTGTAGACCATAGAATGAACTTGAATCCCTTCCATACATATATACAAAAATGAACTAAAAGTGAATCAAAGTCCTCAATACAAGAGCTAAAACTATAAAACTCCTAGAAAAAAATATAGTTGTAAATCTTGTGATCTTGGGTTTGGCAATACATCAAAAATACATTTAACTAAAGGGAGAAAAGATAAATTGGACTTCATAAAAATGAAAAACTTTATGCTTCAAAGGATACCATTAGGAAAGTGAAGTAACTACCCATAGAATGGTAAAATATTTGTATATGATAGTTCTGATAAGGGTGTAATCTACATTATCAAGGAGATAAATTTTACAACTAAATAATAAAAGACAAAAAATCCAATTTAAAAATAGGTAAAGAATTTTTATTTCTCCAAAAGTCCATTGATAGATGAATGCATAAATAAAATACAGGATAGCTATACAATGGAATATTATTCAGCCATAAAGAGAAATGAAATACTGATACATGCTACACAATGGGAGAACGCTGAAAACATTATGCTAAGCTAAAGATGCTAGGCAGAAAAAGCTATCTATTGTATGATTCCTTTACATGAAATGGAATAGGCAAAATCATAGTGACAGACAGTAGGTAAATGGTTGTCAGGGCCTGGAGGAGGGAGAAAAATTGGTAATGACTGCTTAATAAGTACAGGGTTTCTTTGGGGGGTGATGAAAATATTCTGAAACTAGAGATGATAATTGCACCACTTTACGGATTTACTAAAAACCATTGAATTGTATACGTTAAAATGGTGAATTTTTATGGCACGTAAATAAAAAGGTGAATATTTAAGAAATCGAACGAACAAACAAAAAAATAAAACTCTACACTGACGCACTGAAACTTTATAGTGAATTTTATAGTATGCAAGTTGTACCTCCATAGACTTAAAAACGGGTAAGAAAATATTCTGAACTTTATACTGTTAAGTTTAATAACTCAGATGAAATTCCTTAAAAGAAATTATTTAGAACAACCTTAAAAGAAATATAAAATTCAAATATCCCTTTAGCTTTAAAAAAAAGAATTCATAATTAAGATTCATTATATAAAGCAACAACAAGACCAAACTAATCCAAAACAAAACCTTCCAGCTTAACATGGTTTCCCTGGTTAATACACTTCAACATTTTAAGAAAGAAATGATAATGATTCTACATAAACTCTTCCATAAGTTAGAAAACTGAAAACTTCTCAACTCATTTCATGAGGATAGTATTACTCTTATACCAAAACCAGAGAGTAACATTACAAGAAAATCACAGATAAATATTTATCACAAACATAAACAAAAAACCCCCAAATAATGAAATACCATAGGTGATTTAAACAACAAAAATTTATATTTTCACAATGCTGGAGGTGGGAAGTCCATGATTAGAGTGCCAGCATGGTTGGTTTCTAGTGAGGGCTCTCTTCTTGGCTACCTTCTCACTGTGTGTTCATATGGCTTTTCTTTAAGGCATGTCCATGGAGAGACAGAGAGAGATCTTTCTTTCTTCTTCCTATAAGGCTGCCAGTCCTATTGAACTAGAACTCCATCTTTATGACCTCATTCAACCTAAATTACCTCCTAAATGCTCTATCTCTAAACTTATTTGCATTTGGGGGTTAGGATTTCTTTTTTTTTTTTTTTAAGACAGAGTCTCACTTTGTCACCCTTGATAGAGTGCTGTGGTGTCACAGCTCACAGCAACCTCCAACCTCCAGCAACCTCCAGGTGATCCTCTTGCCTCAGCCTCCCAAGTAGCTGGAACTACAGGCACCCACCACAATGCCCAGCTCTTTTTAGAGATGGGGTTTGGCTCTTGTTCAGGCTGATCTTGAACCCAGGGCAATCCACCTGCCTTGGCCTCCCAGAGTTCGTCCAGTCTGGGGGTTAGGATTTCAACATATGAATTTGGACTGGGACATAATTCAGGCCATAACAAAAATATTACCAAAATAATACAACAAAACCAGGTGGGCTTTTCCTCCTGGGAATATATATCTTGTTCCTCATGAAAAAAAAAAAATCAGTCAAGGTTGGGGTGGCACCTGTAGGTGAGTAGGGTGCCGGCCCCATATACTGAGGGTGTGAGGGTGGCAGGTTCAAACCTGGCCTTAGCCAAACTGCAACAAAAAAATAGCCGGGCATTGTGGCAGGCGCCTATAGTCCCAGCTACTTGGGAGGCTGAGGCAAGAGAATCGCCTAAGCCCAGGAACTGGAGGTTGCTATGAGCTGTGTGACACCATGGCACTCTACCCAGGGCGATAAAGTGAGACTCTGTCTCTACAAAAAAAAAAAAAAAATCAGTCAAGGTCATCCACTGTACCAACAGGATAAACAAGATAAACTTTATGATCATTTCAATGCATGCAGAAAAAGCATTTGACAAATCCAGCACCCAATCTTGAAAAAAATTCTCTAGACATGTAGGAGGGAACTTCTTCAATGTAATAAAGGACATCTATGAAAAAATTACAGGTAACATTATACTTAATGGTGAAATACTGAATTATTTCCCTCTGAAATCAAGAACAACGTAAGGATTTCTGCTATCACCAGTTCTATTCAACACTGTACTCACCCATGTAGTAAGCTACAAATATATAAATAAATAGCATCCAGTTTGAAAATGAAGAAGCAAATTGTAATTATTTGCAGAAAACATTATTGTATCAAAACCATATGGTACTGGAACAAAATTAGAGACATAGACATCTGGAACCACATAGAAAACCATGAGATGAAACTAATATCTTACAGTCATCTGATCTTTGATAAACCAAACAAGAACATACACTGGGGAAAAGGATCCCTATTCAACAAATGGTGCTGGGGGAACTAGATAGCTACATGTAAAAGGCTGAAACTGGAACCACAATGTTTCTCCACTCACTAAAATTGATTCAAGATGGACAGAAGATCTAAATATAAGGCATGAAACAATAAAAATTCTCCAAGAAAGTGTGGAAAAAACATTGGAAAGTATCAGCCTGGGGAAAGACTTTATGAAGAAGACTCCAGTGGCAATTGTAACAACAACAAAAATAAACAAATGGGACTTAATTAAGCTGAAAAGCTTCTGTACGGCTAAGGAAACAACAACCAAAGCAAACAGACAACCTTCAGAATGGGAAAAGATTTGCATATTATGAATCAGACAAAAACATGATAACTAGGATCTACAGATAACTCAAATTAAGCAACATAAAAAGAGTCAACAATCCCTTATATCAGGGGATAAGAGAAATGAATAGAGCCTTCTCTAAAGAAGACAGACGAATGGCTAACAAACATTTGAAAAAATGCTCATCATCCCTAATTATCAGAGAAATGCAAATCAAAACCACCCTGAGATATCACATAACCCCAGTGAGAACGGCCTTCATCACAAAGTCTCAAAGCTGTAAATGCTGGCGTGGCTGTGGAGAGAAGGGATCACTTTTACACTGCTGGTGGGTCTGCAAACTAATACAACCTTTTTGGAAGGAAGTATGGAGAACCCTCAAAGAACTCAAACTAGACCTCCCATTTGATCCTGCAATCCTATTACTAGGCACCTACCCAGAAGAAAAATAATCATTTATCATAAGGACATATGCACTAGACTGTTTATTGCTATTCAATTTACAATTGCCAAATTCGGCAACAACCTAAACGCCCACCAACCCAGGAGTGGATTAACAAGCTGTGGTATATGTATACCATGGAATACTATTCAGCCACAAAAAAGATGGTGACTTTACATCTTTTGTATCAACCTGGATGGAGGTTAAACACATTCTTCTTAGTAAAGCATCACAAAAATGGAGAAGAATCCAATGTACTCAATTCTGATATGACAACAACTGATGCTACTACATGGTGGGGGGGGGAAGGGGGAGTGGAGAGAGGGAAGGAGGGAGGGGGTGGGGTTAAAGTCTGTGACACACCTCTTAGGAGTGGGATACAATTGTAAGAGGGATTTTACCTAACAAATGCAAGCAGTGTAACCTGGTTCTTTGTACCCGCAATGAATCCCCAACAATAAAAAAAGAAAAGAAAACACTAATGTATCTGTAGAAATACTAAAGACAGTGCAAAAAGCTACTGGAGCTAAAATGCAAATTTAGCAAGGTTGGAGTAAATGAGGTCAATATATAAAAATCAATGGAATTTCTACATATTAGTAACAAATGATTGGAAAATGAAAGTAAATTATAATGGTATAATTAACAATAGCATCAAAACCCCACAAATATTTAGGAATACAGTTAATAAAATGTGTGTAAGAACTATTACTATAGGCTATAAAATATTCGATTCTCCTCAAATTGATCTATCGATTCACTTTAATTCCAGTAAAAATCCCAGGAGCCTACTTGGTGGGTATTGGTTAGTTGACGATAAAATTAATGTGTAAATGTAAAAGTATATCAAAAGCAATTTTTTTTCTTTTTTTATTGTTGGGGATTTCAAAAGCAATTTTAATAAAGAACAAAGTTGGAGGTTTTAGACTCTCTGATACTAAGATTTATTATAAAGTTATAAATCCAAGTGTGGTAACTCTTGCCTGTGATCCTAGCACTCTTGAAGACTGAGATGGAAGGATTGCCTGAGGTCAGAGGTTAAGACCAGCCTGAGCAAGCACAAGACCCATATCTAGTAAAAATAGAAAAATTAGGCAGGGTGCGGTGGCTCACACCTGTAATCCCAGCACTCTGGGAGGCCCAGCACTCAGGAATCCAAAACCAGCCTGAGCAAGCACGAGACCCTATTTCTACTAACAATAGAAACCTAGCCAGGCATAGTGGTAGGTGCCTCTAGTCTTAGCTACTCTGAAGGTTGAGGCAAGAGGATCTCTTGAGCCCAAGAGTTTTAGATTGCTGTGAGTTATTGCACCAGGGAACTCTACTCAAGAGTGACAGAGTAAGACTCTGTCGAAAGAAAGCAAGGGAAGAAAGGAAAGAAAGAAAAAGAAAAAGAAAAAAATTAGCCAGGTGTGGCGGCTTCACCTATAGTCCCAGCTACTCTGGGGTCTGATAAAGGAGACTTGCTTGAACCCAGGGATTTGTGTGTGAGCAAGGCTGATGCCATAGCACTTTAGGGCAACAGAACAAGACTCAGTCTTAAAAAGAAAAAAAAAATTATTATAAAGTTACAGTAATCAAAACTGAGGTACTGGCATACCATAAGACTTGCCTATCTACATAAGACTGCAGACTTGCCTATCTACAGTTATTTAAATTTCTACAAATGTGTCAAGGCAATTCAATAAAGAAAGAAAAGTCTTCACATCATACAGAAAATTTAATTCAAAATGTGTTCCAGAAAAAAACATATTGGAAAATCTTTGTGAACTTGAAGCATGCAAAGATTTCCTAGGACAGTAAAAAAAGCATAAATCATCGAACTTTATTACAATTGCTCATTTCTGACATTTGAAAGATCGCATTTAGAAAATGAAAATATAAGCTATAGAATGGGGAGAAAATGTTCAAAACAGGTACAATTAAAAAGTATTGCTGAAAAAAGAAAGGGCACAGAATAATGCATACTATATGATTCCACTGATACAAAATTCTAGAACAATTGAAAATGAATCTGTAATATTCATAAAGCAGCTTACTGCCTGAGACCAGGTGAGGGTAGGGAGACTCACTAAAAAGCTACAGGAGGGCTGATGTAAATATTCTGTATCTTGATTAGAGTAGTGGTTATGCAAGTGTATGCATTTGTCAAAATGCCTCAAACTGCACATTTAAAAAATCAATGTGCTTCATTGTACACATATGTAAATTATACCTGTGGTAGGTAAAATTTGGGCCCTTATGACCTTTCTCCCCTGGTGTTATGCCCAATAATATATGTTACTTGACAAAAGAAACTTTGTAGAAAGAATTAAGGTTGCTAATCAACTATTCTTCAGATGGAGAGAGTATCCTGAATTATCCAGGTGGGCCCAATGTAATCACATGACTCCATACAGTGGTTCTCAACCTTCCTAATGCTGGGATGTATTTTCATTGTTACAAAGGGGTCACAACCCAAAGGTTGAGAACCACTGCCTTAGAAGAAAGTCAGAAAGATGCAGTGGAAATTGAAGTCAGAGAAATTATAAGCAATACAGAGACCTGATGTATGAAGTAATTGAATTATGCTAACATTCCAAATGAGCCTAGAAGTGGATTCTCTCCCAGAGCCTCCACTAAAGAGTGCAGCCCTATCAACAGCTTGGTTTTGGCCTTATATGATCCTGTCTAGAGTACCAAGCTGAGCCCAGCTTGACTTTTAACCCCTGGAAACTGGAAACTATGCAATTATAAATGATAAATTTGAGGTGATTCATTATATAGAAATAAGAATTTAATATGGTACTAAAAGTTGATACAAATAGTATAAAATAACTCAATAAGCAAATAAAAAGGCAATTAAAATCATACTCCTAAATTACCTTTGGATTAAAGATGAAATCAAAGAAGATGTTACAAACTGTCCTGAAAATAATGAAAACCCTTTATGATAATTATGCCATAATGTGTATCAAAACATTATACTGTATTCCTTAAATGCAATTTTTGTCAATTATACCTCAATAAAACTGGGTGTAAACCAGTGTGAATACTCCACATTGGAAGGTCCCAAAGCTGCAGATGCTGGCATGGGTGCAGTGAGAGGGGAACACTTATGAATTGTTGGTGGGATTGCAAACTAATACAGCCGCTTTAAAAAGAAGTATGGAGAATCCTCAAAGAGCTAAAAGTAGACCTTCCATTTGATCCCATAATCCATTAGGTATCTACTCATAAGAAAAAAATGATTTTACCATAAGGACATTTGCACCAGGATGTTTATTGCAGCTCAATTCACAATCACCAAGATGTGGAAAACATCCAAGTACCCATCAACCCATGAATGGATTAACAAGCTGTGGTATATGTATACCATGGAATACTATTCAGCCATAAAAAGAGGGAAACTTTACATCTTTTGTATTTATCTGGATGGAGCTGAAGAACATTCTCCTTAGGAAAGTATCTGAAGAGTGGAAAAATAAACATCCCATGTACTCAGTACTAATTTGAAACTAGTAGATGAACAACTACAGGCCCACATGAGAGAAAAACACAATTAAAATCAAGAAGGGGAGGGAGTTTGATGTGCTCTAACCTGGCAGGCACAATGTTGGGGTAGATGGCACACCTCTTGGGTGAAGGACTCAATCACAACAGGGACTTTACCTAACAAACACCAACAATGTAACCTAATTGTATGCACCTTTATATTAATTTTTAAAACTGAGAATAAACAAGAATTACCTGGGGAGTGAATTGTTCTTTGAGGATGGGAGGGGCCTAAGAACCTGAATTTTATTTATTTATTTATTTTTGAACTTGCATTCTTCCTGGGCAATTCCTATGCACATGAAGTCTGAGAACTAATACCTTAATGGAATTCAGATTTAAAGTGATTTTTAAAGAAAGTTGGGGCCTGATTAATGAATATGAAATGTTGCTTATTTCTTTATTTTTCTGAGCTCTGCAGATTAGAAAAGTTTTTTCCTGAAAAGTTTTCCTGCAGAAGTCAAATCAACTTGAGAGGATAAGTGTCTTGAATATTAATAAAGGTATGTGGAGATAGCATAGTTCAACTGTTCACTTTTTGCATAAGAAATTTCAGTGTTCATCTTTTCCCACTGGAGAAAGTAAAACAGACTGAGGTTTTACATATTGATGTGTGAACATTGCATTGCTACATGCCAATTATATGGCACATTTAATGAATCAATAGCTTATTTTCTGCTTGGTGAAAATAAAAAGAAAACCCTTTATTCCAAAACCTATGGGATATATAAAAGGTGTTCTCTGAGAAAGATATAGAGCTTTAAGTGCCTTCACTATTAAAAACAAAGGACAATGGCTCAGCGCCTATAGCTCAGCAGCTAGGGCACCAGCCACATACACCGGGGCTGGTGGGTTCAAACCCAGCTCGGGCCTGCTAAAACAACAATGACAACAACAACAACAAAAAATAGCCAGGCATTGTGATAGGTGCCTGTAGTTCCAGCTACTTGGGAGGCTGAGGCAAGAGAATCACTTAAGCCCAAGAGTTTGAGGTTGCTGTGAGCTGTGACATCATGCCACTCTACCCAAGGTAACATAGTGAGACTCTGTTTCAAAAAAAAAAAAAAAAAGAATATATTACTTTTTCTAAATATTAGGGGAAAAGTCAGAAAGATTAAGCCAAAAGAAACTAAGAAGAGATCACGGATAAAGATAAAATCTAAAAAATCATCATACATCCATCCAAAAGTAACCAGGAAAACCAAATAAACTCAAAGCTCATTCTGTGAAAACACTACTGACAAAATAGACAACTCCTCAGCTTGTTTAAGGAAAAATGATAAAAATAGCAAAAATATATGAATTTCTGAATGCTAGAGGGCATGTAATTACCGACAATGAAAAAAATCATGAAAGAATGCTGTAAGTGGCAACAATTTGAAAAAATAAAGAAAATTATTTGTATTCTACGCAATAGAAAAAGATGAAACACTCATCAATTGATTTATGTACTCCAAGAAGGTATGGGTTTGTGTATTTTGTGTCAGGAACTTTATTAACATAATCTATTTGATCATCAACATAGTAAAGATGAAAAAAATTATGGCAAATGTGAATAGAAGTAACAATCTCAAGTAAAATCATAGAGTAGAAGGAATGTTCACTTTCATTGTCTTAGGTTTTTCTGATAAATTCGTTAAGATAAGAAAATGCAATAACTGGCTATAAATCTTGGAAAAGAGCTAAAATCTGTCTCATATGGCTGATGATTCAATACCCATCAAGACTCTAGGATAAAATTACTGGAATACATGAAAACCTATAGATTTTCTCTATTTGGTAATAAGCACTTAAGAGACAGAAACAGGAGAAAACTGTTTCATTAAGCATAGCAACCTTTATGAAATGCAGAGATAAACATGACAATAAAACAACTTAAATTTATTATATTTGTAAAATTAATACATGTTTAATGAAATTTCGATTAGAATCAGAACAGGGCTTGGCTCTTTTTAATGGGAAGAATAAAATGCCTAAGAATAGCTAAGGAAGGTACCAAAAGAGTAGAGAGGATTGCTTTTACTTACTAGACACCAGAAGATACAGGCTCATTGTAATCAAATCAATATGACATTGACATATCAATTTAATAATAGGTCAATAAAACAGCATAGTGAATCCAGAAATATCTACTAATGTATAGGATAATTTTGTATGATGAATGTGTTGATTCAAATCTGTGACCAAGAAATTCATTATTTGATAAATGGTGCTATCACAATAGGCTATTAATTTGAATGGAAAAAAACTAGACTGATCTTTCTCTTATGCCATACACAAAACATAATTATCAGATGAACTGAAGCCATAAATGTAAAAAGCAGAACAGTAAAAACTTTACAAGAAAATCTGAGAGACTACATGTGAATCTTTGAGGTGTGGGAGATATTTTAACCAACCTCACCAACTCTGAAGATACGAAAGCAAAAATATATTTGATTCTAAAAATTTAAAAAAATGGTAAAAGTTATAAACAAACTCAATAGACAATAGACCTTTGAGGAAACTGCAATATACATGACAAAGAATTAATACTTACAATATACTTTTTTATTAAATGTAAAAACCCAACAAGAATGGGCAAATGAATAGTCAAATACCCCCAAATAAATCTAGTAGCCAACAAGCATTTAAAAAGATGCTCAACCTCATTAGGAATAAAAAAGAGTGGCCAGGCAGAGTGGCTCATGCATGTAATCCTAGCACTCTGGGAGGCCACAGCAGATGGATTGCCTAAGTTCATGAGTTCAAAACCAGCCTGAGCCAGAGTAAGACTCCCATCTCTAAAAATAGCCTGGCACTCATTCTGGTGGGCGCCTGTAGTCCTAGCTACTCAGGAGGCTAAATTAAAGCAAGAGAATCACTTAAGCCCAAGAGCTGTGAGCTGTGATGCCAAGGCACTCTAATGAAGGGGACAAAAAAAAAAAACCAGAAAAAAATATATAAAAAAGAGCACAATTAAAGAAACGGTACAATAACACTCTATACCTATATAAAATTGGCAAAATTTAAAATCACGATAAAACTTATTACCAGTGTGAATGCAGAGAGAAGGACAGTACCATGATAGAAAAGTGTGAAAAGTTCCAGCCTTTTTGGAAATTAAAACTAAAATGGAAATTTCCCCTTTGTTCCAGTAACATCTGTCCTGACAATGTGTTGTACAAGAAATAAAAACACCAGTATTTAGTAATGTAATGATGTAGAACACAGTGGCAAAAAAACATTGGAATAAAATAAACGCATTGACTAAACACATGGTACAATTGACTTGGAGAGAGTTTTACTAGGTGTTAATGAGTGAGAAATGTGCCTATAGTACTCCAGTTTTTAAAAACAAATAATTATCAAGAAAACCTCGTGAATATATATTATCTTACTGGGGTTATGTGGAAGGAGGGTGGGGAGCCAAACAGAAAGAACAAAAAAGACTAAGTGACATTTAATATTTACATATGTTTATATCTGTATAATACACATTTAAAGAAGACAAAACAAAATTTAACATAAATGATTTCAGCATTCAATTCAATAAGCAATGAACAACAAAATGAGCAAAAGGAATTTAATTAATAAAATAGCAGAAACTAATGCAATAGAAAGAAAAATATGGATTAATAAATTGGACCAAAAGATGGTTCTTGACAAGACCAGTAAAATCAGGAAACCTCTTGGAAATATTATTTTTATAGTAGAGTCAAAAATAAGTAAGTAAACATGCAACATAAGGGATTAAAAAAGATATATTACTACAGACAAAAGAGTTTAACACAATCACAACAGGCTAAATTGATATTAGTACACTATGAAATCCAGGGATAGAGATTGCTTTGTAGAAAAACATATATAACCAAATTGACTGAAGTAGGGGCAGAAAATTTTGAATAAACAGATGACCATAGATAATATTGAAAAGGTTATTTAATAGTTTACTCTTCCAAAATGTGCCCAAACTCCCAAAAGATGAAAAATTTCTGAACTCTTGGCTAATATTATCCTAATCCCAAAGTATCCAAAGTTATCAAAAACACACCACATGTACACACAAGAGAACTACAGACTAAACTTGCATGTAATATTGAGTGGGTCTCAATCATCCTGATTCTCTCTGTGGAAGCTTGGGTAGGCAGAGGGATGTTTTGTTTTCTCTCTTAAGCCCCTTGCTCCTTCATCCTTCCTGTACTCTACTCTCTAGATTCCAGAGTGGCAGCATGTGCACAAAGAGAAGCAAAGGACAAAACCAAACAAAATATCAACTAATATGTCAGATCTATGAAAAGACTTGGCAACTAGCATTTATATCAATAGTTCAGATGTCTGCATGCCTTAATGAGACTATTCCTTTGGGTTCAACTAGTGTCACAGCCATCCTAACCTGATGTCTGCACCTTCATTCAACCCGAGTCACATCCCCACAATCTTGGCCCATGATCAGACCCTATAAAACACGTCTTTACCTTGTGTCCATGTGCAACTCGTCGAGCTGGTCACGATGTATATAGTCCCAGGACAGTTCCACTGTACCCAGGTAGTATCTTCTGGTGGCACTGAAGCTGAATTGCCAAAGGCACAGAAAGAAGCAGGTGGAAACCTCTATTTGCATGACTCTTATTGTTAGAAAACGTTAAACTGGAGAAATGAAAGATTAATTCTTCTCTAAAATATCTTTAGCTCCCCGGAGAAAAAAAGGTGTATTTTCTATGATTTAATGAAAATTCCCAAATTTTTTGCAAAGTATTTTAGAGGACTTCACCTGCTGAATGTGACAGAAACATGAGCACCACACAGTAACTGACAGGATTGCTTCCTTTTTGGCCGTGGGAAGCATACACAGGAAGAACTGAAGAAGGGAGGCTGAGCTAAAGCTTAACCCATTCACCTCTTAGAGCATTAGGGACATGATATGTCTGCTTTTATCAGAGCCTTTCAGGAAATGGAGGAGAAGGGAGAGGTCAAGGTGAAGAGGAGCTTTAATTTGTGATCATATTCCTAACCTACTCCAACACTCTTCCTTAGTGGCAGCAGCAAGAGAATTTCTGGTTGTTGTTGAAAATTCTGGAATGTATTTGAACAACCAAGAGTAACCAGTATCCTAATAGCCACTCTTCCTCTACCCTTGCCCCTCACGCAGCTGCCATAGAGTGACTTTTTAAGAAGGGTTCTTCTGCTCAGAATCCTTCAATGGTTTCTGACTTCCTCAGAGTAAAATCCTACATCTTTCTTTACAATGGCCTACAGTGTTCCACATGGTCTGCATACCCCTCTCCTGGCATCTGTGGTCGCATTTCACTCTATCTACATTCTAAGTGCTTTACCTCAACTGGCGCTAATGATACACCTCTGGGCTTCGCTTTTCTTGATAGAACTCACAACCACCTGGCATATTTTGTTTCTTTATTTTGCTATGTTGTTACCTGGCACATTTTAAGGTTTACATTTGGCCCAGGTACAGGACATATCTCTTTACATCAATGTAGCCATGCTGCCGGGTGTGAAGGCTCAGGATGGTAATCCTAACACTCTGGGAGGCCAAGGCGGGTGGACTGCTTGAGCTCAGGAGTTCGAGATCTGCCTGAACAAGAGCGAGACCCTGTCTCTGAAAAACAAATAGCCAGGTGTTGTGGGGTGCAACTGTAGTTTCAGTTACTCGTGAGGCTGAGTTAAGAGAATCACCCGAGCACAAGAGTCTGAGGTTGCTGTGAGCTGTGACAACACAGCACTCAACCCAAGGGCGACTGAGCTAGACTCTGTCTCAAAAACAAATAATGTAGCCATGCTGAGCTCACACAGAGGCCCTACCCACGTTGATACATATAAGGGGGAGTTAAAGGTATTCTTGTTCATTCTATGGGTGATGAAACTAAAGCATGCATGTAAAGGTTGGGCAAGTTGTCACGTAGCTTGTAAGTGGTAGCAATCAAACCCATGCAAATCTGTCTCCAGAAATCATGTCCTAACAATTATGCTGTTTTCTCTGCCTTGGAAAACAATAAAACCCAGCTCTGCCCCCTGGCAGTCACAGTCCAAAGGGGGGAGACAGAAAGGTAGACAGTTACAATACAGGGTGATAAATTTTCTTCCAGGTGCTTCATACACAAACTATCTTATGAAGATATTGCAAAGTGGGTACAGATAAAGCAACTGAGGTGAAGTTAATTGGCTTAGCTAGGGCCACACAACTAGCCATTTGTCCTAAACAGACATTGTCCTAGCCACTGGTTGCACAGCAGTGACAAATAAAGAACTGGAAGAGGAACAAGCAATAATTATGATACATGAGTAAGTTATACAGGATGCTAAAAGGTAACAGTAAGTGCTGTGCGAAAAAAGAAAAAAGGGGGAGTAAGCGTATATCAGATTGCAACCTTTAAAGAGTTTGCTTATGGAACGTCTCCCTGAGGTTACATTTCAGTAAAGAACTTTGGCTTTTACACTCAGCGCAATAGGGAGCTTCAGAAGGGTTCTGAGTAGAGGATGTGCGTTATTGGAATTACGTTTTCAACTGATCTTTGTGACTATGGTAAACAAACCTTGGGAAGGCATGCGAGGGTAGAAGCAGGATGACCTGTTAACCGGGGCGAGAAATGGTAGTGGCTTGGGCTGTGTGGTAGCATTGCAGGGGCTGGATTCATTGTGAAGGTAGCATATATGGGAACTGCAGATTAATTTTGGATATGTGGACTTTGAGAGGGATAAGTTTGGAATAACACCAAGGCCTTGGGGCAGTGAAGCTGCCATTAACTGGGATGGGAGTGGGTGGGGTGGGACGATGTACCTGTCAGTCTTCCCAGTGCCCACGCACACAGAGGGTTACCTAGGGGAGTAGTCGCCGCAGGCACAGGAGTTCGTTTCCTTCCGAGACCTTATTTCTGGAGATTGCAATGTTTTTAAAAATATGTCTTCCTCTACTAAAACACATCACAGGATCTGATAAATATGTGCTCAATGTTTACATCAACGAACGTGGGGGCTCGCGCTTCCTTATTTTCAATGAAGTCAAGGGTAAAATGTTCTTAACA
Organism: Nycticebus coucang; assembly: GCF_027406575.1. NCBI lineage: Eukaryota > Metazoa > Chordata > Mammalia > Primates > Lorisidae > Nycticebus > Nycticebus coucang. The sequence goes on from NC_069804.1 coordinate 186,303,934, forward strand.
AAGAGGAAACGGAGCCGCGCACCATCAGGGAACTCGCATCCAGGGGGCCATGCCGGAGGGCGGGGCAAGGCAACCCTACCCGCGGGAGGCTTTCTGCGCAAGCGCGTCTACTTGCGCTCGCTGGGCGGGGATACAGGACCTGTGACGCTTACCGCCAAGCTTTGTGACGCAGTTGCCTACCAGGACAGGAAGCTGCTACCGCGGGCCCGGCCCACCCTCTTCCGCTACCGCCGTGGGAATGGAAACATCTGCCCCACGTGCCGGAAGCCTGCTAGCGGCGACAACGGCGCGCCACTCCACATCCTACTACGTAGATCCTTTGCGAGTATCCTCGCGAGACGAACTCACCGAAATGGCCGTGTCTGGTCAAGGTAAGGGCGGGCGCGCAGGCGGCTGGCGCAGCTAGGAGCCGCCTTCCTGCGGCTCCGGAAGGGGAAGGGCTCCGCGCCTGCCAGTCCTAGCTGAGGTCCCCGGGGAGTCCGAGCAGCACTTGGGCTGTAGGAGAACCCAGGGCTCGCCTCAGGCCCAGCCGCTCCCAAGGTCACGCGCCGGGCTGGGCCGCTTCGGGGTGTCCACTCCATAGTGTCTCTCCCAGCCTTCCCATAATTGCTAAAACGGGAGACATTCCGTCCCCTGTTCTCGGGAGCAATTTGGCTCCTTGACCCTTTGGCTTCTTTGTCCCTTTGGACGTCTGAGGGGATAGTACTGTCTTTTCTTTATTCGGCATACTCAGAGGAAGAGTCCTTATAATTTTCAGTGAAGTACATCTTTAAATTATGCTTCTTACGCTATTTTGATTGCTTAAGCTGTGTTTAATTGAGTACTGGCTCACAGGATCCCACTGCTAAACAGAGCCATCTTTGAAAATTAAATTATGTACACTTAAATCATATTTAAAACAGATTGGAAAATACTCAAAACTCTTAACTTTTTAAATATTTGCAGTTATTTTATTGTTACCGATACTAAGTCTTGAGGTTATTCCTATCATATCTCTGAAGGAAATACCATGGTATGGTGGTTTCAGTGATGTCACATTCACTCATATCATACGCCTGGTGAACGAATATGCAATGAAAGACTGTTCGTACATACTACAGATCAGTATTTTCCTAAATCTACTTTAAACTTTTTTTGAGACAGTCTAACTTTGTCGCCCTCAGTAGAGTGCTATGGCGTCACAGCTCACAGCAACCTCCAACTCCTGGGCTTAGGCGATTATCCTGCCTCAGCCTCCCGTCACAGCTCACAGCAACCTCCAACTCCTGGGCTTAGGCGATTATCCTGCCTCAGCCTCCCGAGTAGCTGGGACTACAGGCGCCCGCCACAAGGCCCGTCCATTTTTTTTTGTTGCAGTTTGGCCGGGGCCGAGTTTGAACCCGCTACCCTCGGTATATGGGACTGGCGCCCTACCCACTGGGTCACAGGCGCCGCCCCTCCACTTTACACTTTTACCAGCAAACCACTGAATTTAGATGACTCTAGAGTCTAAGGAGCTTGGCATATGATGTATTTTCCAGCAGAGCAGACTGCTCTCATTCATTTAAAATGTATTTAGTTTGCTCAGGTACTTGTGCCTAGGTCATTGCAAGAAATTTGGAGGTTAACATGGATTTTGATCCTTATTATACTGATAATCGCATAATACTGCGATGATTGATTTACTAGGCCCATAACAGTCGCTACTGACCTACTTTTTGTCCATCATAGTGCTTAGCACTGTTTGATGAACCACTGAAGTTGGTGAACCAAATGTCTCTGATTTAATCTCCTTTTGCACTGGAGCTCCCTATCGGATTGGTCAGATTACCTTAAAGAAAACTGAGAACTCATTCTTGTATTCACTGATATTCTTTAACCCAGGAACAGAGTTTTTGTTTGTTTGTTTGTTTGTTTTTTAAACATAGTAAAAGTAAAGTTTTGTTGTTACATTAGCAAAAAAAATAAACTACTTGTGAGGCCATAGAGGACCCAGTTCCTCAAATATCCACATTTTAGTTCTACTATGTTGGAGACCAGCCCCTCGCCAGCCAGGATTGTAGGGCACCTGCTAAAGTGGAATTGACTGAATGGGAAAAATTAATACAGGAGACACAAAGAAAATGTTTAAAGGTGGGTCCAGGGGTCTGCCATTAACTGTGGTGAGAATAATGGGGGGAATAATGTATTAATGGGGGCCCCTGTACTTTGACAACTCAACTTTTATTGAGCTCTCATAATGCTAATTTCAGGTGAGAGGGTCTATATGAGCTAATGGAGAGCTGAGCAAAGGTCAGTGTGTGGGCTGTTTTTGTTTTGCATTAGCAGTGGCACCAATTCACCTCTTCTTTAATTGATAGTAAACTATACTTAGCCCGTGCATTCCTGAGAAACAAGGAACATGACCTTAAGGCAAACAGAATGTGCCCACATCTGCTTGGTTGGCCTCCCTCCTCAGGAGTCCTAAGGGGCTGGTAGACCCTTTGTGTTTCCCTGTAGGGCAAACAGGCTGATGCCAATGCCCACATCGGAATCTGGGAGAGAAGTCCTATCTCTGCCCCAGAAGTCCTACCTCTGTGTGGGTTTTGGTTGTGCATATTGTTCCCAGTGACTTCTAGAATACCCACCTCTTAGGATTTCTGCGTTCCAGCCCCCTTCAGTGATGGAGCCTAATCCTTTTACAGTAAAGCTGCTCCCCTCTGCTTGATCTTGCTGCACGTGCACACGGCTTATAATGCGCCTGGGTCATTTAACCTTTTTTTTTTGAGACAGAGCCTCAAGCTGTCGCCCTGGGTAGAGTGATGTGGCATCACAGCTCACAGCAACCTCCAACTCCTGGGCTTAAGCGATTCTCTTGCCTCAGCCTCCCAAGGAGCTGGGACTACAGGCGTTCACCACAGCTCCCGGCTGTTTTTAGAGATGGGATCTTGCTCTTCCTCTTGCTCAAGCTGGTCTCAAACTCATGAGCTCAGGCAGTCCACCTTCTTGGCCTTCCAAAGTGCTAGGATTAGAGGCATGAGCCACTGTGCCCTGCCCAAGCTCTTTTTTCAGTGTGACTTTTAAGTTCTTCCCCACCAAGAGCTGGGGTTTTTTGTTTGTTTGTTTTGTTTTGTTTTTAGACAGAGTCTTACTTAGTTACCCTCAGAATGCCATGACACCACAGCTCACAAAAACCCCAAACTCCTGGGCCCAAGTGATTCTCTTGCCTCAGAAAAGGCAGAGTAGTTGGGACTACAGGCGCCTGCCACAAAGCCTGGCTATTTTTTTTTTTTCTGAAGTTGTCCTTGTTGTTTGGCAGGTCTGGACTGGGTTCGAACCTGCCAGCCCCTGTGTATGTGGCCAGAGCCCTAACTGCTATGCTACAAGCTCTGAGCCAAGAGCTGGGGTCTTTATTCCCTCTTCACAAAACTGGGTGTGACCTGTGACTGTTTTAGAATGCAGTAGAAGTAACACTACATTTTCTGTCTCCCATTCTTGGGACAGTCACCTCTGGAACTCAGTTACCATGCTGTAAGGAATCCTAGTCTAACCCACATGAAGAGACAGCTCTTACGTCTTCAGATGATTCCAGATCCCATCCTTAAGTCTTTCATTTAAAGCCTCAGACATCATGGAACAGAGATAAGCCATAATGATGAGACCAAATTCCTTATCACAAAATCTGAGAGCATAATATTAAATAAATGATTGGTTTGCTCCATGAAGTTTTGGAGTAATTTGTTCTATAGCCATAGTAACTGGAACACTACTCTAGATTCTTTGCACTTTCACATAAATTTTAGAACCAGTTTGTCGATTTCATAAAAAATTTAATTTTTGATTGGGATTGTATTGAATATATCATTTTGGAGAGAATTAACACTTAAAATATGGAGTCTTGCAAAACAAACAATGTATGTCTCCATTAATTTAGGTCATCTGTTTTTTTTTTTTTTTTAGGTCATCTTCACTTTGTTTCTCTCCATAGTGTTTCATAGTTTACAGTGTTAAGGACTTTGCATTTTTTTTTTTTTTTTGGCCAGTGGAATGGGCATTTAATCATCTCTAGGGTGCTCCTGTTGGGGGGGTGTTGCGGGGCCTTTGGGGGTGTGTTGCGGGGCCTTAGGCAGAGCTCTGGCTAATGGAACCAACAGTGGTGCCCATCACCTAGTGCCAGGCAGGGTGGCAGTCCCAAGGCCTGGCTGGGAACAGCCAGCATTTGGGGCTGTTATTAAGACAATTTCTGAGACTAAGTGGATAAGGAATGTTGCCTTTGAATGGAGAAGAGGAGGCTACAGTTAGAGAGTGGAGAAGGGGCCTGGGCTGCAGGGGAGGGACTCTGAGGTCAGAAAGTTAGGAATGGCAGAGTTGGTCACAAGGTCATTCATGGCCAAGTGAGGGCTGTGGGGAGAACATGGTGACATGGGAGTCCAGTGGGGAATCTGCAGGCTGGCCTGATTCAGGCCAGCTTCAGGAACTCCTGCAGCGTGTTTTGTTCCACAGCCTCCACGAAGAGCTCATAGTCCCCACAGTACTGGTCCCCATTGACAATCTGGGGCCGGGTGGCCTTGGGGTTGCCTGCCAAGGCTCGCATCTCGTCCCGCAGGGTGTTGTCCTGGGAGATGTCCACTAGTTGGTATTGAATGAGCTTCCCATCCAGGATGCGGGTCACCTCGCTCTGCTGGGACTTGATTTCACAGGAGCCAGTGACCGACTGCTGTAGACATGCAGGCTGCTCATGCTGCGGGCAGACGGACGTGAGGAGGGGCAGTGAGAGCGGTAGCTGCAGTGTTGGGAGATGACCAGACTTTGCATCTTTTATTACATTTATTCCAGTGTAACTTTTTGCAATTAAAATTGTTTTTCCATTCATCATTTTTAAGACATAGAAATTTAGCTTTTATATTGGTATTGTATCCTGTGACCTTGCTAATTCAGTTATTCAGTAGCTTTTGGTAGATACCTTTGGGTTTTCTATACACATAGTCATGTTATCTGCCAATAAAAATAGTTTCATTACTGTACCCACTTCTAATCTCTGCCTTTTATTTCTTTATTGCACTGGCTAGGGCCTCCAGTACAGTGTTGAATAGATATTATGGGAAAGCATGCCATATTTCACTGTTAAATATATTTGCTGTACATTTTTCATAGGTGTCCTATATCACACTGACAAAGTTCCTGTCTATTCCTGTTTTCATATTTTATTCTGATTATTTTTCTTGAACATAAAAGATTTAGAAGTGTATTGTTTAATTTCTATGTATTTTAAACCTCATAAGATAGTATTATTTTGTGCAGTAAAGGTTTATCTATCTACCTGTTTACCTATTCCAACGCCCATGAACTCTTTTTGCATTTCCAAACTTGCACCTGACATCATTTTTTTCTGTGCTTGAATGACATTGGTGTTCCTCTTTGTATGTTACTTCTATCTCATTCATTCTAATCTGGAACTTTAGTTACGTACATGTTTAACTCTTTAACCCTTTCTTGAACTTTTTTTTTTTTTTTGAGATGGAGTCTCACTATGTTTGTCACCCTCGGTAGAGTGCTGTGGCATCACAGCTCACAGAAACCTCAAATTCTTGGGCTTAAGCAATTCTCTTGCCTCAGCTTCTCAAGTAGCTGGGACTACAGGTACCCGCCACAACACCCAGCTGTTTTTTTGTTGCAGTTGTCATTGTTGTTTTAGCTGGCCTGGGCCGGATTCGAACCCTCCAGCCTCAGTGTTTGTGGTCGGCATCCTACCCACTAAGCTACGGGTGCCGCCCTTTCTTGAACATTCTTATTTGCTTGTTTCAGCATCTTGATCATCTCTGGTTCTGTTTCTGTTTTTTTTTTTTTTTTTTTTTTTTTTTTTATGTGACTTTGCCTTTGTAGGAGTAAGAGTAACTTTTTATTGTTTGCTCAGCATTGTGTGAAAACAAATCATAAGAGACTCCATGCCAAATGAAGTTGGTCCTTGTTACAGTAAACAGTTTTGAATGGCAAATTTTCAACATTTGTTTAGCTTAATGTGAGCTTATCTTCTCATGGAGAAAAGGATTAGACATTTTGTTAATTCTTCCTTCTTTGGGCAAATCACTAAAACTCTGAGTCTTCATTTCTTAATTATAAAATTGGGTTACTAAGTAGTACCTATTTTCTGTGGATTTAATTAGATGTACATATTTATTAACATACTGTCTGGTAAATAGTGAGAGCCCAATTAAAGATCACCTCTTATGACTCGGTGCCTGTGTCTCAAGCGGCTAAGGCGCCAGCCACATACACCTGAGCTGGCGGGTTCGAATCCAGCGTGGGCCTGCCAATCAACAATGACAGCTGCAATCAAAAAATAGCTGGGCATTGTGGCGGATGCCTGTAGTCCCAGCTACTTGGGAGGCAGAGGCAGGAGAATCACTTGAGCCCAGGAATTGGTGGTTGCTGTGAGCTGTGATGCTACGGCACTCTATCCAAGGTGACAGCTTGGGACTCTGTCTCAAAAAAAAAAAAAAAAAAAAAAAGATTACCTCTTATCTTCATTATCATTAGAGATCCACTTAGTACTGAGAATTGGTTTGCGGGCCACTGGATAGTATTGAGTTACTCCTAAAGAGAAAAAGCAAAGATGAAAATGTTTCATTTGGGATACATCATTAAGCATGCCTGGCAGTTTTTCATAGATCTTTTTTGTTATTAAATTTGCGAGGAAGAACTAGAGGGCTAATTCTCCCTTTTCAAGGATTTTTTTCCCTGGAACATAGACATTAGTATTTGTTGATTTTAGTTTGAATTTTCAAAATTGCAACTCAATTTCAGAGTTAATTTACTACTACATACTTAACAATAATGATATTTGGAAGTTTTATATCACATATATCTATTTCTTTAAAAATCTTCTACTCTAGTTAGGAATGGTAGTGATTTTTTTTTTTTTTTGACAGAAGTAAATATTTTCTGATTTAGTATCTTAATTCTTGTAGGAAACTTTGAGGGAAATTTTGACTCGCTGGACCTTGCAGAATTTGCTAAAAAGCAGCCATGGTGGCGCAAGCTGTTTGGGCAGGAATCTGGGCCTGCAGCTGAAAAGTATAGTGTGGCAACCCAGCTGTTAATTGGAGGTGTTACGGGATGGTAAGTGATATGAAAGATGTCCATTGTCTTTTGTGCCTGATTTAGTATTGCAGTTAGAGGTACCATCTTCTTAAACCAATGAAAACATACTGACTTTTGGTGAAATTGGTCACTTAATGTGTAACAATGTCATGTTAAAGTATATTTAATGGTTACACATAGTGTTTACTGCATGCCCAGAATTGCTTTAAGTATTTACATAGATAGCTCGTTTTCTTCTTACAACTCTGGAATTGGTACTGTTATTATCTATATCTATACTCATTTTATAGGAACTGAGGCTCAGAAAAGTTAACTTGCCCAAGGCCAAATAACTAGTAAATGGTTGAATGAGTAGCTAGTGACTCAATTACCTATGTCAGATGATAACTTAATGTGACATAGCTTATGGTTTAATTTGTAATACAAATAATATTAATAGCAAATTTAGTAAGTGAATGTCAAATCCATAAATCTTATAAATTCTTCACATTTGAAAATTTTTATTACACAGTATAACACAAATATAGAATAGTATGTAACAAATGTATATTAAAATAAATACTTATAAAGTGAACCTATGAAAGAACCACTCAGGTTAAAAAAAATATGGCAAGCACCCCAGAAACACTAGAGATTGTTAAGTAGTTACTTTGTTAATCAATTAGTATTGATTTTCTTTATAGTTGTAATACCAGCTCTATCACTAAATAATATATTGTACTTTACCTGGTTTCAAACTTTAAGTAAATGCAATCATGATATATTCTTTTGAGTCCTACTTTAACTTGATGTTTTATATATTCAACCATGTTGTATGTAGTTGTAGTTTATTTTTATTTGTATTCAGAATTCCATTGTGTGACTATACCACAGTATATCCACTTGATGACTGACATTTGTTTGTATTTTTGCCTAATACAAGCAGTGCTGCTATAAATACTCTTAAATTTAGCAGTGTATATGTTCACACATTTAGGTAGGGTCTGTATCTAGGAAATTGTTAGGATATAGGGTATAAGCATCTTCAGCTTCATTATATAATGTCAAACCAGGCTTGGTGCCCATATCTCAGTGGTTATGGTGCCAGCCACATACACTGGGGCTGGTGAGTTCGAAGCTGCCTGGGCCTGCTAAACAACAACTGCAACAAAAAAATAGCTGGGCATTGTGGCGGGTGCCTGTACTCCCAGCAGGTTGGGAGGCTGAGGCAAGAGAATCGCTTAAGCCCAAGAGTTGGAGGTTGCTGTGAGCTGTACACCACAGCACACTACCCAGGGTGACATAGACTCTGTCTCAAAAAAATAAAAATAAAATATAAATAAATAAATAAATAATGTCAAACCACTTTCCAAAAGTAATTGTAATAGTTTACACTCACAGCAACAAGGACTGAGTATTCCTGTTGCTCTGCATTCTTGCCAGAAGTTGATATTGCCAGAGTCTTAAATTTTTGCCAGTCTGATAATATGATAGTGGTATTTTATTGTTTTCATTCACATTTCCCTGAGAAGGGGTAAAACTGAGCAACTTTTACATTTTTGTTGACAATCTGGATCTCCTCTTTGACTAAGTTCCATTCTAATCTTTTTCTATGAAGTTATTCTTTGTCTTATTGAGTTGTAAGGGTTCTTTATATATTTTGGGTTTTTTTTGTTTTTGTGAGTCAGAGTCTTCCTCTGTTGTCTGGGCTAGAGTGCAGTTTCCTCATCATAGGACACTTGAACCTCAATCTCCTGGGCTCAAATGATCCTCCTGCCTCAGCCTACTGAGTAGCTGGGACTACAGGTGTGCACCACCACACCTAGTTAATTTTTTGTAGAGATGGAGTCTCACTATGTTTTGCAGGCTGGTGAGACAGAAGTTGAACTTCAAGCTTCAAGCTATTCTCCCACCTTGCCCTCCCAAAGTGCTAGGAATGCAAGTGTGAGCTACCACATCTGGCCCATGTCTTTATATATTTCGCATATCAGGCCTATGTTGGTTGTATGTCTTACAGATATTCACTCATTCTGTGGTTTTCTTTTGCTTTATGCTATCTTTTAATAAACTGAAGATTTTATTTTAATATAGTCAACTTTATCAATCTTTGCCAAATGTACCACATTTTGTTTCTCCACCAGCAATGTGTGAGGTTCCAATTCCTCCACATCATCACCAATTATTATGTTGATTTTTTCCCCACATTTTGGCTATTGCAAGTAAAACTGGCTATGAACATTTGTATACAACTCCTTGTATGAACATAAGGTTTCATTTCCTTGGGGTAAATACCTAGAAATAGTATGGCTAGATCATATACTAATTGAATGTTTTAACTTTACAAGTACCTGCCAATTTTTTTAAGTGCCTGTATCATCTTAGATCTCCACCAGCAATGTGTGAGAGTCCAGTTCCTCCACATCGTCACCAACACTTGGTGTTATCTTTTTAATTCACATCCTGGTGGGTGTGAAGTAGTATCTCATTGTGGATTTAATTTGTATTTCCTTAATTGTAGCAGGAAAACCGACGCAGACAGAAGACTCCAGGCACCAGTTGATAGAGGAAGCAGCAAGTTTATTCCGGTCAGGTGTCTCGGTAGACTTGTGTCTCAAAAACCGAGCCCGCTGACTTGATCTCTTGCCTTTCTTTCATACATTTTTTAGGGCTAGGGTGCACGTGGGAGTCAAAAGATGTGAGGGACGTGACAGATGTGAAAGTCTCGAGACTCAAGGGAAGGTCAGATTGGCCCGCACCCTTGACACCGGGTGGGCTACCTGTGTTCAGAGGCAAGGGAAGGTTAAGGAAGTTACAAGGTTACTATCTGGGCCCAGCACAAACCAAGGGAAAGATATACAAATAACAGACACAGCTGCTACAGTAAGAGTGTTACAGACAGGCTAATGCTTATACGGAGTGGCCAGGACAGATCTTTAGCTCTGCTTTTTTTACTCTCTTACCTCATTCCCCCCTTTGAGATTCAGAACATCTTGTTATGAAGTCTCATCACCATCTTCATCGGCCTGTGTCACGTTTCGTTGGTGATGCATGTAATACACTTCACCTGGGGCTCTTTGAGACACAGCCGAACTCATTAGGTTCCTCACTATCTGGAGTAATACCGGTAATAAGCATGGGAGGAGAAGGCAAGTACCCAATAATAGTAAGACTCCTATGATAAGGGTCCTAAAACCTCCAAAAGCAGAGAACCATCCTCCAAAGACGGATTTCGGATCAAATCCATGCCACACCTGTACTGGCACATGAGCCAATTTGGAAATGTCATTAGCTGTATCTTCTACTACTCGACCTTGATCATCTATCTGCAGACAAGAGTTGGTTAGATTGAACTTTCCACATACTCCTCCTTCTGCAGCCAGTAAATAATCTAAAGCCAGTCTGTTTTGGTATATAGCATTTCTTATTTGGGTTTGCTGATGGGCAAGAAGGGTCAAAGCTTTGCTAGTCTAATTATTTCTAAGACGGCCTGCAATCGTATGATACGGTTTAGCATATAGATAGGGGTCCAGTAACCCCATGACCCATCTTCTGCCCATGTGGCTGGCCCATAATACTGTATTATTCTTTCTGGGGGCCACTTATCCTCTTTCCACTCTCCTATTTGTAAGTCTGGATGATGCTGCCAGACTTTTTCCTCAGGAGTGGCTACTAGAAGTCTAAGTAATTCTCCTGCCTTGATGGGCAGTAGAAAGAAAGAACTTTATAAAGCCTATGATACAACTGCCAGTCCATTGATCAGGTAGCTGGACATATGCCTTATCCCCACAAATCCAATACATTCCCTGAGGAGCACTCCAGTTTCGTGAGAACCCTGGATGCTACCAGGCATCTCTGAGCTCAGGGAATCTGTCTAGGGAATTTAGTTCTGTCTGATTCAATCCCCACCAGTTATTCCAGTAGTAGCACTGTACAGTCTCTGACCTAGGCAGTGTAGCTGTCCTACCGGTACAGTAAGATTTTTCCCTTCACTTCTTGCTAGGCAATATTGTCCAATAATCGGGGCCTTTAGGACCCATACATTGTCCTTCAGGTTTCTCTGATATGGAGCAATGTCTGGGTTAGGCTCAGTGGGAGTAAGTTCCCTAGCTTCCCATGGCCACCAATCTCCTGTCATAGTTCCTCCACATATAAAGCAAGAAGTTACATTCAAGGATTGTGCTACATTTTCAGCCAACTGGAAGAATAAATTCTTTGTGCTCTTCGGGAGTGGTGGCACAGACTGCCCTAATTCATCATAAAAGGTATGGTAAATGGCCACCTGACTGGCCTGATGGGAGGCAACCTTCCCACTGACCCTTAATTGACATATTGGGTTCAGGCCATTGCCATCTATTCCCAAAGACATGACTTGTCCTTTTACCCACTTAGGGTTGGAGGGATTTCTTATGGTTAGAATCAAGGGGTTGCAAGCTTCAGTAGTGCAATCAGCTGGTGCTTCTCCTTTTTCTAGTATGAACTCTTTGGCTATCATCTTCCATACTCCAGGTGCCTTCTATCACACATGACCAATATGCACACTCAGCACATGGGTAGTCTATAGAGCACAGATACTTCTAGTTTTTCCTATAAGACTTTTCCCAGTCAAGCGACCCACATGACATTCTGTGCTTGCTATGTGCACGTTTTAGTGCTTGGCATGCATCAAATTTTGGAAACACCTGGGTTGGGTTTCCATAGCCCTGAGTTCTGGCTACTAGAAGTCCTCTATCAGCTCTCCAACCTACTGATTCTGTTCTGATATTGGGGGGTTCAGAGGGATTGTAGCAAACATGGGGTTGCCCCTCCCCAGGGTCACACACCTTATATTGAGTAGTATTATATAAGCAAGTCCCTCGCTGAATCCCTGTACATTCATAGTAACTATAGAACCATAGAACAGTTGTCACTTTCTGGCCTACTTTGATTACCTTATGGATACATTGATTACAATTTTTTACATTAGTATCCTGAATATTTGCAGAAACTAAAGTCCACTTAGCTCTCATGAGTCCAATAAAGAACAGTCCCACGATGTCGTAAATCCTCATGCTTCGGCCGTGCGTGGACCAGTCAGCTTCTGGGGTGTGACTGGAGCAGGGCTTGCCATTCTCTGCAACACCAGCTTGAGGGGGTTATAAGGGTCCGAGGTGGCCTTCCAAGGTCCAGGAGTTGTTGGGGTGTGGAGCCCACACTGTGGGAACTCAGGGTCTGCCGCTGCTGTCATGTCCTGCTGGGTGCGGTTCTTCTTAGGTGGGGCGCGCCCTCCTCCAGTTCTGCCGCAGGTTTCACTCCGCTGTAATGGATCCAGGCAGGAATTTCTGCTACTCTCCCAGCAGTGGGTATGGTCAGGATAACGTTGTAAGGGCCTTTCCACCTTGCCCTCAGGGGAGACACGTTCCAATCCTTGACCCACAGCGCAGCTCCTGGGGAGAAAGGGTGGTCAGGGGGGACATCTTTCGTTTACCCATCCTGACAGCGTTTCTGCCACCTTTCCCAGGGCTTGCAATTCCTTCCTTAATTCCACCTCTCCCAATTCCGGGGGGGATCCTGGCAAACTCCTTAGTAAGGGGGGTGGCCTATGATATAAGATCTCATACAGCAAGAATCCTGTCCTCTTAGTGGGAGTACACCTAATCTTAAATAACACCAAGGGTAGGGTGCTTACCCACTGCAAGTTTGTCTCCTGGCACACTTTCCCTAAGCTTGTTCTGATAGTTCTATTCATGTGTTCTACCTTTCCCGTGCTCTGTGGGCGGTAGGCTGCATGGAGTTTCCAAGTGATGCCAAGGATTTTAGCTGTCTTCTGGACTAATTCGGAGATGAATGCTGGCCCATTATCTGACCCAATCCGTAGCGGGAGCCCAAAACGTGGTATAATGTCTCTCAAGAGTGCCCGGGTGACTTCTTGCGCCTTCTTGGTGCGAGTAGGATATGCTTCTACCCATCCGGAATAGGTGCAAACCATCACCAGCAAATACTTGTTCCCTTTACACCTGGGCATTTCAGTGAAGTCTACCTGGAAGTCTTTGAAGGGCTGGATTCCTGGGGGTACCATTGGTTCTTGGCGAGCGTTGAACTGGTTGCAGATGACACATCACTGACTGACAGCTTTGGCTAGGGCTGCCAGGTGAGAGATGTAGAAGTACCAGCCCAGTAACTTCACCAAAGACTCCTGTCCCAGATGGGTGCTCTCGTGCATTGTCATTACCACAGTAGCTCCTAGAAGCTGGGGAACTGCTACTCGTCCATCTGGCATCTTTATCCATCCTCTCTCTTTTTCCTGGCTCTCCTCCACTGCCAACCATTCCTTCTCCTCCAGGGAGTAGATAGGGGTGAGCTCTGGGACCCATGGAAGGAGGGGAGCCACTTGCCATACCTGGTATGGCTGGGAAGCAGCCCTCTTTGCCTCAGTGTCAGCTCTGGTGGTCCCCTTAGTGATGGTGGAAGTATCTCTTTGATGTCCATGACAGTGCATGACTGCCACTTTCTGTGGTTTCCATACTGCCTCTAGCAATTGGAGTATTTCTTGCTGATACTTAATGTCCTTTCCCCCAGAGTTTAAAAGTCCCTTTTCCTTGTATAATACCCTGTGCACTTGGAGAGTCAGAAAAGCATACTTAGAGTCAGTGTAAATATTTACACTTTTTCCTTGGCTTAATTCTAAGGCTCAGGTCAAGGCAATTAACTCAGCCTTTTAAGCCGATGTTCCTTGGGGTAGGGGTTTAGTCTCCACAGTCTCTGTTAAGGTGACCACTGCCTACCCAGCCCGCCGCTCACCTTGTGCTGTCACGTAACTGCTTCCATCTACATACAAGTCCCAGTCTGCATCTGTCCAGGGCTGGTCATGCAAGTCAGGTCTGCTAGAGTACACATTATCTATAACTTCCACACAGTCATGCTCAGTTTCTCTTCCACTGACTGGAAGGAGTGCGGCTAGGTTCAGGGTGTTACATACTTCTATTGTTATGCGTGGGTTACCACACATTAAGCTTTGGTACTTAGTTAATCTTGCATTAGAGAGCCAGAAATGTCCCTTTGTGTTCAACAAAGTGACCACAGAGTGAGGTACTTTCACTCTGAGATCCTGCCCTATAGTCAGCTTATCAGCTTCTTGCACAAGGAGAGCAGTAGCGGCTAGAGCCCGTAAGCAGGGTGGCCATCCTTTTGCCACTCCATCCAACTGTTTAGAGAGGTAGGTTACAGGCCTTGGCCAGGCCCCAACCAGCTGGGTTAACACACCCACAACCATTTTATCTCTCTCTGAGACATACAGAGTAAAGGGCGTGGCCAAGTCTGGCAGTCCCAATGCAGGTGCAGTCATCAACCTCATCTTTAGCTGGGAGAAGGCATGTTCCTGTTCTCCCCACTCCAAGGGCTTTCCCTCCTCTCCTTTAGTTGCCTCATACAAAGGCTTAGCCAGGATAGCAAAAGTTGGGGATCCAAAGATGACAAAAGCCGACTGCGCCTAGGAATTCCTCAACCTGCTTTTGGCTCTTGGGTGTGGGGAGGTGATTAATGACCTGCCTCTGTTCCATGCCTAGATTCTTTTCCTCATGCTGAATAGTAAATCCTAGATAACATACTTGCTGCTGGCAGACTTGGGCCTTTCGCTTAGACACTTTATAGCTACATACCTCTAGATGTCGTAAGAGACAGTCCGTGCCTCGGGCACAGCCCTCCAGGGAAGGGTGTCCCAAGAGGAAGTCATCAACATATTGGAGCAACACACACCCTAATTCCTTAGCCGGGAACTTCTGGAGATCACGAGCCAGCACTTCTCCAAAAATCGTGGGGGAGTTTTTGAAGCCCTGTGGCAACCTGGTCCATGTGTACTGGATCGCAACTCACGTGTCTGGTCTCTGCCACTGGAAGGCAAACAGCCTCTGGCTCTCCAGAGCCAGCCTTATACTGAAAAAAGTGTCTTTTAAGTCAAGGCAAGTGAACCACTTAACTTCTGCTGGCAGTAAACTCATCAAAGTATACGGATTAGGCACTGTGGGATGGAGTGATATAGTTGCCTGATTAACAAGCCTCAAATCCCGCACCGGTCTGTAGTCCTTTGTGCTGGGCTTCTGCACAGGGAGCAAGGGAGTGTTCCAAGGAGACTGACAACATATGATTATGCCAAACTGCTCAAGTCTCTGAAGGTGCACCCGGATCCCTTCCAGAGCCTCCCTGGGCACTCAGTACTGCTTTTGCCTCACTGGCCTTGCCCCTGGCTTTATCTCTACTATTACCGGTGGCTGGTTCACTGCCAGCCCCAGGGGGTTATCTTCCACCCAGACTCCTGGCCACTGCTGGGCTAGTTCAGGCCTCCGTCCCTCCCCCGGCTCAGTCACAAACAGCCTCCACTCCTCCTCCCGAGGCATTGTCAGGGCTAGCACCAGACCTGGTTTTGGCAGTTGTAGCTGCATAGTTCCTTGGTCAGAAAAGGAGATCGTGGCTCTTAACTTTTCTAGAAGGTCCCTACCTAGGAGAGGCAAGGGGCAGTCAGGCATGTAGAGAAACTGGTGAGTTACCTCATGGCCTCCTATGCAACACTTCCGAGGGAGGCAAAAGGCTTGTTCAGCAGTGGTTCCAGTTGCTCCTATGACGTCAATTCTGTAGTCTGAGAGAGGGGCTACTGGGGGGGTAACCACCAGGTGTTCGGCCACAGTATCAATTAGAAAGTCAGTGTCCTTGCCCCCAATCCTTACTCGGACCATGGACTCTCTGGGGGGCATCTGAGTCTGGTCCCCTTCAGTCCAGCAGGGCCTCTCCCACTAAGTTGTAGAGGGCTTCCTGCCTTTCCAGGTCTGCGGCCTCTCTCCCAGGATTTTCCACATTTCCTTCCCTCTGGGGATACTCGTTCTTCCAATGCCCTGTCTCTCGGCAAATTGCACACTGATCCCTTAGCAAGGGGGGCCCTTTTGCCCGAGGTCCTCTACTTCCTCGCACTCCTTGACCCTGCCCTCTTTGAAAGGGAGGGGGTCCTCCCCTTGTGCCCTTCAGAGCTGGCTATGAGATTGGCCCTCTGCTTCATGCGCCTATCTTCCTCTCTATGGCTCATTGCTTCCCGGTTCACAAAGACCTTCTGGGCTATTTCAAGAAGCTGTGAGGTGTTCATACCTGCGAACATCTCCTGCTTCTGCAGTTTTCGCCGTATATCCTCGGCGCTTTGCCTAACTAGGGCCATATTAACCATCCTCTGGTTCTCAGGGCTCTCAGGGTCAAAAGGAGTGTACATTCAAAACGCTTTGCACAACCTTCATAGAACTGGTCTGGGCTCTCAGTCTTTTCCTGGAGGACCTCATTTACTTGGGCTAAGTTAGTAGTTTTCTGTGCCCCTTTCCTCAGCCCCTGCAACAATGCCTCTCGGTACCGGGTTAGGTGTGCTATGTCCTCTGCCACATTTGGGTCCCACTGGGGGTCCTCTCCAGGGAGCTGGATTTGAATATACTTCTGAGGGTTTCGGAACTCGTCTCGAGCATTCTCCCCTAACCAGTTCGAGACAGCCTGAATCACACGGCATCTCTCATCCGTGTCAAAGAGGGTCATGAGCAGCTGGTGGCAATCTGCCCATGTAGGATTATGAGTGTGAAAAATGGTCTGCATTAAATCAACCAAGGCTTAACAACTGAGGCTTCTCCATGTATGAAGGAGTATGATGCCTCCAGTTCAACAAGTCTATGGTTGTGAATGGCTGATACGCCATTATTCTCCATTTAACCATGTGCCCGTCCTCATCCACTCCAATATGTCTAGTCTCTCTGAGGGGCATCTGGACTCCAGGTTTAGGCCTTAGGCAAGTTGCTAAGGGGGGCAGCCCTTCTGGGACCTTTCCTTTCTTTGCTCGAGGGGTGCATGGCTGTGCTGGATGTGACTCAGTCTGTTTTTGAGGGAGAATTGGTTCCTCAGGTGCTGTAGCGCCTGCAGTTTGTTTGTACGGGGGTGGTGGAGCTTCATCTAGGGGGTCCTCCTGCACAAGGTCTGCCAATATTTTCGGCACCACCGGGTAGAAAGCACTCTCCCTTCCTGTCCCTGTGCTACCAGCACATTCGCGACCTGCCCTCTCAACCAAGGTGGTAGGTTCACTACTAGCTGTAGCCAGGTATCTATGTACGGAAACTGATCAGGGTGACCCCCCTTTCCAGTGACTCTGTGCCATACCCTAGACACAAGGGACCTCTCTAGACTTCCCTCTGATGGCCATCCAACCCCAAAAGAGGGCCATTCCAGCTCACAAAGACTTTTTAGCTTCCCTGGTGCCATAGTAACCCCATAGTCACCTACAAATCCCTTCTTAAAGTCCTTCAACATGGTAGCCAGTGGGGTGGGCTTCCCTTGCTCGTTCCCCATCTCCACCCAAGGTTTCCTTCCAAGACACACACTCACACCACACTCTTTCACATACCTCCCACCTGCCTGCGACCTAATGCCCAAGGGGTTGATCAGACCCCCTCTTCCACTAAAACTATAGTGAGTTCCAAATGGATCCTACCTTACTCTGGACGTCCTGGCGCCAGCTGTTACCTGTTCCTCCCCGGTGCTCAGCCTCCGCAGTGACCCGCTGCAGGGACCTCGCTACCTCAGTCTCAACGAGACATTCCTCTGGGAGAATCAGTCCCAGGAGCACTCTGAGGACTGTGTCGCCAAACCAACTGGAATTCCCCACGGGGGTGATCTGCAGGTTGGGCAGAACATGACCCAAAGAGTCTGGCTGCATGGTTTTCTCCCAAACCTCGCTTCCCGGTCAGGGAACCAAGAAATGTAGCAGGAAAACTGACGCAGACAGAAGACTCCAGGCACCAGTTGATAGAGGAAGCAGCAAGTTTATTCCAGCTGGGGGTCTTGGCAGACTTGTGTTTCAAAAACCGAGCCCGCCGACTTGATCTCTTGCCTTTTTTTCATACATTTTTTAGGGCTAGGGTATACGTGGGAGTCATAAAAGATGTGAGGGACGTGACAGATGTGAAAGTCTCGGGACTCAAGGGAAGGTCAGATTGGCCCGCGCCCTTGACACCGGGTGGGCTACCTGTCTTCAGAGGCAAGGGAAGGTTAAAGAATTTACAAGGTTACTATCTAGGCCCAGCACATACCAAGGGAAAGATATACAGATAAAAGACACAGCTGCTACAGTAAGAGTGTTACAGACAGGCTAATGCTTATACAGAGTGGCCAGGACAGATCTTTAGCTCTGCTTTTTTTACTCTCTTGCCTCATAATGACTAATTGATGTTGATCATTTTCACAGGCTTTTTCCCATTCATATATGTTTGTTGATTTGTCTGTTCAGATCTTTTCCCTGTGTTTTATTTTTATTGGTTTGTTGATTTTCTTTCATTACTGAGTTGTGAGGTATTTATATATTCTGGATACCAGCCTTATATCAGATATATGATATGCAAATATATTCTCCCACTCTGAGCTTTTCATTATCTTGACAGTATCTTTTAAAGAGTAGAAGTTCTTAATCTTGAAGTGCAACTCTTTCTTTTTATAGCTCCAGGTTTTGGTGTCATGTCTAAGAATATTTGCCTAATCCAGGAGGTTTGTGACAATGAATACAGAGGACAATAGACACAGCAAGTGTAGACAGCCCTTAAGTAGTTTTGCTGTAAGTTGGAGCAAAGAAAAGGGTAGGTAGCTGGAGAAGTCGAGTTTAGGGAGGGTTTTTTCAATAATAGGTAATAATATATAGCAAATTTATATTCAGCAATGAACAAAACAAAATCTTTGACCTCATGAAGCTTGTATTTTAGTATAGGGTGAGGACAATAATGAAGAAATGAAATTCAACATATTCAAAATGTCATTATTGCCTCTTCCTGCTTTCCCGCCACATTTTCCTCTGTCTCAATTCCTTGTTTTTATATCATAAAAAATGCCACCTGCTATCTACCTAGTCATTCAGGAGACAGTCCTGTACCATATCCATTGCAACTATTCTGTCCTCAAACTCAGGCTTGTTTTATTTGCCTTCTTTACCTTCATCTTCCCTCTTTAATCCCTTCTCCACAATGTAGCCAGAATCATCTTTCCAAAATATGGTGTGGGAGTTCTAAGAGATCTTAAAAACCACAAAATTATTATAGTACACCATAGAGGATAGAGCTGAAATTTCCTTATTTCATGCTCCTTTGGGGATGGATTTATGTAGAGACAAGGAAGGAGCTGGATCATCTCAAGGTAACTATGATATGAACATTGCCAGAAGAGCATCTTTGTGTGTATCTGACAGCCTATCAACTTGTCTGATACTGATTTTTTTTTTTTTTTTAGGTGTACAGGGTTCATATTCCAGAAGGTTGGAAAGTTGGCTGCAACAGCTGTGGGAGGTGGATTTTTTCTTCTTCAGGTCTGTATGCCAAATGTTCTTAAATGTCTTAATTGGAGTGTGCCCCTTGTTTCTTTCTGGGGCTCTGACAGAAGAAATTGTTATTGGAAGAGGCTCTAGACTCAGTGCTTATAATGCTAGCACTGAGAGGCCATGGTGGGTTGATTGCTTGAGCTCAGGAGTTCAAAACCAGCCTAGACCTCATATTTAATAAAAATAGAAAAAACTAGCCAGGACTGGTGATACATGCCTGTATTCTCTGCTACTTGAGAGGCTGAGGCAAGAGGATCTCTTGAGCCCAAGAGTTTGAGGTTGCTATCGGCTATGAGCCCACAGTACTCTACCCTTGTTGAGAATCAGCACCAGGAAGTAGAGCAAACCAGAGTGGAATTGGTGGGGAATGAGGAAAATACAGCACAAGAGAAGACATGGAAACAAAGGATGAGACCAGGAGTACTGATTGAGCTGATGGCTACAGCTAGCACCAAAGCACAAAATCAGCTTTATCTCTACAGGGTTGTCCAGGGGAAAGTAACATAGACAACATGGGGAAATAGCATAAACAAAAGACCTAGTTTTGGTCTTACAGTACAATAGGAAAATGTAAATGACTTTAACAAAGGCAAATCATCCTGTTAATGGTTTCTATTCAACTTCGTTAACATATGACAATAAGCAAGAAGGGAACGATCATGATGATCCCAGCATAGTTAACAAAACCAAGGAAAAACTTGGGCCATGCCTGTTGCTCAGTGGGTAGGGCGCTGGCAGTTTCAAACCCAACCCCACCCAACTAGCAACAAAAAAATAGCTGGGCATTGTGGTGGGCACCTGTAGTCCCAGCTACTTGGGAGGCTGAGGCAAGAGAATCGCCTAAGCCCAGGAGTTGGAGGTTGCTGTGTGACACCATAGCACTCTACAGAGGGTGATAGAGTGAGACTCTGTCTCTACAAAAAAAAAAAAAAAAGGAAAAACTATGTGACTTAGTGGTTACTACTTAACTTTGTTAGCATATGACAAGGAGAAAGAAGGGAGAGATTTCAAGGATCTCTGCATAGTTAACCAGACAAAGAAAGGGCTACGTGATTTCTGGCAAAGGGAGCATGAAGAAAGAATATGGCTGTTTTAGGAACAGAGGAGAAGCAGTTGGGGGTTCATTCCGCGAATGTTCCCCAGGATGTGAAGGCTCTGCCAATCTCACATCCCACTCTTTACATACCCTGGCAACTGAGTGAAACTCTTGTCTCAAAAAAAAAAGGAAGAGGCTGTAGAAAGGACCTTCAGAATGACAACGTGGTGTTGGTTAAGACCAATATTCAATGAGTAAAGGGATATCTCCTTGCTAGGGGAGGTGGGATGTAGGGAGTCTTTGGTGAGCACTTATGTTATCTGTCACCAGAGGGCTGAGGGTAGGGGGCAGGAATGATATTGGGAGATCCTTTAATCAAATTTGTTAATTACTTTCAAAAATTGAGTTGAAATTTTTCTTTTCTTTTTTTTTTTCTTTTTCTTTTTTGAGACAGTCTCACTATGTCACCCTCAGTAGACTGCTGTGGCATCACAGCTCACAACAACCTCAAACTCTTGGGCTTAAGCGATTCTCTTGCCTCAGTCTCCCGAGTAGGTGGGACTACAGGCGCCCGCCACAACCACAATGCCGGGCTGTTTTTTGGTTGCAGTTGTCATTGTTGTTTAGCTGGCTCGTCCGGTTTTGAACTTTCAAGCCTCTGTGTATGTGGCAGTCCTGTAACCACTGTGCTACACGTGCCGAGCCTCAGCTGAAATTTTTGTTGGAATTGCATTGGAACCATATAGTTAAATTGGGGAAGAATTAAGTATCTTTTATGATATTGAGTCATCTATCTGTGAACATGAATTTTCTCTCTAATTTTTTAGGTCTTTTTGAATGTTTTTGAACGAATTTTTATTATTTTTCCATATAGATGTCTGTACTTCAGTTTTATTTCTAGATATATTATTATAATTGTTCTGGTGGATGATGTTTCTAAAACTACATTGTCTAATTTATGCTGGTGTGTTGAGATAACATTGATATTTTATGTTTCTCTTATAGCCAGCCACCTTGCTAAAGTCTCATTTCTGAATTGTCTGGGATTCTTTGGGCTTTTGTCTGAAATTAATTGCTTTTGCTTACCAACCTGTAGGTAATTTCCAGAATTTTTTTTTTTTCAGTGCATTCTCAGCCCATGCTGCTTTATTGCTAAATATATATATATATATATATACACATAGGTGCAGAGTTTTTGAACCCTCATAACAGTTCCTTTTTACATCAAAGAATAAAATTTCTTCTTCAAAATCTCAAATATGCATAGAGTAAAAAGCAACCTGCCTTTTGTAATACTTCAAACATATTCCATACAATTCTTTTATTATTATGATATATACTAATGATGCAATGTAAAGATAAGTTAAACACAGTGAGCAACTCCTTACAGAAGAGTAAACTATAATGTGGAATTTCCAGAAATTTTTTAAGCTTTCCAGCCCATATGTGCAGGCAGCCCACAGGCTCCTGTGTTCTGATTTCAATCACTACAGAACAGCAACACTTGTGGGGAATGTGCTCTCATGTAAGCATGATGTTAATCTTTGCCATTAGAGGGTGCTACACGGACCTTGCAGGGGGAAGGGGCTTTCTTTTCCCAGTTCTACTGTTGTGTTTTGCTTAGCTCCTACAATGTATGAATATGGCACCATTTGTTTATTCGTGTAAAGTTACTATGACAGGAGCTGCCATTCCAAAGGTAGCATTAATGGGATGTGCAATTTCAGTGTTGGTAGGTGATGACAAATTGTTCTGTGAAAAGACTATCAGTTAACACTCTATCCTTCCCAGCACTGAATATTGTCAATCTTTTATTTTTGTGCAATCTGATAAAATGTCAGAAACAAAACATTAATACTCATAAAAGTGAAGTTCTTATACAGATTGGAAATTTAAAACATCCACTTGAAAAATGGATAAATTATGTGCTTTTCCTTATATGTCTATCATGAAGTTGCTCATAATAAATCTCTGTAACCACATGCTAATATTCCTTTCTGAGCAACTATTATCTTTTCTCCTGTTGAGCAACAGTGCTTTCTGTCTGACAGCCTTGCACTCTTCACGTTGTCAAGAAACTTAGACATTCACAGGCAAATTGACTTCTCAGAACTAATCTGTGGAAACATTGGTGTTGGCTATACGGGCCAGCTCTTCACCTTCCATCTTGTCCTTTCTACTGTTATTTTAATATTACCATTTTAGTTTTAAGCTAACTTAAAACTTTCTAAGGGGGGTGAGAGTATAAACAAATTAAAATAATTGCTGGCAGTTATTTCCAGTGCAAGGCTAGGGCCTTGCATATTGGGTGGATGCTGATTATATGATGAGAGAATACCATCTTCATATAAAGAATCAGATGGCAAATGCTTCCAAAAATGGAAAGCAGTCTACTTCATGATTAATAC
Organism: Nycticebus coucang; assembly: GCF_027406575.1. NCBI lineage: Eukaryota > Metazoa > Chordata > Mammalia > Primates > Lorisidae > Nycticebus > Nycticebus coucang. Next base: position 186,326,765 of record NC_069804.1, read on the forward strand.
TGACAAAAAACATATAACAATCCTGTGCTTCTTATTTCTTATTGTCATTGTTGTGGAAACTGAAGCTTGCAAACCATACTGGGTATATCAAAGTTGACTGGCAGCGAGTAGAGAAGGACATGAAGAAAGCCAAAGAACAGCTGAAGATTCGTAAGAGCAACCAGATACCTACTGAGGTCAAGAGCAAAGCTGAGGAGGTGAGGCTTGTTTATATGCAGCGTGTGAAGGGTTTGTACAATTTTGTGTGTAAAAATGGGGTAGACATATCAATATCTCAGTGATGGACAAGTCTTAAAGATTATAAGGAACTTGGAGTAACAAGACAAAAGCCTAAGTTGGAATATCTTCACTACAGAAGCATTTTTTGAGAATCTACATAATTAAACTGTTTGGTGACGCTTGCGTGTGAGACTGCAAAGTGATACAAACAGTCCTTGTCTCTGTACAGTTTTGGATTGATTTTGAATCATATTTTGTCTCCATGCACACATATTTCTGAAACATCCATACTGTGCTTATTCTACAGAAGACTAGTCCTGGAGTCAGCACTATTTCTGTGAAGGGCCAGATAGTAAATATTTTCAGTTTAATGGTGATTCTACTGTGTAGTGTGAACATAGCCATAGATGATATATGAACAAGTTGGGTGTGGCTGTGTTGCAATAAAATGTTAATTAAAAACATGTTTGGCGCTTGAGCTGTATTATGCTAACCCCTGATCTAGAGCACAAATCAGGTTAGATTATATTTGCTGGCACTGGAGGGACAAAAGAAGTCCTTCCTCTTTAAAAGGACGTCTTTTGCTACTACTTTATTACTTTTAGAAATCTGTCAAATGTCCCAAAGAAATAAGTACAGTGAACTGGGAAGAAGCAAACCAAGATGAGAGTGTGAAGAAGGGGGCTAGTACCTTCTACAGCCTAGAGTGATAAAATTCTGCCACTAGCTTCCTCTAGATTTGCAGGGAAAAAAGTATTCATGTACTGGGTGGCTCTTCATGCTAGGCACTGGGGACTTAGAGGTAAATGAAAACAGTCTTTGTCCTTGAGGTAATCACACTCTAGTAGCAGTGACAGGAAAAGGTCATATAATCAAATATAATAGATGGTAGTAGATGAGGTATTTAGGTTAAACATGGCAAAATAAAACACACACCTTTATCTTTTATTCCTTCTGCACTATTTCTGAATGATGGTAATAAAATATAAAAGGTCAAACCCACAAGGATCAAGAGAATAGGAGAGGAACACCAGTAGACAAGAAATGTCAGCAAAGTTTTGGAAGTAGGAAAACAGATAATTGGTAATTGAGTTAGCAGAATAGAAAAATAATGAACAAATGACAACCCAGCATCACCAGGTACATGGTGACAGTCTCCATATGGTGGCAAGTGGCCAATCAAGGCTGTGCCTTTACTTAGAGTGGGAAAGTTCCAAAGGTAGGTAGCTAGTATTCCCTTTCTTCTGTCCCTTGTACTCAATTACCAGGTTCTTTCTTTCTTTCTTTTTTTTTTTTAATGTTAAGGATTTTCTTACTTGTTTTTGGTTTAACTTTTTTTTGTTTTGCAGTTTTTGGCTGGGGCTGGGTTTGAACCTGCCACCTCCGGCATATAGGGCTGGCGCTCTACTCCTTTGAGCCACAGGTGCCGCCCAATTTCCAGGTTATTTCACTAAAACATTATTCAAACATTTATATAAGTAATACATGATTATTAAAAACTTTTTAAGTAATACCAGAAGTGTATATAATAAGTATAATACGAGGTTAATGTTTGACTGTTAACAAGCTGTTGACTTACAGAGGGGAGCTTGTCATAAACTAACCAAATGATTTGGAATTGATTCATTCCACAAATACTATTTATGTTTTTGTTCCTGGCCCAGCTCTGTCCCAGGCTTTGGGGATATTGTGGCTGATCCTCCACTTGTAGAGGCCATAGTCTGATTTGGGAAATAGGATGAACATGATAATAAGTTCACTGTTTCACAAAAATGTCACTTCAGTGAGACCAGTTTTAATGGGGAGGTGGTTTAGCAAAAGGGTCACTTCAGTGAAATCAGTTTTAATAGGGTGGTGGAGTTGAAAGTGGTATAATAGCAAGTTGAAGAAGTATAGGAAGTAAGAAAGTAAACATAATAAAAGCAATTATTTCAGGAAATTATGTGATTTTTTTTTTTTCCATATGAGGACAGATGGCAGAAATGCCCCATTTAGGGAAATGTGGAGGTCCAGGAAAATTGAGGGATGTGGAAATGGTACAGGAAGACATAGGCATGTTGGGAAGGAGGGGACTTTTGAGGGTTAGGAGACAGTAATCCCGAGAGGCTAGGGAATGCCAGTGTGAGTCTCTAAGTGATTAGGAGATGAGGTCACTGTATTTGAGTTCAAGAAATGGTCAGGGCAGGGTGTTTGATGTGGTGTTCATATAAACACTTTCTTGGCTCAGCGCTTGTAGCTCAAGCAGCTAAGGCACCAGCCACATACACCAGAGCTGGCAGGTTCGAATCCAGCCCAGGCTTGCCAAACAACAGTGACAACAGCAACCAAAAAATAGCTGGGTGTTGTGACGGATGCCTATAGTCCCAGCTACTTGGGAGGCTGAGGCAAGAGAATCACTTAAGCCCAGAAGTTAGAGATTGCTGTGAACTGTGATGCCACGGTACTCTACCCAGGGCAACAGCTTGAGGCCCTGTCTAAAAAAAAAAAAAAAACAGACTTTTTTTGTTGTTGTTGCAGTTTTGCCAGGGCCGGATTTGAACCCGCCACCTTCGGTGTATGGGACTGGCACCCTATCCACTGCGCCACAGGTGCCACCCCATATAAACACTTTATAACATGGAGGTTATACTTGGGAGGAAGAGGAACTTACCAAAGTTCTCTGAAGTGGGGTTGGTGGTATGAAGTGGTCAGGAGATTGATAGAGCACAGACAAAGGAACCTAAAGGGCACCCACGTACATGCTCTGAACCTTAGGTAAGTGGGAATTTTTGCTGGAAGGTAGAAGAGAGGCAGGAAACTTTCAGAGTTTAAGAAAATAAAGACCTTATCTGTTAATCATCCTTGGATGTAATGAAGTGTGAGAAGGAGAATTCATAGCATCTACTTGAGAGGAGGTTTCAGAGGGGAATGGAAGGGCAGACAGGTGGACAAGCAGATAGAGGGATTTGGGGGAAGAGACTTCAGAATGAACAGCCTCCCTTGGAGGGTAGATGTCAAAAAGAATGGACGAAGCAAAATTGGAAATGAGAATTGCCTGCGTAACCAGTTTATTTAGTGCTGCTTCACTTTTCCTCATAACTGTCCCCATGAACTCTATGTGCTCTTGTCCCTGTGTAAACTCACAGGTGACTCACTTAGGATCTGTAAGTAGCATTACTAAAAGCAGAATCTGAAGAGTTGCCCTTGACTTCTCTTTCCTCCTCATTCCCCATATGGCCAATACATCCAGTCACTAAGTTCTGTCTTAAAAACGTCTCTTGAATTTGATCACTCTATGCTAGCACCTCTGCCACCAACCCGATTTCAAAGAACCATTGTCTCACCTGCCCTGAGTCCCATCAGGCTCCCTATAGACTTGTTCTCCCCACAGTGGCCAGTGGTCATATTCACATGTATTTCATTGTTGTTTGGTAAGTGCAAACTCCTAAAAGGCAAAGAGATTAACATCTTTAGCAAGATAACTTATTGTACTATTTTCTATTCCCAGGTGGTATCATTTGTGAAGAAGAATGTTCTGGTGACTGGGGGATTTTTTGGAGGCTTTCTGCTTGGCATGGCATCCTAAGAAGAATGACTTCACTTCCATTGTTGCTGGTTTTTCCACCCAGCAGCCTCTACACTCCATTGTAGGACATCAAGTCTCTCTTCTTCCTCTTCTCCCGTGCCTTCTTCCCTGCCATGGCAATTCTGAATGGCTTCTATAGGCATCTGTTGGTACAAGTTAATACAGCCCTACCTTGAGCTTGGTGGTGGCAGAAGAGACAATAGAGACATTAGCTCTCCTCCTAGTACACTCCCCCACTTCGCCAATCTGTAGGTCAGCAAGAATGTTCCTTGTCCTTCTACATAAGCTACTTACCAGAACATGTTGCAAGATGGTTCACCACAGAGGATGAGTGGATCCTCAAAGGTTGTCTCAAACTGTTGATTTGGAAAAGAAATATGCACGTAGTTTATTATGTGCTGCATGGAAAGGAACTGAATACATTTGCCTTTAAGCATGAAAGATTTTGGTATACTGGTGTCTATTTTCTTTTTTAGCTGGTTTTAGATTGCAGAAAGAGAGCTATTTATATTTGCTATAATTATCCTGACAAAAGTGGCATCATAAGTTCTATAAATAAAAAATCTGAATATGGAAAAGTAGGAGCTGTGCTGAAGGAATTATATTTGGTGAGAAGGTCTTTAGGGAAACCAGCTGCTAGAAATAACATTGTTGGGGGTAGCGCCTGTGGCTCAGTGAGTAGGGCGCCGGCCCCATATACCGAGGGTGACGGGTTCAAACCCAGACCTGGCTGAACTGCAACCAAAAAATAGCTGGGCGTTGTGGCGGGCGCCTGTAGTCCCAGCTGCTTGGGAGGCTGAGGCAGGAGAATCGCTGAAGCTCAAGAGCTAGAGGTTGCTGTGAGTCCTCTGACATCATGGCACTCTACTGAAGGCGGTAAAGTGAGACTCTGTCTCTACAAAAAAAAAAAAAAATACATTGTTGGATCTTTTTCAGACTTTTTTTGAGACAGACTTCACTCTTGTTGCCCTAGGTAGAGTGCTATGACATCACAGCTCACAGCAACCGCAAACTCCTGGGTTCAAGAGATCCTCTTGCCTCAGCCTCCCAAGTAGCTGGGACTACAGGTGCCCGCCACCATGCCTGGCTAGTTTTTCTATTTTTAGTAGAGATGGGGTCTCATTCTTGCTCAGGCTGGTCTCAAATTCCTGCGCTCAAGGAGTATCCACCTGCCCTGGCCTCCCAGAGTGCTGGGATCACATCCGTGCCTGGCTGGATCGTCAGACTTGGCGAATCATTTAGGGACATGAAGATAGTGCCCAGGAATGTTTTCCACCATGCAGGATAATGCTTCTCATGGCTATTTCCAAAAGGTTTATTTAGGTGGGAAAGGGAAGAAGCTCTTGGATTTTTATTTCGTTTGAAAAGGTTTAGGTTTTGGATATGAAGTATTTTTCACCTCTTGTCAAAACACTTGGGGTAAGCCATAGGTCGTCCACTGTGCCAGTTCTATTTTTTTTTTAATTTAGTTAGTATGAAACATAAAATTTAAACCAGAATTTTAAAGAAGTAGCTGTCCAAGCATACAGAATTGAGAAAGATAGTGATAGTACATGTGAAATAAATTATTTCCATCATTTGTAATCTGCTGTCTCATGATGACCACAGCTCTTAGAATTATTCTTTGAAATAAAAGTTTATGCACGCACACATATAGAAAGCACATTTTGTCGTAATGGCAAGTTGTTATGTCTGTAATCCCAACTAGAATATCAGCTTCCATAAAGCAAGGTTTCTGTCTGCTTTACCATTATACTCACAGGGCCTACCACTTAACAGGTGCTATTTGTTGACTGTATGAATAATGACCTTACAGAAGAAAAATTCACTATGAAAGGTTAGTTTTACTAGTAATTCTTTAAATTGCAGACCATCCTTTGAAAAATGTGTTTCTAAAGGCATTTAATATGTTTTTAACCTATCTTGAAAATGATGTATTGAATTTTAGAAATGAAACTACTAGTGGCTATGTGGAACTTTGTAGAAATCACCTGTTTGCATTTTTCTTATTTACGGCAAGATTAATTTGCAATATTGGTTAATCATCTCAAAATTGGACTGGTATGAACCTCTTTGCTGCAGATTTTTCTACAAGAACTTAACATTTTCCCCCACTTTTTATTATGGATAATTTTAAACATAAAGTAAACAACAATACAATGGCCCTCCCATCTATCCATCACCCACTTAACAACAATCATGAAATTAAGATATACTTGTTTTATCAATTATTGTGAAACAAATAGACCAACATATGATTTTATCATATCTCCACATGTATCTCTAAAAGGTAAGAATTCTTTTCAAAAATCAGAAATACTTCATCATACCAAAAATTAAAAATAATTCTTTAATACCATCCAATATATGGTCATTGTTCAAAATTTCCTTGTCTCAAGTGTTTTATATTTTGAGTCAAAATCCATACAAGGTCCACATTTCATTTGGGTAATCTCTTACATTTCTTAATCTTACACGTCCTCCTGAGTTTTTTGTTTGCAATATATTGACCCTGAGTCATCTGTTAACTAGTTCCCCACCTGCTGCTTCCAGTGCCTGGGTCTCTAGGTGGTGCCATGTATAGTGATCCTGAATGCAGCCAATTAACTACTTGTGTGATTTACCAACACCAATGGAATGGCGACAGGAAACTCTAACGGAAGTGTTAGCTTTTGGGTTGCATGTTGTACCCAATGTTTGTCCAGTGGGGTGGGGGTTGTATTTTGGTCCATGTTTTTCCTGTGATTATTGGTAAGGACAGCAAAGATGAACAGGTTGTAACAGATAATAATCTGGCCTCAGACTATCCTGATTGTCCAGAATGAGATATTTAGGACCCTTCTAAAGTTAACTCCCAGTTGATTGTTTCTGGGACCATAAGGGACATGTTTGAGGTTAATATTTTAGATTGGCCCCATCCTGGTGATGTAAGAATGAGTTTGAGTTCTGCCCATAGATTGGGGCCACCACAGCCATTTGGGGTTGTGCAGAGCTGGTGTGGAGGTCGGACATCTGCACCAGTGCGCACCTCAGGTTTCAGTGTGACTAAACCATCAGTGGAGGAGGCTCAGGCATGTAGGGTAACGTCTGAATCAAGGGCTCGTTTGTGCTGGTAGCTTTGCTTCAGGTGGTTAAGTGTAGGAGATAAAGGTTTCCCCAAAAGAACAGGTGCAAAACCGAGATGACACCAGGACCAGGCGGCTCCATCTTTGAATGCATTATTTTCATTGGGCTAGTGGGGCCTGTTTAGGCACGTATTTTGTTCAATACCAGAGTGCAATAACATTGTGGGGATTACTTTTCAGTGGTGGGGGAGCTGAAGCTTTTCCTTGAACTGAGGAACTGGGCTTTGAACGTGTTCCGGGACTGGGCGCCCCCTGCTGGCGGGGATCCGGTGACAACGCACTGGGGACTTGCAACTTATCAGCCTTAGGGTGGCGGCTAAATAGTAAAAGTGCGTTGCTGGTACCGCCCTCTGCCCACCAGGACTTGGCAGTGCCTGGACAGCTTTCGGGCTCAAAAGACCTGTCTGTCCCTTTCCGTGCCACTGCCGGTTCTCCGTGTCCTTGCCAGTTAGAGCTACTCTTTGGCCCAGTGTTTCTCCCATCGTGAGAGTGGGTAGGATGGGGTTTGAGTCTCTCCTTCCGGAAGTTCTCTCCAGAGAGGGGTCCAGGTATGACTTCCAGCGGCTGCCAGCTTGGGGTCAACATGGCAGTGTCCTTATTAAGGACACCTGGGTTGGGGGACCTCTTGCCTGAGCAACCCATAGCCATCAGTATCATTGTCATTCTTTTTTTTTTTTTTTTTTTTTGAGACAGAGCCTCAAGCTCTCACCCTGGGTAGAGTGCTTGGGCTTAAGCGAGTCTCTTGCCTCAGCCTCCCAAGTAGCTGGGACCACAGGCACCCGCCACAATGCCTTTTTTTGGGTTGCAGTTGTCATTTTTTTAGCTGGCTGAGGCTGGGTTCGAACCCACCAGCCTCAGTTTATGTGGCTGGCGCCGTAACCACTGTGCTACGGGCGCCGAGCCAGTATTATTGTCATTCAGACTCTTCTCTCAAACGGCCACTTGTTTGTTCCAAAGTTACCACTCAAGTTCCGGACATCCATTAACAGGAATAGTAGGCCCCAACCTGGCCCACCATTACTGTGAGAGCCCTTGCCACTGAGTCTGGTTAGTTGCTGGCAGAAGACCAGGTGGGATTCCAGTTGGAGGACTGCACGCTTCAAGTAGCTACTGTGTAGTAAACTATTGTACCAATGTTCTCTCCATGATCCTTTGACATTTGACAGAAAGATGGACCTAAATAATGGTTGCCCTCTTTCTTGAAGCCTCTACTTATGTACAGTTTTGGAAAATACAATCAATCTCTGCTTGAAAAAAAATGGTATAGGGATGGATTTGAAGTTTCTGAGAATAATTGAAGTTTTCATGATCTGTTTCTTCTGAGGGAAGTTTTGATTACATTCACTTTTGGACCTAGTATGATTCCTGGTAAATCAGATCCAGAACTAAAATACATCTTCTGCCCAGTTCTCCAAGACATCACACTAATGTTTAAACGATTGAGAAGAAAATCTATTTAACTTATGGACCTCCTTTCCCAGAAAGGAGTGGTTTACATCTATGATGTTTTTATTCTTAAGGAATAAATTAAGAACATTATTTTTCTAAAGAAAACTCAGTGTTGCACTTTTTCACATTTTTATAAAGCTGTAAAGTCACCTTATTGAGTTGCCAAAATTGTCTTTAAAGTGGTAAGAAATGACGATTACTGGGCGGCGCCTGTGGCTCAGTCGGTAAGGCGCTGGCCCCATATACCGAGGGTGGCGGGTTCAAACACGGCCCCGGCTGAACTGCAACCAAAAAAAATAGCTGGGCGTTGTGGCGGGCGCCTGTAGTCCCAGCTACTAGGGAGGCTGAGGCAAGAGAATCGCTTAAGCCCGGGAGTTGGAGGTTGCTGTGAGCTGTGTGAGGCCACGGCACTCTACCAAGGGCCATAAAGTGAGACTATGTCTCTACAAAAAAAAAAAAGAAATGACGATTACTGAGAGCAGTGGTCCTCATACTTGCTTGCACACAGTAATCACCTGTGGAATTTTAATAAGTTGACCTCTCTTCTCATAGAGATTGTGAGTTCATTGGTCTGAGGTGCTGTTGGGGCAGCCTGAGGTTTTAAAGTATCTCGGATATTTCTAAAGATTAGCCAAACTTGAGAACCACTTAAATACAGCAGGTGCTGATAAACTTGGAGGTCTGTTAAGTGATTACTTAATAGGCCTTTAAACCTTTTAAAATTAAGTGCCATAAACTTCACATGCCTTCTGGATAATGAACCCAAACGTAATATGATAGTCTATTAAATGTTTTAGGAATCCTTGGAGTGGATGCAAGGAAAGGAGTTGTTGCACTGTGGCAAAATGGAAGAGCAAGGTTGTGGGTTAATGGAATATTCCTATGAGAATGACTTACCCATTACAAAGGCAAAAAACTACCTTTCCAGCTAAAAGGCCAGTCACTAACCAAATGATTAAACTTAGCATCACTAATAACCAATTTAGGGGTTATATTTGGTCTCTAAAATGGGGGATGAAATCACAGTTCTTACCTTACTAGGTTCTTTCCTGAAGACTGAGATTCAATGGTAATCTCAGTCCTTAACACATTAAGTGCACTTAGTAAATGTTAAGCTTTCTCTGATGGCCATTTTATTTTTTGTATATTATAATAATAAAAGAAGAATACAATTTAAATCACACTCTTTCACTGCTCAAAGAAAGGAACAAATAGATTTGGGATTTTCAAAACTCTAAAGTAATAAACCTTGTGGAAAAATCTTAAAACAGTATGAAACATGAGTATTTAACTCAGTAAAAATAATTTTGTAATGCAACCAAAATCTATTTGATTATATAATGATTCCTAATGTAAACCTTAGCACCACTATTGATTGATAATTTGAAATAAAATTTAGATTTGTAGATGATGTATGCATTATAGTCATAAATGTTTTATAAAATTAATTCTATTAACACAAAAGTTCATTCAAATGATTTCATGTGAATTTAGCACTGTTACTCTGGTTTGTGGACAAAATCTCTCCAAGGCAACATTTCTTCAAGTCCCTCTGGAGAACACTGAAGAAATGATGCCTGCAAAACAGGTTCATTTGGCAAGAACTGCATACAATGTTCCTTTTGGAAGAATCATAATTCATAATAACACACAAAAATCTCTGAAGTCTGTCAGGAAAGAAATTTGTTTACTTGTGTTTAACCTAGCATTCCCTAAATTTATCACTGGAGCCTCTCTTCTGTTACAGCAATTCCTAGAAACACTTTGGGAGAATGCTGCTTTAAAGAAAACTGTTTTTTTCTCAAATAGTAATAGTATTTGAACATGGGGACCTATCAGAATTTGTTCCTGCTCTTAGTCATGGCAATGGTGATTCTAGCACTTAGTTGAGGAATGCTAATGGCTTTTTGGATAGTGTCTCTTTCTATTCTGTAAAGTGACAACTGTCAACAAGTTTCCTTCAACTGCTTTGTATTAATGTTGTTCAGATCCTCTGGAACAGGTTTTTATTATAAGGATATAAAGAACAGATAAACCACCTAAAAATTTTAATTTTAAAAAATGATTTTTTTTTTTCATTTGAAAAGCATCATTCCTACCACTAATATTAAGCACTTCTGCCTAGGCACCATGGTGGGGATGCAAAAGCAGAAAGAAATGTTCTTACTGGCATCTAGAAAGATGCTTTGCTATCCATTATTGGAAGTACAAAAGGTATTGAGTTAGGTTAAAGGAAACTTTTATAATTTAGCGTGTAATAGTGTCAAAACTGTGATGCTGGAGGGGTAAGTCCTTTCACCTTACATACTTGATTTGACTAAGTTTCACGAATGGCACTAGTGGTCTGAAGGCTAAAGAGCACTCATTAATACCTATACCTAATAGTTTTAAGATACATTTAGTATAAAATCAAAAATTTTCACTTGTTTATTTTAGCAGCTCAGTTTTATTACATTCTACATATTTGTCTTTAATATATTTATATTATTTTGCCTGTTCTGCATAGATGGCATATTTGTTAACTTTAATAGTTGCATTTTTCATTTGTCATTTGCTGCTACCTGGCCTGAACAAGTCAAGAAGATAAATAAAACTCGCTTGGTGGAAACATGGAGCAGCATTTAACTTCTCAGCAGAACTTTACTTTGATGCAGACTTCAGTGTCAGGTTTTCTTCCTCTTCTTTTTCAAATCCTGAACAGACGAGTGATCTTCCCTTGGCATACTGAGCACAACACTTACGCAGTTCTTGGATGACAGCCTGACACTTGGATTCCATGTAGTTATTGGCTGAAAAAAGGACAAGGCAGATCCTAGTCATGATCTCATAGGACTAAGACAACTTCAGGACTAAGAGAACTTCAGGTCAGCACTTCCCATCCCTTTTCAATTTTGGTACCTATGTAACTGGAAGAAAGGATATTCCCAAGTCCACTGAAATCTATCTGATTTAGAAACCTGTTAACAGGTTCATTAGGAAGAAAATAATGATTTACCAGTAGTTGAAAGCTATTTTATTAATAACACATAATTTCCTTTCTTTTAAGGTTAATAGTTTATGTGTGCATTTTGCTAAGTCAGTGATTTTCAACACTATTATTGGTCAGTAGTCCTTTTTGGTAATTTGATGAATTAGAAAAATGCACATACCCCACACCTTACTTTGCATATGGCTTAAGCTTGTTGCTAGATCTCCCATACCAAGTCTGTGTATCAGAAGTTGGCAAACTGCAGCCTGAGGGTCAAATTCAACCCTCTTTGAGAACTAAGAATTGTTTTTAGATTTTTTTAAGGGTTTAAATGTGCACTCAAAGACCTCATAGCCCACAAAGCCTAAAATATTACCTGTTTGGCCCTTTTCATAAGACATTTGTTGATACCTACTACACATAAACCCTAACTTAAGGAAAACTTGACCTAAAGGTTCTAAGTCAGCTGCAGTTGATCTAAGTCTCCCAGCACTAAAATGGGATCAATTGTAGTAAGCATAGAAAGACACTATAGCAAGGTGACTACATGTCCAGGTTTATAGCTAGAGCAAGTCAGGGGTGAGTTCTAATCCCCACCATACCCGTTACAAGATTTGTGACCTTGGTCAAGTTTTGTAGCTTCTGTGTCTATTTCTCCATCTATAAAAAGGGGTTCACAGTAGAATCTACCTCATGAATGAATTGATTAATATATGTAAAGTCCTTACAACGGAGCTTGTCATCTAGTGAGCACTGAATGTTGACACTCTTAATTTTTCCAGCTCTTATCTTCTCACCTGTACAAAGTCTTTTAAATTTGATTCTTATTCTTTCTTAGCCATGGATTGCTATTTCGAATAGGGTTAAGAATTCGGGAGAAAAAGTTAAATGCAAAAAAAATTTTTCCTTTTCCTTAAAGTTGAAGGAAAGGAATAAAAGTATGTATAAAATGTAATTATGTAACAACATTTTAGATTAGTCTAAAAGATTTTATAAAACACAACAAAAAATTAAAAGTCCAAGAATAAAAATTAGAAATCCAGGGAAATACAGAAAGATTTTCTTAGGTGGTGGGTCTTTGGGGGAGCTTTAAACACTTTTCCTTTGCACCTTTCTATATTTTCATGAACATTTCTATTACTTTTTTGAGAAAGAGAATCTTACTATGTCACTTTGGGTAGAGTGCTGTGGTGTCACAGCTCACAGCAACCTCAAACTCTTGGGCTTAAGTGATTCTCTTGCCTCAGCCTCCCAAGTAGCTGGGAGTATAGGTGCCTACCACAGTGCCTGGCTATTTTTTTGTTGTTGCTGTTGTAGTTGTCATTGTTGTTTTAGCAGGCCCGGGCCGGTTCAATCTTGCCATCCCTGGTGTATGTGGCCAGCGCCTTAAACCACTAAGCCATGGGCACCAAGCCTCTATCTATTACTTCAATAATGAAGCAAAATCATTTAAAAACACAATTTTCAAATTCAGATAACCTTGTACTTTTTTCTATTCGCTCTTCTGACAATAATCATTCACTGATTAAAATATGAAATTTTCTAACATTTGGTCAAACTTAGTAACTGCTGCTCTGTTCAGGTTTTGTCATGAGATTGCAGCAATTAAGTGTCATCTCCAGGCTCCACTTCTAATTTTCTCTTGCTGTTTCCATCACACTTGTCATTACTTCCTCTCCTAAAGCCTTGAACCCCTCAAAGTCATCCATTCAGATTACAATCAACGTCTTCCAAACTCCTATTAGTGTTGATGTCTGCACCTCCTCCCATGAATCATGAATGTTGTTAATGGCATCTAGAATGGTGAATCCTTTCCAGAAAGTTTTCAATTTATTTTACTCAGATTTATCAGAGGAATCACCATTTATGGCAGCTGTAGATCTATGAAATGGATTTCTTAAAATAAAAAGACTTGTAAGTCACAATTGCTCCTTGATCTATTGGCTTCAGAATGAACGTTATGCTAGCAGACATGAAAACAACATTAATTTCCTTTTACATCTCCATCAGAACTCTTGGGTGACCAGCTTCATTGTCAATGAGCAGCAGTATTTTGGAAGGGATCTTTATTTTTGTTCAGGTCTCAATAGTGGGCTTACAATATTTAGTAAACATGCTGGGCATTGGTGACTCATGTCTATAATCTGCCTCTCTGGGAGTCTGAGGCAGGAGGATCATTTGAACTCAGGATTTGGAGACCAGCCTGAGAAGACCTAGGCTCCATCTCTACTAAAAATAGAAAAAAACAGCTGGGCATGGTGGCAGTCACCTGTAGTCCCAGCTACTCAAGAGGCTGATGCAGGAGGACTTCTTGAGCTCAGGAATTGAAGGTTGCAGTCAGCTAGATTGTGCCACTGCACTCCAGCCCTGGCAAGAGAGACAGACTCTGTCTCAAAAAAAAAAAAAAGTAAACCATGCCGTAAATAGATGTGCTATTATCCAGGTTTTATTGTCCCATTCATAGAGCATAGGCAGTTTAGATTTAATATAATTCTTTTTTTTTTTTTTTTTTGTAGAGACAGAGTCTCACTTTATGGCCCTCGGTAGAGTGTCGTGGCCTCACACAGCTCACAGAAACCTCCAACTCCCAGGCCTAAGCGATTCTCCTGCCTCAGCCTCCCGAGCAGCTGGGACTACAGGCGCCCGCCACAACGCCCAGCCATTTTTTGGTTGCAGTTCAGCCGGGGCCGGGTTCGAACCCGCCACCCTCGGCATATGGGGCCGGCGCCCTACCGACTGAGCCACAGGAGCCGCCCAGATTTAATATAATTCTTAAGAGCCCTAGGATTTTCAGAATGGTCAATGAGCATTGGCTTCAACTTACAGTCACCAGCTACATTAGTCCCTAACAACAGAGTCAGTCTGTCCTTTGAATCTTTGAAGGCTGGCATTGAGTTATGTCTAACTATTAAGTCCTAAATGGCATCTTCTTCTGACAGAAGGCTGCTTAATCTACATTGAAAATCTGTTTAGTGCAGCCGCCTTCATCAACTATCTTAGCTAGATCATCAGGATCACTTACAATCTCTCCTACATCAGCACTTGCTGCTTTACCTTGTGCTTTTATGTTTTGGAGACAGCTTCTTTCCTTAAACCTCATGAACCAACCTCCTCCACCTGGTCATACTTTAACTTCTGTAGCTTCCTCACCTCCCTTAGACTTACTGTATCTGGAGAGAATCCATAGTGTTCACAAAATTCTCAAAGGAGTCCATGACCTCCAAAACGTTGATTTACAATGATTTGTCAACCATTCCTCTTAAACCCTACAGTACTGGCCTCGTAGCTTTAGGACATTACTAACTTGTTCTCCCAGTCTGGTTTGTCTGTCTCCAATCTCTTCCCTATTCTTCATGTTACACACACAAAGCAAATTTACCTAAAGCACAATAATGATCATGTCGTTCTCTTACTGATGGAACAGTCAATGGCTTCCCATTACCTCCAGAATGAAGTTCCAACATGGTACCTGAAATTCCAGCCAAAATAGACTCCTTTCTTCAAAATTTCTCTCTGCTTCCTCACTTTGGTTTCTTGCATGGGGAAAGCACCTCCTCACAATGATTGCCTGTCAAAACCCTACCCATTCTTCAAGGCCTAGTTCAATGTGCTTCTACCTCCAAAAATATGTCCAAGGATACCTCAAGCAGAGAAGTTAGCTTTTACCTATGGACCTGCATAGCACTTTACTTTGGCCTTGTGGGAGACTGAGTTGTAGTTGCCTCTCCAAAATCCACTCCCCTCGTTTCTGAGCACAGGGCTACCTAACAAAATATTTCCTGTTCTTTCTTGCAATTAGGTGTGACTTACAACTAAGCTCTTGCCAAAAGGATGTGAAAGGAAGTGAAATGGATGAATTCCACTTTACTTGCTTAAAAAGAAGCCTGGACCTTATCTTCTTTCCCCTTTCCATGAGGAAGAATGTGGATATATTCATGACCTACCATGGAGCAGAACTGTCCCACTGGCCTAGACTAGCCAGTTCTGCAAGACAGAAATAATTGGGGTCACTTGAGTTTCTTTTTTTATCTTTTTGCAGTAGTTTTCTCTTTACCCAAACACAGGCTTCTTCATGGTAGTGTATTAAATTGTATCACGCCTTGTAATTATTTGTATAAATATCTTATCTCCCCGTCTAGGAAGCCAACTTCTAATTGGTCTCCCTGCTTCCTACCCTGCCTCCTACAGTCTTACCAGAATGCTTTTAAAAACACAGTTGTCAACTCCAGTGAAGTGATACCAACCTATTTAAAACTAGCCTTTTTAAAAAAGAGCTTTGCTCAGATTTTTTTTTTTTTTTTGAGACAGAGTCTCACTATGTCACCCTTAGTACAGTGCTGTGGTGTCACAGCTCACAGCAAACTCAAACTCTGGGGCTTAAACGATTCTCTTGCCTCAGCTGCCCAAGTAGCTGGTTCTACAGGCGCCTGCCACAACACTCAGCTATTTTTTCATTGGAGTTGTTGTTGTTTATCAGGCCTGGCCTGGGCTCGAACCTACCAGCCTCGGTTTTTGTGGCCGGCACCCTACTCACTGAGCCACGGGCGCAGAGCCAGCTCAGTAATTCTTAATTCTGGCTGTGCATTAAAATCACCTGATTAACTTTCTAGATGATTCCTGGTCATACTCTAGCTCCGATAAGTCTGATTTAATTGTCTAGGCAAGTTTAAGTTCTCCAGGTGATTCTAATGCACAAACAGGATTGAAAAGTCCTGGTTTGACCATATCACTTTTTTATGCATCTTTGATAACACAATGAAGAAACCTTCAGGATAATTACAGAAATGTTACATTGTAAGAAAAGAGTTTATACAGTTTGCTGATAAAAGAACAATTGACCTCTTATAGTTAGTTCACAGTGGAAAAATATTTAAAAAGCATTTTACATACTACCTTGTAAACATTTCTGTATTTCACAGGCTTGTTTCTGGCACGGATCCTTCTGTGGCATATCCAGAAAACTAAAAAGAGAAAAATGATTTTTATTTTGCTTTTTCTCCATAAAGATTTTAAAACACTTCTACGTGGAATTTTCTTCTGAGACAAGTCATATGCCCATACAATTGCTGGAAAATTACAATAAAAAATACTCTTCCCGTTCATAGGATCATATTGATAAAAAAATCAACCATATTTTTATATTATCTATTTAATTAGATTTGGAAGATATAAATAGCTTAATGTGACGAAACCCTGAATTCAATCAACTCATCTTGAATATTGTAAACTAATGTTAGACAAGAGGAGACTATACCATAGCCCATCTCTATTACTCACAGAAGAAACTCTTGGTAAATGGTTAAACTCCTTAAGCCTTTTTCAATTACTCTTATATAAAATGGGAATCATACCTACCTCAAAGCACTGACAAAGGATTAAATGTGATAAAATATATAAAACGCACACAATAGTGCCTGGAAGTAAGGACTCAATACATGGTAGGTATTATTCCCAAGAATTAAAAAAAATTAAAACCTTACATTTAGTATGTATAAACTGTTATGACTACTTTAACTTAAAAAACTATATATTAGTAAAAGCTTTCCTAGGACTCAGAAATATTTGATACTATTACTTCCTGAGAAAGGTATCAGTTAAGTGCTATTTTTTAAAGTCTTACAGAAACCAACTTATTTAAAATATCTGTAACCAAAGAATGAATTTAGGTGCCCCCAATTTTGATCTACTTTTAATAATTTGAAGACAATTTCAGAAAGAAAAAAGGCCCAGGAGCCTTTGTAGATCATTTAATCAATGCAAATCTCTTTTTTTCCAGAGCTCCCTAACTTCTCAGTAGATCTAAATTAGATCAGTACTGGGATGGGAAACACTGGAGCAAAAGCTAGGATATTTACAGGATGGAAGAAGGAAAGGCAGGTGAATTGCTGCAGGGCAAATAAGCGACAAACAGATGTTGATGCTGTTAGGAGCCGCTCTCTTCTCTCTAAATCAGTACCAAGTTCTTGGTGATGAGGGCATCTGTTCTGCAGCAGGTGCTGATTTTGTGGGATTCATCAGATCCCAGTTCCAGCCGATGATGTCTTTTAAAGGTTTTATGGCAATTTCTAAAGGAGTCAATCTCAAGTTACGTATCCTGACTAAGTGCTTTTGTTGACTGGCTTTCTGCCTGCTTTCTCCCTCTCTGCAGTTTCACTTGCAGTATTCTTCATGACCCTTCCTAAACTTCCATGTTCTGGAGTTTTTCAACCCACTCCCTTCCCCAAGGCCCAAGGGTGGGCACTGTAGTAGTGGATGAAGTGATTGCCATATATTGAACAGAACAAAGGAGCATATCTTCCTAGAATCCCAGCACCTGGAAAAAAAAAATCATTCAAATCACCACAAATGAATAGAGTGAAAACAAAGTGGGGCGGGGTGGGGTGGGGGAGAAACAGAAATACATACCAGCTTAATCATCAGGCAAAAGCTTAAGCAACAGCTCCTGTACTCCACTGACCTGTCAGAAAAAATAAAAATTTATAGAGTACTCTGTTACAAGAGTTTCAATACAATGCAAAATGATTAAGCAACATGTGTACCATTAAATGATGCTGTATCTGCCACAAGCGAGAGTTGTTATCCATGTAGCGCTCCTCCGGGTAGAGTTGCCACATGAGAGGTAGCTGGGAGGTAAGAAGGTGACTTGGCCTAGCTGCGTCACCTAGGGGAACCTGAATTTGCTGGACTCGTGCCTTTAGGAAACTTGTCTCCTAATAGAAAGGAATGATCAAAAATAAAACCAAAGACTTCAGAATACTGAAACAGAATATAGAAACAAATTGCTTGAAAGCAAAATCAAATATGCAAAATATAAAGTTACCTCTTCCACGACGGCCACCCATGTGCGCTGGTATTCGTCGCGGTAGATACCCTCTTGGTGAACCCAGAGGTGATCGGGTGGAGCCCCCACATCCTCTCCTGCCATTCTGGGCTTTGGTTTCCAATTCTAGCCCTGCTTTTCTCCACCTAAGCCTGCAGCACCCGTGCACAGGACACAGGTGTGACTTTGGGGTTTGAATGAACTCACCAGTGAGCAAGGGTGACCTGGTAATAGCAGCCAGCAACCAGAACCAAACCTTTTATATGTCTATTTGTACAGCCTAAATAGAACCAAGGACATCTGAAGCTTTCTGTAAGATAAATCAAGTGATACTCAGAGCCTCAGGTTGCTAACTTTCGACTGCAAAGCACTCAAGAATTTGGCTAGATGAGGAGTTCTATGGAAATATAGGACTAAACACTATAGGAAGCTGGAAAGTGGTCTCACTCTTTGCATTCACAAAGTAGGGTCTTGGAAAACATAGATAGCAATAACATATGCCCAAAAACATGCCTAGGGATACACACTCATTTTAGCATGGCTACATTGAAATTAAAAGTTTGTTTTAAAGGAAAAGACCTATTTATCAGTTTATTAAGAAAAGATGTATAGCAGCTGGGCATTTCCAGAAGGGGATCTTCATGTTAGGAAAAGTATTTAAGGTAGCTTCATGGAATTTGTGAGCTACAAGAGACTTTGGGAATCATGGTGATTTGGCTGAGAGCAAATGTTAATTAACTAGCTCCTTGTTTCATTTTAATAATGCTGTAGGAGGTTACAGGAGCCCATTTTTTCAGAGGCATAGGTTTAAATTTTGATTTCCCAACATAGAAGACCAGAAAACCCCTGTGCACATTGACAGGGATAAAGGGAACATACCTCTTCCTGCTATGATCCTCTGCCCAGCCCCAGATTTCATTTCAGGACCTCACAATGACTTGCAATTTGCATGAACGAATCATTTGGACCTCACTCATAGCATCATGACACAGTTGTACTGTATTTCTACCTTTGACAGAACAGATATGGCATTGGAGGATTTGCCCTCCAAAATCCTTTCTCTTTAATCAAATCCCAGTTTTTCTCAATGGCAATGCCACTGCTCCTGATCCTGCAGACTCAACACTTAATGAGTTCTCTTGGATTTCTTCCTCTTCTTCAGTTGCTACATCCTATCTATCATCAATTCCAGCAGGCACTACCAATGTATTTCAAACAAAATCCCCAAATATTAGGCTCATTTCCTTGCTCCATACCCTTGCTCTTTCTTTACACTTGCTTTAAATGACTCCCCAGGCCTCTATGCCTTTCTAAGTGCTATTACAGCAGAGTCAGATGCCTGCCTCTTCTATGACAACTTTAGAAAAGTAGTGCCTCTTATGACTACTGTAGCATTTATGTTTAAATTGAAGTGCATATTTGGCCCCTAATTATAAATCTCCTTGCATATTTCATTTGCTTACTTCACAAGTCCTATCTTCCCCAAAGTATAGCATTGTGTGCTGCTTAATAGAAGGAATGAGAAATTCTGGGCACCATGAGTCTCAATACTCGTCAAACTATGTTTCTATGAACAAGTGCATATGTATGGTTGAAAGGGAGGTGAAACAAAGGAAGTCCACAAGTGGCTGTTATGATTTACCATGTATACACGGGTAGAAATTGATTCTCTAGGCATTAGTCTCTAGCTATATATTAAATTTTTAAACTTTTTTTCCCATATAGCAGATACAGTTAATTGTTCTGTTTTCCCCAATCCCCAAGAGCTTTGGTAAAGACAGACACAAACAAAAACCTAGTAAACACTAGTGTCGAGATAAAAGATATTAAAGCCTGGATTTCGATCACAAAAGACGTAAGTGTGGCCAATTCTATTTTTTTTTTTTATAAATGGAAACCAAGTGTTAAGGGTCTCAAGACAGTCTCAACTTCACAGATAGGTCCTAGCACCAACCAGCATGTTGAAATATAAATTTCTTTTGAATAAAAAACAAAATTTTATTGGTTATACTGACATTAAAAGGAAATAATTCCAGTAGAATAGAGGGCAAACAGATTGGAAATGATGGTCTGAGTTACTATGAGTCACTACAACACATTCTCAGAAGCATCGGCAGGATAAGCCTGGGAACACCACTCAGGACATTATTCTGGATTTGTATGTGTTACCATTTGGAGACCATGAAAACCCAGAGAAAGGCAACTGTAGTGATCAAGGAACAGAAAAGCCAACATATGAACATAAACCAACAACATTCTCAATAGAGAAAAGTAAAGGCCTAGTGAGAGGGATTCAGATCAAAGCCTAAAAAATGACAGGTTGTATGAATGGAAAATTTTGATTTGTACATTTGCTCCCAACATTTTCCTTGGTCAAATAAGTCTGGGAATCCTGGCGAGTCATAAGGCACATTAGCATAGTAAAAGCTCTGGAAAGTTATGCAGGAAAGAAACTTTATGTTGTTTAACATTTCCCAAATTTATCTGAGTAGAAAACATTTTTTGGCACATGACACTTGTTTAAAAAATTCATGACTCCTGGACCTAAGATGAAGATTTTAAAATCTGAAGATAAACTTAGGTACAAAGTGCAATGCAATACATGAAATATAAAGCTGTGCAACTCAAGTTAAAGATACCATCACCTGTAAATACAAATGGACTCAGAAAATGTTCAGATAACTTTATAAATTTATCATGCACTAAAAAAGACTGTATCCATGGCTTGATGCCACGCCCAGAGAATACACTGGACTAGATAGTTTCTTAGGCGTTTTGAAAATTAGGTTCTAAATGGATGACATATAAACACAGAGGGCTTCTTTCAGTATTGCTTTCTCTTTACAGAATTAGTTCTTTTCTTTTGTAAAGCATGGTTTAACTTCCAGGTGTTTGAATAGTTTTTAGGCATTGATCCGTTGAATATACTTATTTTATTTGAAGTCAATTAATAAACTCATGCAATCAGAATAGGTGAAAGTACCAAAAATACATGCCCTGGAATCAACTTGGCCTGTGTATGAATACTGATTCTGCCACTTAGTAGCTTTGTGACCTTGGACAAGTTAATGTCTCAACACCTAAATTTCTGGAGGTGTAAAATGAGTTAAAGAACAAATTAATCAAAGTAGCATTTATGTAGCACTTCCTATATGTTTTGCATGTGTTTATATGTATTGACTCATTTAATCTTTGCAGAAGTGCTGTGTTGTAGGCAGTATTATCATTTCCACAGTAAGATGAAGAAAGTAAAGGTAGAGAAGTTAGGTGACTTGCCCAAGGTCACACAGCTAGGAAGTTGTACAGCCTGATTCCAACAGGGGCAATTTATATAAAACTGGTATGTAAGTTCTTAGTAGAGTTATCTAGCATATACTAAGGTTGTTATAAATGTTAATAGTTTTTTCAAGTCCAATTAAATTTTAAGAGCTGTATGTAGAACGCAGCCATGAGTGTTATGAAAGTTAGTGAATGTCATTGTAGAATATGACCAATGTAATATGTTGTTTGACCAACATCGAACAAAAGGCCTTTTTAAAACTCAAAATATCCCATCACCAAATACAACAGTGAGAAGACCAGGTGTTCCTGACTCATCAGGGTAGGTCATAGTAGGCACAAACAGTAAGTGAAAACAGTAGTAGTATATGATATAAATTATAACAAGAGGAAATTTAGGTGGGTCCAATGTAATTGCAGTTAAAAAATTTTCAGTTTTCACCATTATCAAAATTAATCATGGAAACATGAGCCTTGTGACCCATAAGCATTAGGGTTGGAACTGACTTGGGAGAAAAGAGCAAAGCATCAACAACTCTTCAAGTAGCACGTTGGGAATGTTCCCTTTCCAGTACTGCCATGCCTGCCTGGCTTCAAAACTACCAGAAAATAAAAAGACAAACGAAGGGAAGAAACACGGATGGGCTGTGGAGGCGGCACGGCAGATACTTTTCTTTCGGTTAGAGTCGCTTCTAAAATCCACGTGTAATTCCCAAACTTGTGAGTTGGACGATATGTCTTTTACCCTTGGGCATGTTTGACGTGCGTCACAATAAGGTTACTTTTACATACGTGTATAATTTAGCAACGTCTGATACCAAGATGAGAAGACCTGAGGAAACTTGTATTCTGGACAGCTAATGTATGTCCAAACTTGAATAAAAACTGACGTCCCTTCATTCCCCTTCACTGCATTAACGAAATAGCTACCTAAGAGCCTTTGCAGAAAGTAGCAGCAGACAAGGTTAGGAGGGATACTTTCATTTCAGATACAGTGTAGTACTGTTTCTGCAAAAGGTTACTCACATGAATATAATGTTCCTTGGGCTAATTAATCCGCCTCGAGAACAGCTAGGTTAAAACTTCCAGGACCCCCACCCCAGGCCTCTCAAGCCGGGATCGCGACGTGAGCCCAGGGCGAAACGGGGGGCATTGCAGGCCGAGGTCACTGGAACCGAAGTTACGAGGTGCGGGCCGGCAACCGGAAGTGGTCCAGGGAGAGTTGTGCAAGATTCAGGGGCTGCGGCTTGGAAATAAAACAAAACGAAACCTTAACTGCTTTAGTATCGAATTTCAGAAGAGCGTCCTCTGGCTCAAGAGGCCGGCGTTTTTGCGCTGATGGTCGCCTGACAGGGCTGGCCCCTAAGCGTGTAGGCCACGTACTACTCTCAGCGGGCGGGCAAAATGGGCGCCGCCGCCGGGGAGGCGTCTGCCCACGCGACTGGGCGCCGCTCACAGACCACGTCTGCTTGCGGCCCGAGAGCGCCGCCTCCCTGTCGCCCCCGCCTCCCGGCCTGACACCCTAACCGAGTCCGGCCACCGCCCTCTGTCCCGACAGCCACGCCCGCCCCAACCGGCGCGGGCGTTTCCCAGGTGCTGCTGGACGGGTCCCGCCCCCGCCCCCAAGCTCCGCCCCCGCGCGCCTGCCTCTTGCCCGCTGCCCCCGCCCCGCCCGAACAACCACGACCCCCTCATGGACACGCCTTCTGTCAAAGCCCCGCCCCCGAGGAATCCGCGCGGAAGGCCAGGCCTGGGCGGGACGCAGAGCAGGGGGCGCTGGGGAGGCTGCGCCGTAGCACCCGGTTGGTCAGGCCAAAGTGGGCCCAAAGCGGACGTGAGCAGGGTCGGACCAAAATGGCGGTGCAGGTGGTGCAGGCGGTGCAAGCGGTTCATCTCGAGTCTGATGCTTTCCTAGTTTGTCTCAACCACGCTCTGAGCACAGAGAAGGAGGAAGTGATGGGGCTGTGTATAGGAGAGGTGAGTCGGTCAGTCACCTGGCTTGAATCTTGCTGAGCAATCCCAGCCTTGTCCCTGGGTTGAGTGCCACCAGCACCCAGGACTGCGGAAGCCACAGGCATCTTTGACTTAGATCCTGGGACATGCTTACATGCCTCTGGTGCGTGGATCTACATTTCTTCCGAATAGTTGTTTATTCTCCCGAAAGCCCCCAGCGATTGGAACACGTCCCAGGGAGCATTTCTTTTTCTCTTGTAGTCTGTGGCTTTTCTTTACATAGCGCATTGATCACAATGTTCATCCAAACTGCAGGTCAGGCGGGAGAGAAAGACATTGCAGGATCTTGAGGACATCAGCGTATTAGGAAGCAGCACCTCATGATTAGAACCCCTTCGCTCACTTCCAGGCTTCTTTCTAGGGAACTAGAGGTATCAACAAAGCATTTGAAGTGTCTCAAAGAACTTAAGAGGAGAGGTGTTTCAAGGACGAAAAAGTTTCGCTGCGTTAAGTTTTGCAGAGGTGCTGAAAAGAATGAGGAAATACAGTTTAGCTGTTTGCAATCTAAACTCATTCTTCATTCTTTCATGGCGGTTTGCATGAACACATGATCTAATTTTATATAATCTGCTTCCATGTACATCATACAACCACAATATGGTCAATAATAATGTTTTCTGCTCTTTCCCACTCTAGTTGAATGATGATACAAGGTAAGACTAATTGTTTACTCATATCTTATGATCTTTAAGTCATTGTTAACCCAAAATATGTATGTGAAAAATATACTTGGGGAAACCAATATTATATGTGTACCTGTGAAAGCTCTTACAAGTACAATTTTGTTGACTAAATGGAGAAAATTAAAAAGACTATCAATGTATTTTCCATATTCTTGCTTTATATATTTTATATTCTTTCTCCCTTCAAATATCATTGAGAAATTTTCTTTCTGACAGAGAGCATAAACATTGAAAAGCATTTCCCCCTGTTGATCCATGCCTTCATCTCAGCTGTCATGGAGTTTCTGCCACCACCCCCTACCCCTACCATGGGCCCTATCTCAGAGTTTCTTACTAGCTTGAATGCTTGAGGTGCTGAAACTTTTGGGTAATTTGAACTTCAAAGCATACCATACTTGACTTCTCAAACCCACCTCCTAAATACCAGTATTCCAGGAATTTAACTTTTACTCACGATAACTTTATACATTCAGTTACTCCTGTATTGCTTCTAATAGATGTGTGAGTGCAACTGTATCCTCAGTTCACTTTCCCTTCTCTTTTGTCTCTGCTATGGTTTCATTGCAGAAACTTTTAGTCTTGTTATTTTGCCTTGATTCCTTTTTATATTCTAAACCCCAGTTCCTGCTTTTTTCTAATTTTTTTTTCCTCAATAGGAGTGACTCCAAATTTGGATATACTGGAACAGAAATACGCACAATTTCTGAAAAGGTATGTATCCTGGGATTTTTGCATAATGGAAACTTACACTTGGGGAACAATTTATATACTCTGATGATCTCAGCCAGAGTATTAATCCAGATTGTGTAAAATACAATAAAAATGGGTGGCTCACGCCTATAATCCTAGCACTCTGGGAGGCCAAGGCGAGTGGATTGCCTGAGCTCACAAGTTTGAGACCAGCCTGAGCCAGAGTGAGATCTCATTTCTAAAAATAGCCAGGCATTGTGGCGGGGGCCTGTAGTCCCAGCTACTTGGGAGGCTGAGGCAAGAGAATTGCTTGAGCCCAAGAGTTAGAGGTTACTGTGAGCTATGAAACCACCACACTGTACCAGGGTGACAAAGTGAGACTCTGTCACAAAAAAAAAAAAAAAAATACAATAAAAGTGAATTACTCCCCTCCCACCAAGCTATCAGGCAGCAACTTCATATGCTTATGACTGCTATATGCAAATTTCTCCACCTTAACCACTTTGCCTCCTTTTTTTCCCATATCAAGAAAAGAAGTCCTCTTCCTATGCAAAACTGCAACTTCTTCATAGACCTTGTTTGTCACATGTTCTGTCTCTCTTCTGGGGGTTGTTTTTCCTGTTAACTGGATTTTTTTTCTCTTACAATACAAATATGCTTAAATTACTCTAATTTTCAAAAAGTAAAAAGACACTGCTTCTCAATCCTGTATCTTCCTGTATACTCTTATATTCTTCCTTGAATAGCCAGACATCTTAAAAGAATAGTTACTACAATTGTTACTTCTTGACCTTCCCAAGACAAATCCCCTAAGCTCTAGTTTTTAATTCTACCTGTCCAGCCATCTCATTAGGTAATTTCTTGGTGCTTATCTTAAACTTTCTCCTTGAATCTCTGAACTCATGAATTATTTGTTTTGCTGTGTTTCCTTTACTTATTTCTTCCCCACCCCTTTATGGGCTCTTCCCTCTATATATGCGTTAAATGTTGCTCATTTGTCTTCATTTACTCTGAGCATCAACCACTAAAATAGATTCTAGATCTTAATGATATAATTTTATGTTTCAAGACTTCATGCTTTCATCTGGAAGTCTATGTCAATTTGTACTGTCAAAATTAGATGTTAACTTTTTGAGTTTGGCAACCTTATCTTTTTACGTAGTGTTGTCATGGAAGAGTTATTTATCCTTTATTTTTTAGCCTTCCTGTATACTAATATTTTAAATATGTCTCTTATTAACATATACTTTTAAAAAAATCCAGCCTGATAATATTTTTAATTGGAGCATTTAGTTCAATTCTACTTAATGTTTATGGGTTATACCTGCTATCTTTTTGCTTTCTATTTGATCCACTTATTTTATGTCACTTTTTGTGCCTTTTCTTGCTTTTTTTTTTTAAGACAGAGTCTTAAGCTGTAACCCTGGGTAGAATGCCGTGGCATCACAGCTCACAGCAACCTCCAACTCTTGGGCTCAAATGATTCTCCTGCCTACGCCTCCCAAGTAGCTGGGACTACAGGAACCTGCCACAATGCCCAGCTATTTTTTGGTTGCAGCAGTCATTGTTTGGTGGGCCAGGCTGGATTCAAACCCGCCAGCTCAGGTGTATGTGGCTGGAGCCTTAGCCATTTGAGCCATAGGCACCGAGCCTTTTCTTGCTTTTTTAAGGTTAATGAAATATGTTTTATTATTCTACTTTGTCCTTCCACTAATTGGTTATAACATTTTTTTACTTTCCTTTTAGTGGTTATCCTGCATATTTTTTTTTTTTTCACCATACACTGGTTTTATAGACCATTCGACACATTTTCATCACACTGGTTAACATAGCCTTCCTGGCATTTTCTTAGTTATTCTGTTAGGACATTTACATTCTACATTTACTAAGTTTCACATGTACCCTTGTAAGATGCACCGCAGGTGTAATCCCACAAATCACCTTCCCTCCACCCACCTACCCCCTCCCTTCCCAATTCCCCCTATTCTTAGGTAATAACTGGGTTATAGCTTTCATGTGAAAGCCATTAAATTAGTTTCATAGTAGGGCTGAATACATTGGATACTTTTTCTTCCATTCTTGAGATACTTTACTAAGAAGAATATGTTCGAGATCCATCCATGTAAACATGAAAAAGGTAAAGTCTCCATCTATCTTTAAGGCTGCATAATATTCCATGGTGTACATATACCACAATTTATTAATCCATTCGTGGATCGATGGGCACTTGGGCTTTTTCCATGACTTAGCAATTATGGATTGGGCTGCAATAAACATTCTGATACAAATATCTTTGTTTTAATGTGATTTTTGGTCTTCTGGGTATATACCTAGTAGAGGAATTATAGGATTGAATGGCAGGTCTATTTTTAGATCTCTAAGTGTTCTCCAAACATCTTTCCAAAAGGAATGTATTAATTTGCATTCCCACCAGCAGTGTAGAAGTGTTCCCTTTTCTCCACATCCAGGCCACATCTCTGGTCTTGGGATTTTGTGATATGGGCTAATCATACTGGAGTTAGGATGATATTTCAAAGTAGTTTTGATATGCATTTCTCTGATGATGAAAGATGATGAGCATTTTTTCATATGTCTGTAGGCCGTGTGCCTGTCTTCTTCAGAGAAATTTCTCTTCAAGTCCCTTGCCCAGCCTGCAATAGGATCACTTGTTCTTTTCTTGCTTATACGTTTCAGTTCTCTGTGGATTCTGGTTATTAAAACTTTGTCGGAAACATAACCTGCAAATATCTTCTCCCATTCTCAGGGCTGTTTGCTTGCTTTACTTACTGTGTTCTGGGCTGTGCAGAAGCTTTTTAGTGTGATCAGGTCCCAGTAGTATATTATTGAAGCTGCTTCAATTGCCCGGGGGGGGGGTCCTCCTCATAAAATACTTCCGCAGATCGATTTCTTCAAGGGTTTTCCCTGCACACTCTTCTAGTATTTTTATAGTTTCATGTCTTAAGTTTAAATCTTTAATCCAGT
The DNA here is from genome assembly GCF_027406575.1 of Nycticebus coucang. Classification (NCBI taxonomy): domain Eukaryota; kingdom Metazoa; phylum Chordata; class Mammalia; order Primates; family Lorisidae; genus Nycticebus; species Nycticebus coucang. The sequence continues at coordinate 186,354,558 of NC_069804.1, forward strand.
AAGAGTCTATCTTAGTTAATGGTGAAAGGTGTGGGTCCAGTTTCAGTCTTCTACAGGTTGCCAGCCAGTTCACCCAGCACCATTTATTAAATAGGGAATCTTTCCTCACTGAATGTTTTAATTGGCTTGTAAAAGATCAAATAACGGTAAGTAGATGGATTCATCTCTTGGTTCTCTATTCTGTTTCAGACATGTACTTCTCTGTTTTTGTGCCAGTAGCATGCTGTTTTGATCATTATCGATTTATAGTATAGTCTGAGGTCTGGTAGCGTGATTCCTCCTGCTTTGTTTTTATTTCTGAGTAATGTCTTGGCTATTTGAGGTTTTTTTCTGATTCATATAAAACGAAGTATTATTTTTTCAAGATCTTTAAAGTATGACAGTGGAGCTTTAATAGGGATTGCATTAAAATTGTATATTGCTTTGTGTAGTATGGACATTTTAACAATGTTGATTCTTCCCAGCCATGAGCTTGGTATGTTTTTCCATTTGTTAACATTTTCAGCTATTTCTTTTCTTAGAGTTTCATAGTTCTCTTTATAGAGATCTTTCCCGTCCTTTGTTAGATAAACTCCCAAATTTTCATCTTCTTTAGCACTACTGTGAATGGAATAGAGTCCTTAACTGTTTTTTCAGCTTGACTATTGTTGGTATATATAAAGGATATCCATTTATGAATGCTGATTTTGCAACCTGAGACGCTGCTGTATTCCTTGGTCACTTCTAAGAGTTTTGTAGTAGAGTCCCTGGTGTTTTCCAGATATACAATCATATCATCTGCGAAGAGCGAATGTTTGATCTCTTCTGACCCTAAATGGACACCCTTCATTGCCTTTTCTTCCCTAATTGCGGTGGCTAAAACTTTCATTACAATGTTTAAGAGCAGTGGAGACAATGGGCAGCCTTGTCTGGTTCCTGATCTGAGTGGAAATGATTTCAATTTAACTCCATTCAATACGATATTGGCTGTGGGTTTGCTGTAGATGGCCTCTATCAGTTTAAGAAGTGTCCCTTCTATACCAATTTTCTTAAGTGTTCTGATCATGAAGGGATGCTGGATATTATCAAAAGCTTTTTCTGCATCAATTGAGAGAATCATATGGTCTTTGGTTTTTAATTTGTTTATGTGCTGAATTATACTTATAGATTTAGGTATATTGAACCAGCCTTGAAACCCTGGGATAAAACCGACTTGGTCATGATGTATAATTTGTTTGATGTGTTGCTGGATTCTGTTTGTTAGGATCTTGTTGAATATTTTTGCATCTATATTCATTAGTGATATTGGTCTATAATTTTCTTTTCTTGTTGGGTCTTTTCCTGGTTTGGGGATCAGGGTGATGTTTGCTTCATGGAACGTGTTGGGTAGTCTTCCTTCTTTTTCTACATTTTGGAACAGGTTGAGTACTATAGGTACTAGTTCCTCTTTAAAGGTTTGGTAGAATTCTGAAGTGAAGCCATCTGGTCCCGGGATTTTCTTTTTGGGGAGATTTTATATAGCTGATGCTATTTCAGAACTTGATATGGGCCTGTTCAGCATTTCCACTTGATTCTGGCTAAGTTTTGGAAGGTGATGTGCTTCCAAGTATTGGTCAATTTCCTTCAGATTTTCATATTTCTGAGAATAAAGTTTCTTGTAATATTCATTTAGGATTTTTATCATTTCTGAGGAGTCTGTTGTTATTTCATCTTTGTCGTTTATGATTGATGAGATTAGAGATTTTACTCTTTTTTTCCTGGTTAGGTTAGCCAAAGGTTTATCTATTTCATTGACCTTTTCAAAAAACCAACTTTTTGATTTATTGATCTGTTGTATAATTATTTTGTTTTCAATTTCATTTAATTCTGCTCTAATTGTGGTTATTTATTTTCTTCTACTGGGTTTGGGGTTAGAATGTTCTTCCTTTTCCAGTTGCTTGGGATGTCCCATTAAGTTGTTAATTTCCTCTCTTTCTGTTCTCTTGAAGAAGGCTTGTAGTGCTGTAACTTTCCCTCTTAGGACTGCCTTCGTGGTATCCCACAGGTTCTGATAATTCGTGTCTTCATTGTTGTTTTGTTCCAATAATTTGGCAATTTCCTTTTTAATCTCATCTCTGACCCAGCTATCATTCAGCATTAGGTTATTTAACTTCCATGTTTTTATATGAGTTTGCAGATTCCTGTTGTTACTGAGTTCAACTTTTATTCCATGGTGGTCCGAGAAGATGCAAGGAATAATTTCTATTCCTTTAAATTTACTGAGGTTAGACTTGTGACTTAAGATGTGATCAATTTTGGAGTATGTTCCGTGGGCTGATGAGAAGTATGTGTATTCAGTTTTGTTGGAATGAAATGTTCTGTAGATATCTGTTAAATCCAAATGTTGGATGGTCAGGTTTAAATCTAAAATTTCTTTGCTCAGCTTCTTATTGGAGGATCCATCCAACACTTCCAAAGGAGCGTTGAAATCTCCAACTATTTTGGAGCTGAGGATATCAAGTTGCTCATGTCTGTTAAGAGTTTCTCTTATAAATTGAGGTGCATTCTGGTTTGGTGCATAGATATTAATAATTGAAATCTCTTCATATTGAGTATTACCCTTAACAAATATGAAGTGACCATTCTTATCCTTCCTTACTTTTGTTGGTTTAAAGCCTATTGTATCTGCAAATAGTATTGCACCACCTGCTTTTTTCTGACTACCATTTGTCCGAAATATGGACGACCATCCTTTCATCCTGAGTGTATATGTATCTTTTAAGGTAAGATGAGATTCTTGTGTGCAGCAAATATCTGGCCTGAGTTTTTGTATCCAATCAGCTGACCTTTGCCTCTTTAGAGGACAGTTTAAGCCGTTCACATTAATGGAGAATATTGATAAGTCTGGTAAAATTTTGGGCATTGAGTTTTTCGAAAGTCCAGTGTATATGTTTAATCCGTTCACCAGTGTGGAAGTTGGAGTTTGATCAAAAGTTTCTGAGTGAGTTTACTTTTGTGGTAGAGGACTGGGTTGATATCATGGAGGATAGGTCTGAGAATGTCCTGAAGAGTGGGTTTGGTTATGGCAAATTTCTTCAACATGTGAAGGTCATTGAAGTACTGAATTTCTCCATCATAAATGAAACTAAGTTTAGCTGGGTACAGGATCCCGGGTTAAAAGTTATTTTGCTTTAGGAGATTAAAAGTCAGTGACCACTCTCTTCTGGAAGAGAAAAGAGCTTCAGCAGAGAGATCTGCAGTCATTCTAATATTTTTCCCTTTGTAGGTAATGATTTCTTACATCTCGCTACTTTCAGAAGTTTCTCCTTCATATTAACTTTAGTGAAGTTAATAATGATATGCCTGGGGGATGTCTTATTCCGGTTGAGTCTTGCTGGGGTTCTGAAACTATCTGGTATCTGAATTTCAGAATCTCTTGGCATGTCTGGAAAATTCTCTTTCATAATTTCATGGAGAATGTCCTCTGTGCCTTGTGAGGCCACTTCATCACTTTCAGGGATTCCAATGAGGCAGGTATTAGCGTTCTTCGAATTATCCCAGAGCTCTCTGAGAGAATGATCCGTTTTTGCTCTCCATTTCTTTTCCTGTTTGAGTGTTTTGGAGCATTCAAAGGCTTTGTCTTCAATGTCAGAAATCCTTTCTTCTGCTTACTCCACTCTGTTACTGAGGGCTTCTGTTGTATTTTTCAGATCTTTGAGGGCTGCAAATTCTTGCTTCAGTGCGTCAGAATCTTTGGTGGGTTTGTCCTTAAATTCGTTAAATTCTTGAGACAACTTTTGAATTTCTCCTCAATTTTCTAATTCTGAGTTTTGATTTTCTCCTCGAATTTCTAATTCCAAGTTTTCCTCCATTCTATTCATCTTGTTTGCAATCCAAATTCTGAATTCTATTTCTGACATCTTGGCCAGCTGTTTATGAATGGGATTTTCAGTTACATCTGCCATATCTTTACTTGGGGGGGTTGATCTATTCTGGTTATTATGTTACTAGAGGTTTTCCGCTGATTCCACCTCAAAATTATTTTACACTGTTTGATTTTTCCCCTGGAGCTTTGTTGAGGACCTGTACAGTGCTAAGGCCTGAGAAACTGGGGACCTGTTTGGTGTTGTGGGGCTAAGTGTTTCTGTCTTGTTTTCAGCTGGTCTCTTTTTGACCCTAGTGAAACAGTTACTCTGGGTTGAAGTCTCAGCTGTGGAGAAACGCCAGCAATTAAGTCACCCCGCCCCTCCACAGGCAACAATTGGAAAAGGAAAATCAAACCTTCGTATAACCACACCCCCAGGGCACCACCTGAATAGTCCTCGGGCAGTTGGCTCTGTTCCAAAAAGTCCAAATTAATCGTCTCAGCACCTGTCACAGGTGGGAGAGTTATAAGGCCTCTGGCAACTGGATCGCAGGGGTCTGGTGAGTACTCAGTTATGGCTTGCTCGGGTGCTCCGTGGAGTCAGGAGGACCCACCTAGCAAATAGATCAGTCTGGGAAGGTTGATGCCTCCTTCCCCACATTGCACCTCTGTCACAACTAGTCACTGATAACCCTGCAGGGCTGTGACCCAGTTGCCTGTAGTGAACAGATACTCCAGGGGTTTGCACCTGCCTGAATCACAAGGAAATCTATTTGTGCTCAGCCAAGCCGCTGCGCTCTGCCTCTATCTAGCAGGGGGAGGTGAGGCTGACAACCTTGGGCATTTGATGGAGGCTGGCGGGTGTTCAGTCAGTTCCAGCCCCACCCCTGTTTGATGTTACTGACAGCACAGAACAGAACAACTTTGTGGGAATTCGTTTCTGTCCCTGCTAAGTTCCCCTGCAGAAGAGAAGCTGTTTTGAGTTCTCAGAGCCTGTGCCTCAGACCCTGTCTTTGCTCCTGCAGGTTTGTATTCGGTTAGCTGTCCGTTCTAGCCACCTGTCTTCCTTTGTCTATAGGCTGACGATCCCCTGAGGGCTGGGAGCGTCTTAGGCTCAGTAGAGCAGTCCTCTGGGTTAGCCCCATCCTGGGAACTTCCTGGCTCTGCGTGTGCATTTCTAGTCTCCGTGCTCCACCTGGGCCACTACCACCTCAGGCAAACCCTTTACTCATGGGGCCTGCATTTCCGTTTCCTATCTGTTCCGTGGTCGTTGCCACCTGAGTAGATGCCCAGCCTCCTCTGGTTGCCCAGGGAGACAGGGGGTGTGGCTTCTGAATGTCGGGGAGTGAGCCCTATTGTTGCCAAAAGACGGCTGCTTCTCTGTGCCTCAGGGCACCGCTGATCCGGCGTGGTTCTCTCTCAGCCGACTGTCCTCTCCTCACTCCCGTGCCACAGAATCAGCACTGACCCGCTGCAGTTTAGGCCCTGCCCACACCCCTCAAGAAATCACCCAAGAATCTGGACTCCTGGGGAACAGTCATCCAGAACTCAGAGTGAGATTGGGAGGGGAGTGCTGGGAGCTTAGAGTTGCAGGTAGAGAATATATACAGTTTTATACCTGGCAGTAGATCGCTGTGGCACCCTAGTAGGAGAGGTAGGTCCAGTTTTTAGAGGGTCTCTCCTGTGGAATGGAGTGGACCTTTGAACTCTGCTTGTTTGTGGGGCACTCTGAGTCATTCTCATGCGGGCGGGGACTCCCATCTGCTTGGTGATGGATTTTGTACCTTTTGTTTGTATCGTTGGGGTCTCAGCTCGCCTCAGCGGGTTGATGTGCATTCTTTAACCTTCTCTCTTGGTGCAGCTCTAATCCACCAGGTGACTTGCTAAATTTCTGTCCTTTAACTCTCTTTCTGGACGGGAGCCTCTGTGGAAAGCTGGCTTCAGTCAGCCATCTTCTGTCCTACGTATTATAATATGCATTCTTGATTTGGTACAGTGTATTATAAAGGATTGGTTTTACCATTTCTCCAATAATACTAAAACCTTAGAGCACTAATTTCTTTCATATCCTTCCACCTTTTGGATTGTTCTCCATGCATTTTAAGCCTATGAATATTTTAAGCCCCACATGACATTGTTATTATTGTTTTCTACAGTTAATATTCATTTGTATTTACCCTTTATAGTAATTGTTATTCCTTTTCTCACTTCTGGGATTTTCCTTCTTCCTAAAGAACTCTCTAGTATTTTTGAGCTGATAATGAATTCTCTCTCATTTCTGTGCATCAGAAAATGCCTTTATTTTTTCTTCACTTTTGAAGGATATGGTCTTTGAATATGGATTTCCCAGTTGGCAAATACTTTCTTTTAACACTCTGTCATTGCTTTCTCTTTGGCCTTTCATTATTTCTTTTTGTCTTATTGCTGCTTGGATAATCAAATGTCTTTCTATCTCTGTTTTAAATTCTATTTATTTCATACCCAGTGCCTATAGGACACTCTACTGTTTGCTGCAGATAAAAACACAAATAAAATATGGTCCCTGCTATTAAGAAGCTTATATTCTAGTCGGGGAGAAAATTATATAAATAAAAATATGCAATATGATATGTTCTGTTTCCCCCAAAATAAGACAGTGTCTTATTTTAAGGTGTGCTCCCAAAGATGTGCTAGGTCTTATTTTCAGGGAACATCTCATCTTTCCTGTAAGTAGGTCTTATTTTCGGAGGATGTCTTATTTTCTGGGAAACAGGGTAGTAGAAATAAGTGTGTGTGCATTATAAAAGAAGTCATATGGAAGGGAAAATGATTAATTCTTCATGTATGATCAGAGAATGTAAAGAATATGAAAGTTTACTAGGTTAAAAAAAAAAACAAAACAGGATTAGAAAGCAAGGTGCAGAGGTATGAAACAAGACTACATGGTGTATAGGGAACTGTAAGTAGTTGAATAGTACCAGAGCATAAAGCCTTTTGAGATACCATGCAGAGCTACTAATACTTGCTTTTCAACAAGTTATCATTTGGGCATCTTGTATTTATAAAAGGAAATATGAATATGAGAATAGTGCAAAGTCTCCCTTATTTGAGAAGCACTTACATTATTTGGCTTAAGTCTTCACAAGATGATAAACTAAAAAGCTGGATGCGGATAGAAGTTAGTGTAGGCTGGCATTCCAGAGGACTCAAGTGGAAATGGCCCTAGGCCTCACCCCCTTAGACGCTACCGTAGTGTCCTTTGATCTGTAGTTTAGTACTCCATTGTCCTTCATCTTGATAGCTTTCTTCCTTGAATAGAAGACTGCCTGTCTAATTGAAACAGGAGACTGATACCTTCTCACTTTTTTTACTTTGTATGTGCATGTCCCCAAACCCCAATTGAAAGACCTTGAGAATTTGGCTCAAGGTGGCACCTGCCTGCCTCCCTAAAGGCTGATACAGTGTGTCTCTCCCAATCAAGAGAAAGGATGTGTGTGAATTTATCACACTTTCCCTCTTTTTTTTTCTGCTGGATCTGGGTGGTTGGGTAAAGTCCCTGCTTGAAGAACTCCCTGTCTACCATGCAGCAGCTTTGTTCGGGGTCCTTACAGCTGGTTAGACAGCTTTCTTATTTGAAAAAATTAAGATTGCAAGGAGAATATAGAGAATAAATAAAATCTCTGCTTATTAGTTCATTGGAAATATGAGCCACTAGAAAAATTGAGAAAGAAAAAGGATCTGTATGGAAAAGGTTGAAATTAAAAAACAAAACAACATCAACAACATCAAAATAAACAAAAAAAACAACCAAACCAAAAAAAACACAACCAAAAACAAAGCAGTATGTATATGTTATTGAATATTGTCTGGGCAACACGTGGTCTTCTGGGGTATGAGATGTTAATCACAGTTCTGATACCACTGGAGGCTGCTGATTTCTCAAACCCCAGCAGGTAGACACCCTAAATCTCTTCAGCCCACCTAAAAAGCACTTTGAACTTGTAAACTTGCTGAGCAGAAGTTTTCCCAGGAAATTGCTTGTCGCTGGAATCACTACTGAAGTGGCTATCCACTTACCCTGTGTGCCAAAACTGGTCTCCCTCTGCCCCGGAGAGTTAGGGCTGCAAGGCGGCTCAGACCCCGCCCTTAGGCTACTTGGTCGCTGGGTTACCAGTTCCCACCCAATTCTAGCTCTGTGACCCTGAGGGCGGAGCTTGCCGGGGCAGATCGCTCACAATGGCTGCCTGTGACCCAGAGCCAAACACTTTTAGCTCCGTCTGGCTCAGCGGCTCAGACTGGGGCCCTAGACAAAGGCCAAAGTTCTCCGCACTCCCGCTCAAGCTCTCCCCAAGGCAGTTCAGCTGAGTGCCAAGTCCAAAGACACCAAAACAGTTCACAGGTAAGGCCTTTCTGGTTTGCAGTCTCGCTGCTACTGAACTTACAGTTGCGGGCGGGTTTAGACGGATTGAACACACGCAACCACTTGCCGGTTTTCCTCTGTTTTAGTCCTCCTCTTGGGGTCCAGAAGTCTCTCGCTGACTCCCTGTATCCTCTCGGGTGATGATAGGCAGATCCCACCAGCCAGAGATGCCTGGACTCCTATCTCTCCAGACTCACGGTGCCCAGATGCAAGGAAGCTGTTACTCGGCTGCCATCTTGCTCCGCCTCCAACTGTATTCAGTCTCCATTTTTTTAATGGCTGAATAGTTTTCTATAGTATACATATACGACAGCTTGTTAATCCATTCCTGGGTTGGTGGGCATTTAGGCTGTTTCCATATTTTGGCAATTGTAAATTGACCTACAGTAAACAATCTAGTCCAAGTGTCCTTATGATAAAAATATTTTATTCCTTCTTGGTAGATGGGACTACAGGATCAAATGGAAGGTCTAGATTGAGTTCTTTGATTGTTCTGCATACTTCCTTCCAAAAAGGTTGTATTAGTTTGCAATCCCACCAGTAGTGTAAAAGTGTTCCCTTCACTCCACATCCACACCAGCATCTGCAGTTTGGAGACATTGTGATGAAGGTCATTCTCACTAGGGTTACATGATAACTCGGGGTAGTTTGGATTTGCATTTCTCTAATAATTAGGGATGATGAGAATTTTTTCATATGTTTGTTAGCCATTCGGCTGTCTTCCTTAGAGAAGCTCTGTTCATCTTTCTTGCCCATTGATATATGAGATTGTTGGCTTTTTTCATGTGGATTAATTTGAGTTCTCTGTAGATCCTAGTTATCAAGCTTTTGTCTGATTCAAAATATGCAAAATCCTTTCCCATTGTGTAGGTTGTCTATTTGCTTTGGTTGTTGTCTCCTTAGCTGTACAGAAGCTTTTCAGTTTAATTAAGTCCCATTTGTTTATTTTTGTTGTTGTTGCAATTGCCATGACACTCTTCTTCATGAAGTCTTTCCCCAGGCCAATATCTTCCAGTGTCTTTCTTGTGTTTTCTTTGAGGATTTTTATTGTTTCATGCCATAAATTTAAGTCCTTTATCCATCTGGAATCAATTTTTGTGAATGGTGAAAGGTGTGGGTCGTTTTAGTCTTTTACATTTGGTTATCCAGTTCTCCCAGCACCATTTGTTGAATAGGGAGTCTTTCACCCAAGGTATGTTCTTGTTTGGTGTGTCAAAGATTAGGTGGTTGTAAGACGTTGGTTTCATTTCCTGGTATTCTATTTGATTCCAAATGTCTATATCTCTATTTTTGTGCCAGTACCATGCTGTCTTGACCATTATTGCTTTGTAGTACAGCCTAAAATCTGGTATAGTGATGCCCCCAGCTTTGTTTTTATTACTAAGAACTGCCTTAGCTATGCGAGATTTTTTCTGGTTCCATACAAAATGCAGAATCATTTTTTCCAAATCTTGAAAGTATGATGTTGGTATCTTAATAGGGATGGCATTGAATAGGTAGATTGCTTTAGGAAGTATAGACATTTTAACAGTGTTGATTCTTCCCATCCATGAGCATGGTATGTTCTTTCATTTGTTAATATCCTCTGCTATTTCCTTTCTTAGGATTTCATAATTTTCTTTATAGAGTTCCTTCACCTCCTTTTTTAGGTGTATTCCTAGGTATTTCATTTTCTTTGAAGCTATGGTGAAGGGAGTTGTGTCCTTAATTAGCTGCTGATCTTGACTGTTTTTGGCATATACAAAGGCTACTGACTTGTGGACGTTGATTTTATGTCCTGAGATATTACTGTATTTTTTGATTACTTCCAGGAGTCTTGTCGTTGAATCTTTGGGTTTCTCTAAGTATAATATCATATTGTCAGCAAAGAGGGAGAGTTTGACTTCCTCTGCTCCCATTTGGATGCACTTTATTTCCTTGTCTTGCCTAATTGTGTTGGCTAGAACTTCTAGCACTACGTTGAATAGTAATGGTGACAGAGGACAACCATCTCTGGTTCCAGTTCTAAGTGGAAAAGCTTTTTGTTTTACTCTATTCAGTAAAATATTAACTGTGGGTTTGTCATAGATAAACTTCCATGAGTTTCAGAAATGTGCCACGTATGCCGATACTCTTCAGTGTTCTAATTAGAAAATGATGCTGGATTTTATTGAATTCTTTTTCCGCATCTATTTAGAGGATCATATGGTCTTTGTTTTTGCTTCTGTTAATATGGTGGATAATGTTTATGGACTTGCATATGTTAAACCAGCCTTGCATCCCTGGGATGAAACCTACTTGATCATGATGTATGCCTTTTTTGATGATAAGCTGTAATCTATTGGCTAGGATTTTGTTGATAATTTTTGCATCTATATTCATTAATGAAATTGGTCTGAAGTTCTCCTTTTTAGTTGGGTCTTTTCCTGGTTTTGGTATCAGGGTTATGTTTGCTTCCTAGAATGTGTTGGGGAAGATTCCTTCTGCCTCATTTTTTTGGAATAATTTCTGTACTATGGGAATAAGCTGTTCCTTTAAGGTTTGATAGAATTCTGGTGTGACTATTCGAGGTTTTTCGATGCAGCCCTATTCATAATTGCTAAGTCATGGAAGAAACCCAAATGCCCATCGATCCACAAATGGATTAATAAATTGTGGTATATGTACACCATGGAATGCTATGCAGCCTTGAAGAAAGATGGAGACTTTACCTCTTTCATGTTTACATGGATGGAGCTGGAACATAGTCTTCTCAGTAAAGTATCTCGAGAATGGAAGAAAAAGTATGCAATGTACTCACCCCTAGTATGAAACTAATTTAGGACCTTCACATGAAAGCTATAACTCAGTTACAACCTAAGAATAGGGGGAAGGGGGAAAGGGTGGGGAGGGAGGTGGGAGGTGGGTAGAGGGACCATTGAAAGGATCGCACCTATGGTGCATCTTACAAGGGTATATGTGAGGCTTGGTAAATGTGGAATGTAAATGTCTTAGCAAAGTAGCTAAGAAAATGCCAGGAGGGCTATGTCAACTAATGTTATAAAAATGTGTCAAATGGTCTATGAACCAAGTGTATGGTGCTCCATGATCATATTGATGTACACAGCTGTGACTTAATAAAAAAAAAAAAAAAAAAGAATTCTGGTGTGAAGCCATCTGGACCAGGGCATTATTTGTTGGAATATTTGTATTGTTTCTTTAATCTCAGTGCTTGAAATTGGTCAGTTCAGGAGCTCTATTGGCTAAGTCTAGTGAGAGGGTGGGTTTCCAAATATTAATCCATTTCTTTCACATTGTCAAATTTCTGGGCATAGAGTTTCAGGTAGTATTCAGGGTGATCGCTTGCATCTCTGTGGCATCAGTTGTTATTTCCTCTTTATCATTTCTGATTGAGGTTACTAGAGATTTTACTTTTCTATTTCTAGTTAGTCTGGCTGAAGGTTTATCTATTTTATTTAGTTTTTTAAAACAAAATCTCGTTTCATTAATTTTCTGAACGTTTCTTTTGTTTTCAATTTCATTGATCTCTGATTTAATTTTGGGTATTTCTTTTCTTCTACTGGGTTTAGGCTTAGATTGTTCTTCTTTTTCCAATTCCATAAGATGGCTTGTGAGTTTGTTGATGTGCTCTCTTTCTGTTTTTCGAATGTAGGCATCTAAAGTGATAGATTTTCTTCTCAGAACTGCTTTTGCAATATCCCACAGGTTTTGGTAGCTTGTGTCTTCATTGTTGTTATACTCAAGGAAGTTAGTGAGTTCCTGTTTTATTTCTTCCTGCACCCAACTGTCATTCAGTAGAAGGTTGTTTAATTTCCATGCCTTTGTGTGGGGTTGAACATTTTTGTTGGAGTTGAGTTCCACCTTTAGTGCCTTGTTGTCTGAGAATCTACAAGGTAAAATTTCAATTCTTTTGATTCTGTTGAGGTTTTTTTTGTGTCATAGGATATGATCAATTTTGGAGAATGTTCCATGGAGCGATGAAAAGAATGTATATTCTTTATCTTTGGGATAGAGTGTTCCATATGCGTCTATCAAGCACAGTTGTTCTAGGGCAGGGGTCCTCAAACTTTTTAATCAGGGAGTCAGTTCACTGTCCCTCAGACCGTTGGAGGCCTGGACTATAGTTTAAAAAAACAAAACAAACAAACAGAAAAAAAATAGTGAACAAATTCCTATGCACACTGTACATATCTTATTTTGAAGTAAAAAAACAAACGGGAACCAAATACAATCACACCGCCTCATGTGGCCCATGGGCCGCAGGTTGAGGACCCCTGTTAGGATGTCATTTAAGTCCCTTATATCTTTGTTTAATTTCTGTTTAGAGGATCTGTCCAGCTTTGTAAGAGGAGTGTTAAAGTCCCCTGTTTTTATGGTATTATAGGATATCATATTGCTCAGACTGAGTAAAGTCTGTTTCAAGAATCTGGGAGTATTTAATTTGGTTGCATAAGTATTTAGAATTGAAACGTGTTCTTGTATTTTTCCCTTGACCAATATAAAATGACCATCTTTGTGTTTTTTGACTTTAGTTGCTTTCAATCTACATGTGTCTGAAAAGAAGATTGGAGCTCCTTTTTTCTTCTGAATTCCGTTTGCCTGAAAAATTGTCTTCCAACCTTTAACTTGGAGCTTTAATTTGTCTTTTGAAGCTGGGCGTGTTTCCTGCAGACAGAAAATGGATGGCTTGTGTTGTAATCCAGTCAGCAGATCTATTTGATTCTGTTTTTAGACTTCCTTTTGGTTATTTTCCATTTTATCAGCAGTTTCCTTCATTGTTTCCATCATTTCCTTCATTATTTTCCTCATCTGTATTCTAAATTTCATTTCTGTCATTTCTAACATTTCTTTTTAGGTGGAATCCTTTGCAGTGGCTACCTCACACTCCCTTGTGGGGGTTGCTCTGGACTGGTTTTTTATGTTGCCAGGATTTTTCTGCTGATTCTTCCTCATGAGTGTTTTCTTTTATCTGTTTCCTTGCCCTAATTTTCCTTTTACTTCTTCTTGCTCTTTAAGTTACTGTGCCTCTGGACTAGGGTTTTGAAGATTCCTTTTGGTACCGGACCAGAAGGATGAGAAGATTGAAGAGCAAAGGAAAAAAGAAAGAAAGAAAGAAAAAAAAAAAAAAACGGAAAAAAAGAGAAAGGAGAGGGAGTGGGTAAAAGGGAATATTGACAAAAAGAAGAGAGGCACAGAAAGAGTGGGACAGGAGCAATATAGGTGTACAGTAAAGTACTTTGACCCAACCTTAAAAAAACCCCAACCTCTAGCAGAGCCTGGTTGGGTGGTTCCCTTGAGGTCAGAAACTCCTTGCTAGTCTGTTTGGACACAGTACCCCACCTCCACCAAGTAGAGAAGAAAGATAAAAATGCTATAAATCAAACCAAAACAAGCAAACAGAAAACTTTACGGGATAAAATTGGTTCAAAAGCAAATAATAGGGGTAGAAACTCTAGCAAAAATGAAGTTCTAACTATTGAAAAAGGCAACAAATGATGAAGGAAAAAAAAAGAAAAGAAAAATATATAGGGAAAATATTGAAATTTAAAAAACAAACAAAAAAGCAAAAACAAAACCAAAAACAAAGCAGTATATGTATCTTGCTGAATATTGTCTGGGCAACAGGTGATCTTCTGGGGTATGAGATGTTAATCACAATGCTGATACGGCTGTTCGAGATGGAGACTGGAAGGCTCTGCTGATTTCTCAAACCCTGCAGGATGGAGATCCTGAAGCTCTCCTCAGCCTGCTTAAAAGGCACTTTACACTGCTAACCTGGGCTAAGCAGAAGCTTTCCCAGGAAAGCACTTGTCCCTGGGATCACTCCTGAAGTGGCTATCCACTTACCCAGTGTGCCAAAACCAGTCTCACTCTATGCCCCTGAGGGCTAAGGCTTTAAGGTGTCTCAGTACCTGCCTTTAGGCTGCTCAGTCGCTAATTACTAGCTCCCGCCCCATCCTTGCACTGCGACCCTGAGGATGGAGCTTGCCAGGGCATTTCTCCCACAGTGGCTCCCTGGGGCCCACAGCCGAACAGTATTAGCTCCGTCCAGCTCAGTGGCTCAGTTTGGGGCCCTCAGCAACACTTAAAGTACTCTGTACTCTTGTCCACGTTCTCCCAAGGTAGTTCAACTGAGTTCTAAGTCTAAAAAAAAACAAAACAGCTCACAGGTAAGGCCTTTCCAGTTTGCAATCTCACTGCTACTGTACTTACAGCTGCCAGTGGGATTAGACCGAACGAACACATGCAAATACTTACCAGTTCTCCCCTGCTTTTGTCCTCGTCATGGGGGTCCAGAAGTCTCACGCTGGACCCAAAGTCCCCAAAGGGATGTTTCTGGGCATATCCCACCAGCCAGAGATGCCTGGAGTCTTCTTTTCGCAGACTTACTGTGCCCAGTTGCAAGGAAGCTGTTACTCGGCCACAATCTTGCTGCCTCTTCATGCTTTTTTTATCCGTTCATAAAAGCTTTATTGATTCCCTCATTAATTCTATTTGAGCATAAGCCATGATCCCACCTGCCAGCTAAAAATTGCCATATTTCACATCCTCTCATTCCAGATCATCTCATCTGAAAATGAGCTCATCTTAATTTCTTCCTGACCCTTTCTAAACTTGTATCTCCCTTCCATTTCCCACCTAGTTTCAGTCTTGAAACTTAGAATCATCTTTGACAATTTTCTGTCCACCATCACCCATGGTCCATAAGCTATCAAATCATATAGATTCTTCCTTCTAAATAGGTCTCATAGCTGTATTTTCCATCTCTGCCATCTATTTAGTTTAGTACTTTATCATTACTTCCTGTACAGTTTATCTGCAATGATTTCTTTCCTATTCATCCTGCAAATCATGTTTTGGCATTTAAAGCCTGTACATTTTAACCTCAGCTTTCTTTCTTAGCCTAATCATCTGTCATTTTACCTCAAGCTCTATATCTAAGTCAATTGGCCAGCTTATATAGCAAACACCTTATTCACACTTTACTACTTCCATAGCTCCCAAAGCCATTTGGCACCTACAGAAAATCTGTCTCCTTTTGCCCCCATGCATAGATAGTAACCAAGGAAAAGATATATTTCATTGCTTTTTCTTTTTTTTTTTTTTTTTTTGTAGAGACAGAGTCTCACTGTACCGCCCTCGGGTAGAGTGCCGTGGCGTCACACGGCTCACAGCAACCTCTAACTCTTGGGCTTACGCGATTCTCTTGCCTCAGCCTCCCGAGCAGCTGGGACTACAGGCGCCCGCCACAACGCCCGGCTATTTTTTGGATGCAGTTTGGCCTGGGCTGGGTTTGAACCCGCCACCCTCGGCATATGGGGCCGGCACCCTACTCACTGAGCCACAGGTGCCGCCCTTCATTGCTTTTTCTATGAATATTTTTTCATAATCTAGGTGAATCCTTTCCTCTGAATTTTTATAGCATTGATTTATTCATTATTTTAGTGTAGTTTACTCTTGTGTGATACTTGCTGCTCAACCGTATCATTAGTACTTTTTTTTTTTTTGAGACAAAGTCTCACTATGTCATGCTTGGTAGAGTGCTTGTGGTATCACAGCTCACAGCAACCTCAAACTCCTGGGCTTAAGCAGTTCTCCTGCCTCAGCCTCCCAAGTAACTGGGATTACAGGCACCCACCACAACGCCCACCTATTTTTTGTTGTTGTTGTAGTTGTCATTGTTGTTTGGCAGGCCAGGGCTGGATTCAAATCTACCAGCTCTGGTATATGTGGCTGGCACCCTAGATGCTGAGTTTCAGGTGCCGAGCCCATTAGCACGTTGAACACTTAGATTGTCAGCCCTCTGATTTATGTTCCTTTGTGTGACACAGTGTCTTGGACATAGTTGTAAATCATATAGAGTAAAACCTTTGTAAGGTGACCACTCAAGGGACTGTGACAAACTGATCACATGAGGGGCATGTCCAGTCTATGAAATTTAGGTCAACTTAAGAAGTTGGTCAGCGTACAGAGGTGGTCTGCTATGGAGGTTCTGCTGTAATCAGTTGATCATTCAAAAAGTCCTTCTTGTATCTAAACATTAGTTTTTGTATTTTTGTTTCTGATATGTATATATTGAAGTTGGATGTCTTTTATTTGAAATATTCATTGTTCATGAGAAGAGTCATTTTTCTAAAATGAAGTCCTTAACCTGATATTGTAATAAAATGCAACTCTGTAATTGAAGGGAGATGTATTTCTGGAAGGAAACATAAGTAACCATTTCTGTGGATTTTCCTTTAGGGTGAAACTGTCAGAATTGTTCACATTCATTCTGTCATCATCTTGCGACGTTCTGATAAGAGGAAGGACCGAGTAGAAATTTCTCCAGAGCAGCTGTCTGCAGCCTCAACAGAGGCAGAGATATCCTTATTGGTCAATAAGAAGCTTTTATGTGCGATGGGGCTCCAGGGCCACAGTGCTTCTGTTTCCTTTAGAGTGATGGTTTCACAAATCTTCTTCCTGGTAACTCTTCCCCACTTTTCATATTTACCCCTTAGATCTAATTGTTTGATTAATCAGAATTTGTTTCTCCTTTTGAATGGCTTTTATTTGAAGAATCAGAAATTTCTGACGTTCTTGCTCCGAAATACCAGAAGATCCAGGGTCAAATACCTAATTCTTCTAATAAAAACCCACTCTACTCTCCATTCTTCTCTTCTTTATTTCTCTCTTCCTCTCCTTCCAGTTCGCCTTGTATCATTTAATTCAGGGCCACGTTGGAAGAAGAGTTGTCTTGGGCCACATATTAGAAACACAAACTCTAACAAAAGCTGAGGAGACAATAAAAAGGGATCTATGCATAATTTTCATGATACCCACCACCACATATAAGCAAAATAGTTCTCACATAATAATCCTAATTATGCAGTGGCCTATTCAGAGAGTCTTACAAAATCATCAGGCAGGTCCCAAGTTTGCAATCACTAATACAGAAAATTTACATATCTAGGTAATGAAAGGTCTTTTTTGATATTTTTATTTAAAAAGTGAAAGAAAAGTGGACAACATGAAACTAGTGGGATATTTGACATTGTAGAACTAGTGCATCAATTTCTGGTTCAATGGAAGTAGGTTGAATTCTCAGTGAGTTCTCAAGGTGCTCATCACACATATTGGTTCTAATTTTACTCTTATTGTGCTTCATTCTTGAAAATCGTAGCTCGCAAATGTAGGTGCTGCCAAAAAGCTATGACATGAATAAGGCATGATTGTGAAGTGAGGGATATTTGTCTCTGGGAAGATATGACCTATAAAAGTCCAGTAAAGGGACAGGATCAAATTTTTTTTCAAACTAAATGTCAGTTTTAGGCATTCTATTTAAAAATTGGTGGGTAACATTTATGTTGACTAAAAATGGAGTCACAAATGCACCAAAATATTGATTGTTTTCTTGGAAATCTTGAAATCTGTTTTCAAATTCTTATATCAAATTGAAAAGCAAGGCCGCATATTTTTCATGGTTCACAGTGCTGTGTAGCCAATGGGTCAAAATTGTTTGCCTTATTTTGAGTTTGCCTTAATTTCAGTTTGATTTGGAATGCCATTATGGTTGGAAACTTTGTATTAATAAGTTAGTTTTCAGCTCTCATGCAGCTAAGGCGTCAGCCACATACACCTGAGCTGGCGGGTTTGAATCCAGCCCGGGCCACCAAACAATGATGGCTGCAACCAAGAAATAGCCAGGCATTGTGGCAGGCTCCTATAGTCCCAGCTACTTGGGAGACAGAGGCAGGAGACTCACTTGAGCCCAAGAGTTGGAGGTTGCTGTGATCTGTGATGCCATGACACTCTACCCAGGGTTACAGCTTGAGGCTCTGTCTCAAAATAAATAAATAAATAAGTTGGTTTTCACCTTGAAGGTGCATATTTAAGTCTTTTAAATGAGTCGTTATATCTGCTAAAAAGGCTAACTCCATAAAGCAATTTCCTTGTAAAGTTCTGGCACAAATTTTTTGATAGCATAAACTATTTGGTAACATGTTGTAAATCATAAAATCTTTTACAACATTTGGTCTCAACTTAACCATCTTACTTCTGAAAAGTAAATGATGTTGCCATAGTCATCATCAATACTTGTAAGGAATTCCTGACATTGGTGATGATTCAATCCCTTGGTCTTTATGACATTCCTGTTTTGGTGACAGTGTGTATTATGTTATCCATTTTTAAAGCTTCTGTGCATAAATTTTCTGGATGTACTATGCAGTGATACTTCATCAAACCTGAGTTTTGGGCAGCAATGGTATCATCATCTATTAATTTTACAAGTTTCTCTCTTTACTACCATCGCTAGGGCACCATCAGTAACTACCAGATATTTTGACAATGGACAAAATCATTTTAACGTTTTTTTTTTTTTTTTACTGCTTCATATGAATCTCTGGATTTAGTTGTGTCTTTTATGGCACTAAAGAAGCCATTTCTTCAGTGACATTATATTCATATCAATACCTCTAATAGAAATGGCAAGTTGAGCTGTATTTGTGGCACCAGTACTGTCATCTATCACCAAGGCATAAAATTTAAAATTAGCAACTTTTCTCTCCAAACTTTTTTTGATAGATTTTCGAGTTTATTCAATTTGCTTGGTTATAGTCAAGTTATACAAACTGATTTTAGAAATATACCCTTTTCAGGGCAAATTAGATCTGCCATGGTTTCTATACATTGCTATAAACTCACCACCACTAAATGGTTTTGATTTTTTGCTATTAAATATGTTACCACATAACTACCTTTTACAGTGGAATCCATCTGAGTTGCAACTTTTAGAAAAAATTGTCAAGAAGACAGACTTTTTTCATTTCTGTTATTTTATCCTCATGACCCAATCCTTCACATGCATCATATTTGGGCATATAATGACTTTCAAATTATAGTGTTTGAAAACTTGGAAAAATTCCTTAAAAATTAAGCAGAGTGCTTTACAATTTACCTCGACAAAAAAGTAGTCATCTGTCCACTGCTGAACAATCTTCCTTCATAATTTTTCTTTTTGGGGGTTGTGTTTTATTTTGATATGTTGTAGAAGGCATGCTGGTGTTAAAATAATAATAGATAAGGGACTATGTTTACTTTTATTATGAAAATTAATTGACAGGATAGCCGGGTGTTGTGGGCGCCTGTAGTCACAGCTACTTGGGAGGCTGAGGCAAGCGAATCACTTAAGCCCAGAGTTGGAGGTTACTGTGAGCTGTGACACTATGGCACTCTGCCCAGGGCGATAGAGTGAGACTGTCTCCAAAAAAAATTAATTGACAGGAAAATAGCAAGGTTGGGCCCTTCCACATCTTGGCTGCCAATGGAGTCAGGACAAGGCAGAGGGCTGACCCTAACGTGTGGTGGGTGATGTGTGAGGTGCTGGCAAGGTATGGAAGTACCTTAATAATCAAATAATAATGCTTTCCTGACTTCTAAATAACATTAAATGTCTAACATGGCAATGGTAGATTGAAATATTATTGATAATCCCCGTGTTGGCAATTTCACCATGAACACATGTAACATCTGATGTTGTCATCTATGAAGTTTATGCTTGAGAATCATGCAATTGAGTTCCACAAAAAATCATGAAATGATCATAATATTTTAAGTAAGTTTACAATTTTGTGTTGGGCTATATACATAGTCATCCTTGGCTACATGTGGTCTGTGGGCCATGGTTTGGACACCCTTGATTTAATTTTTAGGCATTTTAATATCTTGGTCTCTATTCTTTGGAGAGATTCTGTTTGGAAAATTCCTCAAAAAATGCATTACTGTGAACTAAATGCAATATTAACATATTAAATATAACCAAAGAGTAGTTAAATGGGGCATTTGCTTCTTGTGATCTGGACTGTACCTCACCTATAGCAAGTTAAATTTGCATTGCTGGTTTTAGTAATTTATTTTTTTGGATTAAATTAATCTTGTAGGCAACTAAGAAGTAATTTTTAAAAATAGGTAGTATACATGTATAGTATAAGCTTTAAAGAATATAAAAAGAAACATAAAATATTTCTTTTCAACCCTGTGCACTAATTCCTCCAGGATCCCTTCCAGACATAACCATGGTTATCAGTTTTTCATGTATCCTTACAGATAAATTCTGTGCATACAGAAATACATAATTTTTTCCTTTTCAAAAGTAGTACATAAGATACTTTATGACATACAGTTTTCATCTTTTTTTCACGTAACAGTATGTGTACCTTGAATGTTTCACCTGTCCTTATGCAGATGTTAAGGTTGTTTATAATATTTTAGTCTTACAGTGCTGCAATGAATACAGCACCCTGCTCAAGCTGATGTGTTTATCCATAGGATGTATTATGAGTGTGTGTTTATCCATAGGATCAATTGCTAGAGCAAAAGTTACATGTACTTGTCGCTGTAAATGTTTTACCACTTTACCCTCTAGCAATACACAAAAATGCCTGTTCCCTATACCCTAACAAACATGCACTGTCACAGTTTTGAATTGTTGCCAATCTGATCAGCTAGAAATTGTATCTTATTTCTTGCAGGTTTGATTTTTTTTTTTTTTGAGTCTCACTTTCTCTCCCTGGGTAGAATGCCGTGCCATCATCAGTGCTCACAGCAACCTCAAATTCCTAGGCTCAAGTGATCCTCCTGCCTCACCCTCCTGAGTAGCTGAACTACAGGTTCCTGCTACAGTGCCTGCCTAACTTTTATATTTTTAGTAGAAACCAGGTCTCACTCTTGCTCAGGCTGGTATCCAACTCCTGAGCTCAAGGGATCCACCCATCTTTGTCTCCAAGAGTGCTAAGATTTCAGGTGTCAGCCACCATGTCCAGCCAGTTTCTTTCAATTTTAATTCTCATTTTTCTTATTATGAGTAAACTTGATCAGCTTTTCATTTTTATGGGTCACTTGTGTTTTCCTCTCAATTATCTGCTTGCTTCTTTTGCCTGTTTTTCTATTGATTTGCAGATCTTTTTCATTAATAACTTATAGGCACTCTAATATTAAGAAAATTAACCTTTTATGAGAAGGATAATGATTTTTCCCAGTTTACTCATGGGGTGTGTGTGTGTATTTCCCAAGCAAGTTGGCTTTTACATTTTTTTTAGATTTTAGCTTAATGGGGGGGATACATATTATTAGGTTACATAGTTTGCTTTTCTAAGGTTAGAGTCCAAATTGTAGTTGTGTCCTTCACCTAGGAAGTGTGCCATATACCTGTGCAGTGTACCTATCGGGTAGGAATTTACCCCACTCCTTCTCTCCCTTCTCCCTGAATTTCACTGAGTTTTTCTCTCATGTGAGAGAAAGTGGTTGTTAATCTACTAGTTCCAATTTAATACTGAGTACATGTGATGCTTATTTTTGCTTTTATATTTTTATAAATCTCTTATAGTGTGTTACCTTTTCCATCTTTTTTTTAACTCTTTATTTTGAAATAATTATAGATTCGTGGGAAGTTGCAAAAAAAAAAAAAAACTAACTGCTATAGTACTTGCATGTATCTACCCATGTGACAAAACAGCACAGAACCACACACATTGCACCAATGTCGGTTATACTGCAATTATTTATGATGTAACCAATTTGGATGAATTTCACTGATTGATTTCTCTCTTCATAAGGGGTTGCATTTTCCTGCTTCTGTGTATCCCTGGGAGTTTTTGATGGGATGTCAGATGTCGTGCCTTTTCTCCTTGACTGCTGGGTATTTATTTCTGTTTTCTTAGATGTATCCATGTGCTGAGTTGTGGGGTGCTGCTAAATTACTTGGAAACAACTTGATCCTTTGAATCTTGCTTTGAAGATGTGCTGCTGGGGACCAGAGTGGCTCTTAGTGTAGGATTAATTTTCCCATGCTACTGGGCAACACCCTTTTAATGCCCTGGCACATACCTTGTGAGTGAATGATGAGGTTCTCCATCCTGGATTGTGGGGACAGCCCCAGTCCCTGCCCTGCTAGAGAATTACCTTTCATTTTCTCCAGAGGGGGCTTAGAGAGTCCTTTCCCTGGCCTTGAGTAGTTCCTTCAAGTGCTTGTGCTTGAAGTGGTCTCCTGAGTACTTGAGAGGAATCTCTGCAGCTCTTCTCTCTGGTCCCCTTCCCTGCAAACTCTAGCCACAGTTATTATTTATTAAGTACTTGCTAGGTGCCAGGAACTGTACTAAGTAACTTGCATGGATTGCCTCATTTACTCTTCACTGCACTGCAAAGCTTTATTCTCCAGTCTGAAACTAAAGAAATGGGCTAAGAGAAGTTAAGTAACTTCTCTTGGTATTTGAAAATTTCAATATATATTTTTAAAGTGTTGTTTTTCAGACTTAGTTGTGTAAAAAGAATTATTATGTTTTAGTGTAAATAATTTGCAAGAAACTAATTAGCATTTTACATGATAGCAGCAGTCTTGAAAGTGACAGCATTTGAAGATTTGGATAAGCCCTTTTTTAGATAGCATAGTAGTAAGGATTTGAGTGATCAAACATTAGCTAAATTCTGTTAGGATGTAACTATACAGTAATGGAAACCATATGGATTATATTTTTTAAAAATTGACTTTAAATGGGCAGTATGAGAAATTCTGATCATCAACCTTACTTCATTGTCATTAAATTATGATGATTTTAAACTTCAGAATGCTTTATGACCCCTTATCAGCACCAAACCTTTGTTTTAAAAATTCCTTGACAGACACACAGGTTGGCTGAACTAACAGGTCGCCCCATGAGAGTTGTGGGCTGGTATCATTCCCATCCTCATATAACTGTTTGGCCTTCACATGTTGGTAAGTATTATGGGGTTGCAATGTTGTTCTCAGAAATGAATACTATGTATCATTTCCTTCTCCAATTTACATAGCTCATGTTTTTTTAAAGAAAAATTTGAATATCCATAAGCATGTCATTATTTTGATTTATTTGTTGGGTTTTAAAAGTAATGATTTATGTCATAGTGATTATTTTTACTAATAAGAGATAAAATTTCAGCACCTAAGTTTGATTTGTATTCAGGAAATCAGAAATACTGAATACTACTACTGTCCAGTATACTCCATACTAGTGAAAACTGAAAAGCTTTAAGAGTGAGATTTACAAAATTGATTTTTACGATCTCTGTTTACATATTGTCCGCCTTATGAATGGGACTCTCAAATCTACCTTTTCATCTCACTAGTCAGTATAATATAATTAAATTGATTTCTTTCTGTCTACCCCATTTTGAGAATCATAATCATATTTTGTCTCTACCTGCCTCTCCAGAAGAAATAAAATACCTTTACTTGGGGAGAATGAATTAATATTCACAAGCACTTAACTGTATGTTAATGTTTTACAAATGCTTTCACCTCTAATACTCATGGTAACCTGTGAATTAGAGATCTCCTCCCCTACCATTATATGGAGGAGTCAATAGAGGCTCAAGCAGGTTAAGAGTCAGAGCTGAGGTTGGAACACAGGTCTGCCTCCCAAGGGTTTGTTCTTTCCAGTGTGATGTGCTGTTTCTAGTCACATAGGCTTGAGTTGATAGCAAATCCCCTATTCATCTACACTGATAATGAGTGACAAAAAGTCATCAACAATCTCAGACTTTAATCAAAGATGAGTGGTAGAGTAGTAGTTCCCAGTCTTAGGGGGTGGAGTGCATTTCATCCAGCTGGGAGAGCTTTTACAAAATGTATCTGCCCCAAATTAATGTTTCTTAGATCCAGATGTACTCTAAGAACCTCTGAGTGGGTCCTAGGTAGGATATTGTTGAACAGCCCCAGTTAAATACTGATTTAGATTAAGGGAGGCAACTGACTTACCTTCTTCCAGATTCATTAAATGTTAACAGTTTGCAACATTTCCTATCTCATTAACATTTAGCAATATTTCCCGTATCATTCTCTTTCTACATATATGTATATATATATATATATGTGTATGAGTGTGATAAGTTTTTGATGAAGTGTCAATAATTTGGAGGCATGGTCCCCTTTTCCGGTAAATACTATGTTTTTAATAGCTGTGTACATTAATGCAATTATAGGGTACAATGTGCTGGTTTTATATACAATTTGAAATACTTTCATGAAATTGGTTAACATAGCCTTCACTGCATTTTCTTAGTTATTGTGTTAAGACATTTATATTCTATACTTAGTAGATTTAACATGTACACTTGTAAAATGCACCATAGGTACAGTCCCACCAATTACCCTCCCTCCACCTCCCCTTCCTTCTTTCCCCTTCATCTTGGACTGTGGTTGGGTTATATCATTCATATGGAAGTATGGGTGCTTATAAATTGGTTTCATAGTAGGGCTGAGTACATTGTATACTTTTTCTTCCGTTCTTGAGATACCTTGCTAAGAAGAATGTGTTCCAGCTCCGTCCGTGTAAACATAAAAGAGGTAAAGTCTCCATCCTTTTTAAGGCTGCATAATATTCCATGGTGTACATATACCATAATTTATTGATCCATTCATGGGTTGATGGGCACTTGGGCTTCTCCCATGACTTAGCAATTATAATTTGGCTGCTATAAACACTCTGGTGAAAATATATTTGTTATAAAGTGATTTTTGGTTTTCTGGATATGTACCTAGTAGAGGAATTGAAGAATCAAATGGCAGTTCTATTTTTAGATCCCTTAAGTGTACTCCAAACATCTTTCCAAAAGGAACATATTAGTTTGCATTCCCACCAGCAGTGCAGAAGTGTTCCCTTTTCTCCACATCCATGCCAACATCTCTGGTTTTGGACTTTGTGATGTGAGCTAATCTTACTGGAGTTAGATGATATTTTAAAGTGGTTTTGATTTGCATTTCTCTGATGATTAAGGATGCTGAGCATTTTATCATGTATCTGTAGGCTTTGCGCCTTTCTTTTTCAGAGAAGGTTCTCTTCAAGTCCCCTGCCCATACTGAGATGGGATCACTTGTTCTTTTCTTGCTAATATGTTTGTGTTCTCTGTGGATTCTGGTTACTAAACCTTTGTCAGAGACATAACCTGCAAATATCTTCTCCCATTCTGAGGGCTTTCTGCTTGCTTTATTTACTGTGTTGTTGGTTGTGCAGAAGCTTTTTAGTTTGATCACATCCCAGTAATGTATTTTTGGTATTGCTTCAATTGCCCGGGGAGGACTTCCTCATAAAGTATTCTCCCAGGCTGATTTCTTCAAGTGTTTTTCCTGCACTTTATTCTAGTATTTTTATAGTTTCATGTCTTAAGTTTAAATCTTTAATCCAGTGAGTCTATCTTTGTTAATGGTGAAAGGTGTGGGTCCAGTTTCAGTCTTCTACAGGTCGCTAGCCAGTTCACCCAGCACCATTTGTTAAATAGGGAATCTTTTCCCCACTGAATGTTTTTAATTGGCTTGTCAAAGATCAAATAATGGTAAGTAGCTGGATTCATCTCTTGGTTCTCTATTCTGTTCCATACATCTACTTCTCTGTTTTTGTGCCAGTACCATGCTGTTTTGATCACTATCAATTTATAGTACAGTCTGAGGTCTGGTAGCAGTATTCCTCCTGATTTGTTTTTATTTCCAAGTGAGGTATTGGCTAATCGAGGTTTTTTCTGATTTCATATAAAACAAAGTATTATTTTTTCAATGTCTTCAAAATAAGACAGTGGATTACATTAAAATTGTATATTGCCTTGGGTAGTATGGACATTTTAACAATGTTGATTCTTCCCAGCCATGAGCATGGTATGTTTTTCCATTTTTTTTTTTTTTTTTTTTGTAGAGACAGAGTCTCACTTTATTGTCCTCAGTAGGGTGCTGTGGCGTCACTGCTCACAGCAACCTCCAACTCCTAGGCTTAGGCGACTCTCTTACCTCAGCTTCCTGAGTAGCTGGGACTACAGGTGCCCTCCACAATTTCCAGCTATTTTTTTGTCACAGTTTGGCCGGGGCTGGGTTTGAACCTGCCACCCTCGGTATATGGGGCTGGCACCCTACTCACTGAGCCACAGGCGCAGCCCAGTTTTTCCATTTGTTAACATCTTCAGCTATTTCTTTTCTCAGAGTTTCATAGTTCTCTTTATAGAGATCTTTCATGTCCTTTGTTAGATAAACTCCCAAATATTTCATCTCCTTTGGCACTACTGTGAAAGGAATAGAGTCCTTGACTGTTTT
The DNA here is from genome assembly GCF_027406575.1 of Nycticebus coucang. Classification (NCBI taxonomy): domain Eukaryota; kingdom Metazoa; phylum Chordata; class Mammalia; order Primates; family Lorisidae; genus Nycticebus; species Nycticebus coucang. The sequence continues at coordinate 186,380,850 of NC_069804.1, forward strand.
TTACCTTGATTATTGTTGATATATATAAAGGCTACAAATTTGTATGTATTAATTTTGTAACCTGAGATGCTGCTATATTCCTTGATCACTGTAAGAGTTTTGTAGTTGGATTCCTGGGGTTTTCCAGATATATAATCATATCATCTGCAAAGAGTGAAACTTTGAGCTCCTCTTTTCCTATTTGGATACTGTTGATCGCCTTTTCTTGCCTGATTGTGATGGCTAAGACTTCCATCACAATGTTAAAAAGCAGTGGAGACAATGGGCAACCTTGCCTGGTTCCTGATCTGAGTGGAAACGATTTCAGTTTAACTCCATTCAATGCGATACTGGCTGTGGGTTTGCTCTAGATGACCTTTATCAGTTTACTAAATGTCTATCAGTGTATGAAATTCTATACCTATTTTTTTTAAGTGTTCTGATCATAAAAGGATGATGGATATTATCAAGAGCTTTCTCTGCATCGATTGAGAGAATCATATGGTCTTTGTTTTTTATTTTGTTTATGTAATGTATTATATTTATAGATTTACATATATTGAACCATCCTTGAGACCCTGGGATAAAACCAACTTGGTCATGGTGTATAATTTGTTTGATGTGATGCTGGATTCTGTTTGCTAGGATCTTGTTGAATATTTTTACATCTGTATTCATTAAAAATATTTGTCTATAATTTTCTTTTCTTGTTGGGTCTTTTCCTGGTTTGGGGATCAGGGTGATATTTGTTCATAGAATGTGTTGGGAAGTATTATTTCTTTTTCTATGCTTTGGAAAACATGATCTAATATAGGTACTAGTTCCTATGAAGGTTTGGTAGAATTCCAATGTGATGCTATCTGGTTCCAGACTCTTCTTTTTGGGGAGAGTTTGTATAGTTGATGCCATTTCAGTACTTGATATAGGTCTGTTCAACATTTCTAATTCTTTCTGGGTAAGTCTAGGAAGGTGGTATGTTTCCAAGTATTGGTCAGTTCTTTCAGATTTTCCTATTTCTGAGGATAGAGTTTTTTTGTATTATTCATTAAGAATTTTTTGAATTTCTGAGGCATCTGTCATTATGTGACCTTTGTCATTTCTGATTAATGAAATTAGGGATATTCATTTTCTATTTATGGTTAGGCTAGCCAAGGGTTTCTCAATTTTGTTAAACTTTTCAAAAAACCAACTTTTTGATTTGTTCTTTTGAATAATTCTTTTGTTTTTTATTTCATTTAATTCTGGTCTAATTTGGTTATTTCTTTTCTTCTACTGGGTTTGGGGTTGGAATGTTCTTCCTTTTCCAGTTGCTTGAGATGCCCCATTAAGTTGTTAACTTCCTCTCTTTCCATTCTCTTCAGGAAGGCTTGCATTCCTGTAAATTTCCCTCTTCGGACTGCCTTTGTGGTATCCTAAAGGTTCTGATAATGCATGTCTTCATTATCATTCTGTTCCAAAAACTTGGTAATTTCCTTCTTAATCTCATCTTTGACCCAGCTATCTTTCAGCATAAGGTTATTTAGTTTCCATGTCTTTGTATGAGTATGCAGATTCCTGTTATTGGTGAGTTAAACTTTATTCCATGATGGCCCTAGAAGATGCAAGGAATAATTTCTATTCTTTTAAATTTGCTGGAGGTTAGACTTGTGACCTAAGATGTGATCAATTTTGGAGGATGTTCCATGGGCAGATGAGAAGAATGTGTATTCAATTTTGTTAGGATAAAATGTTCTGTATATGTCTATTAAATTCAATTGTTGTATGGTGAAATTTAAGTTCATAATTTCTTTGCTTAGTTTCTTATTGGAGGATCTATCCAGCACTGCCAAAGGGGTGTTAAAATCTCTGACTGCTATGGTGCTGGGAGATACCAAATTGTTCATGTCTGTTAGGGTCTTGTTTAAAAATTGAGCATTTTGGTTGGGCGCATAAATGTTAATAATTGATATCTCATCATGTTGAGTGTTCCCTTAACAAATACGAAGTGACCATCATTGTCTTTCCTTACTTTTGTTGGTTTAAAGCCTAATGTATCTTCAAATAAAATCGCAACACCTGCTTTTTTCTGTTTTCTGTTTGCCTGGATTATAGATATCCATCCCTTCACCCTGAGTTCATATTTAACCTTTAAGATAAGATGAGATTCTTGTATGCAGCAGATATCTGGCCTGAATTTATGTATCCAGTCAGCCAACCTGTGCCTCTTTAGAGGACAATTTAAGCCATTCATGTTAATTGAGAGTATTGATAAGCTTGGTAGTATTTTAGGTGTCAAGTTTTATGAAAGACCAGTGGACGTTTTTAATCCTTTTACCACTGTGGAAGTTGGGTTTTTATCAGTAATTTCTGAGTGAGTTTACTTTGGTGGTAGAGCATTATTGTGGTCTTTATGGAGGATGGGTCTGAGAATATTGTGAATAGTTGGTTTAGTTATAGCAAATTTATTCAGTGTGTGAATGTCATTAAAGTATTTGACTTCTCTATCATAAATGAAACTCAGTTTAGCTGGATACAGAATCCTGGGTTTTGTTTTAGGAGATTGAAAGTTGATGACCATCCTCTTCTGTCTTGAAAAGTTTCTGCAGAAAGATCTGCAGTTGTTCTAATATTCTTCCCCTTGTGGGTTATCATTTCTTACATCTGGCTGCTTGTAGGATTTTCTCTTCCATATTAACTTTGGCGAAGTTAATTATAGTGTGTATAGAGGATGCTTTATTTCGATTGAGTCATGCAGGGGTCCTGAAACTTTCTGCTGTCTGAATTTCAGAATCTCTTGCCATGTTTGGAATGTTTTCCTATAAAATCTCTTGGAGTACAGCATCTGTGCCTTTCAGATCATTCTCATCACCTTCAGGAATTCCAATAAGGCGAATGTTTGCTTTTTGTGAGTGGTCCCACAACTCTTTCAAGGAATGATCCATCTTTGCTCTCCATTTCTCTTCATCTTTGAGTGCTTGGGAGCGTTCAAAAGCTTTGTATTCAGTGTCCGAAATCCTTTCTTCTGCCTGCTCCCTCCTGTTACTGAGGGATTCTACATATTTCTCAGGTCTTAGAGGGATGCAAATTCTTAACTCAATTTGTTAAAATCTTTGGTGATTTTTATCTTTGAATTCATTTAATTCTTGAGACAACTTTTGAACTGCTCCTCGAACTTCTAATTCCAATTTTACTTCAATTCTGTTAATCTTATTTGCTATCCAAATTCTGAACTAAATTTTTTGACATCTCAGCCATTTGTTTATGAATGGGGTCTTCTGTTGCATCTCCTTTGTCATACCTTGAGAGAGTTAGTTATTCATGTTGCCTGAGTTTTTCTGCTGATTCTGCCCCATGGTTATTTTTCACCGTTTGTTTACAGAGGCTTGTATGGTGGAATTAAATTGAGGGCTCCTGGAGATTTAGTTAACAAGCCCTTTACAAGAGTGCTAGGACTGGTGACTACAGCTTTTCCCCGATGGCTTTACCAAGATCCTGTTCAGTACTACAGGATACTGTGAGGACCCACTTGGTATGATGGGGCTAGGTGGGTCTGTCTTGTATTTAGCTAGATTCTGGCTTAGTGACTTTGGGTTGAAATCTCAACTGAAATTTGTTTCCTTGGAATCCCAGTTTGCCTCAGCAGGAGTGATGGGAACCCATCAATCCTCTCTCTCAGCTCAGCTCCTCATCTTCTGCTTTATTGGGTTGGTTCTGGCCATTATTCCTCCCTCTGGACGGGAGCCTCTGCTTGAAAGCTGGCTTCAGTTGGCCATCTTGCCTCTTCCTATAAATACTCTTTAGCATGAGTTTTCTAAATACAAAGTAATTCTCTTACATAACCAGAGTATTTTTTATCAAAATTTGGAAATTAACATTCATGTAATACTATTGTTTAAATTATAGACTTTATTCAGTTTTTTATTTGGCTCAATAATGTCCAAGTGAAGGTTGTTTTAATAGCTATAAATGTATTCCTGTAAAACCATAATATCACTGAATAAAGTCAGTGTTTGATTTGTTTTTCTGGTGCTATCTGTTTCATGTCCAGAGACGCAAACAAACAGCAGCTTTGCTGTGGCTGTAAACTCGCGCCTGTAATTATTAAGTCAAGAAACAGACTACACAAAATGGGATGGTGTGTAGCAAAGTTCTTTATTTAGGGGTTTGATTTTATACCTTTCTAGTCACATACACACTTAATTTATTATCTGTTAGTTTCACCATTACCTCATTTTACCTATCTGAAATCAACTTGAAAGGAAATATCCTGTTACCACATCAACACAATCACTTTCATAGTAAACATCTTCTAGACACTGACTAATCTCTGGGCAGGTATCTAAATAAAGATCACAATGAAGAGAGTAGCCACAGGGGAACAGAGTTAATGGAAGAGTATCTTCAAGCGTTCACTCAGTTTACTCAGTATGAAGTAACGACTGTGTCTTTTCCTCAGGGCAGAGCACCTATGTTGTTAACATATGTTAACCCTCTGGCCCGTATCTCTGAGGATGGGCAGCATGCCCTTTGATCTCAGGCTTCTTGGGGTGCACAGCTTCAGAGAAATGGCTTATGGAATTTTTAACTCCAGGGAAGCCAACTCTGTGTGTGTCCCATGGGGGCCCAGGTCCCTTAAGCCTCTGGGAAAAAAGCAAGCCATTTTAAACTCACACTGAGTTCCCTTTGTGTGCTTGATGTAGGATATGTTTATTTTTAAATATTATCCTACACTATCAACACTAAAATCAGATTGGCCTGAAATTTCTCCTATGGTAGTATCATCTAGCCAGCAGGAACTAAGTACCTACCACTAATGTCGGAAAGTTTTGAGGCACATATTTCTGAACAATTATTGTTGTTGAGGTAATGCATTAGAATAGGAAAGATAAAAATTGGGAGTAAAAAGAAGCCTCTCGAGAACTTAGAAATAAACCTTAGCAGTCTCTGAAGTACAATACCCAAAAAGTTTTAAATTCAGAAAATAATTGAATTCTCTCAGGGAAGGAGATATGAGCCATTAAACAAAAACCTGGGTGGGAGTTTGTTATACAGCAATAATGGCAGTATGGCAATTTAAAGCTTTATAGAAGACAGGGAAAAAAGGAGACTGCAGAATGTAACTGAAAAAATTAAATTATGAAATGATTAAAGGGCCAAATGCAAACAATTCAAGACAAAATAGATTTGTAGTCTAGAGCATAGAGATCCTACCTGGAACAAATATCAGAATATGCAATAAAGGATACACTCAAAGTTTGGCGGGTTCTGATTATAGCGTGAAGATTGAGCACACCAGGTTCAGATTCATTTAGGTGCCAGATCTGTTGTTAAAATCTTGTTTCAGTCAATAGTTGAGAAAATCTTTTAAACTGCCTCTCTAGTTTCCTCTCTGTCAGAAAAAAAAAGCAAACATATTATCAATCTAAGAGTTGTTATCCATTCCTTTAAATGAGCATCAAGGGGATGGTGCCCGTAGCTCAGTGAGTAGGGCTTCAGCCACAACACTGAGGCTGGAGGGTTTGAACCTGGCCTAGGCAAGCTAAACAACAATGACAAGTGCAACCAAAAAAAAAAAAATGGCTGGGCATTATGGAGGGCACCTGTAGTCCCAGCTACTTGGGAGGCTGAGGCAAGAGAATTGCTTAAGCTCAAGAGTTTGAGGTTGCTGTGAGCTGTGATGCTACAGCACTCTACCCAGGGTGACAGCTTGAGACTCTGTCTCAAAAAAATTTTTTTTTGTAATAAAAAAAAGAGCGTCAAGGGAGTTGTTATCCTTGGATTGGATTTCTAGCAGATGTGGGAGGAGGCAGTGAACAAAAATAAGGCCAAGACTAAGATTTTCAAATTTCATCTTAAAATAATTTCAGACTTAAAGAAAAATAGCAAGGATAGTGTAAAGAACCAGATTCAACAATTGTTAAGACTTTTGCCACATCTGCTTCATCATAGTGTCTTTCTGTACATAAACTGAGAGTGAGTTGTAGACGTAATGCTCCTTTACTCTTAAATCTTTATGTGTTTTTCAAGGTCAAGAATATTCACTTACATGACCAGAGTGCAATTATCAGAACCAGGAAATTAAATATTGATATAATACTATTACATAAACTACAGAACTTATGCAAATTTTGCCAATTATCCCAAAACTGTTCTTAATAAGAGGTGTTTTTTTTTTTTCTTTCTAACCCAGGATCTAATATCAGATCATGTATGACAGTCATCATATCAGTTTAGTCTCCTTTACTTGATACCTGTACCTCAGCCTTTTTTTTTTCTTTCATGACATGGACATTTTTGAAGATGGAATATTGTTCCATGTGGCTTTATCTGTTGTTTTCTCATGACTAGATTCAGGTTTTGCACTTGTGGGAGGAGCACCACTGGACCTTCTTAGTGTGTCTCATCAGGTGGCAGATGGTGACTGTCTCATCACTGTGATGTTAACTTTGGTTATATGTCTCTACTTCACACTAAAATTTTTGCGCAGTTGATAGGGAAGCATTAACAAATGAGGGTTAAATGGGGGAGAGCTGACAAGGAGCCTTTTCTCAGTATGTCCATTCAGTGAACAGATACTGAGGATCTGTCACATGCCAGTTTATAATAATACCTTTAAATACAATTCCAAAATTGGGAAAAAGTGCATATTCCATGATATCTCTGATTAGTGTGCTCCTACTGTCTGCATGAGGCTTTCAAATATACTCATATATCATGTTGAGGAAAACATAAGAAAATTCCTTTTTCCAATCCACTTCTCTTCCAGGTCCATCTTGCATTTCTCCTTCAAAATCTAAGGGATATGCATGTGCATTTTCTGACCATTCATCTATTCCTCACTCCCCTCTAGTCTGGCTTTTAGCCCACTGCTCCATTGAAGTGGTACTTGCTAAGTCATTAGCAACAGCCATGTTGAAAACCTAGTGAACATTTTTAGATTTATTTATTATTGTTTTTTAGAGGCAGAGTCTCATTCTATCACCCTCGGTAGAATGCTATGACATCACAGCTCACAGCAACCTCCAGCTCTTGGGCTTAGGCGATTCTCTTTCCTCAGCCTCCCGAGTAGCTGGGACCACAGGCGCCCACCACAACGCCTGGCTATTTTTTTGTTGCAGTTTGGCCGGGGCTGGGTTTGAACCCGCCACCCTCGGTGTATGGGGCTGGCGCCGTACTCACTGAGCCACAGGCATCACCCTAGTGAACATTTTTAAATCCCCATCTTATGAAGTATTGACACTATCAAGCACTCTGTACTTACTGAAATACTTTCCAGGTAATTATGAGGAGTGTGTGGCTCTTAAGGGAAGAAACCCTAAGGCTCAGAGCGAAATACCTGGTCCAAAACCAGATGGCTAGTAAGTGGCAGAGCCAGTATTGGAACTGAAGTTTGTATAAATCAGGAGCCTAGGAATTTCTGCAGCAACTCACTTTGATTAAACAATTAGGAATCCCATTCACTGAAATAGGAAATGGAGGAAAAACCATAGGTCTGGTGGTGGGGAAAGAGATATAGTTGAGTTACATCATATACACACTTAGCCTACCTGAATTTTACCTATAAAGCACATGCTACTAAAGAAAAAGAGATATGATTTAAATAGTACTGGCTATTTCATAAATCTCATGAGACTTAACACTATTTGTAAAGCTACTCTCATAGTCACTATATATGACTTATAAATTCTTATTTCAAGAAGATATATACCTAAAGTTATGATCCTCATTTTAGTTAGCACTGATCAGTTATGTCATAGTAATTTGATTTATCATCAACATCAGTGAATAAACTCAACCTCTCATGACAAATACAGATTGTAACATCAATTGAGCAAAGAGTTTTTTTTTATTATTTTATTAAATCATAGCTGTGTACATTAATACAATCATGGGGCACCATACACTGGATTTATAGACCATTGGACAGATTTTCATCACACTGGTCAACATACCCTTCCTGGCATTTTCTTAGTTATTGTGTTAAGACATTTATATTCTACATTTACTAAGTTTCACATGTACCCTTGTAAGATGCACCACAGGTGTTATCCCATCCAATCATCCTCCTTCTGCCCATCCTCCCCCGTTCCTCCCCTCCCTTTGCCCCTTCCCCATATACGTAGGTTATAACTGGGTTATAGCATTCATATGAAAGCCATAAATTAGTTTCATACTAGGGCTGAGTACATTGGATACTTTTTCTTCCATTCTTGAGATACTTTACTAAGAATAATATGTTCCAGCTCCATCCATGTAAACATGAAAGAGGTAAAGTCTCCTTCTTTCTTTAAGACTGCATAATATTCCATGGTTTAAATATACCACAATTTATTAATCCATTCGTGGATTGATGGGCACTTGGGCTTTTTTCATGACTTAGCAATTATGAATTGGGCTGCAATAAACATTCTGGTACAAATATCTTTGTTATAATGTGATTTTTGGTCTTCTGGGTATATACCTAGTAGGGGAATTGTAGGATTGAATAGCAGATCTATTTTTAGATCTCTAAGTGTTCTCCAAACATCTTTCTAAAAGGAATGTATTAATTTGCATTCCCATCAGCAGTGTAAGCCAACATCTCTGGTCTTGGGATTTTGTTATATGAGCTAATCTTCCTGAAGTTAGATGAGATCTCAAAGTAGTTTTGATTTGCATTTGTCTGAGATTAAGGATGATGAGCATTTTTTCAGATGTCTGTGGGCCGTGCGCCTGTCTTCTTCAGAGAAGTTTCTCTTCAAGTCCCTTGCCCAGCCTGAGAGGGGATCACTTGTTCTTTTTTTGTTGATACGTTTCAGTTCTCTGTGGATTCTGGTTATTAAACCGTTGTCAGAGACATAACCTGCAAATATCTTCTCCCATTCTGAGGGCCGTCTGCTTGCTTTACTTACTGTGTTGTTGGCTGTGCAGAAGCTTTTTAGTTTCATCAGGTCCTAGTAGTGTATTTTTGAAGCTGCTTCAATTGCCGGGGGGGTCCTCCTCATAAAATACTCCCCCGGACTGATTTCAAGAGGTTTCCGTGCACTCTCTTCTAGTATTTTTATAGTTTCATGTCTTAAGTTTAAATCTTTAATCCAGTGAGAGTCTATCTTAGTTAATGGTGAAAGGTGTGGGTCCAGTTTCAGTCTTCTACAGGTCGCCAGCCAGTTCACCCAGCACCATTTGTTAAATAGGGAATCTTTTCCCCACTGAATGTTTCTAATTGGCTTGTCAAATATCAAATAACGGTAAGTAGCTGGGTTCATTTCTTGGTTCTCTATTCTGTTCCATACATCTACCTCTCTGTTTTTGTGCCAGTACCATGCTGTTTTGATCACTATCAATTTATAGTACAGTCTGAGATCCGGTAGCGTGATTCCTCGTGCTTTGTTTGTATTTCTGAGTAATGTCTTGGCTATTCGAGGTTTTTTCTGATTACATATGAAACGAAGTATTATTTTTTCAAGATCTTTAAAGTATGACAGTGGAGCTTTAATAGGGATTGCATTAAAATTGTATATTGCTTTGGGTAATATGGACATTTTAACAATGTTGATTCTTCCCAGCCATGAACATGATATGTTTTTCCATTTGTTAACATTTTCAACTATTTCTTTTCTTAGAGTTTCATAGTTCTCTTTATAGAGATCTTTCACGTTCTTTGTTAGATAAACTCCAAAATATTTCATCTTCTTTGGCACTACTGTGAATGGAATAGTCTTTAACTGTTTTTTCAGCTTCACTATTGTTGGTATATATAAAGGCTACCAATTTATGAATGTTGATTTTGTAGCCTGAGACACTGCTCTATTCCTTGATCACTTTTAAGAGTTTTGTAGTAGAATCCCTGGTGTTTTCCAGATATGCAATCATATCATGTGTGAAGAGCAAAAGTTTGATCTCTTCTGACCCTATACGGATACCCTTGATCACCTTTTCTTCCCTAATTGTGGTGCCTAAAACTTCCATTACAATGTTAAAGAGCAGTGCAGACAATGGGCAGCCTTGTCTGGTTCCTTATCTGAGTGGAAATGATTTCTATTTAACTCCATTCAATACGATATTGGCTGTGGGTTTGCTGTAGATGGCCTCTATCAGTTTAGGAAATGTCCCTTCTATACCAATGTTCTTAAAAGTGTTCTGATCATGAAGGGATGCTGGATAGTATCAAAAGCTTTTCTGCATCAAATGAGAGAATCATATGGTCTTTGTTTTTTTTTTTTTTTCTTTTTTGTAGAGACAGAGTCTCACTTTATGGCCCTCGGTAGAGTGCCATGGCCTCACACAGCTCACAGCAACCTCCAACTCCTGGGCTTAAGCGATTCTCTTGCCTCAGCCTCCCGAGTAGCTGGGACTACAGGCGCCCGCCACAACGCCCAGCTTTTTTTGGTTGCAGTTTGGCCGGGGCTGGGTTTGAACCCGCCACCCTCGGTATATGGGGCCAGCGCCTTACCGACTGAGCCACAGGCGCCGCCCCATATGGTCTTTGTTTTTTAATTTGTTTATGTGCTGTATTATATTTATAAATTTACGTATATTGAACCCACCTTGAGACCATGAGATAAAACCGACTTGTTCATGATGTATAATTTGTTTGATGTGTTGCTGGATTCTTTTTGTTCGGATCTTGTTGAATATTTTTTATCAGTATTCATTAGTGGTATTGGTCTATAATTTTCTTTTCTTGTTGGATCTTTTCCTGGTTTGGGAATCAGGATGATGTTTGCTTCATAGAACGTGTTGCCTAGTCTTCCTTATTTTTCTGTATTTTGGAACAGGTTGAGTAATACAGGTACTACTTCTTCTTTAAAGGTTTGGTATAATTTTGACGTGAAGCCATCTGGTCCCGGGCTTTGCTTTTTTGGGAGATTTTGTATGGTTGATGCTATTTCAGAACTTGATGTAGCACTGTTCAGTATTTCTTGGAAGGTGACGTGCTTCCAAGTATTGGTCAATTTCCTTCAGATTTTCATATTTATGAGAATAAAGTTTCTTGTAATATTCATTAACGATTTTTTGAATTTCTGGAGAGTCTGTTGTTATTTCATCTTTGTCATTTCTGATTGATGAAATTAGAGATTGTACTCTTTTTTTCCTGGTTAGATTAGCCAAAGGTTTATCTATTTTATTGACCTTTTCAAAAAACCAACTTTTTGATTTATTGATGTGTTATATAATTCTTTTGTTTTCAATTTCATTTAATTTGGCTCTAATTTTGGTTTTATCTTTTCTTCTACTGGGTTTGGAGTTGGAATGTTCTTCCTTTTCCTGTTGCTTGAGATGTCCCACTAAGTTGTTAACTTCCTCTCTTTCCGTTCTCTTGAGGAAGGCTTGCAGTGCTATAAATTTCACTGTTAGGACTGCCTTTGCGGTTTCCCAGAGGTTCTGATAATTCATGTCTTCATTTTCATTTTGTTCCAAAAATTTGGCAATTTTTTTCTTGATCTCATCTCTGACCCAGCTATCAATCAGCATAAGGTTATTTAACTTCCATGTTTTTGTATGAGTATGCAGGTTCCTGTTGTTACTGAGTTCAACTTTCATTCCATTGTTGTCCAAATGGATGCATGGAATAATTTCTATTCCTTTAAATTTACTGAGAGTAGACTTGTGACCTACGATGTGATCAATTTTGGAGTATGTTTTATGGGCTGATGAGATGTATGTGTATTCAGTTTTGTTTGGATGAAATGTTCTGTAGATGTCTGCTAAATCCAAATGTTGGATGGTTAGGTTTAAATCTAGAATTTCTTTGCTCAGCTTCTGATTGGAGGATCTATCCAGCACTGATAAGGGAGTGTTGAAATCTCCGACTATTAAGGAGCTGTAGGAAATAAAGTTGCTTAGGTCTGTTAGAGTTTCTCTTATAAATTGAGGCGCATTCTGGTTGGGTGCATAAATATTAATAATTGAAATCTCATCATATTGAGTATTACCCTTAACAAATATGAAGTGACCCTTCTTATTCTTCCTTACTTTTGTTGGTTTAAAGCCTATTGTATCTATAAATAGAATTGCAACACCTGCTTTTTTCTGATTATCATTTGCCTGAAATATGGCCGACCATCCTTTCACTCTGAGTCTATATTTATCTTTTAAGGTAAGATGAGATTCTTGTATGCAGCAAATATCTGGCCTGAGTTTTTGTATCCAGTCAGCCAACCTGTGCTTCTTTAGAGGACAGTTTAAGCCGTTCACATTAATGAAGAATATTGATACGTCTGGTAAAATTTTGTGTATCGAGTTTTTCGAAAGTCCACTGGATATTTTTAATTCTTTCGCCACTGTGGAAGTTGGAGTTTGATCAGAAGTTTCTGAGTGAGTTTATTTTTTTGGTAGAGGATTGGGGTGGTCCTTATGGAGGATAGGTCTGAGAATATCCTGAAGAGGTGGTTTGGTTATGGCAAATTTCTTCAACATATGAATGTCATTAAATTATTTCATTTCTCCATCATAAATGAAACTCAGTTTAGCTGGATACAGGATCTGGAGTTGAAAGTTATTTTGTTTTTGGAGATTAAAAGTTGATGACCACCCTCTTCTTTCTTGAAAGGTTTCTGCGGAGAGATCTGCAGTCACTCTAATATTTTTCCCTTTGTAGGTAATGGATTTCTTACATCTGGCTGCTTTCATAATTTTCTCCTTCTTATTAACTTTAGTAAAGTTAATTATGATGTTCCTGGGGGATGTCTGATTCGGGTTTTGTCATGCTGAGGTTCTGAAATAGTCTGGTATCTGAATTTCAGAATCTCTTGGCATTTCTGGAAAATTCTCTTTCATAATTTCATGGAGAAGGGCCTCTGTGCCTTGCGAAGTCACTTCGTCACTTTCAGCGATTCCAATGTGGTGGATATTAGCCTTCTTCGAATTATCCTAGGGCTCTCTGACAGAATGATCCGTTTTTTTCTCTCCGTTTCTCTTCCTCTTTGAGAGTTTGGGAGTGTTCAAAAGCTTTGTCTTCAGAGTCAGAAATCCTTTCTTCTGCTTGCTCCACTCTGTTACTAAGGGCTTCTACCATATTCTTCAGATCTTTGAGGGCTGCAAATTCTTGCTTCAGTGTGTCAAAATCTTTGGTGGTTTTGTCTTTAAATTCACTGAATTCTTGAGACAACTTTTGAATTTCTCCTCAAATTTCTAATTCCAACTTTTGAATTGCTCTTCGAATTTCTAATTCCAAATTTTCCTCCATTCTATTAATCTTGTTTGCAATCCAAATTCTGAATTCGATTTCTGACATTTCAGCATGTTGTTTATGTATGGGATCTTCTGTTACATCTGCCATATCTTTCCTTGGGAAGGTTGATGTATTCTGGGTGTTCATGTTACCAGAGTTTTTCAGCTGATTCCACCCCATGATTATTTTACACTGTTTGACTTTTCCCCTGGAGCTTTGTTGAGGCCCCGTACAGTGCTACTGCCTGAGAAACTAGGGACCTGTTTGGTGCGGTGGGGCTAAGTGTCTCTGTCTTGTTTTTACCTGGTCTGTGTCTAACCCTAGTGAAACAGTTACTCTGGGTTGAAGTAATAGCTGTGGAGAAATACCAGCAATTAAGTCACCCCGCCTGCCACAGGTAACAATTAGAAAGGTAAAATCAAATCTTCCCACAACCACACACCCAGGGCACCACTTGAATAGTCCTAGGGGGATTGGCTCTGTTCAAAATGTCCAAATCAATTGTCTCAGTCAACACCTGTGTTAGGCGGGAAAGTTTAAAAGTTCTGTGGCAACTACATTGCAGGGGTCTGCTGACAACTCAAATATGACTTGCTCTGGTGTTCTGTGAAGTCAGGAGGACCCACCCAGCAAATATATTAGTCTGGGAAGGTTGATGCCTCCTTCCCCACCTTGCCCCTCTTTCACATCCAGTCACTGATAACCCCGCAGGTCTGTGACCCAGTTGCTTCCAATGAGCAGATACTCCAGGGGTTTGCACCTGCTTGAATCACAAGGAGGTCTATGTCTGCTCAGCCAGACCACTGGTCCTTGCGTCTATCCAGCAGGGGGAGGTGAGGCCTAACAACCTCAGGGGGCTTGACGGAGGCTGGATCTGTTTACTCAGTTCCAGCCCCGTCCCTGATTGATGTTAGTGACATAACAGAAGAACTTTGCAGGAATTTGTTTGTGTCCCTGCTAAATTCCCCTGCAGAAGAGAAGCTTTTTAGAGTTCCCAGAACCTGTGCCTCAGGTCCTGTCTATGCTGTTGTATGGTCTCAGCTGTAGATTGTATTCGCAGCACAGTTTCCTATCAGTTCCAGCCTCTGCCTGCCCTCCTTTTTTTAAGCTGATGGTCCCCTGGGGGCCCGGTGCGTCTTAGGCTAAGTAAAGCGGTCCTGTGGGTTAGCCCCACCCTGGGAATCTCCTGGCTCTGCATGTGCGTTTTCTATTCCCCATGCTCCACCCAGGCCGGTTCTGCCTCAGGCAAACCCTTTACTCACTGGGCCTGCAATTCTGTCCCAGATCTATTCCGCAGTGGTTGCCACCTGGGAAGATGCCCGGCCTCCTCTGGTTGCCCAGAGAGCCAAGGGTGTGACTTTGCAAAATCCGGGAATGAGCCCTATTGTTGCCAAAAACGGCTGCTGCTCTGCGCCTTGGGGTACCGCCCCTCCGGCGTGGTTCCCTCTCAGCCGACTGTCCTCTCCTCACTCCCCTCACTCCTGTGCTGCCGATTCAGCACTGACCAGCTGCAGTCCTGGCCCTGTCCACACCCCTCAAGAAATCACCCAAGAATCTGGACTCCTGGGGGGCAGGCCTCCAGACCTCAGAGTGAGAGTGGAGGGGAGTGTCGGGAGCTCAGAATTGCAGGTAGAGAATATATACAGTTTTACACAGTTTTATGCCTGGCCGGAGAGTGCCATGGCCCCCTAGTAGGGGACGTAGGTCCAGTTTTTAAAGGGTCAAAATACTGGAGTATAGTGGGAGGACTTTTGAACTCTGCTCATTTGTTTGTGGGGTACTCTGAGCTGTTCTCATGGGGGAGGGGACTCCCATCCTCTTGGTAATGGATTTTGTACCTTTTGTTTGTATCCTTGAGGTTGCATCTCCCCTCAGCAGGGTTGATGTGCGTTCTTCAACCTTTTCTCTTGGTGCAGCTCTAATCTACCAGGCTACTTGCTAAATTTCTGTCCTTTAACTCTCCTTCTGAACGGGAGCCTCTGTGGAAAGCTGGCTTCAGTCAGGCATCTTGTCTCCACTCCCAGAACATGTTTCACAAAGAGTTTTCTGTAACCAATAATGTTAACAACTTACAGTTTCCCAAACAAGAATTCTATTCTAAAGTTTACAAGTTCATACTTCTTGGAGCCATTATAAACAAACTTTTAAATATTACTATACATTTCTATTCCCTTGGCAAATAGACTTAGATGGAAAGTATTAGGATAAGGTATAGAATAAGTGAAAGTTGAGCTAAAATTTTAACGGATATATAAATATGTGTTATCTCTTTTTTTCTTTGGCCAGGGCCAGGTTTGAACCCGCCACCTTCAGTATATGGGGCCAGTGCCCTACTCCTTTGAGCCACAGGCACCGCCCTGTGCTAACTCTTTTTAAGTATCTGACAAAATGTTATGGCTATCTCAAAGTTTCTATTCTCAAAGCAGTAGTGCATATAGTCTCTCATATCCTTTTAAAGTTTTTTTTTTTTTTTTTTTATCAACAACTGGCAGCTGTGACATCTGTTTCGGAAAAGTTTTTAGTTTGGAGTAAATTAAAGAATCTTGTACTTAAAGTGTTCTATTTTCACACTAGGAATAGGAGGTATAATTATATTGTCCTTTCAGACTATTTCCAGAAATGTGAACATCTCTCAGAATGTGTCAGGAGTATTTACAAATATATATTTTTCATACAACGTGGCCTCTAAATGCAAGCAAACTACTTCATGTGGTAGTTAACTGTATCCTCTGGATTTGTTATTTAGGATGTGATTGTTACTTAACAAATATAATTTCAGGGCTGCAGTTTCAATGAGAATGATTGTTGTTTAAACAAAATGTTTTCTCCTAATGTGCAGATTATTCCCCTAGTTATTTATTTATTTTGAGTTCTGGAAATCTTGGTTGTTATTGATATTTAAAACACAAATATTGATATTTAAAACACAAATGAGATTCCGTCTTCAGATTCCTAAAGAAGGAAGTTGATTTGTGACTTAGAGGTATCTCTAAGAGGTATCTTTTCCTGTTGATCATTGCTATCCCTATAAGTCACTATCATACTAGGAAGAAAATTTGTATATGCTTCATGGAGGTAAGTAGAAATAGACAACATGTTTGTACACATGATTGTTGAAACAGGAGCCCTGAGTTTTAAGATGCAGAAGGCAGGGAATGACAGAGTATCTGCATCATTTGGTTAACATCTGTTAGTCTCTGGCCTTTCCCACCTGCTTCACAAATTTGTTTCCATTACTCCATGCTCATGGCTGGGAAGAATGAACATTGTGAAAATGTTCATACTATCCAAAGCAATCTACCGATTCAATGCAATCCCCATTGAAACATCATCATCATACTTTCAAGAATTGGAAAAATAATTCTTCATTTTGTATTGAACCAGAAGAAATCCTGTATAGCTAAGGCAATTCTTAGTAATAAAAACAAAGCCATGGGCATCAGTCTACCAGACTTTCTGCTGTCCTATAAAGCCATAGTGATCAAAACAGCATGGTATTGGCACAAAAACAGAGACATTGACATTTGGAACTAAATAGGAAACTATGAGATGAAACTAACCTCTTATAGCCACCTCATCATTGATAAACCAAACTAGAACATGCACTGAGGAAAAGCATCCCTATTCAATGAATGGTGCTGGGAGAACTGGATAACCACATGTAAAAGACTGAAACTGGACCCACACCTCTTACCACTTAGAAAAATTGATTCAAGATGGATAAAAGATTTAAATATAAGGCATGAAACAATAAAAATCTTCAAAGAAAGTGTGGGATAAACACTTGAGGATATTGGCCTGGGGAAAGATTTTATGAAGAATACTTCCATGGCAATTGCAACAAGAAAAATAAACAAATGGAATTTAATTAAGCTGAAACACTCTGTACTGTGAAGGAAACAACAACCAAAGCAAATAAACAACCTTCAGAATGGGACAAGATATTTGCATATTATGAATTGGACAAAAGCCTGATAATTAGTATCTATAAATAACTCAATCACCAAAAAAGGCCAAATAATCTCATATATCACTGGGCAAGAAATATCAATATAACCTTCTCTAAAGAAGACAGACAAATGGCTAACAAACATATGAAAAAATGCTCATCGTCCCTAATCATCAGAGAAATGCAAATCAAAACTACCCTGAGATACCACCTAACTCCAATGCAAATGGCCCACATTACAAAGTCTCAAAGCTACAGATGCTGGCATGGATATGGAGAGAAGGGAACACTTTCACACTGTTGGTGGTATTGTAAACTAATACAACCATGTTCTTGTCTTGATCACTGTTGTGGTAAAGGACAAGAACCTTTCAATCAGCCAAAAGTGAGTCTATTCTGTTCTGCATCAGAATTACCTGGTAAGGTGCTCCCCCTGTGACAAGACTAAGATAGGGATTTTCTTTCTTTACAAGGTGGAGAACAGGAAGGGCAGCTCTGGTTTCCAACTGAGAAGAGTCCCTGACATACTGTATCTATTTTCACAGTCATAGCCCTGGAAAACTAAAAAACACAATTGTGGTCATTTATGAGAACTCTTAAAATACTTTGAAGAGACATTTTCTTTCCTGGTGGCTGTACAAGAAAGCACAAGGTCCTTCTTTTCGGCAAGGCATTATTCAGTTTTGTTAAAGTGTAACCTGTGTTCTCTTACATTTGTGACTTGAAATCCCTTTATAATCAGATAACCAATGGGGCATCTCTCTGAACCTGACCTTATTTCCACTCAGTGGAAATACTTCCCCAGTCAGTTTATATCATCTCCTATAGGTATATCTTTGACTCTGTTGCTGCTGTATAATACACATTATTTGAGGAGGTGAGCGATTAAGATAAATTCCAGTATTAAATTCCCAGTGATACAATGATAAAGATGGTGCCAATGGAAATGGAAAATAATCAGCAGATAATGCTGACTTCATAGTGTCTAGCCATGTGGGGAAGTGGAGTTCCGAAATCTCAGAAGGAACTGAGTGATTCAGCAGTAAGGTCAGCACTACTAAGATAGGTTTTTGGTATGAGCTGGGCGTGGTGGTTCACGTCTGTAATCCTAACACTTTGGGAGGCCAAACCAGGTGGATTGCTTGAGCTCTGAAGTTCTAGACTAGCCAGAGCAAGAGCAAGACCCCGTCTCTACTAAAAATAGAAAAACTGAGGCAACAGGATCACTTGAGTCCAGGAGTCTGAGCTTGCTGTGAGCTATGATGATGCCACAACACTCTATCCGAGTGGCAGAGGACTCTATGTCAAAAAAAAAAAAAGTGTTTGGTATTGATGTAATAGTAGACCCAAAGGGTGTGTGGCTACACAGAGAAGAGGTTTGTGTGGAAAATAGAAATATTTAGATTCAAGATCTAGGAGGAGAAAGATGTGTGGTAAACTGAGAAGAAACTGGTAAAAATGTAGGAGGACAAGACATAGAAAATAAAACAGGGGTCAACTGTGCAGAGGAGATTGAAATGAGGATTTAGCATTAAGATATTAGGGACATTTAAACAAGCATTGTCAGTGAAATACTGGAGATGGAAAGAAGCCTGATTCTAGGGGCAGTGGTTCTCAACCTTCCTAGTGCCGCCATTTATTTTCATTGTTACAAAGGGTCCGTGACCCACAGGTTGAGAACCACTGTTCTAGGGAGTTTAGAGGTAAATGAGTGATGTATAGCCATGGAGCAGAGAATGTCATTTGTGTGTATAGGAGAATTTCTGGATGTGGGGACAAGGTTGAGGACACAAAAGCCATAAGGCATTAAGAGATATTAAACACACAAGAGAGACGGAAGATAATTAATATAACAAAACCTAGGAGGAAGCCCAAAAATCACCATTACTTTGAAGTAAAGGAAAGGAGAAGTGAGGGAACATTGAACTTTTCAGTGAAGTAAGAGGTTCAGAAACCAGGGGCTGGGTATTTGGAGATTAGAAATGAAGAGAGAGGTTGCATTTATGGCCTTTATGGAGCAGGATAGTCAGTTAATCCTCTTCTTATTTTTAATTTTGTGTTTTAAACCTTTCACAACCTTCTCTGTTTGAACATGCAGTAGGGAAAGATAGGCAATGAGGACAGGTAGTGGGGCATTGGAGGATAACATGGGATCAGGAACCACTGGAGTGTCTTAAGCAGAGGTATGACACAATCTGGCTTACCTTTTCAAGGTATCACTGGATACTAGGTTGGGAACAGACTGCAGAATGGCAAAGGTGGAAAGCTTGGAAACCAGATAGTGATGGTGGCTTTGTTGGGTCAAGGTAGCAGTTGAAGAGGAGATGGTATGAGGTGATCAAATTCTCATTTTGTTTTAAAGATAGAACTAATAGGATTTGCTGATGAATTGGGGATAGGGTATGACAGAAAGAGGAGTCAACAGTATCCTTAACTTTGAGAGGCTGAAGTAGGAGGATTGCTTGAGGACAGAAGTTCCAGACCAACCTGGGCAACATTGGGAGGCCCCATCTCTAAAAAAGTAAAAATGAAAAATATTAGCCAGGTATGGTGGTACGCACCTGTACTCCCAGCTACTTAGAAGACTGAGGCAGGAGGATATCCTGAGGCTAGGAGTTCAAGGCTACAGTGAGCTATGATGGTGCCACTGTACTCCAGCCTGGGCATCAGAGTGAGACCCCATCTCTTCCAGGAAAGAATGTCTTTAAGGTTTCCGCTTCAAATGATAAACATCTGGAAGGATAGAATTGCTGCTGACAAAGGTAGGGAAAAATCTTGGAGTAGTAAATCTTTTGGGAAAAATCAACGATTTGATTTTACACTTGTTAAGTTTGAAACATCTGTTAGGCCAGTGATACTCACCTAGAGTGGCTTTGGTATATGAATTGTCTGTGACCATTGAGATAAGGAGCTTACACTGAACATAAATCATCTAGTCACTAAGCGCATTGTTTAGTTCAGTTCAGATTACTTTTTTTTTTTTTTTTTGTAGAGACAGAGTCTCACTTCTTTATGGCCCTCAGTAGAGTGCCTTGGCATCAAACAGCTCACAGCAACCTCCAACTCCTGGGCTTAAGTGATCCTCCTGCCTCAGCCTCCCGAGTAGCTGGGACTACAGGCGCCCGCCACAACACCCAGCTATTTTTTGGTTGCAGTTGCCCGGGTCCGGGTTTGAACCCGCCACCCTCAGTATATGGGGCCGGCGCCTTACTGACTAAGCCACAGGCGCCGCCCACATTTTTTTTTTAAGAAGTCTTTTCTTGCTTTCTTTGCTGCTTACAAAGAACAATGTTAAAATCAGAAGGCCATAGGTTCCCTAACCCATTTTAACTAATCATTTCAAATTTTTTTTGGTGCCTGTTTATTATATCTTTTTCAAAAATTAAGTAACCATATAGTGGTGTTTTCTTTCTACTCTCCACAATGTTGAATTTAATTATATTGTAATCATTTCTATACGGTAGTTTCCTCTAAGGGTTTATTCAATAATAATTCTCTACTTGTATCCTTTTTATTTTATTTTTTATTTTGGATTAATATAAGGGTACATACAATTAGGTTACATGGTTTGTGTTTGTTAGGTAAAGTCCAAGTTGTAATTGAGTCCTTCTGTACTTCTGTTCTTTAATAGCAAGTCTAACATACTTGCTTTCCTAGGACCGATCAAAAGGCTTTTTATACAAAATATCTTTTCTCCTTCCAAAGCTTTTCACTTTGCTTCCCCTGGAGGAAATTGTCAAGTTTGGGGCAGTGGGGACTGAAGTTTTCAATTTCTCTTTCTATGCTAGATTTCATAGCAGGGATATTCATGGGCTAGGCAGCCTAGAGTCATTAAAAAGATTTTTATTTAATTGCAGACGGTCCATAGTACTACCCTAACATAGCAAAGTGTTTATATATTGACAAATCACATTGTCCTTAGAATATGTCTATGTTCTTCCTGTAGAATCTGAAGCTAAGAATTCAGATTCTTCCTAAGAATCTGAAGCTATTATCTTTAAATATTTAAGCTATTTGAGCTTATTGACGGAAGATTTTTTATTTTTATTCACTTTGTTTTATTCATTTTCAGATGTTCGCACACAAGCCATGTACCAGATGATGGATCAAGGCTTTGTAGGACTTATTTTTTCCTGTTTCATAGAAGATAAAAACACAAAGGTATTTGTGTGTGTGTTGTGTTGTGTAGAGAGTAGAGAAAAATCTCTTTGCAGTCTTAATAGGGTGGCCAGGGAAGGTTTCAATGAGAAAGGTCATTGAGTCAGGACCTGAAGAAAGTGAGGGAGCAAGTCTTGTGGATTTCATGGGGGAAGAGCATTCTAGGCAGAGGAAATAGCCAGTACAAAGACCCTAAGGTGAGTGTGGCATGTCCATGGAACATCAAGGAAGTTGATGTGACTCCAGCAAAGTGAGGAAGAACATAACCCTATTTCCCAGTTTGCCACTGTCAGTCTTACTTTTACCCTATTATCCTAGTGTCCTATTTAGTTAGGGGGCCAGGTCTATAAGGCTTTGCCTTTGACTCTGAGTCAGGAAGTCACTGGAAGGTGACTTTATGTTTTAATGGGATATTTCTGGCTACTGTGTTGAGATCAGTCTGAACAGGGGACAAGGGATGGAGTGTAGCATTCATGGCATCAGTGAAACCAGTTAGGAAGATACTGCAGTAATCTACACAAGAGATAATGGGAGATTGACCATGGTCGTAGAAAAGGTGATGAGAAGGGATCTGATGCTTCATATATTTTCATGGCTAATAATAGTAACAATTACTACCATTTATCACCTATTGTGTGGCGTGTGCTTATTAGGCGCTTTACATAAATATGTTCTAACCCTGACAACAAGCCTAGAGGAATATAGTTTTCTCCATTTTATAGATAAACAAACTGAACCTCAGAGAGGTTAAGAAGCTATATCAATGGCTGGTTTCCCATACTCTGTTTGGATTCTGTTTGAATTTTATGTTCATGTCAAGAGGTTATATATGTATCAGTTAAACAAAAAGGAAATTACTGTTTATCATTATAGGTGTGAATTCTCCCAGGAATGTCCTGTCATTTAGTATGTTAGTTGTATTATCAGAATCTGTGTTAATAATGAATATTTTCCATAAAATCACTCTTTTTCAGAAATAGTACAGGTCAGCATTTTGAATTTTATGCTTCATTTGAAATTCTTTCAGCTTTGTCATCATAAACTTATTTACTGTTGTCATAAACAGTTGTTGAATAAGTTTGTCAGCTTTCAGCATAGCCGTTTGAATGATTAGGTTCTTAGTTTTTTGGTTCTTAAGTTTTCTTAACACTTTCCTGCTGTCACATGAGTAGGTGTGAAGTTGTAGCCATTTATTGTTAACTGAGTACATGATCCATCTTACAGAAATTGGTTTGTGGCATAGTCCATCTTTGGAGTCTCACTTAACTTTCTACTTCCACAGGGTCCTTTGAATTTGGGTTAGAGTCTGCTAAATTGCTATATCGTTCTCAATGTTAATTCTCCTTCTTTCTTCACGTGACCTTTCTTTCCTTTATTATTTTATTATTATTATTTTTTTTTTGGTAGACGGGCCGAGTACTCTACACTTGCTTCCAATCCATACAAGCCCAAAAGAGCTCAGAGTAAGTATGACAGAGATACCTGTATGATTGGTGAGCTAATCTCTACCAGGGAATTGATTGTTTTATTTCATTTTATTTGTTTCACTGGTAAGACACTAAGAACTCTGTATATCTACTTATACCCATTAACAGCTCTATGAGGAGTTAGAATCTGTGTAGCAGCTTGGATATTGGGAGTCTAGACAGCTAAGATCACCACAGTCCTGCTCCACATTTCCTATACTTACCCTAACCTGAATTGTACTGCTGCTTTTCCTTTCTCTGGTGAATTGTAAGACAAGGACTAAGTGTACAGGGTATTACAGATTTGCACAGATTCTTGTCTTTGCTGTGCAATAAACTTGATTTCAGTATTATTATATCTCATTTAAATGTCTGCATAAGTCAGTTCCCTCATTAAAATTCAATTTGATCTAAATTATCAGACCTTAATTGAGAACCTACTATATGCCAAGCACCAGTAGCACTGAGGATGCAGAGTTGAAACCCAAGTTCATTGTCTAATTGGGAAATAGAAACAAAGACTGTCTTACATGATTTTTCTTATAATCTCTGACAATTCATTATTATAGCATTGTTTGGAATGACAATGAATTGGGAAAACTTAGATGTATATCAGTATAGAACTGATTAAATTATGATGCATTCGTATAACTGAGTGATATGCAGCTATAAAATAAAACAACAATGAGGAAGTTTGGTGGTAATATACAAAAATCTTCAAGATATACTGTTAAATGAACAAGGTGGGGTATAAAGGCAGTGATTTAGTATGGTTTTATTTATGTAAAAGTGTGGAAGAGAAATAGATAATTAAACACACCTGCATATTTGATTCCAGAAATGTCTGGAAACACATTAGTCACCTTAGTAGTGACGAAGTGGGTATGAGGGAATGGGGTGTGTGAAGAATTCTTCATTGTGTCATTTTCAAAGATTTGGAATATAGAAGTGTTACCTAATCAAAAAACATAATTTACCTGCATATTTGATTCCAGAAATGTCTGGAAACACTTTAGTCACCTTAGTAGTGACGAAGTGGGTATGAGGGAATGGGGTGTGTGAAGAATTCTTCATTGTGTCATTTTCAAAGATTTGGAATATAGAAGTGTTACCTAATCAAAAAAAATTATTTAAAAAATTTTTACACATTAGTACATGCATAAAATATCAAATTGTATAGAAGAGCTTATAATAGTCTCAGTTCACAAAAGGATCACCTAATTTTGTTTTTATTTCTTCAGTTTACTTTAATGTTTCTAAATAATGTACTTATGATACTCCTTCTTGATTTACCAATTGTAGATATTGTCTGTTTTTCTTCTTTCTTACCGTGTCCTTTTGCTCTCGTAAGTCAAGATTCAATTTACTTACACTGCCTGATCTCTATTCTTCCCAATGTAGTTACTTAACTGTTGAGTTCTTCTCTTGGTTACTTTTCTAATCTTAAATAAAATTTACCCCTTTATTTATTCAGTTAATAAATGATAACAGATGACATCTTTGGTGCCCTGTTATTACTTGTAGTTTTACCCTAAGCCTTTATATTTTCAAACTATCTTTTGTGTTTGTAACCAGGTTGTTCCATGAAACCCTCTGTCTTCCTACCCTAATGTAGTATTTTCTGTAGGCCTGCCACATGGCTGACATCTTGCAACTTTCCTTCATTTTTCTTCTGTATTAGATCCACAAGGGTCTGGTTTCATGTCATCTTTCTTGGTTTAATGTATCATTTTGCTGGAAAAGACCCTCTAGTTACTTCCTAAGAATGATACGCATTTGAGCTAAACATTCTGAGTTCTACTTGTCTGAAATGTTTTAGTAACCTTACTAGATTAAGAATTCTAAATAGATATTTTCCCCCTCAGAACATTAAGGCATTGTTCTCTTGTTTCAAAATATCCAGTATTATGGATGATAAATCTTTTGCCAGTCCAACTCTTATTTTGTAGGGTATTTTTCTCTCTCTTTCTCTGGCAACTTTTAAGGAATTTCTTGTTATTCTTGATGCTGTGGAATTTTTAGGATGTAGGTATTTTATTCAAACTGCTGTATTCTTTCAAACAGCATTTGTTTTTCAGCTCTGGGAATATCTCTATTGTTTTCTTTTGTATCTCCAGGTAAAATATTACACAACTTAATCAGTTCTTGGGGAGAGAAAAATCTTTCTTATAATTCAGTCCAATTTCATAATTTAAAGTTTCTTCAAGTTTAAATCAGTCTTTGGGGAATAAGTTTCATTCCTTCAGTTACTCCCTTTATTCCCCAGGTTAACTCTAAGATGGCATGAGTAGTGTTGGGGAGATGACTGGTCTCATGCTGGTCATGGAAATCAGGGCAGGAGTCTTTGTTCTCATAGTCAATATTCTCCTTAACTTAACCAATATACTCTTCTCTCCTGGACTTGAAGTCAGAAGAGAAGGAGACATATCACCACTTTCCTCTTTCATAGCTCTCTCTCTTCCTCTCCCCATAATTTAGTAGGATGGACTTATTACACACTTTTCTGTATTCTTCTATAATTCTACCCTATGTTTATATTTTCTAAAACTCCTATCAGTCAGATATTACAGGTCCTAGATTGACCTTAGTGATTCTTTTCATTCATATTTTCTGTCACTTATTATGTTATAGTTTCTCAGACACTTTCTTGATTTTTAACTTTCAGCCCTTCCACTTATTTATTTATTGTGACCATTTTATGTTTTTAATGTCTTAAGAGTTTTTTCTTCATTTGCTGGTTACTCCCATTTCCCAGCATCCTATGATACTGAAATGTTAAGTTTCATTCTGTTTTTTTCCTGTTTCTTCTGATAGTATTTTTTCTGTTTAGTTTTATTTTAATATTTTCTGTCCATCCATTTTGAAGAACAAGGCAACAAAAAGTGAAGTTATATTCATCATTTGTGGCATTGGTTTATCAACAGGAGGATTTGGGTGAGTGGGAGCCATTTTATTCAGGTATCAGTAAGTGCTAGACTTGAGATATCTTGCTATGGGACACCAATCTTACCAGTTCCTATCATATTTCCTCTCAGATAATTTGTTATTATTGTTATTATTAGCTGTCAATTAGAAGAAATGTTGGCACTGCTGCTGTTCTTTCTAGTGAAGAAAATAATGAAATGATTTTTACTTAAGAGTAAAAGCCTATGGGCAGTGCCTGTGGCTCAGTGGGTAGGGTGCCAGCCCCATATACCTAGGGGGGTAGGTTCAAACCCTGCCCTGACCAAACTGCAACAACAACAAAAAAATAGCCGGGCGTTGTGGTGGGCGCCTGTAGTCCCAGCTGCTCAGGAGGCTGAGGCAAGAGAATCACCTAGGCCCAGGAGTTGGAGGTTGCTGTGAGCTGTGTGACGCCACGGCCCTCTACCAAGGGCAATAAAGTAAGACTCTGTCTCTACAAAAAAAAAAAAAAAAAAAAGAAAGCCTGGTTGCTAAACATTTGGTTTATATGTAGGCTCAATCATGGAAGAACACAAAACAAAGGAGTAGCTGTACTCATAGGTTTAATCACATAAAGAGAGAAGCATAATAAAGCAACTTAATAAAGTTGTTTATAAATTTCTAGGGTGACGGTTGAGCAATAAATGCATAGATCTGATCCTAATTAGCATAACTGAGAACAGAATTAATAAATATGCCACCAGTAGGTCCCATAGTGACCAGTAGGTGGTGCAAGTGCAGGAAAGGTCTAAAGAACACTCAAAAGGCTCTGAAAACTTGAGTTGACATTGGAACCACTTCCATAGTTGTTCTCATAGTCAGTATGAGAACAGTATATGGGAATTTCAACCTGAAGTAGGTGGATTGTATACTAAAACAAAAATAATATTCTCCATAGAATATAAATAAGACCCAATGTCTCTTAACATAAGATTCAAAATTCTCCTAATGCTATTCAGAATTACTTGGCATGTGAAGAACTGGGAACATTTTGATTTGCATGCAAAGGAACATATAGAGAGCTGGTTTGGTGCCCATAGCTCAGTGATTAGGGCACCAGCCACACACACTGGGGCTGGCAGGTTCTAACCTAGCCCAGGCCCACTAAAAACAACAATGACAACTGCAAGAAAAAAATAGCCAGGCGTTGTGGCAGACCCCTAAGTACTCGGGAGGCTGAGGCAAGAGAATCACTTAAGCCCAAGAGTTTGAAGTTGCTGTGAGCTGTAACGCCATGGCACTGTACCCAGGGTGACATAGTGAGACTCTGTCTCAAAAAAGAAAAAAAAAAAAGAACATTTAGAGAAGCCAATACTGAGGGTAATACTAGCATAGGAAGTCTCTGATAAAGACTTTAAAGCAACTACAGTTTGAATATCCCTTATCTGAAATGCTTGAAAACAGAAATGTTTCAAATTTTGGATTTTTTTCAAATTTTGGATATTTGCCTTATACTTACTAGTTGAACGTTTCTTATCTTAAAACATAAAAATCCAAAATGCTCCAATAATCATTTCCTTTGACTCTTACATCAGCACTCAAAAAATTTCAGATTGTAGAGCACTTTGGATTTCAGATTTTCAGATTAGGCATACTCAATTTACATTACCAAAATTTTAAAAAAAGTTACATACACTCTTGCAACAAATGTTTAAATAGAAAATCTCAGCAAATAAATTCAAGACATAAAAAATGTAAATTTTTGCATGGAAAAATAGAATCAGTAGAATACACGACTCACTGGATGGACTTGATGGTAGAACGGACATGATAGAGGAAAGAGTCAGTAAACTTTAATGATAGATCAATAGAAATAATACACTTGGAACAAGAAAGAAAAATAAACAGATTGACTAATAAAGTGAAATGGAAATAAATAAAGTGACAGCAAAAATGGTACAGTAGGAAACTTCAAAAACTCACTCCTCCACAAAGTGGGGAATAATCTGTCAAGAAATTTTAGAAACAAAAAAAAAAGAAATTTTAGAAATAACTTGATTGGAATTCTAGAAACTGATTAAAACTTTACAGCAACTAGATAAATGCTTCATCAAAAGAAAAAAAAAAAAACAGAATCTTAGAGTTTAAAGAAATATTTATTAAGACATGATTGCAAGAGGGACTTTACCTAACAATTGCAATCAGTGTAACTGGCTTATTGTACCCTCAATGAATCCCCAACAATAAAAAAAAAAAAAAAAAAGAAATATTTATTAAGCTAGCAGACAACTCCTAAGGTAACAGGAAAGATATCTCAGTGGCTGCTTATAACAAGGAATACAGGCAATAATAATTAGTTCAGAAAAGTCAGTAAACTCATAAACAAAATAAAATATAGTAATCATCAACGATAACTTTGGTGAGGGAGTAGAATCTAATTCCCATAGTTGCCATTTTATAATTCTAAAATGTCTGGTTTCTAACAAAAATTATGAAGCATTTGAAGAAACAAATTATGTTCTAATCATAAGAAAAAAGAAACTAATAATATACTTTCTCAGAGAGGTCAGAACAAGATGGCACACTAGGACTCTACAGCAATTTTCTCCTTGAAGAAAGATCAATTTGAACAACTATCCATGCATGTAAGTCCTTCATAAAAGCTAAAGAAACTAGTTAAGAGATCGCAGGACCTGGTTACAACATAATAATAAGAAAAGACACATTGAGTAGTGTAGGAAAGACAGTTTTACATTACCTATGTCCCCCTTCCCCTAATCCCAGATAGTACAACATGGAGAGAGATACCGTCTGGTTGGGGAAGAAGAAGGAGGTGACCACTGGACATTGCCTTGGATTCCAACACCAGGCCTATTACAGCTTAACCTAGCACTGGACTGATCCCCATATCTCATGGCTTCAGGCCAGTACACATGCACTGAGCCTCCGAACTTGCCTTGGTATGAGGCAGGAGTCCATAGCCCCTGCCATGTGCACTCACCTCTGTTCTGCATTATCAGTGGCCTACTACAGTGCCCTTGGGCTCTGGACAAAACTCAGCAGCAGGTAGGTCTTAGCTGTTTTGGGATTTGGGTGCATCCCAGTGCTGTCCTGACCTCAGCAGCCATGAACTTTGGGTACACTCCAATGCCATGCCACCCTCAGCAGCCACAGGATTCCATCCTGGCACTACACTGGGCACTATGGTCCTGGTATTACAGCATCCCCCAGTGCTGCAACAACTGCCTCTGTCCTGGGATTAGGGGACATACCAGATAGTTTGCTCAAAAACTCTGAATAGGCTTGCTGTAGAAGAGTATATTCTCAGACAAAGCCAGACTGCAAGGACTGTAATAAGTACCTACTTCTTCAATGCATAGACATAGTAGACTCATAACCACAAGGACCAAGAACAATCAAGAAAACATAAGATCCCCCAAAGGGAAAAAAAAAAAAAAACAAAACTAAGAGACCAGTAACTGATCTTAAAGAGATAGAGATATAGTAATAGAAACTACCTGATAAAGAATTCAAAATAACTTTCTTAAAAAGGTCAGCACCCATCAAGAAAATATAAAGAAACAATTCAAAAAATGAGGAAAGGATATTTTTAGTAGAGATGGAGTGTAACTCTTGTTCATTCTGATCTGGAACTCTTGATCACAAGTGATCTTCTTTCCTCAGTCTCCCAGAGTGCTGGGATTATAGGCATGAGCCACTGCATCTTGCTAGAAAACATGATCTCATATATAGGAAATCCTAAAGGTGTAGGATCAAAGCAGTAACATTGATAGATATAAAATCAACATTAAAAATTCATTAGCATTTTTATACTCTAACAGCAAACAATCTGGAAACAAAATCAAGAAGATAATCCCATGTACCTTCAAAATATATGTAAGAATAAATTTAACCAAGGAGATGAAGGATCTCTACATCTAAAACTATAAACCTTGATGAAAGATATTAAAGAAGATATAAATAGAAAAATATTCTGTGTTTGTGTATTGAAAGAGTATAAATATTGTCAAATGTCCATACTATCCATAGCAATCTACAGAGTCAGTTTTCTATTAGAATACCAATAAACTCTTCACAGAAATAGAAAAAAATCCTAAAATTTGTACGGAACCACAAAAGTCCCTAAATAGTTCTTTGCAAAAAGAACAGAAGTGGAGGCACCATACTACCTCTCACAAAATTTGATACACAGCTGTTGTAAGCAAAAACAGCATGGTACTAGCCTAAAAACACAAAATGGATGGAGCAAAACAGAGAATCTAGAAATCCATGCATTTACAGCCGACTTATATTCAACAAAGGTTATTAAGACCACACAATGGGGAAAGAACTGTCCAGTCAGTAAACAGTATTAGGAAAACTGGTTATCCACAGGCAGATGAATGAGATTAGGCTTTTACCTCTTTCTTAACATATACAAAAATCAACTCAAAATAGATTTAAGACTTACAAATGTGAGAACTGGAACTATGAAATTATTTGAAGAAACTGTAGAGGAAAACTTCCATGGCACTGGTCTGGGCAATGATTTTTTTTTTTTTTTTTTGGATGTGACCTCAAAAGCACAGGCAACAAAAGCAAAAATAGACAAATGGGATTATATCAAACTAAAAAGCTTCTACATGGTAAAGCAAACAATCAACAGAGTAAAGAGACACAGGAAGGGAGAAACTATTTGCAAACTATACATCTGATAAGGGGTCAATA
Source organism: Nycticebus coucang (assembly GCF_027406575.1). NCBI lineage: Eukaryota > Metazoa > Chordata > Mammalia > Primates > Lorisidae > Nycticebus > Nycticebus coucang. The sequence goes on from NC_069804.1 coordinate 186,411,145, forward strand.
ACCAAACTATATGAGGAACTCAAACAACTCATTACTAGTAAGGTGAATTAAAAAATGGGCATACGACCTGAATAGACATTTCTCAGAAGACATACAAATGGCCAATGGGTATGTGAAAAAATTCTGAACATTACTAATTATTAGGAAAATGTAAATCAAAACCACAATGAGATAACACCTCACTTGTGATAGAATGGTGATCATCAAAAAATAAAATAAAATTTAACAAATGTTGGTGAGGTAGTGGAGAAAAAGGTACCCTTGCAGTGTTGGTAGTACTATAAATTAGTATAGCTATTAGGGAAAACAGTATGATGGTTCCTCAAACAATTAAAGATAGAACTACCATATGATTTAGCAGTCCCCCTACTGGGTATATATTCAAAGAAAGTGAAATCAGTATGCCAAAAAGATATCTGCACTCCCATGTTTAATGCACCACTCTTCACAGTAGCCAACACATGGAAGCAACCTAAGTATCCATTAGTAGCTGAATGACCAAAGAAAATGTGGTATGTATACACACAATGGAATCAGAATGGCATTCTATTCATCCATTAAGAGGTAGGAAATCTTGCCATTTGTGACATCATGAATGAACTTGAGGAACATTTGTTAAGTTAAATAAGTTAGGCACAGAAACAAATACTGCATGATCTCATGTGGGATCTAAAAAAGTTAATCTCATAAAAGTAGAGAGTGTATTGGTGGTTAGCAGAGGCTGGGATGGTTAAAGTAGAGAAAGAATGAGTTGGGGAGATGTTGGTCAAAGGGCACATAGTTACAGTTAGGAGAAATAGTTTTGAGAACCTCTTGTACAACATGGTAACTGAGAGCTTTGAGAACCTCTTGTACAGCATGGTAACTAGTTGATGATATATTGTATTCTGGAAAAATGCTAAGAGAGGATGTTAAGTATTCTCACTGCAAAAATTATAAGGTAATACATTTATTAGCTAGATTTAAGCATTCCACAATGTATATACATGTATACTTTGACATCATGTTTTATATGATAAATCATACCATTTTATATGTCGATTAGAAATAAATTTTAAAAATTTGAAAAACTAATAGATCCTTTCACTAAGAATCCAGACATTGGACTTACTAGAAAAAGACTTTAACTATTTAAAATATTTTAATGAGCTAACAGGAGTAATATATAAAGAACTGAAAGCCATGAGAATGACAGAATGTCAAATAGATAATATCAATAAAGAAAAAGAAATAATAAAATCGAAATAGGAATTCTGGACCTGACAAGTGCAATCACTACAGTGAAAATTTTACTAGAGAGGCTCAACAGTAGATTTCAGAAGGCAAAATAATCAGCAAACTTGAAGATAGGTCAACTAACAGTACCTAGTTTGATGTGTAAAAAGAATGAGTAAAAATGAATAAATGAATAGAACATAAGAGACCAGCAAGACACCATTAAATACACCAATATACTCAGAATTAAAGTCACAGAGGAAAATGAGAAAGGAAAGCATACAAAAAAATTTTGAGGAAATAATGGCTAAAAACTCCCCAAATTCGATGAAACACATGAATCTCCACATTGAAAAAGTTAAAGAAATCCAAGCAGAATAAACTCAAAGAAAACCCACGTCAAGGTGTATTATAATCAAAATTTTGGAAGGTAAACAACAAAGAATCTTGAAAGCAGCAATAGAGAAGTGTCTCATTAAATACAAGCCATCCTCAATAAGACTGAGAGGCAGTATCTCATCAGAAACTAGCAATGGGCTAACATGTGTATAGTCAAAGTGTTGATGGAAAAAAACCTTTATAATATGGTGTAATAATTTTCTGTAATGAAGTTATATCAATGAAATTATACAGTCACCTTTGGAGTACTACCGTTGACTATTTGGTAACTGTAGTGGTATTCAGCAATGAGGTATGTAACACTTTTTTTTTTTTTTTTTTTAGAGGCAGAGTCTTACTTTGTCGCCCTTGGTAGAGTGCTGTGTCATCACAGCTCACAGCAACCTCCGGCTCTTGGGCTTAGGCGATTCTCTTGCCTCAGCCTCCCAAATAGCTGGGCTACAGGCACTCACCACAACTCCCGGCTATTTTTTTTGTTGTTGTTGTTGTTGCACTTTGGCTGGGGCTAGGTTTGAACGCACCACCCTTGGTATATAGGGCCAGCGGCCTACTCACTGAGCCACAGGCACCGCCCCATAACACTTTTCCTAGGATGAGTTTGGTAACTTAATAGTCAGACCTTGTATGATGACAGCTCTGATGGCCATTTCGGAAAGAGTTCCAAAATTGCTTTGAAGTGTGAACTAGGTGCTGGCATCAGTGCATAGTTTCCCAAGGGTAGTACCTCAAAGGTGACCCTAGTGATATGCATTAATGAAGTATACAGCATTTTTCCCAAGGTGAATTTGCAACTTTATTGTCAAACCTTGTATTCAAAGTAACAGATGTTATCAATATATATTGAGTATTATAACTTTGGTATGGTTTTTTCCTTTCTTAAAATGCAAATGCATTTTTTGTAACTTTTGTTTGTATGTATATATATATGTGTGTGTATATAGGCATATATATACACACACACATACACATATAAAATCCCTAAAAATCCCCCCAAAGCTACCAAAATCAATTCTGTTTCTGTATACCAGCAACAAGCAATCCAAAAGGGAAATTAAGAAAAGAATTCCATTTATCATACCCTGTTTTCCCGAAAATAAGACATCCTTCGAAAATAAGACCTACTCACAGTAAAGATAAGACGTCCCCTGAAAATATGACCTAGCGCATCTTTGGGAGCACACCTTAAAATAAGACACTGTCTTATTTTCGGGGAAACAGGGTAATATCCACAATAATAAAATACTTAGGAAGAAATTAACCAAGAAGGGGAGAGACTTGTACTTTTAAAACTAGAAAACTTTGCTGAAATTAAAGAATACCCAATAAATTCAAAGGCATCCTATATTCATGAATTAGAAGACTAAATGCTATTAAAATGACAGTATTTGCCAAAATGATCTACAGATTCATTGCAGTCCTTATTGAAATTCCCATGGCCTTTTTTTCAGAAATGGAAAACACAATCTTAGAATCCATATAGAATTGCAAAGGGTGCTGAATAGCCAAAACAGTGTTGAAAAAACAATGAAGTTGGATAAGTAACACTTCCAGATTTCAGAAGTTGCTACAAATCTACAGTAAATATGGAGCTGGCATAAATATAGACATATGGAACAATGGAATAGAATTGGGAGTCCAGAAAAAAAAAAACAAATATCCATTGCCAATTAATTTTCAACAAGGGTGCTAAATGTCATTCAATGAGTGAATTATAGTCTGTTCAAAAAGTTATGCTTTGGGAACTGGCTATCCAAATGTAAAAGAGTGATGTCAGACTCCTACCTCCTGTCATTTATAAGAATTAACTCAAATCAGTAATCTAAATGTAAGTGTTAAAATCTTAAAACACTTAGAAGAAAACATGGGGCAAATCTTCATGACATTTGATTTGGCAGTAGATTCTTAGATATGGTACCAATAACATGAATAACAAGAAAAAATAAATATAATTGGACTTTATAAAAATTTAAAACTTTTTTGGATCAAATGACATTACCAAGAATGTGAGGATTTGGTAGCTCATGCTTATAATCCTAGCACTCTTGAAAGCTGAGGTGGGAGGATCAATTGAGCTCAGAAGTTTGAGACCAGCCTGAGGAAGAGTAAGACCTGATCTCTACTAAAAATAGAAAACTTAGCTAGTCTTGTGGCAGGTACCTATAGTACCCACTATGCTAGAGGCTGAATCAGGAGGATCACCTGAACCTAGGAATTTGAGGCTGTTATGAGCCATGATTGTGCCATTGTTCTCTAGCCTGGGCAACATAGCAAGACCCCCCTTTTCTGTATAAAAAGAAAAAAATGGCAAATTATATATCAGATAAGGTGTACTATCCATACTGTATGAAGAAGTCTACAACTCAACAGCAAAAAGATTAACAGCCCAGTTAAAAAAGGCAAAGGACTTGAATATACATTTCTCCAAAGATGATATATAAATAAACAACACACATGTGAAAAGATGCTTAACGTTATTATCCATTTGAAACATGCAAATCATGACATACCACTTTACACCTTCTAGGTTGACCATAATTAAAAAAAAATACAAAATTAAAGTGTTGGCAAAGATGTGGAGGAATTGGAACTTTTGGAACATTGCTAGTGGGAATGTAAATTCGTTCACCAGGCATAGAAAATAGTTTTGCAGTTCTTTAAAAAGTTAAAGAGGATTATCATATGATTTTGCAATTCCATTCCTAGGTATTTACTCAAAGAAATTAAAACCAGGCACCCAAACAAATACTTGTATATGAATATTCATAGCAGTGCTAGTCACAATTACCAAAACATGGAAACAACCCAAATGTCCACCAAATAAGAAATGAATGAACAAAATCTAATATTTTTTTTTACTGTAAGATTATGTTTTGGTCAATGATGAACTGCATATATGATAGTATTCCTATGAGATTATAGTAGAGGTGGAAAGAATTATTCTTGCCTAGTGACATCGTAGCCATCATTATATCATCATAGCACAATGCATTGTTCATGTGTTAGTGGTGATACTGGTGTAAACTAACCTACTGTGCTGCCTGTTTTAGTCTAGCACATATAATTATGTATAGAACATAGTACTAGTTAAGGATAAAAATGACTGTTACTGGTATATGTCTAATTATGCTGTAATTTTAATCATTATTTTAAAATATATATCTTCTACTTCTCGAAAAAAGTTAACTGTAATATAGCCTCAGGCAGGTCTTTGAGGAGGTGTTGTTACCATAGGCAATGACAGTTCCATGCCTCTTATTGCCCCTGAAGACTTCCCAGCAGGACAAGATGTGGAGGTGGCAGACATAGTGATAGTGATGATCCTGACCCTGTGTAGGCCTAGGATAATGTGTATGTTTGTGTCTTAGTTTCAACAAAAAAGTCTAAAAACTAAAAATAAAATAGAAAAAAGCTTATAGAATAAGGCTGTAAAGAAATAAAATACTTTTAGTTTTACACTGTATGTGTACTTTGAGCTAAGTTATTATGAAATAGTATAAAATTTTTAAATTAAAGTTTATAAAGTAACAAAGTTACAGTAAGCAAAGGTTAATTTATCACTGGCAAAAGAAAAAAATTAAGGCTCGGCACCTGTGTCAAGCGGCTAAGGTGCCAGCCACATACACCTGAGCTGGCGGGTTCGAATCCAGCCTGGGCCTGCCAAAACAACAATGACAGCTGCAACCAAAAAAAAAAATAGCCGGGCGTTGTGGCGGGTGCCTGTAGTCCCAGCTGTTTGGGAGGCAAAGGCAGGAGAATGGCTTAAGCCCAGGAGTTGGAGGTTGCTGTGAGCTGTGATGTCACGGCACTCTACCCAGGGCAACAGCTTGAGACTCTGTCTCAAAAGAAGAAAAAAGAAAAAATTAAAAAATAAATTTAGTATAGTCTAAGTGTAGAGTGTTTATAAGGTCTACAGGAGTGTACAGTAATATCTTAGACCAGGGGTGTCCAAACCATGGCCCATGGGCTGCATGCTGAATTTGTTAAAACTTTTTTGCTTATCTGTGGTGTTGGGCATCACAAAAAGTATGCTTGTACCTTATTTTTTTTTTTTGCTAATCAGCTTTTGTTGTGTGTGTGTATTTAACGTGTGGCCCAAGACAACACTTATTCTTCCACTGTGAAGCACAGAACGAAAAAAGGGTGGACAACCCTATCTAGACCTTCATATTCACTCCCCACTCACTCACTGCCTCACCCAGAGCAACTTCCAAGTCCTCTAAGGTCCATTCATGGTAAGTATCCTATATAGGCACACCATTTTTATCTTTTATATCATATTTATGCTGTGCCTTTCCTATGTTTAGATACATAAATACTTACTTTTGTGTTATAACTGCCTATATCATTCAATACAGTAATAAGCCACACAGCCTTATAGCCTAGGAGCAATAGGCTATACCATTAGTGTAGGTGTGTAGCAGGCCACAACACCTAGTTTCAAAGGACATAAAGCCAACCCTGTCTAAAATATGAGAAGTTGACAAATTTAGTTGCACTAGGAATTTTATACACACAATGAAGTAATCACCTAATTATACATTTCTCAGAATGTATCTCCACTGTTAAGTGACACAGGGACTATATATCCGTTCAAGGAAGTATTCATAAAAAGGAATGAGGTACAGAAACATGCTATGATCTGGAAGAATCTCGAAAATCTGTTAAGTGAAAAAAGTCACAAAAGTGACATATTGTTATGATTTCATTTATAGGAAGTGTACAAAATAGCCAAATCCACAAAGACAGCAGATTGGTGGTCAGTATGGGCTGGTGTGAGCAAAGAATGACAAGTAACTGCTTAACATGTACAGGTTTTACTTTGGAGTGATCAAATTTTTTTTGAATTAGATAGAGTTGGCGGTCTTACAACACTAGGAAATGCAATAAATGTTTCTGAATTATGCACGTTAAAATGGTTAATTTGATGTTATGTGAATTTTACCTCAGTTTTCAAAAATGGGCAAAGTATATAAATAGACATTTATCCAGGGAAAATATAAATGGCCAATAAGTGCATGAAAAGATGCCCCCCAATCATTTAGAAGAGCAAATAAAAACCACAATGAGATACTTACTCCCATATAGTACTTCCCATTACTGTCTAAAGATTCATTGCAATCCCTATCAAAATTCCAATAACATTTTTCACAGAAATAGAAAAAACAGTGCTCAAATTCCTATGAAGCAACGAAAGTCCGTGAATAGCCAAGGCAATCTTTAGAAAGAAGAATAAAGCTAGAAAAATCACACTATGTGATTTCAGAGTATATTGCAAAGTTGTAATAATCAAATCACTAAGGTACTGGCATAAAAACATACACATAGACCAATGGGACAAAATTGAGATCCTAGACATAAACCCACACATATGCAGTCAACGAACCTTCACAAAGATGCCAGGAATAAATAATGGGGGAAAGGATAGCCTCTTCAGTAAATGGTATTTGGGAAACTGGATATTCATGTACAAAATAATGTACACTATAATGAAGATAAAATTGTACAGCTGTTGTGGAAAACACTATGGTGGTTTGTCAAGAAATTAAGAATGAGGGGTGGTGCAAGATGGAAGAACAGAAGGATTGTTGAGCTGAGCTCTCCTAGAACAACTGGGAATAAGAAAGAACCCAGTCGTACCTGGCTCAGGGACCTTACCCAGAGTCATAGCTCAGGGAGCACGACAAGAGGGTGGTGAGCTGGGTACCGTGTATGACCTGGAGCAGTGGAAATCTGATGAATTAGGCAAGTGATTGCAACCAGCTGAGATCAGCTGGCCCCCCACAGAGGTCCAGGACAGGAGGAAGTCTTGCCTGAGTTTTCAGTTGTTGAAGGAAGCTATGTGTTCAGCGGAAAGCTTGGAAGAGTGTGTGGACTCAAACAGTATACAGCAACCAGATTTGAATGACAGTTGGAGTAAATAGGACATAGGTTTGTTGGCTAGTGATGCAGCCATACTGAGAAGGTCTCAGAGGCCAGGAGGCTGCCATTGTGGGAAGGTCGTGAGAAGATCTTAACAGGGGTCTAAAGCACAGCTGTCTTAATTTTGCCTGCCAGAATCAGAACTCCACTCTTGGTACAGGCTGAGGGACTCCTGAACCCCACAGTAACTGGAGTCAGGAGGCACTGTGAGATTTTCCCCTGAAGGATTTTTGTGAGCTTTAAGATCCCAACCTGGCAGGGTATGAATGCTGAGGAAACAATCAGGCAATCACCAAAGGCAACTAAGTTTGGAATAAGGACCATGGAGGTTGCTAGGTGTGTTCTCTGTCTCCTAAAAAAAAACAAAAACCCACAGTGCCACCTAGTATCCTGGCTACATATTGCAACATTCTGTCATCAAGAGCAAGGACTTCTGTTTGACACAAAGGAGGCAGTGAGAAGTGAAAAGGAGGAAAAGGAGTTGAAGAAAAAAGAACTCAAGAGGATGAACGAACATGCAAAACCAAAACAGAGGAACTTCCCCAAGGGACCATGATGCAGCTACTGCAGAAGACTCCACCTATAAAGTATTAATGGACTCAGCTTGGTGCCCATAGCACAGTGGTTACAGCGCCAGCCACATCACTAGAGATGGCGGGTGTGAACCCATCAACAATGACAACTGCAACAAAAAATAGCTGAGCCTTGTGGCAGATGCCTGTAGTCCCAGCTACTTGGGAGGCTGAAGTAAGAGAATCGCTTGAGCCCAAGAGTTTGAGGTTGCTGTGAGCTATGATGCCATAGCACTCTATCAAGGGTGACATAGTGAGACTGTCTCAAAAAAAAGAATTAATGGACTTGACAGAAAGGGAATTTATTCATTTATTTATTTTTGAAACCGAGTCTCACTTTGTCATCAGTAGAGTACACTAGCATCATAGCTCACAGCAACCTCAAAGTCCTGGGCTCAAGTGATTCTTTTGCCTCAGCCTCCCAAGTAGCTGGGATTGCAGGCACCTGCCACAATGCCTGGCTATTTTTAGAGACGGGGTCTTGCTTTTAGACTGATCTGGAACCCATGAGCTCAGGCAATCCACCCACCTCGACCTCCCAGAGTGCTAGGATTACAGGTGTGAGCCACCATGCTCAGCCTTCAGAAAGAGAATTTAAAATATGGGTGATAAAGACAATCAAAGGAATGGATGATAAAATGGAAAGACAGAACAAAAGTTGGACAAGAGATATATATAGAACATAGAAATGATATGGCAGAGCTTAAGGAAATGGAGACAATCAGAATGTGAAAATGCAGTGGAAAGTATCAAAAATACGTTAGACCATGGAGAAGAAAGAACCTCAGAGCTAGAGGATAAAGTTTTCTAGTTAACCAAGGGAATTCAAGGCAGAAAAGGAGAGAGAAAGCAGAACAGGTGCTTAGAGAACTATGAGTCTCCATGAAGCATTCAAACATATGAATGATAGGGATTCCTGAAGAGGAAGAAGATAATGCTAAAGGAATGGAAGCCCTACTGGAGACTATCATAAATGAAAACTTTCATTTACCTCGAAACATTTAATTTAGATGGATATTGAACCCTGGGTCATCTCAACTCAAGCAGATCCTCTCCAAGACACATTGTAATGAACCTGTCCAAAGTCAAGATGAAAGAAAAAATTCTGCAAGCAGCCAGGAGTAAGCACCAACTGACCTACAGAGGCAGAGCCATTAGGATGACAGCAGACTTTTCAGCTGAAACCTTCTAAACCGGAACAGCATGGTCATCCACTTCGAACATTCTTATAAACAAAACAATTTCCAGCCCAGAACTCTCTATTCTGCTAATCTAAGCTTCAAACTTGATGTAGAAATCAAATCTTTTGTGGATATACAAGCACTTAGGAAATTTGCCACATCAAGACCATCTGTATAGGAAATACTTAGACCTATTCTCAACACTGACTATCACAGTGGACCACCAGCAAAGTAAACACCCAGAAGCTAAAAGTCAAAACTTAGCTTCCACAGTAGCATAAAGGATCAAACTTCACAGTGGACTATCACAATAGAACTGAATAGATGAATAGAACTCCACCACACTTATCAATAAATTATCTCAATAAAACAGACTGGATGATTGGATAAAAAAGCACAACCCATCTATATGTTGTCTCCAGGATACACACCTAGCCTTGAAGGACAAATCAAGACTCAGGTTTAAGGGATGGAAAACAGTATTTCAAGCAATGGAAATCAGAAGAAAGGAGGAGTTGCAATCTTATTTTCAGATACAAGCAGATTTTAAGCAACTAAAGAAAGACAAAGATGGACACTTTATATTGGTCCAAGGAACAGTACAAGAAGACATTTCAATTTAAATATTTATGCACCCAACTAAAATGCTCCCAGATTTATGAAACAGGCCTTGAGAGGTCTGAGCAATATATTCCATAACAACATCATAGTCAGGGACTTTAATACCCCTCTGGATAGAAGGGTTTTAAACTGGACAGATCCTCTAAGCCAGGGGTCCTCAAACTGTGGCCCGTGGGCCACATGAGGCCATGTGATTGTATTTGTTCCCGTTTTGTTTTGTTTTACTTCAAAATAAGATATGTGCAGTGTGCATAGGAATTTGTTCATAGTTTTGTTTTTTTTTTTCAAACTATAGTCTGTCCCTCCAACAGTCTGAGGGACAGTGAACTGGCCCCCTGTTTAAAAAGTTTGAAGACAACTGCTCTAAGCAGAAACTAAGCAAAGATACAAAGGACTTAAATATGACCCTAGAACAAATGGGATTAATAAACTTATGCAGAACACACCATCCCAAAGCTAAGGAATCTACGTTTTACTTGTCAGCCCATGGTACATACTTCAAAATTAATCACATCCTAGAATACAAATCAAACCTCAGCAAAATTAAAAGAATAGAAATTATACCTTGTATCTTCTCAGACTACATGGCAACAAAGGTAGAACTCAACTCCAACAAACACGTTACTCCCCACACAAAGACTTGGAAATTAAATTAAATTAATTAATAACCCAATGATAGTTGGATTCAGGAAGAGATAAAAGAGGAAATCGTTAAATTCCTCAAACATAACAACAATGAAGACCCAAGTTAGCAAAACCTGTGTGATATAGCACAGGCAGTCTTAAGCGGGAAATCGATTGCATTAGATGTTTACATTCGAAAAACAGAAAGAAAGTGCATCGACAAACTCATGAACTATCTTATAGAATTGGAAAAAGAACAATCTAATCCCAAACCCAGCAGAAGAAAAGAAATAACCAAAATTAAAACAGAGATTAATGAAATTGAAAACGAAAGAATCATTCAGAAAATTAATGAAACAAAATTTGGTTTCTCAAAAATATATATATAATTGATAAAACTTTGTATAGATTAACTAGAAACAGAAAAGTAAAATCTCTAATAACCTAAATCAGAAATGATAAAGAGAAAATAACAACAGATGCCACAGAGATACAAGAGATCATCTCTGAGTACTACAAGAAACTATGCCCAGAAATCAGACAATGTGGAGAAAATGGATCAATATCTGGAATTACACCCTCTCCCTATACTTAAGAAGAAATTAATCTCTTGAGCTGACTGATTTCAAGAAGTGAAATAGAAGAAACAATTAAATAAAAGCCCTGGTCCAGATGGCTTCACATCAGAATTCTACCAAACCCTCAAAGAGGAGCTTTTACCCCTACTGCAGAAATTATTCCAAAAACTTGAGAAGGAAGGAATCTTCCCCCAACATCTGGGAAGCAAACATCATCATGATACTAAAATCAGGAAAAGACACAACTGAAAAGGACGATTTCAGACCAATTTCACTAATGAATATAGATTCAAAAACTCTCAATAAAATCTTGGCCAACCAATTACAGCTACACATAAAAAAGTTCATTCATCACGATCAAGTAGGTTTCATTCCAGGGATGCAAGGCTGGTTTAACATATGCAAGTGCATTAACGTAATTCACCATATCAACAGAAGCAAAAGCAAAGACCATATGATTGTCTCAATGGGTGCAAAAAAGCATTTGATAAAATTCAACATCCTTTTGTAGTTACAACATTTAAGAATATAGGCATAGGTGACACATTTCTAAATCCAATCAAAGCCATCTATGACAAACCCACAACTAATATTATACTGAAAGGAGTATAACTGAAAGGTTTTCCACTTAGTACTGAACCAGACAAAGTGTCCTCTTGAACTATTCAACATAGTTCTGGAAGTTCTAGCCAATACAGTCAGGCAAGAAAAGGAAATAAAAAGTCAGGCATCCAAACTGGGGCAGAGGAGGTGAAACTCTCATTCTTGCCAACAATATGATCTTAGAGAACCCCAAAGACTCAACCCCAAGATTCCTGGAAGTGATAAAAAAAATATACAGTAATGTCTCAGGATATAAAATCTGTGTCCACAAATCAGTAGCCTTTGTATATCCTAATAACAGCCAAGATGAAAAGCTAATCAAGGACACAATTCCCTTGTCAGTGGCTTCAAAGAAAATGTAATACCTAGGAATATACCTAACAAAAGAGGTGAAGGACCTCTATAAAGGAAATTATGAAACCCTAAGAAAAGAAATAGCAGATATTAAGGATATTAACAAATGGAAGAACTTACCATGCTTATGGCTGGGAAGAATGAACATTGCAAAAATGTTTACACTTCCCAAAGCAATTTACCGATTCAGTGCAGTCCCCATTGAAATACCATCATAATACCTTCAAGAATTGGAAAAATAGGCTTGGCACCCTTAGCTCAGGAGTAGGGTGCCAGCCACATACACTGAAGCTGGCGGGTTCGTGCCTGGCCCAGGCCTGCTAAACAACAATGACAACTGCAACCAAAAAATAGCCTGGTGTTGTGGCGGGAGCCTGTAATCCCAGATACTTGGGAGGCTGAGGCAAGAGAATCGCTTAAGCCCGAAAGTTTGAGGTTGCTGTGAGCTGTGACTTCCCAGCACTCAACCCAGGGAGACATAGATTCTGTCTCAAAAAAAAAAGAATTGGAAAAATAAGTCTTCATTTTGTATGGAACCAGAAGAAACCCTGTATAGCTAAGGCAAAAACAAAGCCAGGGGTATCATCCTACCAGACTTTCAACTATACTACAAGGCCATAGTGATCAAACTAGCATGGTATAGAGACACAAAATAAAGACTTTGATATTTGGAACCAAATGGGAAACTATGAGATGAAACTAACCTCTTATAGCCACTTGATTTTTTATAAAACAAACAATAACACACTGGTGAAAAGAATCTCTATTCAATGAAGGGTACTGGGAGAACTGGATAACCACATGTAAAAGACTGAAACTGGACCCACACCTCTCACCACTTACAAAAATTGATTCAAAATGGATAAAAGATTTAAAGCATGAAACAATAAAAATCCTCAAAGAAAGTGGGGATAAACACTTGAGGATATCGGCCTGGGGAAAGATTTTATGAAGAAGACTTCTGTGGCAATTGCAACATCAAAAATAAACAAATAGGACTTAATTAAACTGAAAAGCTTCTGTACGGTGAAGGAAACAACAACCAAAGCAAATAGACAACATTCAGAATGGGAACAGATATTTGCATGTTATGAATTGGAAAAAACTTAATAACTAGGATCCTTAGAGAATTCAAATTAGTCACCAAAAAATGCCCAACAATCCTATATATCACTGGGCAAGAGATATGTCTTCTCTAAAGAAGACAGATGAATGGCTGACAAACATATGAAAAAATGTTCATCATCCCTAATCATCAGAGAAATAAATGCAAATCAAAAGTACCCTGAGATATCACCTAACTCCAGTGCGAATGGCCCACATTACAAAGTCTCAAAGCTGCAGATGCTGGCATGGATATGGAAAGAAGGGAACACTTTTACACTGTTGGTGGTATTGTAACATAATACAACCTTTTTGGAAGGAAGTATGGGGAATCCTCAAGGAACTTAAATTATACCTCCCATTTCATTCTGCAATCCCATTACTAGGCATCTACTCAGAAGAAAAAAAAATACTTTTATCAAAATGACATTTGCACTAGACTGTTTATTGCAGCTCAATTTACAATGGCCAAAATGCAGAAAAAGCCTAAATGCCCACCAATTCAGGAATGGATTAACAAGTGGTGGTATGTGTATACCATAAAATACTATTCAGCCATTAAAAAATATGGAGACTTTACATTTTTTGTGTTAACATTTTGTGTTAACATGGATGGAGGTGGAACACATTCTTAGTAAAACATCACAAGAATGGAGAAGCAGAAATTCAAATTACTCTATTCTAATATGAAGGTAGTAGATCAGCTAATACAAGGAGTGGTAGGGGAATGAGCAAGTGGGGAGAGGGGAGGATGGATGGGGTCATGGTGTATGGCACACCTCTTGGGGGTGGCACACAATTATAAGAGGGACTTTAACAACAACAACAAAAAGAATAGAATTACCATATTATTCAGCAATTCTTTGTTTTGGTATATACCCAGAATTGAAAGCAAGTTCTCTAAGAGATAGCTGTACACCCATGTTCATAGCTGCCTTATTCACAGTAGCTAAAATATGTAAACAATTCAGTGTTCACCAACAGATGAATGGGTAAACAAAATGTCAAAATATACATACAATGGAATATTATTCAGCCTTTAAAAGGAAGGTGATTCTGTGATATGCTACAATATGGATGGCCCTTGAGAACATTTGCTAAGTGAAATAAGCTTAGGAAAGGACAAATACTGTGATATGCTACAATATGGATGGCCCTTGAGAATATTTGCTAAGTGAAATAAGCTTAGGAAAGGACAAATACTGTATGATTCCACTCACATGAAGTACTTAGGGTAGTCAAAACATGGAGATAGTAGAATGGTGGTTGTCGGGGGCTGGGGAGTAGGGGTTAATGGGGTATTACTGTTTAGTGGATATAGAATGTCAGTTTTATAAGATGTAGAATTATGAAAATGTATGGTGGTAATTGTTGCATAACATTGCTAATGTATTTAATGCCATCAAAATATACATACTTAAAAATGGTTAAGATAGTAAACTTTGTTATTTGTATTTTACCACAATAAAAAAAAATTAGGAAAAAAAAAAAGCCCATACTACAAAATGCCTTCTTACATTTAAGCAAATCTTTACTGTTACTGAAAATAAAACAAACATATATTTTTTTAAATCGATGAGTAGTAAAAGGCTAGAATGTTGTCTCAGGGCATGAGCGGGCTTTTTTCTGACTTCCTTACTATGTTCCCATAATGCCTAGACCAGGGCCTACCACATAGTAGCTACTCTCTGTACATCCCCTTTTCTATTGCTAATATTGTTTGTGTTTTCTCTTTTCTCTTGATTCTATTGCTAGAGGCTTATCCATTTTACTAATATTTTCAAAGGACCAGCTTTAGGTTTTCTTGATCAACTCAGTTTCTTAGCTTTGTGAGATTTTTCAGTTTCTGTATTTCTCTATTATTTTTTATTAATTTCTTCTATTTCTGTGTTTTATTCTGTTGTTCTTATTGTTCTAAATTCTTTGAGTGAAAACTAAGTTTATTTTCTGTCTTTATTGTTTTCTAGTAAAGGTATTTAAGGTCAGATGGCTGGGTGCCGTGGCTCACGCCTGTAATCCTAGCACTTGGGAGGCCAAGGTGGGTGGATTGCCTGAGCTCATGGATTCAAGACCAGCCTGAGCCAGATCAAGACCTCATCTCTAAAAATAGCTGGGCGTTGTGGTGGGTGCTAGTAGTCCCAGCTACTCAGGAGGCTGAGCAAGAGAATCACTTGAGCCCAAAAGTTGGAGGTTGCTATAAGCTAAGATGCCATGGCACTCTGTTGAGGGTGACAAAGTGAGACTCTGTTTAATAAAAAAAAAAAAGATATTTAAGGCTGTAGTTTTTCTCCTCACTTTGGCCCCATGAGTTTGGATATATATATATTGTATAGTTGTCCCAATGTTTTTTGCATATTTACTTGTAAATCATTTGTGTTTAACATTTTTACTTTCTTTGTAACCCAAGAGTTAGTTAGAAGTGCATTTTAAAATGTACAGGTCTGTAGATCTTTTGGGGAAGTTGTTATTATGATAATATTTAATAATACATTGTGGTAACTGATTATAGCTTGTGTGATAGCAGCTTTGTGGATTTTTTACAGTATTTCATTTGTTACCTAAAACGAGGGTCTACAAAGTGTAGCCTGTAGGTCAAATTGTTCAGGGGCCTGTATTTGTAAATCAAGTTTTATTAGAACACGACCACATGTATTTGTTTACATATTGTCTATGACTCCTTTCCAGGTATGATTGTAGAGCTGAGTGGTTGTAACAGAGATTTTTGTAGCACACACAGCCTTAAAATACTTAAAAGTTTGCTGACCCCTGACTTAAAACATAGTCAATTTTTGTGACTTTTTCATATGGGTTGAAAATATGCACATTTTCTCTTAGGTATAAGTTCTTTATACCCCTGTTAGAATAAGCTTAAGTTGTATTATACCAATCCTTATGTCCTTCCTCAATGTTTGTAGTTTTGATTATAGACATCTCAGATGTGTATAAACCTCCTGGTGCAACTCAATTTGTCCACTTACCATATTTTAGTCAGGGTTGGCTTTATGTCCTTTGATGCTGTTTTAAGCATCAAAGTGTATAAGTTCATAACTATTATATTTTTCTGCTGTGTTTTTCCTTTATTCAATATGAAAGTGCCCTCTTTGTCCTACTTATTTATTTTGCCTTGAATTGTTTCTTTCTGAAGAATGTTAATAACCTTTTCAGGATTAGGTTCTACAGTGTATATTAAAACATTTAAATAAGTAAAATGAGTTCAGTAAGAAAGATTATTTCTTTCTTGGGTAAAAGAAGTCTGGAGATAGATATTCCAGGGCTCTGCATTTTCATCAGGGACCCAGGCTCCTCTCTTCTGCTTCACCATCTTGGTATAGTTTCCATCCTAAGGTTCCCTCATGGTCCATGAGATTTCTGGAGTTCCAGCCAACAGATCTCCATTGAGGGCCAGAAGGAAGAGGAAAGATAGGAGGGCAAAAAGGGTCCTGTCAGCTGATTTCTACTAAGCAACCTTCTCAGAAGTCCCAGAAAACAATTACACTTCCATCTCATTGGCAGAACTTAGTCAAGTAGCCACCAAGGAAACTGGGAAATCTAGTTTTTTACTTCAGGTAGCTCTGTCTTGGCTAAAAATTGGCATTTTTGTTATCAAGGGGGAAGGTGAGAATGGAGATTGGGAATAGGCAGCCAGTAATTTCTACCGCTGACTATTGCATATTATAGTTCTTGTTATTAGTATTTATTTGCCTGTTACATAACTTTTGTTTTCATTTATTTTCAACCTTCCTCAGTTGCTTTGTTCCACACGTTTTATAAAATATAGCAAGATACTGAGTTATTTGTTTTTTGTTTTTTTGAGACAGAGTCTCACTATGTTGTCCTCGTAGAGTGTCGTGACATCACAGCTCACAGCAACCTCCAACACTTGGGCTTAAGCGATTCTCTTGCCTCAGCCTCCTGAGTAGCTGGAACTGCAGATGCCCGCCACAATGCTCAGCTATTTTTTGGTTGTAGTTGTCATTGTCGTTTGGCAGGCCCAGGCTGGATTCAAACCCACCAGCTCTGGTGTATGTGGCTGGCGCCCTAGCCGCTGAGCTATAAGCACTGAGCCGAGTTATTTGGTTTTAAATAATCAGAACATCTGTCTTTCAATATGCATTCATGCATTCATTTTATTATTATTGCTGATATATGTGGCAGTATTCCTGCCATTATCTTTTTTTCCTTTCTGTTTGCCATGTTTCCACTTTATTCTTTCCCCCTTTCCTGCTGCTTGTTGTATCGAGTTTTCTATTATCTCATTTTGCTATTTTAGAAATGATCCTTACTGTATCAATTTATTTCTTACCATTCTTAGTTTATTTAATGTTCTGTTTTGCAGTAATTTCAGATTAACAAAAAAGTACTAAGAATAGTACAAAAGATTCCTGTATACCCCTCTTGCAGACTCCCCAAATGTGAGAATTTTGTCACATTTCCATTATCTCTTTTTTTCTTCATATGTATGTTTTCCTGAACCATTCGACAGTAAGTTGCACACATTAAGGATCTCCTTAGACATTTCTTAAAAAACAAAAACATTTTCTTAGTTACTTTGCTAAGACATTTACATTAAAAAAAAAACATTCTCGTATATAATAAGAATATAATTGTCAATATCAGGAAATTAAAATCTACATAATATTATTATCTAATCCACAGAAGAGAAAAAAACCTTTGTTCTTGTCCAGGATACAGTTCAGGTTCACACATTGCATGTAATTGTCTTGACTCTTTAGTCTCTCTTTTGTGATATTAACATTTTTAAAGACTACACACCAATTATTTTAGATAAACCCTCATTTTGTATTTGTTCATTTTTTTTATCATGATTAGATATATATTGTGCACTTCTCAGTGATTTGTATCAAGAGGCACAAATTTGTTCCATTACTGGTGATTTTAACATTGATTATGCAGTTAAAGTAGTGTTTGATAGGTTTTTCCACTATAAAGTTACTATTCTTCCCTTTGAAATTGATGAATATTTATGCAGTCCACCTTCTATATCCATGGGTTCCATATCTCTGGACTCACCCAACCACAAATAGAAACAATTTAAAAGAAATTGCATTTGTATTAAACACGTACAGGCTTTTTTCTAGTCATTCCATAGAGAATGCAATATAATAGCTATTTACATAGCATTACATTGTATTGTAAGTATCCTAGAGATGATTTTAATTATTTCTGAGGATTAACATAGGTTATATGCAAATATTATATGTACCATTTTATATCAGGGATTTGAGCATTTGAGGATTTTTGTGTCTGCTGGAGGTCAAGACCAATCCCCCAAAGATATCAAGGAGTGACTGTATCTTATGGGATGTTTTGGCATTCATCAGTAATTCCTTACTAAATAATTTATTATGAAGATGGTTGTCAAATGGCAACGTTTTAATTCTATCTTTCCTTCTATATTTGCTAGATGGCATTTTACTTCATGAAAGAGCTTTCTCTTTTTCCCATTTGGTTATTCACTTACTTTTTTAGGTATTAGTATAAAAATCTGGATTCTAATTTTATTCTATGGGTTTAAATCCATTAGTATCATTAGTTATTTTGAAGCACATTGTTTCAGAATCAGCTAGTTGAAGTTCCTCTTATGTTTTCTTGACATTCCTGATTTTCTGGCACAATAAGATATTCTAGGTTAATCTTGTTCTTTCTGATACCCAGCCTGGATTTAGCATTTCTCCAAAGAACTTTGGCTCCTTTTATTTTTTCAACAGCTTTATTGAGGTACAATCGATATGATAAAATACACATGTTTAAAATACATAATTTGATACGTTTTGACATGTATACACCTGTGAAAGCATTACTACAATCAATATAATAAATATGTCACTCACCTTCAAAAGTTTCCTTATGCTCCCTGAATTTATTGTCATAAAGTTGTTCATAATATTCTCTTGTTCCTTTTATTAATTGTAAACTCTAACTAATATCAAGTCTCTCATTCCTATACTGGTAATCTCAGTCTTCTCTCTCATCGTTATATTGATAATTGGTATCTTTTTTCTGAACAGTCTGGTATAGACTTAACAATTTTATAAAATATCTTAAATAGTCATTGGTTTCATTGATTTTTCTCTATTTTTATGTTTACATTCATGTCCACTCTGATTTATGTTATTTCCTTCCTTCTGCTTACTTTGAAGTTCATTTCCTCTTCTTTTACCAGTTTTTTAAGGTGATGGAAGTTGAGTTCATTGATTTGAGATCTTCTTTTCTTACGTAAGTGTAGAGTGCTATAAGTCTCCTTCTAAATGCTGCATTAATTGTATCCCACAAATTTTGGTCTGTTCTTTTATTTTTATTTGGTTCAGAGTACTTTTTAATTTTCCTTTTGACTTTATCATCAATCCACAGGTCATTTATAAGTGTGTTGTTTAGTATGTAAATACTTTAGGATTTTCCTGATATTTTCTTCTTATTGATTTCTAATTTAATTCCACTGTGGTCAGACATAGCACCATTTATTGTTGCCTTGCCACCTTAAATCAATTGTCCTTATGTGTGTTTCTGACTCTAGTCTACTCTCTCTTTTCTTTATTAAATCATAGCTGTGTACATTAATACAATCATGGGGTACAGTGTGCTGGTTTTATATACAATTTGAAATATTTTCATCTAACTGGTTAAAATAGCCTTCACGGTGTATTCTTAGTAATTGTGTTAAGACATTTATAGTCTACATTTAGTAAGTTTCACATGTACCCTTGTAAGATGCACTGTGGTGTGGTCCCACCAATTACCCTCCCTTCACCCATCCTCCCCCCATCCACATTCCCCATATTCTTGGACTATAATTGGGCTATAGCTTTCATAAGAAATCTATAAATTGGTTTCATAGTAAGACTGAGCACATTGGATACTTTTTCTTCCATTCTTGAGATACTTTGCTAAGAAGAATATGTTCCAGCTCTATCCATGTAAACATGAAAGAGGTAAAGTCTCCATCTTTCTTTAAGGCTGCGTAATATTCCATGGTGTACATATACCACAATTTATTAGTCCATTCCTGGATCGATGGACACTTGGGCTTTTTCCATGACTTAGCAATTATGAATTGGGCTGCAATAAACATTCTGGTACAAATATCTTTGTTATGATATGATTTTAGGTCTTCTGGGTAGAGGAATTATAGGATCAAATGACAGATCTATTTGTAGATCTCTAAGTGTTCTCCAAACATCTTGCCAAAAGGAATGTATTAATTTGCATTTCCACCAGCAGTGTAGAAGTGTTCCCTTTTCTCCACATCCACGCCAACATCTCTGGTCTTGGGATTTTGTGATATGGGCTAATCTTACTGGAGTTAGATGATATCTCAAAATAGGTTTGATTTGCATTTCTCTGATAATTAAGGATGATGAGCATTTTTTCGTATGTCTGTAGGCTGTGCGCCTGTCTTCTTCAGAGAAGTTTCTCCTCAAGTCCCTTGCCCAGCCTGCAATGGGATCACATGTTCTATTCTTGCTTATAGGTTTGAGTTCTCTGTGGATTCTGGTTATTAAACCTTTGTCACAAACATAACCTGCAAATATCTTCCCCCATTCTGAGGGCTGTCCACTTGCTTTACTTACTGTGTTCTTGCCTGTGCATTAGCTTTTTAGTTTGATCAGGTCCCAGTAGTGTATTTTTGAAGCTGCTTCAATTGCCCTGAGGGTCCTCCTCTTAAAATATTCGCCCAGATCGATTTCTTCAAGACTATTCCCTGCACTTTCTTCTAGTATTTTTATAGTTTCATGTCTTAAGTTTAAATCTTTAATCCAGTGAGAGTGTATCTTAGTTAATGGTGAAAGGTGTGGGCCCAGTTTCAGTCTTCTACAGGTCACCAGCCAGTTCACCCAGCACCATTTGTTAATTAGGGAATCTTTTCCACACTGAATGTTTTTAATTGGCTAGTCACAGACCAAATAACAGTAAGTAGCTGGGTTCATCTCTGGTTCTCTATTCTGTTCCATACATCTACTTCTCTGTTTTTGTGTCAGTACCATGCTGTTTTGATCACTGTCGATTTATACTGTAGTCTGAGGTCTGGTAGCGTGATTCCTCCTGCTTTGTTTTTATTTCTGAGTAATGTCTTGGCTATTCGAGCTTTTTTCTGATTCCATATAAAATGAAGTATTATTTTTTCAAGATATTTAAAGTATGACAGTGGAACTTTAATAGGGATTGCATTAAAATTGTATATTGCTTTGGGTAGTATGGACATTTTAACAATGTTGATTCTTCCTAGCCATGAGCGTGATATGTTTTACCATTTGTTAACATTTTGAGCTATTTCTTTTCTTAGCGTTTCTTAGTTCTCTTTATAGAGATCTTTTATGTCCTTTGTTAGATAAACTCCCAAATATTTCATCTTCTTTGGCACTACTGTGAATGGAATGGAGTACTTACCTGGTTTTTCAGCTTGACTATTGTTGGTATATATAAAGGCTACCGATTTATGAATGTTGATTTTTGTAACCTGAGACGCTGCTGTATTCCTTGATAACGTCTTAGAGTTTTGTAGTAGAATCCCTGGTGTTTTCCAGATAGACAATCATATCATCTGCGAAGAGCGAAAGTTTGATCTCTTCTGACCCTATATAGATACCCTTGATTGCCTTTTCTTCCCTAATTGCAATGGCTGAAACTTCCGTTACAATGGTAAAGAGCACTGGAAACAATGGGTAACCTTGTCTGGTTCCTGATCTGAGTGGAAATGATTTCAATTTAACTCCTTTCAATACCATATTGGCTGTGGGTTTGCTGTAGATGGCCGCTATCAATTCAAGAAATGTCCCTTCCATACCAATTTTCTTAAGTGTTCTGATCATGAAGGGATGCTAGATATTATCAAAAGCTTTTCTGCATCAATTGAGAGAAAATCTTTGTTTTTTAATTTGTTTATGTGCTGAATTATATTTATAGATTTACGCATATTGAACCAGCCTTGAGACCCTTGGATAAAACCAACGTGGTCATAATGTATAATTTGTTTGATGCGTTGCTAGATTCTGTTTGTTAGCATCTTTTTTGAATATTTTTGCATCTATATTCATTAGTGATATTGGTCTATAATTTTCTCTTCTTGTTGGGTCTTTCCCTGGTTTGGGGATCCGGATGATGTTTGCTTCATAGAATGTGTTACGTAGTCTTCTTTCTTTTTCTATATTTTAGAACAGGTTGAGTAATATAGATACTAGTTCCTCTTAAAGGTTTGGTAGAATTCTGATGTGAAGCCATCTGGTCCCGGGCTTTGCTTTTTAGGGAGATTTTGTATGGTTGATGCTATTTCAGAACTCGATATAAGCATGTTCAACATTTACACTTGATACTGGATAAGTCTTAGAAGGTGACGTGCTTCCAAGTATTGGTCAATTTCCTTCACATTTTCATATTTTTGAGAATAAATTTTCTTTTAATATTCATTAAAGATTTTTTGAATTTCTGAGGAGTCTGTTGTCATTTTTGAAATTAGAGATTTTACTCTTTTGTTCCTGGTTAGGTTAGCCAAAGGTTTATCTATTTTATTGACCATTTCAAAAAATCAACTTTTTCATTTATTGATCTGTTGTATAATTCTTTTGTTTTCAATTTCATGTAATTCTGCTCTAATTTTGGTTATTTCTTTTCTTCTACTGGGTTTTGGGTTGGAATGTCCTTCCTTTTCCAGTTGCATGAGATGTCCCATTAAGTTGTTAACTTCCTCTCTTTCCTTTCTCTTGAGTAACACTTGCAGTGCTATAAATTTACCTTTTAGGACTGCCTTTGCTTTATCCCAGAGGTTCTGATAATTCGTGTTTCATTGTCGTTTTGTTCCAAAAATTTGGCAGTTTCCTTCTTAATCTTTTCTGTGACCCAGCTATCATTCAGCATAAGGTTATTTAACTTCCATGTTTTTGTATGAGTATGCAGATTCCTGTTTGTTACTGAGTTCGACTTTTATTCCATGGTGGTCCAAGAAGATGCAAGGAATAATTTCTATTCCTTTAAATTTACTGAGGTTAGACTTATAACCTAAGATGTGATTGATTTTGGAGTATGTTCTGTGGACTGATGAGAAGTATGTGTATTCAGTTTTCTTTGGATGAAATGTTCTGTAGTTGTCTCTTAAATCCAAATGTTGGATGGTTAGGGTTAAATCTAAAATTTCTTTGCTCAACTTATTCTTGGAGGATCTATCCAACACTGCTAAAGGAGTGTTAAAATCTCCAACTATTATGGACCTGGAGGAAATCAAGTTGCTCATGTCTGTTAGAGTGTCTCTTATACATAGAGGCGCATTCTCGTTGGGCACATAAATATTAAGAATTGAAATATCATCATATTGAGTACTACCCTTAACAAATATGAAGTGACCATTCTTATTCTTTTTTACTTTTGTTGGTTTAAAGCCTAATGTATCTGCAAATAGAATTGCAATGCCTGCTTTTTCATCATTACCATTTGCCTGAAATATGGATGGCCATCCTTTCTCCCTGAGTCTATATTTATATTTTAAGGTAAGATGTGATTCTGGTATGCAGCAAATATCTGGCCTGAGTTTTTGTATCCCATCAGCCAACCTGTGCCTCTTTAGAGGACACTTTCAGCCATTCTCATTAATGGATAATATTGATAAGTATGGTAACATTTTGGGTATTGAGCTTTTCAAAAGTCCAGTGCACATTGTTAATCCTTTCGCCACTGTGGAAGTTGGAGTTTGATCAAAAGTTTCTGAGTGAGTTAACTTTTGTGGTAGAGGATTCGGCTGGTCATTATGTAGGATAGATTTGAGAATATCCTGAAGAGCTGGTTTGGTTATGGCAAATGTCTTCAACATGTGAGTGTCATTAAAGCATTTAATTTCTCCATCATAAATGAAACTCAGTTCAGCTGGGTACAGGATTCAGCATTGAAAGTTATTTTGTTTTAGAAGATTAAAAGTCGATGACCACTCTCTTCTGGCTTGAAAGGTTTTGGCAGAGAAATCTGCTGTCATTCTAATATTCTTCCCTTTGTAGGAAATGGATTTCTTATGTATGACTGCTTTGAGAATTTTCTCCTTCATATTACTTTAGTGAAGTTAATTATGATATGCCTGGGGGATGTCTTATTCCGGGTGAGTCTTGCTGGTGTTCTGACACTGCTATCTGAATTTCAGAATCTTTTGGCATGTCTGGAAAAATCTCTTTCATAATTTCATGGAGAAGAGCCTCTGTGCCTTGGGAAGCCA
The DNA here is from genome assembly GCF_027406575.1 of Nycticebus coucang. Lineage (NCBI taxonomy): Eukaryota > Metazoa > Chordata > Mammalia > Primates > Lorisidae > Nycticebus > Nycticebus coucang. The sequence goes on from NC_069804.1 coordinate 186,435,524, forward strand.
CTTCATCGCTTTCAGAGATTCTAATGTAGTGGATATTAGCCTTCTTCAAATTATCCCAGAGCTCTCTGAGAGGATGATTCGTTTTTGCTCTCCATTTCTCTTCCTCTTTCAGAGTTTGAGAGGGTTCAAAAGCTTTGTCTTCAATGTCAGAAATCCTTTCTTCTGCTTCCTCCACTCTGTTACTGAGGGATTCTACTGTATTTTTCATATCATTGAGGGCTGCAAATTCTTGCTTCAATGTGTCAAAATATTTGATGATTTTATCTTTAAATTCTTTGAATTCGTGAGACAACTTTTGAATTGCTCCCAGAATTTCTTTTTTTTATTATTATTATTGGGTATTCATTGAGGGTAAAATAAGCCAGGTAACACTGATTGCATTCATTATGTAAAGTCCCTTTGGCAATCGTGTCTTGCCCCCAAAAGGTGTGGCACACACCAAGGCCCCACCCTGCTCCCTCCTTCCCTCTCTCTGCTCTTCCTTTCACCATCCCTCCCTCTTTCTTTCTGTCTCTGCTCTCTCCTTCCCCCACCCCCACCATGACCTTAATTGTCGTTAATTTTCCTCATATCAAAATTGAGTACATTGAATTCATGCTTCTCCTTTCTTGTGATGCTTTACTAAGAATAATGTCTTCCACTTCCATGCAAGTTAATACGAAGGATGTATAGTCTCCATTTTTTGAATGGCTGAATAGTATTCCATGGTATACATATACCACAGCTTGTTAATCCATTCCTGGGTTGGTTGGCATTTAGGCTGTTTCCACAGTTTGACGATTATAAATTGAGCTGCAATAAACAGTCTAGTTCAAGTGTCCTTATGATGAAAGGACTTTTTTTCCTTCTGGGTAGATGCCCAGTAATGGGATTGGAGGATCAAATGGGAGGTCTAGCTTGAGTGCTTTGAGGTTTCTCCATACTTCCTTCCAAAAAGGTTGTACTAGTTTGCAGTCCCACCAGCAGTGTAAAAGCGTTCCCTTCTCTCCACATCCACGCCAGCATCTGCAGTTTTGAGATTTTGTGATGTGGGACATTCTCATTGGGGTTAGATGGTATCTCGGGCTTGTTTTGATTTGATTTGATTTCTCTAATAGATAGGGATGATGAACATTTTTTCATATGTTAGCCATTTGTTTGTCTTCTTTAGAGAAGCTTCTAATAATGTCTCTTGCCCATTGATATATGGAACTGTTTTATTTTTTCATGTGGATTAATCTGAGTTCTCTGTAGAGCGTAGTTTTCAGGCTTTTGTCTGATTCAAAATATGCAAATATCCTTTCCCATTGTGTAGGTTGTCTCTTTCCTTTGGTTGTTGTCTCCTTAGCTGTACAGAGCTTTTCAGTTTAATGAAGTCCCATTTGTTTATTTTTGTTGTTGTTGCAATTGCCATGGCAGTCTTCTTCATGAAGTATTTCCCCAGACCAATGTCTTCCAGTGTTTTTCTTCTGCTTTCTTTGAGGATTTTTATTGTTTCATGCCTTAAATTTAAGTCTTTTATCCATCTTGAATCTATTTTTGTGAGGGGGGAAACATGTGGATCCAGTTTTAATCTTATACATGTGGATATCCAGTTCTCCCAACACCATTTATTGAATAGGGAGTCTTTCCCCCAAGGTATGTTCTTGTTTGGTTTATCAAAGATTAGGTGGTTGTAAGATGTTAGTTTCATTTCCTGGTTTTCTACTCGATTCCAACTGTCTATGTGTCTATTTTTGTGCCAGTACCATACTTTCTTGATCAGTATGTCTTTGTAGTATAGCCTAAAATCTGGTATGATGATGCCGCCAGCTTCATTTTTGTTACTGAGAACTGCCTTAGCTCTACGGGGATTTTTCTGCTTCCATACAGAATACAGAATCATTTTTTCCAAATCTTGAAAGTTCGATGTTGGTATTTTATTAGGAATGGCATTGAATAGGTAGATTGCTTTGGGACTTATAGACATTTTAACAATGTTGATTCTTCCCATCCATGAGCATGATATGTTCTTCCATTTGTCAATATTCTCTGCTATTTCCTTTCTGAGGATTTTATAATTTTATTTGTAGTGGTCCTTCACCTCCTTCGTTAGGTATATTTGTAGGCATTTCATTTTGTTTGAAACTATGGTGAACGGAGTTGTGTCCTTAATAAGCTTCTCATCTTGACTGTTATTGGCATATACAAAGGCTACTGACTTGTGGACATTGATTTTATATCCTGAAACATTACTGCATTTTTTGATGATTTCTAGGAGTCTTGTGTTTGCGTCTTTGGGATTCTCTAAGTATAAGATCATGTTGTCAGCAAAGAGGGAGAATTTGACCTCCTCTGCTCCCGTTTGTATTCCCTTGATTTCCTTGTGTTGCCTAATTGTATTGGCTAGAACTTCCAACACTATGTTGAATAGTAAAGGTGACAGAGGATGACCTTGTCTGGTTCCAGTTCTAAGAGGAAAAGCTTTCAGTTTTACTCCATTCAGTAAAATATTAGCTGTGGTTTTGTCATAGATAGCTTCAATCAATTTTAGAAATGTGCCACCTATGCCTATACTCTTCAGTGTTCTAATTAGAAAAGGATGCTGGATTTTTTCAAATGCTTTTTCTGCATCTATTGAGAGGATCATATGATCTTTATTTTTGCCTCTGTTATTATGGTGGATAACGTTTATCGACTTGCGTATGTTAAACCTTTCTTGCATCCCTGGGATGAAACCTACTTGAACATGATGTATGACTTTTGATGATAAGCTGTAATCTATTGGCTAGGATTTTGTTGAGAATTTTTGCATCTATATTCATGAATGAAATTGGTCTGAAATTCTCCTTTTTGGTTGGGTCTTTTCCTGGTTTTGGTATCAAGGTGATATTTGCTTCATAGAATGTGTTGGGGAAGATTCCTTCCTCCTTGACTTTTTTGAATAATTTCTGCAGTACATTAATAAGCTCTTCTTTGATGGTTTGATAGAATTCTGGTGTGAAGCCATCTGGACCAGGGCATTTTTTGATTGGAAGCTTTCTTATTGTTTCTTTAATGTCAGTGCTTGAAATTTGTCTCTTCAGGAGCTCTTTTTCTTCCTGGCCAAGTCTAGAGGGTGTGATTCCAAATATTGATCCATGTTCTTCACATTGAACAATTTCTTGGCATAGAGTTTCTGGTAGTAGCAGAGATGATCTCTGGTATCTCTGTGGAATCAGTTGTTGTTTCCCCTTTATCATTTCTGATTGAGGTTACTGGAGATTTTACTTTTCTATTTCTAGTTAGTCTGGCCAATGGTTTATCTATTTTCATTTTTCAAAAAACCAACTCCTTTTTTCATTAATTTTCTGAATGATTCTTTGTTTTCAATTTCATTGAACTTTGAATTGATTTTGGATATTTCTTTTCTTCTACTGGTTTTAGGCTTAGATTGTTCTTTTATCAATTCCGTAAGATGGCTTGTGAGTTTGTTGATGTGCTCTCTTTCTGTTTTTCAAATGTAGGCATCTAAAGCGATAAATTTTCCTCTCAAAACTGCTTTTGCAGTATCCCACAGGTTTTGGTAGGTTGTGTCTTCCTTGTTGTTATGCTCAAGGAAGTTAATGATTTCCTGTTTTATTTCTTCCTGCACCCATCTGTCATTCAACAGAAGGTTGTTTAATTTCCATGCCTTTGTTTGGGGTTGAACGTTTTTGTTAGAGTTGAGTTCTATCTTTAGTACCTTATGGTCTGAGAAGATACAAGGTAAAATTTCAATTCTTTTTATTCTGTTGATATTTGTTTTGTGTCCCAGGATATGATCAATTTTGGGGAATGTTCCATGGGCCGAAGAGAAGAATGTATATTCTTTATCTTTGGGATGGAGTGTTTTTATGCATCTATCAAGCACAGTTGTTCTAGGGTCTCATTTAAATCTCTTATATCTTTAATTTCTGTTTAGAGGATCTGTCCAGCTCTGTAAGAGGAATATTAAAGTCCCCTGTTATTATGGTAGTATCGTTTATCATATTGCTCAGAGTGAATAAGGTCTGTTTCAAGAATCTGGGAGCATTTAAATTGGATGCATATATATTTAGAATTCAAACATCTTCTTGTTGTATTTTTCCCTTGACCAATATAAAGTGACTATATTTGTCTTTTTTTACTTTAGTTGCTTTCAATCTACGTGTATCTGAAAATAAGATTGCAGCTCTTCTTTTCTTCTGAATTCCTTTTGCCTGAAAAATTGTGTTCCAACCCTTGACGCGGAGTTTTAATTTGTCTTTTGAAGCCAGGTGTGTCTCTTGCAAACAGCAAATGGATGGCTTGTGTTTTTTAATCCAGTCAGCCAGTCTATGTCTCTTCAGTCGGGAACTCAAGCCATTAACATTTATTGAGATAATTGATAAGTGTGGAAGTATTCTATTCATCTTATTTTGTGAGAGTCCATTGCTTAGTTTTATCTTTTGCTTCAGTGTGGAAGTTATTTTGTGTCCTTTGATTTCTGAGTTCTTACTTTGTTGCTGATCCATTGTGATGGTCAGTGTGTCGAACAGGTTCAAGTATTTCCTATAGAGCTCGTCTCGTTATGGCAAATTTCCTCAATGTTTGTATATCAGTAAATGATTTGATTTCTCTGTAAATTTTAAAGCTTAGCTTAGCAGCATATAGAATTCTGGGCTGGAAATTGTTCTGTTTAAGTAGATTAAAAGTAGATGACCACTGTCTTCTTGCTTGGAAAGTTTCATTAGAGAGGTCTGCAGTCACTCTGATGGATTTGTCCTTGTTGGTCAACTGGAGCTTACACCTGGCAGCTTGAAGAATGTTTTCATCTTGACTTTGGACAGGTTCATTACAATGTGTCTTGGAGAAGCTCCGTTAGAGTTGTTGTGACCTGGGGTCTGATATCCCTGTGAAAGCAGTGTGTCAGAATCTTTGGTGATATTTGGGAAATTTTAATTTTTATTATTCTTTAGTTTGGCTTCCATTCCTCTGGGGCAGTCTTCTTCCTCTTCTGGGATTCCTATAACTCGTATGTTGGAACGCTTCAGAGAGTCCCATAATTCTGACAGAGAATGTTCTGCTTTCTCTCTCTTCTTTTCTGCCTCAGATACTATCTGAGTTATCTTAAGGACTTTGTCTTCTACCTCTGAAATTCTTTCTTCTGCATGGTCTAACCTGTTGCTGATAGTTTCCATTGCATCTTTAAGTTCCCTAATTGACTGCTTCAGTTACTTCAGCTCTGTTGTATCCTTTCTATATTTTCATTTCGTTCATCTCTTATTTGATTCTGTTTTTGAATTTCCTTTTGGTTATTTTCCACTTTATCACCAGGTTCCTTCATTTTTCCATCATTTCCTTCATTGTTTTCATCATTTGTATTCCAAATTCCTTTTCTGTCAATCGTAACATTTCTTTATAAGTGGAATCCTCTACAGTAGCTACCTCTTGGTCCCTTGGAGGGGTTGCTTTGGACTGGTTCTTCGTGTTGCCAGGGATTTTCTGCTGATTCTTCCTCATGAGTGATTCCTTTTATCTGTTTCCTTGACCTAGTATTCCTTTCACTTCCTCTTTCTCTTTAAGTTGCCATGCCTGTGCACTAATGTTTCAATGAATTCTTTTAGTATAGGACCAAAAGGATGAGAAGGTTGAATAGCAAGAAGGGATAAAAGAAAGAAAAAGAAAGAATGAATGAAAAGAAATAGAGAAAGGAGAGGGGGTGGGTAAAAGGGAATATTGACAAAAAGAAGAGTGGAACAGAAAGAGGGCGACAGGAGCAGTATTGGTGTATAGTAGGGTACTTTTTTCCAACCTTAAAAAAAAAAAACCAATTTCTGCGGGTGCCAGTTTGGGTGGTTCCCTTGAGATCAGCAGCTCTTTGCTATACCTGATCAGACACAGTACCCCACCTCCACCAAGTACAGGAAAGACAAACATGGTATAAGTCAAACCTAATCAACCAAACAGAAAACTTTACAGGATAAAATTGGGTGAAAAACCAAATAATATGGGTGGAAACACTAGCAAAAATGAAGTTCTTATTATTGAAAAAGGCAGCAATGGGAAATTGTATTTAAACTAGAAATATGGAGAAAGAAAAGAGAAAAAAATGAAAGAAAAAATCTGTACAGAAAAGGTTGAAATTAAAAAACAAAACAACAACAACAAAATAAATAAAAAACAAACAAAAAAATAAAGCGACCAAAACCAAAGATATATATATCTTTTTGAATATTGTCTGGGCAACAGGTGGTCTTCTGGGGTATGAGATGTTAATCACAATGCTGATGTGACTCGAGGCCTCTGCTGATTTCTCAAAGCCCACAAGGTGGAGACCCTAAATCTCTCCTCAGCCCTCTTAAAAGGCACTTTACACTTCTAAATTTGGCTAAGCAGAAGCTTTCCCAGGAAAGTGCTTGTCACTGGGATCACTACAGAAGTGGCTATCCACTTACACAGTGTGCCAAAATCGGTCTCACTTTGCCCCTTAGGGTTAAGGCTGTAAGGCGTCTCAGTCCCCGACTTTAGGCTGGTCAGTCACTAGGTTACTAGCTCCCACCCGATCCTTGCTCTGTGACCCTGAGGGTGGAGCTCGGCAGGGCAGTTCTCTCACAATGGCTCCCCGCGGCCCACAGCTGAACACTGTTAGCTCCGTCTGGCTCAGCAGCTCAGTCTTGGGCCCTAGATAGCACCCAACGTTCTTCACACTCCTGCTCCAGCTCTCTCCAAGGCAGTTAAACTGAGTGCCAAGTCCAACAACACCAAAACAGTTCACAGGTAAGGATTTTCCGGTTTTCAGTCTCGCTACTGCTGTACTTACAGCTGTTGGCGGGATTAGACCGATCCAACACACGCAACCATTTGTCAGTTTTTCACTGTTTTTGTTCTCCTCTTGGGGTCTAGAAGTGTCTCGCTGACTCCCTGTATCTTCAAAGGGATGATTATAGGCAGATCCCACCAGCCAGAGGTGCCTGGAGTCTTATCTCACCAGACTCCCTGTGCCCGGTTGCAGGGAAGCTGTTACTTGGCCGACATCTTGCTCCTCCCCCTGCTCCTCGAATTTCTAATTCCAACTTTTCCTCCATTCTATTCATCTTATTTGCAATCCCAATTCTGAATTTGATTTCTGACATCTTGGCCATCTGTTTATGAATGGGATATTCAGTTACATCTGCCATATCTTTCTTTGCATGTGGGACGGTTATCTACTCTGGTTATTCATGTTACAAGAGTTTTTCTGCTGATTCCGCCCCATGATTATTTTACACCGTTTGACTAAATGAGTGGATGAAGAAAAGTTGGGTTCGGGGCTCCAGGAGTAGTGATTAATCAGCCCTTTGCCCAACAGCTGGGTCTGGTGTCTATACCTTTTCCCTGGAGCTTTGCTGAGGACCCATACAGTTCTATGGCCTGAGAACCTCGGGACCTGCTTGGTGTGGTGGGGTTAACTGGCTGTGTCTTGTTTTCAGCTTGTTTCTGTCTGACCTTAGTGAAACAGTTACTCTGAGTTGAAGACTCAGCTGTGGTGAAATACTAGCAATTAAGTCACCCCGCCCCCCATCGGCAACAATTGGAAAAGGAAAATCACACCCCCTACAACCACATACCCAGGGGCACCACTTGCATAGTCCTCGGGCGTTTGACTCAGTTCAAAAGGTCCAAATCAATTGTGTCAGTCAGCATCTGTCTCAGGTGGGAGAGTTTAAAAGGTCTCTGGCAACTAGATTGCAGGGGTCTGCTGACCACACAAATATGACTTGCTCCGGTGCTCTGTGAGGTCAGGGGAACCCACCCAGCAAATAGATTAGGCTTGGAATGTTGATACCTCCTTCCTGACCTTTCACCTCTGTCACACCCAGTCACTGATAACCCTGTAAGGCTTGTGACCCAGTTGCCTCCAATGAGCAAAAACTCCAGGCGGTTTGTACCTGCCTGAATCACAAGGAAATCTGTGTCTCCTCAGCCAGGCTGCTGCTCTCTGCCACTATCCAGCAGGGGAAGGTGAGGCCTGAGAAGCTTGGGCACTTGATGGAGGCTGGGCTGTTCACTCAGTTCCAGCCACGCCTGTGATTGATTTTACTCACAGAACAGAACAACTTTGCGGAATTTGTTTCTGTCCCGGCTAAATTCCCCTGCAGAAGACAAGCTGTTTTGAGTTCATAGAACCTGCACCTCAGGCCCTGTGTTTGCTGCTGCAGGTTTGTATTTGCAGCATGGTTAGCTGTCAGTTGTAGCCTCCTGCCCTCCTTTGTCTAGGCTGATGATCCCCTGAGGGCCGGGTGTATCGTAGGCTAAGTAAGGCAGTCTTCTGTGTCAGCTCCAACCTGGGAGTCTGCTGGCTATGCCTGTGCATTTTCTAGTCCCCGCGCTCCACCCAGGTCAGTACCCCCTCAGGCAAACGCTTTACTCATGGGGCCTGCTTTTCCATCCCAGATCTGTTCCACCGGTGGTTGCCACCTGAGAAGATGCCCGGCCTCCTCCCGTTGCCCAGAGAGGCAGGGGTGTGACTCTGGAATATCCAGAGGTGAGCCATATTATTCCCAAAAATTGCTGCTGCTCTGCACCTCGGGGCAATGCCACTCCGGCGTGGTTCCCTCTCAGCTGACAGTCCTCTCCTCCCTCCCGTGCCGCAGAATCAGCACTGGCCAGCAGTAGTCCATGCCCTGTCCACGCCTTTCGAGAAATCACCCAAGAATCCAGACTCCTGGGAACAGGCCTCCAGACCTCAGAGTTAGAGTGGAGGGGAGTGCTGAGAGCTCAGAATTTCAGGTAGAGAATATATACAGTTTTACACAGTTTTATGCCTGGTAGGGGAGCGCCATGGCACCCTAGTAGGGGAAGTAGGTCCAGTTTTTAGAGGGTCTCCCTGTGGAGTATAATGGGAGGACTTTTGAACTCTCCTCGTTTGTTTATGGAGTACTCCAACCTGTTCTCATGGGGGTGGGGACTCCCGTCCACTTGGTGATGGATTTTGTACCTTTTGTTTGTATCCTTGGGGTCGCAGCTCGCTTCAGCAGGGTTGATGTGTGTTCTTCAACCTTTTGGTGTATTTCTAATCTGCCAGGTTACTTGCTAAATTTCTGTCCTTTAACTCTCAACACTGTTGATTCTTCCCAGCCACGAGCATGGTATGTTTTTCTATTTTTTAGTATCTTCAGCTATTTATTTTTTTAGAGTTTCATAATTCTCTTTATAGAGATCTTTTATGTCCTTTGTTAGGTAAACTCTCAAATATTTCATCTTCTTTGGCACTTCTGTGAACGGAATAGAGTGCTTGACTGTTTTTTCAGCATGACTATTGTTGGTATATATAAAGGCTACAGATTTATGAGTGTTGATTTTGTAACCTGAGATGCTGCTATATTCCTTGATTAAATTCTAAGAGTTTTGTGGTTGGATCCCTGGGGTTTTCCAGATACATAATAATAACATCTCCAGGAGTGAATGTTTTATCTCTTCGGATCCTATGTAGATACCTTTGATCACCTTTTCTTGCCTAATGGCATGGCTAAGAATTCCATTACAATGTTAAAAAGCATTGGAGACAATGGGCAACCTTGCCTGGTTCCTGATCTGAGTGGAAATGATTTCAATTAACTCCATTCAATTCAATATTGGCTGTTCGTTTGCTGTAGATGGCCTCTATCAGTTTAAGAAATGTCCCTTCTGTACGCATTTTTTAAAGTGTTCTGATCATGAAAGGATGCTGGATATTATCAAAATCTTTTTCTGCATCAATGGAGAATAATATGGTCTTTGTTTTTTAATTTGTTTACGTGATGAATTATATTTATAGATTTACATATATTGAACCAGCCTTGATACCCTGGGATAAAAATCCACTTTGTCATATTGTATAATTTGTTTGATGTGTTGCTGGATTCTGTTTGTTAGGATCTTGTTGACTATTTTTGCATCAATATTTCATTAGTGATATTGATGTATAATTTTCTTTTCTTGTTGGGTCTTTTCCTCATTTGGGGATTAGCTTCATAGAATTTGTTGTTTCGTATTCCTTCTTTCTATATTTTAGAAAAGGTTAAGTAATATAGATACTAGTTCATCTTTGACGGTTTGGTAGAATTCTGATGTGAAGCCTTCTCGTCCCAGGCTTTTCTTTTTAGGGACATTTTGTATAGTTCATGCTATTTCAGAACTTTGTATAGGCCTGTTCAACATTTCCACTTCATTCTGGCGAAGTCTAGGAATGTGGCGTACTTCCAAGTGTTGGTCTATTTCCTTCATATTTTCATATTTCTGAGAATCGAGTTTCTTGTAATATTCATTAAGGATTGTTTTGATTTCTGAGTAGTCTGTTGTTTTTTCATCTTTACCATTTCTGATTGATGAAATTAGAGATTTTACTCTTTTTTTCCTGGTTAGGTTAGCCAAAAGTTTATCTGTTTTATTGACCTTTTCAAAAAACAAACATAGATTTTTCAATCTGTTGTATAATCCTTTTGTTTTCAGTTTCATTTAATTCTGCACTAATTTTGTTATTTCTATTCTTCTGCTGGTTTGGGGATTGGAATTTTCTTCCTTTTCCAATTTCTTAAGTTGTCCCATTAAGTTGTTAACTTCCTCTGTTTCCGTTCTCTTGAGTAAGGCTTGCAGTGCTATAAATTTCCCTCATAGGACTTCTTTTGTGGTATCCCAAAGGTTCTGATTATTCATGTCTTCATTGTCGTTTTGTTCCAAAAATTTGTTAATTTCTCTCTTAATCTTCTCTATGACCCAGCTATTATTCATCATAAGGTTATTTAGCTTTGGTGTTTTTGTATGAGTATGCAGATTCCTGTTACTGAGTTCAACTTTTATTCCATGATGGTCTAAGAAGACGCAAGGAATGATTTTTATTCTTTTAAATTTGCTGAGGTTAGACTGGTGAACTAAGATGTGATCAATTTTGGAGGATGTTCCAAGGGCTGATGAGAAGAATGTGTATTCAGTTTTGTTAGGATGAAATGTTCTGTAGATGTCTGTTAAAACGATTTGTTGAATGGGTTAATTTAAATCTAGTATTTCTTTGCTTACCTTCTTTTTGGAGGATGTATTCAACACTGCCAAAGAAGTGTTAAAAATCTCTGACTATTATGGTGCCTTAGGAAATCAAGCTGCTCATTTCTGTTCGAGTCTCTCTTATGTATCGAGGCACATTCTGGTTGGGTGCAGAAATGTTAATAATTGAAATCTCATCTTGTTGAGTGTTATCCTTAACAAATATGGAGTGAATATCCTTATCTTTCCTTACTTTCGTTGGTTTGTGTGTGTGTGTGTGTGTTTCTGTGTTTTTATTGCCCTTTGTATACACAGGCAAAAGATTATTTTCAGGAATAATGTAATCATCTCTACCTCTTTTTTTTGAGGGGCAACAGTGCTTACCTTTCTCTTTTTTTTTTACTTTTTTTTTCTACTTTTGTTGCTTTAAAGCCTATTGTATCTGCAAATAAAATTGCAACACCTGCTTTTTTCTGCTTTCCATTTGCCTGAGGTATAGATGACTATCCCTTCACCCTGAGTCTATATTTATCTTTTAAATTAATATGATATTCTTGTATGCAGCAGATATCTGGCCTGAGTTTTTGTATCCAGTCAGCCTACCTGTGCCTCTTTAGAGGACAATTTAAAGAATTCACATTAATTGAGAATATTGTTAAGCCTGGTAATATTTTGGGTATTGAATTTCTCAAAAGTCCAGTGGACATTTTTAATCCTTTGGCCACTGTGGAAGTTGGAATTTGTATAAAAGTTTCTGAGTGAGTTTACTTTTGTGGTGGCAGATTGTGCTGTTCATTGTGGAGGATAGGTCTGAAAATATCCTGGAGAGCTGTTTTAGTTATGCCACATTTCTTTAACATGTGGATGTCATTAAAGTATTTAATTTGTCCATCATAAATGAAACTCAGTTTAGCTGCATACAGGATCCTGGGTAGAAAGTTATTTTGTTTTAGGAGATTAAATGTTGATCACCACCCTCTTCTAGCTTGAAAGGTTTCAGCAGAGAGATCTGCAGTAATTTCAATATTCTTCCCCTTGTGGGTTATTATTTCCTTACATCTGACTGCTTGCAGAATTTTCTCCTTCATTTTAACTTTGGCAAAGTTAATTATAATGTGCCTAGGGGATGTCTTATTTGGGTTGAGTCATGCTGGAATTCTGAAATTGTCTGCTATCTGAATTTCAGAATCTCTTGGCATGTCTGGAACGTTCTCCTTCATAATCTCATGAAGAGCCTCTGTGCCTTGCAAAGCAACTTCGTTGCCTTCAGGGATTCCTATAAGGTGAATATTAGTTTTCTTTGAATTATCCCAGAGCTCTCTGAGAGAATTATTGGTTTTTGCTCTCCATTTCTCTTCCTCTTTGAGAGTTTGGGAGCATTCAAAAGTTTTTTCTTCAATTTAAGAAATCCTTTCTTCTGCTTGCTCCACTCTGTTACTGGGGGATTCTACTGAATTTTTCAGATCTTTGAGGGCTGCAAATTCTTGCCTCAATGTGTCAAAATCTTTGGTGATTTTGTCTTTGAATTCATTGAATTCTTGAGACAACTTTTGAAATGCTCCTTGAATTTCTAATTCCAACTTTACCTCTATTCTGTTAATCTTATTTGCCATCCAAATTCTGAATTCAATTTCTGACATCTCAGCCATGTGTTTATGAATAGCATCTTCAGTTGTGTCCACCATATCGTTCCTTGGGGGATTGATCTATTCTGGTTATTCACGTTGCCAGAGTTTTTCCACTGATTCTGCCCCATGATTATTTTATACCGTTTGACTAGATGAACAGATAAAGAGAAGTTGGTTTGGGGGCTCCAGGAGTAGTGATTAACCAGCCCTTTGCCCCAGAGCTGGGAATGGTGTCTGTACCTTTTCCCTAGAGATTTGCAAAGGACCCACAGTGCTATGGCCTGAGTCACTGGGAACTTACTTGATGTGGTGGGGCTAAGTGGCTCTGCCTTGTTTTCAGCTGGTCTCTGTCCTACCCTAGTGAATCAGTTACTCTAGGTTGAAGTCTCAGCTGTGGAGAAATACCAGCAACTAAGTCTCCCCGCCCACCATGGGCAGCAACTGGAAATGGAAAATCAAACCTTTCCACAACCACACACCCAGGGTTCTACTTTGGATAGTCCTTGGGTCATTGGCCCAGTTCAAGAGGTCCAAATCTATTGGACCAGTCAGCACCAGTCTCAGGTGAGAGAGTTCAAAAGTCTCCAGCAACTAGATAGCAGGGGTCTGCTGGCAGCTCAAATATAACTTGCTCCAGTGCTCTATGAGTTCAAAATGAATTAGTCTGGGAAGGTTGATGCCTCCTTCCCTACTTTGCACCTATGTCACACCCAGTCACTGGTACCCCCACCGGGCGTAGACCCAGTTCCCTCCAATGAGCAGATGCTCCACGAGTTTGTGCCTGCCTGAGTCACAGGGAGATCTATGTCTCCTCATCCAGGCCTCCACATTCTGCCACCATCTGGCAGGGGGAGCTGAGGCCTGACAACCTCGGGTGCTTAATGCGGCTGGGGAAGTTTACTCCATTCCAGCCCTTCCCCTGATTGATGTTGCTGACAGAACGGAACAATTTTGCAGAATTTGTTTCCTTCCCAACTATATTTCCCTGTGGATCAGATGCTGACTGTGTTCACAGAAACTGTGACTCAGCCCCGCCACTGCCCATAGCTGGTGTATCTGTCTCGGCTGCCATCTGTGTTGGTTCGGGCGGGACTAGAGCTCACACTCAGCTTTTGGTTTCTGCCTCTTCCCACCTGCCTTTGTCTCAACTATGATCCCCTGAAGGCCGGGTGCATCCTAGGCTCACTAAAGTTGTCCTTCTGCTCAGCTCCACCTTGGGAGTATGCCGCATCCCCCCCGCACCACCCCACCCAGGCAGGTACCGCCTCACGCATACCCTTTACTCACAGGGCCTGCCTTTCCATCCCAGATCTGTTCTGCCTGTGGCTGCCACCAGAGAAGATGCCAGGCTTCTGCTGGTTGCCCAGAGAGTCAGGGAGTGTCTCTTTAAAATATCCCCAGGGCTGTGAGCCCTATTGTTCCCGCCTCCACTGCTGCTGCTCTGTGCCGCAGGGCACCACCTCTCCTTCTTCCCTAGGGTTCCCTCAGCCTCAGTTCACTATCTTCTCCTCACTCCCGTGCCACAGAATCAGCACAGACCAGCAACAGCCCATGCCCTGTCCACACCTCTTGAGAAAATGCCCATGAATTTGGACTCTACTGGGGACAGGCTTCCAGACCTTGGGGTGAGAGTGGTGGAGAGTGCTGGGCGTTCAGAATTGCAGGTAGAGAATATATACAGTTTTAGGCCTGGTTGGAGAGTATCGTGGCACATTTGTAAGTCCTCTCTAGGGAAAGACTTCCAGTTTTTAGAGGGTCTCTTCCGTACAATAAAATAGGAGGGGATCTGAACTCTGCTCACGTGTTTGTATAGAGTATACTGCAAGCTGTTCTCATAGGGGAGGGGACTCCTGTCTGCTTGGCAATGGATTTTGTACCTATTGTTTGTTTTCTTGGGGTCACAGCTCACCTCTGCAAGGTTGTTGTGTGTTCTTCAACCTTCTCTCTTGGCTCAGCTCCAAACCATTGGCTTACTTGCTAAGCTTCTGTCCTTTAAGTCTCCTGGACAGGAGCCTCTGTGGACAACTGGCTCCAGTTGGCCATTTTGCTTCCGCCCTCTAATCTCAGGGTTGTTGCAGGACACAGGACAAACATAGTCCTGGCCCTTCATGATGTTGCAACTAACAGCATCAAGGACAAGTCAGCATATACAAGGGGGAGGTCATTCCAGGTCAGAACTTGGCAATCAAATGGAGCAGGATGAGAGTCTCTACTCTCTATTTTTGTCTGTGTGTCTATCTCATGCCATTAACACACTGTATTAATTATTATAGCTTTATAGTAAGTCTTGATATCTGGTAGTGTTAGTTCTCACTTTTGTTGCTCTTCAAGATTATCTTGGTTGTCATTTGTCCTTTATAATCCCAGATAAATTTTAGAATCAGCTTGTTCATTTCTATAAGAAAACCTTTTCTGAGATATTTCAGCTAAGATTTGGCTGGGATAAAATCAGATCAATTTTACGCATCCCTCCATTTATTTAGATTTTACCAATTTTCTCTCATTGAACTTTTCTGTTTCAGTATTATATATATATATGGTGCTAGCTTTTCCATTCTTGAGATACTTTATTAAAGAGAATGTTGTTTAACTCCATCCATGTCAATACATAAGATGTAAAGTCTTCATCCTTTTATGGCTGAGTAGTCTTCCAGGGTATACATATACCACAGTTTATTAATCCATTCCTCCATCGATGGGCACTTAGGTTGTTTCCACATCTTGATGATTGCAAATTGTTGCAGTTTTGGCCGGGGCTGGGTTTGAACGCGCCACCCTCAGTACATGGGGCTGGTGCCCTACTCACTGAGCCACAGGCGCCACCCAGATGATTGTGAATTGAATTGTGATAAACAGTCTAGTGCAAATGTCCTTATGATGTTTTTCTTCTGAGTAGATACCTAGAAACAGGATTGCAGAATCAAATAGATCGTCTATATTTAGCTCTTTGAGGATTCTCCATACTTCTTTACAAAGAGGCTATCTTAGTTTGTAGTCTCATCAACAGTGTAAAAGTGTTCCCTTCTCTCCACATCAGCACCAGCATCTGCAGCTTTGGGACTTTGTGATGTGCGCTATTCTCATTGGGTTTAGGTGATTTGTTAAGGTGGTTTTGATTTGCATTTCTCTGATAATTAGGGGCAGTGAGCATTTTTTCATGTGTTTGTTGGCCATTCTTCTGTCTTATTGACAGAAGGCTCTGTTCATGTCTCTTGCTCAGTGATTAATGGAATTAGTTGTTTGCTCTTCTTAATGTGTTTGGGTTCTTTGTAGATTCTGGTTATTGACCCTTTGTAATATTTATAGCATGTGAATATCTTCTCCCATTCTAAAAGTAGGCTATCTGCTTTATTGTTTCCTTAGGTGTGCAGAAGCTTTTAAACTTGATCAGGTGCCATTTATTTATTTTTGGTGTTGCTACAATTTGCCAAGGGGTCTTATTCATAAAATCTTTCGCAGGCCCAATATCATTAAGAATTTTTCCCACACTTACAAGTTTTGTAGTTTCTTAGATTTTAATCTTTTATCCAGAGTGAATTAATTTTTTAAGCAGTGAGAGGTGTGGGTCCAGTCTCAGTCTTTTACATGTGGCTAACCAGTTCTCCCAGGACCATTTATTAAATAGGGATTCTTTTCCCCACTGTAAGCTTTTGTTTTTGCTTTATCAAAGAGCAGATGGCAATATGAGGCTGGTTTCATCTCTAGGTTTTCTATTCTGTTCCATATGTCTGTCTCTCTCTCTCTTTTTTTTTTTTTTTTTTTTTTGAGACAGAGCCTCAAGCTGTCACCCCCATGGTTAGAGTACCATTGCATCACAGCTCACAGCAACCTCCAACTCCTGGGCTCAAGTGATTCTCCTGCCTCTGCCTCCCAAGTAACTGGGACTACAGGCACCTGCCACAACGCCTGGCTATTTTTTGTTGCAGCCATCATTGTTGTTTGGCGGGCCCAGTCTGGATTCAAACCCGCCAGCTCAGGTGTATGTGGCTGGAGTCTTAGCTGCTTGAGCCACAGGCACTGACCCTATGTCTCTATTTTTATGCCAATACCATGCTGGTTTGATCACTATAGACTTGTAGTATAACCTGAAGTCTGGTAACATGATGCCTCCAGATTTGTTTTTATTTCTTAGAATTGTGTTGGCTATTTGGGGTTTTTCTGGTTCTATATAAAATGAACCCATTTCCCATTTTTTACCCATTTCTTCAAAATATGTTGTTGGTGTTTTAATGTGGATTTCATTAAATCTTTAGATCACTTTGAGTAGTGTGTACATTTTATCAATATTGATTCTTCCTAGCCATGAGTATGGTATGTTCTTCCACTTGTTAATGTCTTCTGCTATTTCTTTTCTTAGGGTTTCATAGATCGCTCTGTAGGGTTCCTTCACATCCTTTGTTAGATACATTGCCAGGTATTTCATTTTCTTTGAAGGTACTGTGAAGAGTATTGTGTCTTTGATTTGATTCTCAGCTTGACTGCTATTGGCATATACGAAGGCTACTGATTTGTGGACATTGATTTTATACCCTGAAATGTTACTATATTTCTTGATCCCTTACAGTAGTCTCATGGTTGAGTCTGGGTTTTTCTAAGTATAAGGTCATATTAACAGCAAAGAGTGATAGTCTGACCTTCTCTGTCCCTATTTGAATACCCTTGATATCCTTCTCTTGCCTGCTTGCATTGTCTAGAACTTCCAGAACTATGTTGAATAGCAGTGGTGATAGTGGACATCCTTATCTGGTTCCAGATCTAAGTGGAAAATCTTTCAGTTTTACTTCATTCAGTATGATGTTGACTGTGTTTGTCATAGAGGGCTTGTATAAGTTTAAGAAATATCCCATCTATGCCAGTTTTCTTAAGTGGTCTTGTCAGAAAAGGGTGCTGGATTTTGTTGAAGACTTTTGCTGTGTCAATTGGGAGGATCATATGGTCTTTTTTTTTTTCTATTAATATGGTGAATTACATTTATGGATTTGCATATGTTAAACCCACCTTGCATCCCTGGGATAAAGCTTACTTGATCGTGATGTATATATTTTTTAATGTATAGCTGTGTTCTGTGCTAGGATTTTATTGAGTATTTGTGCATTGATATTCATTAATGAAATTGGTCTTTAGTTTTCTTTTTTTGTTGGGTCCTTTCCTGATTTTTGTATCAGGGTATATTTCCATAATAGAAGTAGTTGGGAGATGTTCCTTCATTCTCAATGTTTTGTAGTGGGTTCTACAGTATAGGTAGAAGCTGTTCTGGAAGGTTTGGTCGAATTCTGGAATTCTGGTGTAAAACTGTCTGGTCTAGGACTTTTTTGTTATTGTTGGAAGCTTTTTTATTGTTGTAATTTAAGTGCTTGATATTGGGCTGTTTAAGAGATATGTTTCTTCCTGGTTAAGTCTAGAAAGGTAGTGTGAGTCCAGGAATTATTCCATTTCCTCCACATTTTCAAATGTCTGGGCATAGAGTTTTTTTGTAGTAATCAGTGATGATCTTTTGTATCTCAATTATATCTGTTATTTCCCCTTTTCATTTCTGATTGAGGTTCTTAAGAGATTTTTTTTTTTTTTTTAGACAGAGTCTCACTTTGTCATCTAGGCTAGAGTGCTATTCTGTCATAGCTCACAGCAACCTCAAACTCTTGGGCTCAAGTGATCCTCTTGCCTTAGCCTCCCAAGTAGCTGGGACTTATAGGTGCCTGCCACAATAACTAGCTAGTTTTTCTATTCTTAGTAGAGATGGGTGTCTCCCTCTTTCTCAGGTTGGTCTCAAACTCCTAAGCTCAAGCAATCTTCCCGCCTTGGCCCCTCAGAGTGTTAGGATGATAGCCGTCAGCCACTGTCCCCAGCCCAAGGTTATTAGAGACCTTACTTTTCTGTTTTTGGTTAACCTGGCCATAGGTTTATTAATTCTATATATCTTTTCAAAGAACCAACTTTTTGTTTTGTTAATCTTCTAACTAATAAAATTGAAATAGACTATAACAATATCTTGGTCAGAATGTCAAGAGTAGAAGATTTGTTCTTAACTCTAGATCTTAGCAACCTCAGCATATATTTTCTCTTTCACTATTAAGTCAAACATTTTTTCCTTTTCACTTAAAGGATGCACTTCATGGGTTCTCTCTAGCATATCTGAATCGCCAACATCACTACTCTTGTGTTTTAAAGCTATTATTAAGAAAAAATGAAGGTTACTTGAACATAGACACTGCAATACTATGGCAGTCCATCTGATAAGCAAAAGACCTACTCTGGGAGACCAAGGCTGGCAGATCACTTGAGCTCATGAGTTTGAGACCAGCCTGAGCTAGAGCGAGACCCATCTCTAAAAATAGCCAGGTGTTGTGGCAGGCACCTGTAGTCCCAGGTACTTGGGAGGCTGAAGCAAGAGAATTTCTTGAGCCCAAGAGTTTGAGGTGGCTGTGAGCTATGACACCAGTGTACTCTACCAGGGGCAACAAAGTAAGACATACACAAAAGGGTTACTAAATGACTAATAGGCAGGGTTGGTTCATATCCTGTCACTGCCACGGCCACTATGCCTCCCAGCACTGCATGAAAGAACCAGGCTGGACGTGATTTGAAGCGCTAGCTTGCAAGAGGTGGGCTAACTAGAGGTGCAGGAGAGCCCTGAGCCCCCTCCACAACAGCTATTTATTAAGGTTATATATAAAGGTGTGGAGAGTTAAAGTAATGACACACACAACAGGTGTGGAGAGTTAAAGTAATGACATGCGAGGGCTGCATGCATAAGGATTGCAAGTGCTCTTTCCTCACATGTTCTTTCCCCACAACCCCCATGAAGGAGCACCAAGCATCAATGTTTAACACCTGCATAGTAATGAGTGACTGATCTTACCTCATTCCGTAACTCTGGGTTACTTGGGGGATTGCCCCTAAGTCACAAATTATCTCTAGGCTTGCCAGGAGACTGTCCTGTTCTCAGCATTTCCTTTTAATGTGGTAAGAATCAGTAACTGTCCTTGCAAGCATGATGTCAATTCCTCTACAATGTCCCAGGCAGGTTGAGGTGGGACAACATGAGATTTTTATCCCAGGATTCAGAATGGTTCTAAGTTTAAAATTTATGAATTGTTTTAGAAATTTTCTAGAATTTTTCATTTAATATTTGAATACCATCATTGACTTTGGAGAACTGAAACAATGGAAAATAAAACTGAGGATAAGGGGGGACTATGTGTAGAGCTCTTCCAACTTAATAATGAAGACACATACCTCAATTTAAAAATAAGTGTTCAACACATGACTAGAATTCTTACCCAGACCAATTAAGCAAGAAAAATAAATAAAAGGTATTCAAATTAGAAGGGAAGGAATGATTTATCTGTGTTTATAAATGACATAATCTTACATGTAGAAAACCCACAATAAAGACTGTTAGAACTAATAAATAAATACTAATACAGCAAAGTGGAGGATAACAAAAACCAACACCCCCAAATCAGTTTTATTTCTATATGCTAACAATGAACAGTCAGAAAAGGAAATTTTAAAATATCATTTACAGTAATATCAAAAAGAACAAAATACTTATGCATAAAATTAACAAAGGAATTGTTAATGACAGACTTGTTCACTCAAAAATATGAAAAGTTGCTGGAAGAAATTAAAGACACATCTAAATGAAAGACATCCTGAGCTCATTGATTGGATAATTTAACCTTTTCCTATCCTATGTTGGATTTCGCCTGACATAATGATTTTCTTGTTCTGCTCCAATGTCAGAAGATGTCTGACATTATTTTTTGTTATTGTCGTATTCTGCACAAGATCTCGAATTTCTCAGGAATTGCATAAAATGAAAATCCATATAATAGGAACAATTATGGCTTCTAGGAAGGATTTTCCAAGTGATTTCAAAAAGAAGAAGCTTCAGGAATGTGAATTATCTGCCTATCAATGTGATGAAAATGATTTGCCTCTCATTCCATGACAAGAGGTTAGTGACAATGCTGAGTATGTGTTTTGGCCCTCAAATATAGTTAATCGCTAGTTATCGGAAGAAACAGGCTGTTCGATTTGAAAAACAGTTATTTTAGAATACACAGAGTTTATTGGATGAGTAGGCAGTGCTGATCAGTACGGTGGATGTTATGGATTTACAGGGAAGTCCTGCAGTTACAGTTGTGAATAGCTACCCTGTTTCCCCGAAAATAAGACATCCTCCGAAAAGAAGACCTACTTACAGGAACGATAAGACGTCCCCTGAAAATAAGACCTAGCGCATCTTTGGGAGCACACCTTAAAATAAGACACTGTCTTATTTTCGGGGAAACAGGGTACATACTTATTAGATAAGAAGGAGAGTGGAGAGAAAGTGCAGGTGCACCTTTCTTACAGGAGAAATCTCATCACTAAGCTTGTGAGCAATGTGAGGAACAGAAATTTTAAAAAGAGGGGAAGACCATCATCTTCCGACACTGAGGAAATGCTAAATGGGAAGATACCTTTTATAATGCAGAATGATAAAAGAACAAAGGTTCATGGTTAGTAGCAGAAGAAATAAGAAAGGTGGAAGGAGAGAAATCATTTTCTACTGTAAGACATATAAGAGGAAGCCTGGATTTCATCCTGGAGATTGCTTCAAGAAGAATCACACTCAAAAAATTATACATAAAATAAACAAAAAAGCTTTATTTTATGTAACCTAAAAGAGATAATAAAATCATCAGGTGAGTTCTCTTGTAAAGTTGTAAGATAATTGCAAGCAATACACCAAACTCAAATAAAAACTAGGGGTATGTGGGTGGTAGAAAAATTGGATCTAAAAGGGTTAATTAACATTGTTAAGATACAGTGCTACCCAAAGCTGTCTATAGATTTAAGGGAGAAGTGATTCATCTCTGTTTATAAATGACATTATTTTACATGTAGAAAACCCACAATAATGGATTTTGCAATCACTATCAAAATCCCAGTGGCATTCTTCTTTTTTGCAGAAATAGAATAATCCATCGTAATGTTCATATGGAATCTCAAGGGATCCCAAATAACCAAAATTATTTTGAAAAAGAACAAGGTTGGACAATTTACACTGTCTGATTTCAAATGTAACTACAAAACTAAAGTAATATAAACAGTGTGGTGCTGGTATATAGACCAGTGAAAGAGAATAGCGAACCCAGAATTAAACTCTTGCATATATGATTGAATGAACTTTAACAAGGATGTCAAGACCACTAAATTGGGGAAGGACAGTCTCTTTAATAAATGACATTGGAAAAACTGGATATCCACATGCAAAAGAAAGAAGCTGGACCCTTATCTTATAACCATGCACAAAAGTTAACTCAAAATGGATTAAAGACCTAAACATAAGACCTTAAACTGCTACAGTCGTAGAAGCAAGCATCGGGGGAAATCTTCATGATACTAGATTTGACAATGACTTATTGGATATGACAACAAAATCACAGCCAACAAAAGCAAAAGTAGACCAATTGGACTATATCAAACTCAAAAACTTCTATGCAACAAAGGAAACAACCCAGTGAAAAGGCAACCTTATAGGGTGAGAAAAATATTTGCAAATCATGTATCTGATAAGGGGTTAATGTCTGGAACATATAAAGATCTGCTACAACTCAATAAAGAAAAAAAAGACTTGATTTAAATGTTGACAAGACATGAATACACATTTCTCCAAAGATTATATGCAAATGTACAAGCATATGAAAAAATGCTTGACATCAGTGAGCAGAGAAATCCAATTCAAAACCAAAATGAGATACCACCTCATACCCATTATGATGGCTGTCATTTAAAAAAAAAAATCAGAAAATAACAAATGTTGGTAGGGATGTTGGAGGAGTTGGAACCCTTGTGCACTATTGTTGAGATTGTAAAATGGTGCAACCTCTATGAAAAATAGTATGAAAGTTGTTTTAAAAATTAAAAATAGTCTAACATAAGATCTGCCAATCCCACTTCTTGGTATGTATCCAAAACAAGAAAGTAGGATCTTAAGAAGATATTTTCTCCATTTTCTCATCCATTTTGCCATCTTCCCCTCTATTTTTTTTACATAGTTTTAACAATTATTCTCAAATCCTTATCTACTAATTGCAGTATCTGTGTTGTCTGTGGGCCTTTCTTTATTGACCTCTTGTTTTGATCATCTGTCATATTTTTTTGTTTCTTCACATGTCCCTTGTTTATACTGTATGGCACAGTCATTAAAAATGACCATAGATATTAGACTAAATATTATTATTTCCCAGGGAAAGCATGTCCATTGCTGTATCAAGCAGCTGGGATAAAAACTTAGTCCTTCTATCCAGTGAGAAGCTACTTGCATGAGTTGTGTTGCTACTGTGGTTATTCTCTGTTTTACTTTGGTTTGCTACGCTTTCAACACAGGAGAAATCTGCCCTGTAAGTATTTGATTTCCCCCTCCCTAGCAGGAATTTTAGATCTAAGAAACATAAAATAATGAAGATCTCTCTTTCTTCTTTCCAGCTCAGGTCCCACTTTCTTATGCCTCCATATTCTTAGCAAATCTTGTAGGGTAAAGTTAGCGGGAGAGGAGAACTATCCTCAATTTCTCAGCTTGTAAACATCCTCCTCTGGAATCAGTACTTTCTCAGAAAACTGTCCCTACATGTCCGGCTTATCTTTCTGAGTTTGCCTCTTCTCCCAGATATTGCTCCCACAATTATTAGTTGCCTTAGTAGCTCTCCAGTGACTTCCAACAGATGCTGTTTTATTTGGCTCAGCTATTTAATTTTCTCTCAAAGTAGATTGGTCTTAAATCATCTAGTTCATTAGTGGAAGTAAAATCATAATCTTTGGATGTCTGCCTACCTAGGTCTAGGAATTACAGTTTTGAGTAATCTCATGGAAGCTCTACCAATTTCCTCTATGAATTTATGAAGTTGTGTGTCCAAAGCAGTGGACCATTAGAACCATTTCTGCTCATGCTCCTGCCACATATTAACTTCTTCAGTGTTTCTGGAACCATCAATGACAATAGTCACTGTGTATTACTCCAAAGGGCCTTTTGGAAACCGCCAACAGCTATGGCACATTCTTTCATGAACTCATGCCTGACTACTTGGGTGTGGGGAAGGATGGAGGCTTGTAATTCCCTATCATTTGTGTTCCTTCTTGGTATGGGGCCTAGATATACTATGGTGGGGAAGAGAAAATGGGGAACTGGATCTTATACTGCTTTACCACCGTGTGCTATTGACGCCTCATGGTGCCAGGGGCTCTCAATCAGCCTTAATTCTCCACTGAATCTCCTATTAGGTAGAATTTAGGTGTATTTAGGGTAAGAAGTGGGTTAAGGTAAATTGGTTGGCCTTAGTAACAAGCATATCTGTTTCTCTCACTATAGCATGAAAATGCAAGTATTTCTGAGTTTCTTACCTATCTCCCCACAGGGGAGAGAATAGAAAGTGAGAGCTACTGGTGAACACTGAATTAGAACATATGAATCAGATGGAGTCATCAAAGAGTCTGTAATGCCTGTTCTCCAGACTTTGTGATTAATTTGTTCAATCTCAGTTTTCCTAACTGAAATTAGTATTAATTATCTATTTCCCTTGACTTGAGAGCAGACATAAGGACCTTGAGCTCCCAAGGCTTCTGTTAAGTTAATAGAACTGGCTTCAGATTTTCTATGAAAGTACTCATTCTGCAAATAGGCTTCCCAGTTACTGCCCAGATGAACCTAGTTTGAATTCTGTCCAGTTTGAAGTTGATCCACTAAATGAATTATAAGAACACTTAATCTTTAATTAAACTATAGAGAATTTCTGATTAAGACAACTCAGGGTTTAAAAACTGACCTGAACTGATTGCCTTGCACAGGTATGAGAGAATTGAAATCCCAATCCATATTGTACCTCATGTCACCATCGGGAAAGTGTGCCTTGAATCAGCAGTGGAGCTGCCCAAGATCCTGTGCCAGGAGGAGCAGGATGCATACAGGAGGATCCATAGGTAGAGACCTTCTTTTGTCCTTTTATCTTTAGCAATTTTTGAGCCCCCTTTCCTTTCACTCTCTGTGAGAATGTTTATAGCAGTGTCCAGTCACACTATATGATAACAATCTATTTAACAATTTTTTTTCACCTGCTACCCTTTGGGTCCTTCAAAGGCAAAGACACTTTCTTCTTTGGTTATGAAAACAAGACAAACTACAACATTTTAGTAGTCCTGTTGCCTGCCAAACACAAGGTCTTTTCCAATAAGTATGTACTGTGTCAAGGTTTCAATCAGAGACAGTAATTTCAAAATTATCTCTTTAAATTATCTCTTGAGTTGTTGTTGTTGTGTTTTTTTTGTTTTGTTTTGTTTTGGTAGAGACAGAGTCTCACTTTATTGCCCTCGGTAGAGTGTCATGGCATCACACAGCTCACAGCAACCTCCAACTCCTGGGCTTAGGCAATTCCCTTGCTTCAGCCTCCCGAGTAGCTGAGACTACCGGTGCCCACCACAACACCCAGCTATTTTTTTGTTGCAGTTTGGCCAGGGCCGGGTTTGAACCCAACACCCTCAGTATATGGGGCCGGCGCCCTGCCCACTGAACCACAGGCGCCACCCTATCTCCTGAGTTTTTTATTTATTTTTTTTATTGTTGGGGATTCATTGAGGGTACAATAAGCCAGGTTACACTGATTGCAATTGTTAGGTAAAGTCCCTCTTGCAATCATGTCTTGCCCCCATAAAGTGTGACACACACCCATCAAATGTGGGAACTTAAATTGTATATATTCATCTAATCCAGTTGGCAAAGGTTTGATACAGTTAATTGTTTTGTTTTAGTCCATGACCATTTTGTTTTCCCTTCAGTGCTGCTTTGCTACTAATACTAACTAAAACTATTTTATCCCATTAGCCTTACACATCTGGACTCAGTAACCAAGATCCATAATGGCTCAGGTAAGAATATTTTTTTCTTGAGTATAGGTAGTGGCCCCTGAAATACTCAGCTGACAGAAGCAAATTGATGAGTATAAGTTATCCTTGGGTTTCCTTTCCCAAGAGTTCTATGATCCTGCTCCCAACATATCTTTTGAACCCTGGGGACCATGAATACTGTAAATGCAAGCTAGAATAAGAAAGGAGGAGGGACAGGAAAGAGCTTTGTGATAGACCTACTCAATGGTGTGCTGGTACTCGCTTAACAACCAGTTTTCAGGAGCAGGGAAGGCACTGATTTGTTTTGTGTTCCAGTTTCCATGGCATAGTATCCCAGCACAGCTGATTTCAAGCAAATAACATGGCATCTGTTTCCTGAAATTGTTAATAGTTGGCCTTTGTGAGCCAGTAATGAACTAATTCTAGCAAACCAGTACTAGCCTATTGTGAGAACTGAAAGAGATGGATGAACAGACAGGTAGATAAAAGGAAAGGCATGAGAGAGAAAATCTTTTATTGTTAATAAATGTAGAAGGAATTCCTATACAAGACAAAAGAACAAAAAACTTAATACAACATGCATACTAACATACTTTTCCCCCAACATATGTACCTCCCCAGCTATACTTTCAGACTAACCCTGAATTCCTCGTTGTTATTCTGTGTAATCTTCCCCGATTACTGGCAAGGTCACCAGTAAGGACAAAGGAGAAGCTTTCAAGTGTTATAGACAATTACTTTTTGAAGAGAAAAAGGAAAATTAGCTTGGTTTATCTAATCATTTCTGTTTGGGGTAAAATATGACAAAGTGTTAAAAGTTAGTAACACATGATATATAACCGTACTCTAAAACTACAGAAATTTTAAAAAATATAAGTAATAGCTTAAAATGGACAAATAGATCAGTGGAACTGAACAGAGCCCAGATATAGGCCCATGTATATGTAAGAATTTATATATAATAAAGTTATTACTTCAAATCAATGTAAAAAATAGGATAGATTATCACTAAATAGTATTGGGACAGTTCATTCGGTTGTTAGCTCATTCATTCAAGAAACATTTGCATGCCTACCTTTTAGTCACTATTCTAGGCACTGGGGTACAGTGCTGAACAAAAGAGGCAGTCTTACTTAACCTACATGGACTTATTTCCATTTCACAGAAAATAGATTTATACCTAATATCCTACACAAAAATTCCAGATGTATTTAAACATTTAGTATTAAATATGGCACAACCACTTTGGAAAAAATGTTGGCAATTAAAATTGCCTAATGTCCAATTTTATTGCTTGGTTTCTTTCCTAGGCATATACCCAAAATAATTGAAATAGCTATTCAAACAAAAACTTGTATAACATGCTTTCATAGCAGCATTATTCACAAGAATCAAAAGGTGGAAACAACTCAAATTTGTATCAGTGGGTGAATGGATAAATAAAGTAGGATATAGCCATGCAATGGAGTACTATTTTGCAATAAAAAGAATAAACTACTGATATATCAGCAATCTGGATGGGTCTCAAGAACATTAAACCAGGTGAAAGAAGTATCACACAAAAGGCTGCAGTTCTAGAGTTCCAAAGTCAAAAATAATTAATCTATGGTGACAACTAGTAGATCAGTAGTTGCCTGGGGCCAGGGTGAAGGGGCGTTTAGCTATAAAGGAAACTGCATAGGTGATTCTTCGTGGCTCTAGAAATGATCTGTATCTTGACTCTCAGTGGTTACATGGGCTTAGTCATTAGTGTTGCTATAAAGGAACCCCTGAGGCTGGGTAATTTTTCCAAAAAAGAGGTCTATTTGACTCGCAGATTTACAGCCTGTACAAAAAGCATAGTGCCAGCAACTGCTTGGCTTCGGGTGAGGGCCTCAGACTGCTTCCACTTATGGTGGAAGGGGAAAGGGAGCTGACATGTGCAGCTATCACATGGTAAGCGAGAAAGTAACAGAGAAATGGAGAGGTGCCAGGCTCTTTTTAACAACCAGGTCCTGTGAGAACTAATAGAGTGAGAATTCACTTATTATCTCCAGGAAGGCATCAAGCCATTAATGAGGGATCCAGCTCCATGACCCAAACACCTCCCATTAGGCCCCACATCCAACACTGGGGATCAAATTTCAACATAAGATTAGGAAAATTAAATATCCAAACCATAGCACAGAGTATGCATTTGTCAAAACTCATAGAATTGTACACTTTAAATTGGTTCATTTTATCATCTGTAAGTTACATCCCAATAAAGCTCATTTTAAAAGCTAAAAAAATAATACTTTTCAAACTCTAGGGAGGTAATGGCCTAAGTATAATCTGAAACACTAAACTCACAAAAGAAAAGATTCACTATATAAAAATTAAAGTCTTTTATAGGCTCCTATAGAGAAATAAATGTACTCATTATAATCTTTAAAAGAAGTATGGATTAAGATAAAGTTACCAGCTTGTCATCTTTTCTTTTGGCAAAGATGAAACTGAGAGACAAGTAAGGATGTAAGTGAAGTGGACAGGCCTCCTGTTCCTGGAGGTAAAATTTGCTACAGTTTGGAAAATACTGGTTAATCAGTTTTAAAATGCACATGGAGGGCAGCGCCTGTGGCTCAAGGGGTAGGACGCCAGTCCCATATGCCGGAGGTGGCAGGTTCAAACCCAGCCCCGGCCAAAAATAAATAAATAAATAAAATGCACATGGACTTAGGTGTAGCAATTCCACTTAATCACAGGCTTCTTTATAATAGCTAAAAATTGAGTGCCACTGAGATGCCCATCAATAGGGGACTTAATAAATTGGTCCTCCATTCAGGTGAATATTCTGCTGCCCTCAGAAAGGAAAGCTAAATTTTTATTGACACTGAATGATATCCATTATATATTGTTATGTAGGGGGAAAAGTAACACTCCAAATCATACAGTTTTTATTCAAAAACATACACATTCATATGTATACATAGATCTGTGAAGATATGTCTCACGGTGTTATAGTGATCATTTCAATAAGAGTCATATGCTATGAGAGAGAAAGATACTTTCATGAGGCAGAATTTATTTTAAGAGAGTGCCATAGATTCTTTGTCTCACCACAAAGCTGAATATTCACTGTGAGGCATGACAGATGATAACTCCCTTTTTCTTTATCACTCTGTTCTTTTTTTTTTTTTCTCATTTTAAAAGAGCTCTCAGTTGAGCTGAATTAATATATTTATTTCTTCAGTATACATAACATTTAATAAGCAATTTTCCTGCATGGCTTTGTGGAAAATTAAGTTGCAGAAGGCACAGTTCTGGTTCTCTAAGAGGTTATAGTCATTTATAGTGTAGGAATGTATCAGGGGTGAGGGAAAATAAACTGGCTCTAAAAAGGCAAAAGGGGTAAGAGCCATGGAAAGGTTCCTTTTGCCTAATGGAGTATAGAGTTGGACATCTTTCTGCTCTTGTAGAGCTGGGTTTCTCTCCGGATTATGGTTCCAGGGGTGTTCATAATGGCCTCCGAATAAGTATCTTTTTTTTTTTATTGCAGTTTGGCCGGGGCCGGGTTTGAACCCGCCACCCTCGGTATATGGGGCCGGCGCCTTACCAACTGAGCCACAGGCGCTGCATCGAATAAGTATCTTTTTTGCTCAGCTCTATGTCTTTACCATGACTGGGCATAGAAAGTTGTTTGCCAGTTCTAATTATTACATGTTTTACATTTCCTCCTTCAACCTCTTCTTCCTGTGCTCATGGTGAGGCTGTTGGTGAAGTGGGAACATGCTAGTGGACAGTACTTTTCCACAGTTAATCTTATCTATGATTTTTCTTATTGAAGTGTTTACCAAAAATCTATGCAGTCAGATGTCAGCAGTCAGCGGGCCTCTTCTACAGTGGTTGGAGGACAGATTGGAGCAGAACCAACAACATTTGCAGGAGCTACAGCAAGAAAAGGAGGAACTTATGCAAGAACTTTCTTCTCTAGAATAAAGCAGGAGACAGAATGGGGGGTAAAAAACTTCTTTTCAATTTGTGTACTTACTAAATGTGATCTCAAAATGCACATAAGTCACATGCAGGCAGAAAATGGGGTTCTTTTTATATCTTAGTGGATAAGTTTTTCACATTTGTTAATCACAAGATGTCTTCCTAAAAGTTTATTAGAGCTTACTGAACCCTTCTCCCTCTAACTGGTCTACAAAGAGGATTTACAAGATGATATAAGTAGAATATGGAAGTTATTTTTTAAAAGGCTATTGGAGGTACATTGGCAAGGGATATCTTGGAATAAAATGTCTTGGGAATATATTTTAAATGTTTGTTTTTCCCTTTTTTAACTTGGAAGTCTTTATTTTTATTTTCAAATACATGTACTCCTAGAATAAATTAAAGAGTATTTCATATTTTGATTTCATAGTTATGATACTTATGTTGAATAAGTAAGTAATAAATACACTAGGGTTAGTGCAAAGTGTAGGTGACTCAGGAGCTCCCAACCTCTATTCCTTGCCCATTCAGAAATTTGTCTCATGTCTTCCTTCCTGATTTCTACAATATATATTCTGAGATACCTGTCTCTTGAATCTACATGGGTGCCCTTTTTAACCAGACAGGTGAGTTCTAGCATATTTGACTCTGACATGAATTCCTATTGAGCAAATCCTATCTGCCTAGGATTTTCCATTATATTGTACATGTGTTTTTCCAGAAACATTTAGCATGTAGGATATAATAAAAATTATGTTTTAAAAAGTTCATTTTTTATCATGAGTAGCCACAAATGGTAAGTCTATTTTCACAAAAGAGTCAGGACTATTGTATACTAGAAATTAACGTAATTAAGATTGTTTTTGGGTTTTGCTTTTGCTTCCTATTTCTCCCTAGATACTGTTTTTCAGATTTGAAAGCATAGTCCAGAACTACCTGTATCAGAATCACTTGGAGGTCAAACTTAGTCTCTGGGCGTGGAACAAGGAAATCTACATGAACTACCCAGCTGATTCTGAGGCACACTAACATTTAAGAACTACTACCATATGGCATGTGGAATGTTATTGTTACATTTTCCATAATCTCCCACAGATCTTCTCTATTTTTTTCTTTCCCTATAGGGAAGATGAAAATATCCAGCGTAAAATTAATTAAGCTAAATCAATTTTGAAGAAGAAGAAGTTGGATGACTCACATTATCCAGTATCAAGACTTACTACAAGGCTATAGTAATCAAGATGATATTAGCAAGTGAATGACACATAGATCAGTGGAACAGAAGAGAGAATCCCGGAAATAAATTCACATGAATATGTCCAACTAATTTCAACAAAGTAATAAAGCAAGTCAATGGAGGAACAATTGAATATCTATAGGCTTAAATAAATAAATAAATAAATAAAGTGGACCTTAACTTAAACCTATCATCTTATATAAAATGTAACTCAAAATATATCGTGGATTTAAATGTAATATGTAAAACTATAAAACAGGAAAAATTTGATATTTTGGGCTTTATCAAAATTACGACCTTCTGTTTTGTAAAAAAATGAAGAAGATGAAAAAACAAGCTACAAATTGAGATAAATTTTTTTCTAACCATGTATCTGATCAATCTGAAATATATAAAGTGTGCTCAAAACTCCTAGACATTTATTCCACAGAAATGAAAACTATGTTGGCACAAAATCCTGTACACATATTCATAGCAGCTACATTTGTGATAGCCCAAAATTGGAAACAACCCAGAGGTCCTGAAATGAAAAGAAAGTATTGATACAACTTGGATGTATCTCAGGAGTATCATGGTGAATGAAGAAAGCCAATCTCAAAATGTTACATACTTTCTGATTGCATTTATATAACATTCTTGAAATGACATAATCATAGAATTAAAGAACAGATTAATGATTGCCAGGGACAGAGACTGGAGAAGATGTGGGATATGTATGACTAAAGGGAAGACACAAGGAGTTCCTTTGTGTTGATGGGACAATTCTGTATCTTAATTGTGGTGTTAAGTATATGAATCTATACCTATGCTAAAATTGTGTAGACCAAGATATAAAAAAATGAATGCATGTAAAATTTTGTGAAACTGAATAAAGCCTAGTTATACCATTGTCAAAACCTTGGTTATGAAGTTATATTATAAGCTCAGCACCCATAGCTCAGTGATTAGGGTGCCAGCCACATACACCAGGGCTGGCGGGTTCCAACCCAGCCCAGGCCTGCTAAAACAACAATGACAACTATAACAAAAAAGTAACTGGGTGTTGTGGCAGGCACCTGTAGTCCCAGCTACTTGGGAGGCTGAGGCGAGAGAATCGCTTAAACACAAGAGTTTGAGTTAGCTGTGACGCCACGGCACTCTACTGAGGGTGACATAAGGACACTCTGTCTCAAAAAAAAAAGTTATATTGCAGTTATGTAGTTTTGTAAGACCTTACCACTGGGAAAACTGGGTAAAGAGTACATGAGAGTCTACTGTTTTTGCATTTCCTTTAAGTCTCTACTTTATGGCAACATAAAATGTTATGTTTTAAGTAAGGAACTAGAAAGTCTGGTACCTATTTTATGAAATTGGAAAATAATAATAAAAAGAAAATTTGAGGGAAAGAAAACAATTTGAATATTTTTATAGGCAAACCTTTAGCACAAGCTCCTTTTCCTTTATGGGTTTATCATTCTTTTAGTATAAAATGAAGATTAGAGCAGATGGTTCCTTTTAGCTCAGTATGTGACGTGAACAAGGCCTACCGTTATTGTCCAAGCTACACCAATTTGGCTTAACTTTACACAAAATTTTGCATTACACAACTCTCTTTATCCCCTCCTGGACATCAGATTCTTTATTTTCGATCATAGGACTCTGATAGAAACAAATATGTACTTGTTCTCTCTGTCCCTGTTTTCTTATCTCCTATTCACTTAACTCATTGCGTTCTTACATATGCCCACATCACTCCATTGAAACCATTCCTTCCAAAGTCACCAACGACTTCCACATAGTGAAAGTCGATAGAAGCTTTTCCTGTTCTTAATGAACCTCTCAATGTTAACACAGCTGGTCACTCTTCTTTCATATCTGCCTCCTTGGCTTCTGGTAGTCTATTCTTTTTTGGTTTATTTCCTTCTCTAGCTAGTCCTTGAATTCATTCATAGGCTTTTCTATCTTTGCTTTCCTCTATACAGGTGACACACAAATCTATATCTCCATCCCTACCTCTATCTGAACTCCAGACCTAAATTTCCACATGCCTGCTGGGCATTTCCACTTGGCTGTCTTAATGGCACATTAAATTTAATACATCTAAACCTGAACTCGTTTTAAATCTAAACTGTATTCCCTTCCAGTGTCTCTTACCTCAGTGAATGGAACAGCCGTTTGCATTAACCAGAAACCAAACAGATAATCTTTAACATCTGTCTCCATTACTTTCTGAACTATTTACATTGATGGAGTTGTAGCAGTTTGAAAATTTTTTTTTTCTAACCTGAAAATCTAAGTTGCAATTTGTAGAGTAGGTATGTGAGAGGTGGGAGGGTACATGGAGGGATCAAAGTGTCTAATGTCTAAGGAATCAAGGCTGGGATTATTGCATGAAGGCAGGGAAAAATCTAATGAAGACTGTTCCTCCAGTGCCCTTGAGTGAGGAGGAAGCCAGCAGTCTGTTACATTAAGCAAATAAATAGAGTAATTTTAATAAATCTATTTTTTTAAGAGTTAATGATTATATTTCTCAAGAAACCACGGTACTGTTATTTATTACATAGTCTCTTTCAAGGGTATTTCTGCTTAGTTCTTTTTTATTATTATTAAATCATAGCTGTGTACATTAATGTGATCATAATAAATCTATTAAGAAAAATGGGAGCTAGGTTTCTTAGTGTCACAGAAAAAATTTATAAACATGAGAAAGGGATAAGAGTAAAATGAACCCCATCTGGATTGAAATTGGAAGCACTAATATGAAATATTTTTCACAGGAAAAATTATACACACACATACACAGATATAGGTGAGTATGTGTATACATACATATATTTCTTAATGTTGTCCACCAAAAAGGACTAGATGTGATACCCCAATAGCTGTGAGCACATGCAGCACCTAGACACTGGTTTTCAAATACTACC
The DNA here is from genome assembly GCF_027406575.1 of Nycticebus coucang. Lineage (NCBI taxonomy): Eukaryota > Metazoa > Chordata > Mammalia > Primates > Lorisidae > Nycticebus > Nycticebus coucang. The sequence continues at coordinate 186,469,075 of NC_069804.1, forward strand.
TCTCACTAAAAGTATAATAGAATTGAAAGTCTAGAAATAAATCCATGAATTTATGGTCAATTGATTTTTGGTAAGAATACCAAGTCTGTTGAATGGGGAAAGAATAATCTTCAACAATTGGTGATTGGACAATTGGATACCCACATGCAAAATAATGAAGTTGGATCCCTACCCCACATAATCAATGAATATTAACTCAAAATATATCAAAGATTTTTTTTGAGACAGAGTCTTACTTTGTGGCCCTGGGTAGAGCACCATAGTTTCAGCCTAGTTCACAGCAACCTCATACTTGTGGGCTGAAGCAATCCTCCTGCCTCAGCCTCCTGAGTAGCTGGAATTATAGGTGCCCACCACAACACCCAGCTAGTTTTTCTTTTTTTTAGTAGAGACAGAGTCTCGCTTTTGCTCACAGTGGTCTCAAACTCTTGAAGCTCAGGCTGTCCACCTGCCCCAGGCTCCCAGTGTGCTAGGATTACAGGAGTGAGCCACCATGCCCAGCCTTTATCAAAAATTTAAATGAAAGAGCTTAAACCATAAAAACCTCTCAAGAAAACATACTGGTCCATCTTTATGACCTTGGTTTTTACAATGGATTCTTAACTATGACACCAAAAGTACAAGCAATAAAGAAAAAGTAGATAAATTGAACTTTATAAAACTTTAAAATGTGCATCAAAAGACCTTGTCAAAAAGTGAAAACTCAGTGGGAGAAAATATTTGCAAATCATGTTTCTAAGAGTCTCATATCCAGAATATATAAAGAAAGAACATTTATACCTCAAATACAGCAACAACCAAAAAACACAATTCAAAATCAAAGGAATGCATTAGATATTTTTCCAAGGAAAGTGTACAAATTATTTACAAACACATGAAAAGATGCTCAATATTTTTGCCATCAGAGAAATGCAAATAAAAACCATGAGATACCATAATGCATTACACCCACTAGAATAAAAATGTAAGATAATATTGGGCGGCGCCTGTGCTCAAGGAGCAGGGCACTGGCCCCATATACCGGGGGTGGTGGGTTCAAGGCCAGCCCTCACCAAAACTGCAAAAAAAAAAAAAAAAACATATATATGTATATATATATCAAGTGTTGGTGAGGGTGTGGAGAAGTTGGAACTCTTGTACACTGCAGGTGGGAATGTAAAATGGTGTAGAAAATTTGGAAAATTCTCTGGTACTTCTCCAAAGTTAAATATAGAATTACCACAGAACCTAGCAATTGCTCTCCTAGATGTGTATACCACAGAACTGAAGATGGGAATTTAAACAAAAACTTGTACATATGGCTCAGCATCTGTAGCACAGTGCTTATGGCGCCAGCCATATACATCGAGGATGGTGGGTTCGAACCCAGCCTGGGCCCACTAAACAACAATGACAACTGCAACAAAAAATAGCCGGGCATGGGTGGGCCCTGTGGCTCGAGTAGGGTGCCAGCCTCATATACCAGAGGTGGTGGGTTCAAACCTGGCCCTGGCCAAAAACTGGAAAAGAGGAAAAAAATAGCCAGGCATTGTGGTGGGCATCTGTAGTCCCAGCTACTTGGGAGGCTGAGCAAAAGAATTGCTTGAGCCCAAGAGCTTGAGGTTGCTGTGAGCTGTGATGCCACAGCACTCTACCGAGGGCGACATAATTAGACTCTGTCTCAAAAAAAAAAAAAAAAAAAAAACTTGTACCTAATGTTCATAGCAAAACTTCACAGTAGCCAAAAGGTGGGAACAACCCAAATGTTTATCGGTGTCAGAATGGATAAACAAAATGGCATTATCCATAGAATGGTATATTATTCAGCCATAATAAGGAATGAAGTACTGAGATTACACATTACAACCTAGATGAACCTAAGTGAAAGCATCCAGTCACAAAAATCAACATATTGTATGATTTCACTTATAGGAAATGTCCAAAATAGGGACATCTGTAAAGATAGAAAGTTAGTGATTGCCAAGGGTAGGAGAGAGGATATATAGAGGGGTGACTAAGGTAAAGGGTTTCATTTTGAAGTAATGAAAATGTTCTAAGTGACTGTGGTGATGGTTGTACAACTGTGACTATACTAAAGACCATTGAGTTGTTCACTTTAAGTGGGTGAATTTTTTTTTTTTTTTCTGACTGGGTTGTTAGAAAAAACTTATCTTCAAGTTTGGATATTCTTTCCTCTATTTGCTCTCATCTACTGTTGAAACTTTAGAATACTTTTTTTTTTATTTCATTCAATGAATTTTTCAGTTTCAGGAATTCTGTTTCTTTTTTCTGATAGCTTTCTCTGGTAAATTTCTCATTCGTACTCTGATTTTTCCCCCTGATTTCTTCATATTGTTCATCTGTGTCCTCTTGTATCTCTTTAATATCATTATTTTTTTTTTTTTGAAACAGAGTCTCAATATGCCACCCTTCATAGAATACTGTGGCATCACAGCTCACAGCAACCTCAAACTCTGGCTTAAGCGATTCTCTTGCCTCAGCCTCCCAAGTAGCTGGGACTACAGGTGCCCACCATGATGCCCGGCTATTTTTTTGTTGCAGTTGCCATTGTTGTTTAGCTGGCTCAGGCCAGGTTTGAACCCGCCAGCCTTGGTGTATGTGGCCGATGCTGTACTACAGGCGCCAAACATAATATCATTATTTTAATTCTTTCCAGGATTTCATAAACTTGTTTTTGATTGAGATGTATTTCTGGGGAATTATTATGCTCCTTTTGAGATGTCATATTTCCTGCTTTTTCATATTTCCTGTGTCTTTATATTGACACATGTACATCAGGTATAACAGTTGTTTCTTCTGATTCTTTGAATTTGCATTCATAAGGGAGAACTTTTTCTGAAAGACATATCTGTGGTGATTTGTCAGGACACTTTGGCTTTAATTCTGAATGTGTGCAGTAGTGTAGTTTTTGTATGATTTCTTTGACCATAAACATCAGTGGTGTGTGTGATTTCCTCCTCAATGGCTTATAGCATTAGCGGATGTTTTGTTGAAGTTTTGCTGGTGACAAAGACACCAGGTGAGCTCACCTTTAGGTCCCAGTGATCACAGCAGTGGGCCAAGCATGGCTATTCTTGGGCCCCAGAGCAGCATACACTGGCACTGGTGTTAGCAGATCCAGGCAGACCAGTTGGGCCTTCAGACAGCTTGCATGGAGGGTGCAAGGAATGGCAGCAGTGGATGGGTCTTTAAGCCCCTGGGCAGTGGGCAATAACTGCAGCAGTGGCAGGACAACCCTCTGGCTTTCAAGAAGTCCATACTGCTGTTACTGATGGCTAATTAATCTGGCCAAAAGTTTGTCAATTTTATCTTTATAAAGAACCAACTTTTGTTCATTAATCTTCTGAATGTTTTATGTTGTTGTTCCTGATTTAATTTAATTCTGATCTAATTTTGGTTATTTCTTTTCTTCTGCTAAATTTGGGATTGGATTTCTCATTTCCAGTTCCTTGAGATGATTCATTATGTTGTTGATCTGTGCTATTTCTATTTTGGGGGTGTGGACATTTAATGTGATAAATTTCCATCTTAAAACTGCTTTTGCGGTATCCCCCAGGTTTTGATAGCTTGTGGCTTCATTGTTTTGTTCAAGGAATCTAATGATTTCTTTCTTTATGTCCTCCTCCTTATTCAGCATAAGCTTGTTTAGGTTTCATGTCTTTGTTTGGGGATGAAGGTTTTTGTTGGAGTTGAGTTCTACTTTTATTCCCTTATGGTATGAAAAGATACTAGATATAATTTCTATTCTTTTAAATTTGTTGAGGTTTGATTTGTATCCTAAGATATGGTCAGTTTTGGGAGACTGATCCATGAGCTAATGAGAAGAGCATATACTCAGTATTATTGGGGTGAAACATTCTGTATATGTATGTTAAGCATTTCTTCTACAGTTGTGTTTAAGTCCATTGTTCTCTTTGTTTAGCATTGGAGGATCTGTCCAGTTCTGTCAGTGTGTTTAAGTCCCTGGGTGTTGTGGTGTTGAAGAATAATATATAACATACTGTTAAGTTCAGTTAGGGTTCGTTTTATAAATCTCGGAGCATTTCAGTTGGGTGCATAGATATTTAGGATTGAAATGTCTTATTGATGTTTTGTTCCCTTGACCAGTACAGTGTCCATCTTTGTCTGTCTTTACTTTTGTTGCTTTAAAGCTGATTGTATCAGCAAATAGGATTTCAAACTCTGCTCTCTTCTGGTTTCTGCTTGCCTGAAATGTTGTTTTCCAATTCTTTACCCTGAGTATTATTTTGTCCATGGAAATTAGATGTGTTTCTTGAAGATAGCATATAGTTGGCTGGTTCTTTTTTATACAGTTAGCTGACCTGTATCTCTTTAGTCAGGAATTCAGGCCCTTCACATTTTTGAGAGAATTGACAAGGATTGAGGGGTTCTGTTTGTCTTGCTATGTGGAAGTCTGTTGCCTTGTTTCATCCCATAGCACATTATGAGAGCTAGCTTTTGTCCTTTGGTTTCTGAGTCTTTTTACTTAGCTGGTGGTCCATCGTATTGGTCTGTGAATAGTACAAGTCTGAGTACTTCCTGCAGACATGATCGTATAGTGGAAAATTTCCTCACTGTTTGCTTGTCAATAAAAGATTTTATTTCTCTATCGAATATGAAGCTTTGTTTAGCAAGGTACAGAATCCTGTGCTGGAATTTGTTTTGTTTGAAAAGATTGAAATAGGTGACCACTCTCTTTTGGCTTGTAAAGTTTCTCCTGAAAAATCCACTGTCACCCTAATGTTTTTGCCATGTAGGTAAGATGCAGCTTATGCCTGGCTGCTTACAAAATTTTCTCTTTCATTTTGACTTTGTCCGGGTTAATTATAGTGTGTCTAGGAGATGCTCTGTTTGAATCGAGACAAACTGGGATTCCATACCTGTCTAAAAGTAGTTTGCCTGAATCTTTGGTGATGCTTGGCAAATTTTCAGTTATTATATTCTACATTAGGGCTTCCAGTGCCTTTGGGTCTCTCTTGTTTTCCTTCAGGGATACCTAAAATTCATATATTTATACACTTCATGTAGTCCCATAATTCTCTGAGATTGTTCTGCTTTTATTCTCTTCTTTTCTGCCTCTTTTAAAAAAAATGACTGAGTTAGCTTGTGAGCCTTGTCTTCAAGCTCTGAGATTCTTCTCCATGGTTTAATTTGTTATTGAAACTTTCTACTGCATTTTGAAACTCCCTGAATGACTCTTTCAATTCTTTAAGCTCTGTTATATCCCTTTTAACTTTGACATGTCTTTCCTTCACTTATTGAGTCAATTGTTGGATTTCCTTTTGGTGGTTTTTCACTTTCCTTTCAATTCTCTTCATCTGTTTGCTACCCATACTTTAAATTGCCTTTCTGTCATTTCCATTATTTCTTTTTTTTAATATGAGAAATATTTTTTTATTTCAGAGTAATACGAGAATATAGAAGATTAGGTTACATTTTTTGCATTTCTTAGGTAAAGTTCAAGTTGTAAGTAGAGCCTATCACCCAGGGGATTTGCCCTTACATTGTGCACCATAGGTGAAAACTTACCAATCCACCTGCCTCCTTCCCTCTTCCTTTTCTCCTATCACCCAGGGGATTTGCCCTTACATTGTGCACCATAGGTGAAAACTTACCAATCCACCTGCTTCCTTCCCTCTTCCTTTTCTCTCCTTCCCCTCCCCCCATTTGAGTTTGTGTTTTTCTCCTATGTAGTCATGTAGTTGTTTATCTATTGGTTTCATATTATTATTGAATACATTTGGATACATGCTTTTCCATTCTTATGATACTAAGAAGAATGTGCCTCAGCCAATGTTGTGACTTTTACCTGTAATCCTAGCACTCTGAAAGGCCAAAGCGGGTAGAATGCTTGAGGTTGGGCATCAAAGACCAACCTGAGCAAGAGTGAGACCCTGTCTCTACTAAAAATAGAAAAATTAGTTGATCCAGGCATTGTGGCAGGTGTGTATAGTCCCAGCTACTTGGGAGGCTAAAGCAAGAGGATCACTTGAACCCAGGAGTTTGAGGTAGCTATGAGCTATGACACGATAGCACTCTAGCTTGGGGCAACAGAGTGAAACTCTGTCTTTGTAAAAAAAGAATATGCCTCAACTCCATCCAGGTAAATACAAGAGATCTCCATCTTTTTATGGTTGAATAGTACCCCATGGTATATGTATACTACTGTTCATTAATCCATTCATAGGTTGATGGGCAATTATGTTGTTTCCACATCCTGGCAATTGTGAATTAAGCTGCAATAAATATTCTAGTGCAAATGTCATTGTGATAAAATGATTTTTTTCTTCTGGGGTAGATACCTAATAATAAGATTGTGGAACCAAATGGAAGGTCTACTTTTAGCTCCTTGAGAATTCTCTATACTTCAATTCATAGAGGCTGTATTTGTTTGCAGTCCCACCAGCAGTGTAAAAGTGTTTCCTTCTCTCCACATCCATGCCAGCATTTGCTCAGCTTTGGGGTTTTGTGATGTGGGCTGTTCTCACTGGGGCTAAGTGATATTTCAGCCTTTTGATTTGCATTTCTCTGATGATTAGAGATGAAGAGCATTTTTTCATGTTAGTTGGCCATTCATCTGTGTTCTTCAAAGAAGATTCTATTCAAGTCTCTTGTCTACTTATAAATGGGATTATTTGCTCTTGTTGATTAGTTTGAGTTCTCTGTAGATTGTAGTTATCAGAATGAAAATATCTTCTCACATTCTGCAGGATTTCTTTATACACGGGATCATCTGTGGTGGCTGCCTTATAATCCCTTGAGGGGGTTGATCTGCTCTGATTTTTCATGTTGTCGGATTTTTTAGTTGGTTCTTCCTTGTGTGTGGTTTCTTCTTGCTTCTTTCCCCTATTTACATCTCTTACTTCCTCCTTCTCCTTAATATTCCTTGTATCTATGTTTTGATGTTGAAATGGGTTTTTGCTACATGGACAGAAAGGAGAGTAAAGAAAAGAAGAGAATGAGAAAGAGAAATAAAAAATAACAAAAGAGAGAAGGAAAAAAAATAATAGGCTGGACACAGTGGCTCACACCAGCAATACCAGCAATCCTGCGGGGCTGGGACTGGAGGATCACTTGAGGTTAGGTGCTTCAGACCTGCCCAAGTAAGGGCAAGACCCAATCTCCACCAAATATTTTTAAAAAACAGCCATGTACTGTGGTGGGGACCTGTAGTCCCAGCCACTCAGAGGCTGAAGGAGGAGGTTTCAAACTCAGGGGTTTGAGGCTATTGTGAGAGAGGCCAATGCCACAGCACTCTAGCCCAAGCTCCAGAGCAAGACTGTCCAAAAAAACAAAACAAAACTGTCAGGGTCCTGCCCCAGGTGCAGGGTCTGCTAAGACCTGTGGAACTGGTGCGACCAACTGAAGAAGTATAAAGTTAGGAAGAATGATAAAGAAAGACGGTGTTAGGTAATTGCCCCAGAAAAGCCCCTTCCCCAGAAAGCCCCTTCCTGCTTTCAACAGACCAAGACTAGCTATCTCACTTTTAAAATTACAGCTCCTTTCCAAGCACAGGGAGTTGCCCTCTGAACAACAGGGAGTTGCCTAGTAGACATCTCCTTATCTCCCAGTTGCAAAACTTACCTCATCTCTCTGTCCCAATTACCCGCTGAAAATTTCAAACTTATGGCCTATTCCAAGGGCTCTTCCCAGAGCAGTAACTCATTGGCTATTCTACCGCCCTGTCACCATTCTGAGATTTCCCCTAACTGAACCTATATAAAGGTGTGCTTTTCTTTTGGTCTCTCTCTCTCTCTTTTCTCTCCTCCTTGGTGCTGCTCTGCAGCATCCCTCCCTCGCCAATAAAGACCTTTCCTACAAGCCTTGGTTGTCTGTGAGATCTCTGCTGGTTGAACGCCACCCTTTCATCTAGTGTCAGAAGCAGGATCTAATTAAGGAACACTCCCAAGGGTAGCTTCCACCCCTCCCATGTGGTTTTAGCTCCTGGGGGCTCCCTGTCCTCTTCTCGCACTCCTGCCGCTCACCACCACATCAGCTTGTGTCCATCCGCCAAGGCACTCTAACCAGCACTCAATACCGGCCTCATACAGACTTGGTGAGTACCCCTATGAGAGCAAGTTTTCCCTAATGGTGGGCTGAGTTGCTTACATTCCTGGCGATTCACCCGTTTCTCTAGGCTTGAGTTCTCTATTCTCACTGACCTTGCGTGGCCTAGCCCAGGGCTTCCACGCCTTGCACGAAAATTCCTGGTGCCAGGTCTCAAGCTCTCCTCAGCCCCAAGGGTCTGACACTGATCTGGGGTACAGTGACGACTTTCCTAGACTGTGTTCTCATCTTCATGGCCACCAACAAAGCAGCAGAGACATCCGCCCTTTGTCCTGGTCCTCCCGTGATTCTGCTCACGCTTTATTCCTGCAATGAATCACCATGGGTGCAGGCCATTCTGTCCCAACTGACTCCCCCTTGGGGTGCTTATTACATCACCTGGTAGAATTAGGATTAGACTTAAAGCCAAAAAAAAAATAAAAATAATAATAATTAAACTCTCTACCCAGGTTTGGCCGCTTTACAAACTAGACAAACAAAGTATCTGGCCAAGCTGTGGTTCATTTGATTTTTCTTTAATTTGAGACTTATATAACGATTGTGAGTGCCTAGGCAAATGGAGCGAGGTCCCCTATGTTCAGGGCTTCTCATATCTCATATTTTAGAACCAAGCCTAATTTATGTTTGGGTGATTCCAAAATTCTTGTAACAAAGAGCTCTTCTGCTCTCTATCCTGAACCAGACCCATTCAACACAGCAGATGAACCTCTGCCACGCAGGCAAACAGCCACCAGTTCCAGAACCAAAGTAGTTCCTGTTCCAGCCCGGCCATATTCGGCTCCTCCCTCAACCACACAGTTGTCTCCACCCTCTGTCCCTCCTTCTTCCCCATCAACCAATCTGAGATTGTCTCCTAATAGACAGGGACCACTGCCTGTTAGTGGGCTCCAGTGAGTGACCCCAAGTCTTTGTTCCATACAGCTTTTATTGACATCTATCTGCCCAGGTGGTAAGCTGAGGGAGGGAACAAAGATACCAGCAGTTTCTCTGAGTGAGCGGATCAGGTCCTATTGTTATTATTATTATTAACTTTAAGGATTTGAGTAGTTTTGGAGGATCTGAAACTTGAGCCTTGTGTGGGGGAAGCCTCCTATCTGGAGTCACACGCACAGATTCCTAGGGAGGTGTTAAGCTCCCTTAGTTCACTGTGCTGTAAAACACCACTGTTGTCAATCTCCTCTGAGGAATCGGTGGGAGACAGGCTTTTTCCTCTCATCACCACCACAGAGGATTTTCCTCTGTGATAAGGGATGTTAAACCTTCCTGTCCATATGTCAGGGCTTGAGCTATTCCCTTGGTCTCTGCCCCACCCAAATGCAAATCTCCACAAGGGGCATCTGCTTTGTCTGTTTAATGGGCAGGAAATGACCTAGAAGGTGTATCTATTCTAGGTCTTGTCACAATCTGTTTTATGACCATTTACTTCCTCAGAGTGTTCACAGACTCAGCAGGGTATTGGTGTAAGCTATATCTGCAATAGGCCAGAGTTTCAGGAAAGGCCAGAAACTTTTTCAGATAACAAATTTAGCAATGGCTAGCTTAAAGGTAAACTAGCGGACTTTTCTTTGTTCTGACTCCTTCAGCTTACTTTTTAATTTTCCCTTTCTCTGGGGGTGCCCTCCCCTGCCAAGAATGGGATCTTTGGTCCCCATTCTTTCTGCACAAAACAAAGAAAGATATCTTGGTTGACTAAGGGAGTTAAAGATGAGAAAAATAGAAAAATAACCAAAAAAGGAAGAAAAAAACAGCAAGAGAGTAACAAAAAATTAATATTTTAAAAATATACATTACATGGATTTCAGGTGGCTCCAGGATTAGGGAAAGAAAAAGAAAATGAAAAAAAATTTTTTTTTCTTTAAAGACATTAGTTTGCTCCTTCAACAAACTAAACAAACAAAATAACAAAACTACATCCACTTCTGGATGTGGTGAGGAAGGAAGCTACTAGCTAATTGCCATGAAGACCCAGTCTTGTTTTTTGCCTGATTTTTTAATTCTGATCTGTATGTGGCAGCTGCAGGAGAGTTGAATGTCATCCGACAGGGGAACTCTGCAGCCACAGGGATCTATGTCAGATGCCAGATGTGCCCTACTCTGTGTCTCCCTGGGAGTCAGTCCAGGGGAGGCTGTCCGAGCCCAGCAGGTGAAGTCAGAATGGTCCAAGTGGGGATCCTGGGAAGCTGCTCCAAACTGGGCCCTGTGGGTGCAGGTAGCTCAAGGGTTCGGTACGCTCCTCCTGCCCTGCAGCTTTCACAGGGTTGTGGGTTGCCTGGGGATGCCCAGTAGGTGCCTGGTAGCCAGGCATCCCTGATCAAGCTCCCAGCGCTGTTCCCACGAGTGCCTGAGCTCCAGCATCACTCTTGGTCCAGTCCCAAAGAAGCAAAATGAGCTCTCTCTGCCCTCTGCCTCAGGGCTGGCTTGGGTTCCCCCCACAGTTCTATGGGACCTCAGTGCCTGGGCATTTCATGCCACACCCCACACCTGGAGGGACAGGCCCTCCCAGAGTTCAGTCTGATTCCCAGTCCACCCCTACAGGATGCCATGAGGGAGGGTGGAGGAGGATCTCCAGGGGCCTTAATCACCCAGGGATTCCACATGTAGGCTCCATCCCTGGGTCACAGCGTTGCCTTGCACATGTTTTCTGTGCAGGCCTCCATCCATCTTATCTTTTTTGGTTTCTAGTGTCCCATAGACTTACTGTGCCCTTGCAATGTTGTTTGTGGGTGGGGCAATCCAGATGGAGGCAGCTGGAGACTCTTCTCCCTGAGTTTACTGAGAATGGCTGATGAAGAGATGTCTGTAAATTGCCATCCTGGAACCTATCCCAGTGCTCCCTTTAAAGAAATGATTCACACATTTGCCCATTAACTTAAAGTGACCCACACCTTATTCTCTTACATATACTGCTAGTTGTCTCTCTCTCTCTCTCTCTCTCTCTCTCTTTCTGACTCTTCTGTGATCTGGGAATGGAGGAATGCCATCCCAACTCATTGTGCCTTCTTGACCCAGGGTAAACAAAAATCTTTGAATTTGTTTCCTATTGTAGTGGTGCATTGAATTTGCACCTTTCATTGGAAACACCAAGCTGCCCCAGGCTTGATTTTCTCTGGGATGCCAGAGAGAACACAAAGTTGGGCTCCTAGGGTCAGAGGGATAATCAGGCAGACATTAATTGCCCACAAGGGCATCTTCCAGTGTAAAGAAATTTCCTATGTGTGGAACCCCCTGGTCACACAGGTTGCATAACTAGGCATTAGGCTGTCTGCCAGATAAAAAAATATCCCACAAAAGGCACACTGTAAATACCCACATCCAGCTCCACTTTTTTTCCTATTAGGGCAGGGCTGCTAGGGGCTCTGTTACTGGAAACCCAATTTAGATGGACTGTCTCCAAACAAATAGAACAGGGTTTCTTTTGAAAGTGGTGAAAATGTTATAAAATGATCTTGGTGATAATTATATGACTTTGTGAATATACTAAAACTATTCAATTGTTCACTAAATAGATAAGTGGTATGCTATGTGAATTAAATATCAATGAAGTTAATTAGGAATACATGCCTTGGAAGGATAAATATGATTTGAAAGTAACATACATTCCTATCTAAGCAAACTTCAATATTGTTTACCAAAATACAACACTCAGCAAAGCAAATTTAACAGTATCTGCCATCCAATCACAAATTATTAAGGATAGGAAGAAGCAGAAAAATATGACTCGTACACAAGACAAAAATCAATAGAAACAGACCTAGAAATGTCAAAATCAATGAAATTAGAAAACAAGCATGTTAAAATAAGCATTAAAACTATTATGGCTCTCCTTGAGTGTTTAGAGGAAAATGTTAGTCCTTTTTATAGCTTTCATTACTCTCCTTATTATTTTGAAAGATATTAAAAAGAACTAAGTGGAACTGCAAGAGATGAAAAAATACAATATTAGAAATGCATCATGGTCTGGATGAAATTAAGAGCAGATAAGAGCCCACATAGGAAAAGATCAGTGAATTTGAACGCATAGTAAAGGGAACTCTCCAAACTGAAGCAAAGGGGGGAAAGGCTCGAAAAAAAAAATGAAAATTAACTTAGCCTCACTGACTTATGATAAACTCCACCAAATAACACAATGCACATCTTTTCAAATATAGAAAGGACATTTACTTTCATAGACTATTTTCTGTGCCATAAAATAAATCTTATATTTTAAAAGACTGAAATCATAAAAAGTATTTTTTTAGACAGTCTCACTTTGTTGCCCTGGGTAGAGTGCTGTGGCATCATAGCTCACAGCAACCTCAAACTGTTGGTCTCAAGCTATCCTCTGGCCTCAGCCTCCCAAGTAGCCGGGACAACAGGTGCCCACCATAACACCCAGCTAGTTTTTAGAGAGGGGCACCCTCAATCTTCGTTAGGCTGGTCTTGAATCCTGACCTCAAGTGGTCCATCTACCTAAGCCTCCCAGAGTGCTAAGATTACAGGTGTGAGCCACCATGCCTGGCCTCATAAAAAGTCTTTAGACAGGGCAGCGCCTATGGCTCAGTGAATAGGGCGCCGGCCCCATATACCAAAGGTGGCGGGTTCGAACACGGCCCCAGCCAAACTGCAGCAACAAAAACAACAACAAAAACAATAGCCAGGCATTGTGGCGGGTGCCTGTAGTCCCATCTACTTGGGAGGCTGAGGCAAGAGAATTGCCTAAGCCCAAAAGCTGGAGGTTACTGTGAGCTGTGATGCCACAGCATTCTACCAAGGGTGACAAAGTGAGACTCTGTCTCTAAAAAAAAAAAAAAAAGTATTTCGACAACAAGAACAGTACTTAGCACTAAATACTAAGTAATATGACTTAGCACTAAATACTAAGTAATACTAAAATAAGCAATATGACAAGTCAGTAACATAACCTACTTTAGGAAACCAGAAAATAAAAAGCAAAATAAACGGAAGGAAAGTAGAAGGAAGAAAATTTAATAAAGAGCAGTAATTTAAAAAATGGAAAAGAGAAACTAGACAAAATACATGAAATCAGAAGGTGGTTCTTTAAGATCAACACAATTGATAACTCTGTAGGTATACTAGTCAAAAATAATAAGATATAACATTACCAACATTAGGAATGAGAGAAATAACATCACAGCAGATTCTAAAGATATTAAAATGACAATAAAGGAATAGTATGAACAATTCTGTGGACTTGTGGATTTAATGATGTGTATGAAGAATAGGAGACATGGCATCAAGAAGGCTACAGTTCGGAACTAGAAAAAACCCTATGTGGCCAAGGCTATTTAGCAATAACAATTCTTAGCAATAACAAACAAACATACAAAAATAAACAAACAAAAAAAAAAAACGGAGGCATCACCTTACCAAACTTAAGGCTATGTTACAGGTCCACAGTAATCAAAACAGCATGGTATTGGCACAAAAATAGAGACATAGACATATGAAATAGAATAGAAAACCCAGGAATGAAACCAGCCTCTACTTGCCATCTGATCTTTGATAAACAAAACAAAAGCATACAGTGGGGAAAAGAATCCCTATTCCACAAGTGGTGCTGGGAGAACAGGATAACCACACATAAAAGATTGAAACTGGACCCACACCTTTCACCACTTCCAAAAATTGACTCAAGATGGATAAAAGATTTAAATCTAAGGCACAAAATGATAGAAATCTTAGAAGAAAGTGTGGGGAAAACTCTTGATGTTGGACTGGGTAAAGATTTTATGACAAAGACTTCAGCCATCTCAACAACAAGAAAAACTAACAAATGGGACTTAAGTAAGCTGAAAAGCTTCTGCACAGCTAAGGACACAACAAGTAAAGCAAAAAGACAACCTTCAGAATCGGAAAAGAAATTTTCAGGATTGATAACTAGAATCTACAGATAGCTCAAATTAATCAACAACAAAGAAGAGTAAACAATCCCATGTACCTCTGGGCAACAGATATGAACAGAACCTTCTCTGATGAAGATAGACCAATGGTTTACAAACATATGAGAAAATGCTCATTGTTACTGATCCCCAGAGAAGTGCAAATCAAAACCACCCTGAGCTATCACCTAACCCCAATGAGAATAGCTCATATTGCAAAGTAGCAAAGCCGCAGATGCTGGCATGGATGTGGAGAGAAGGGAATACTTTTACACTGTTGGTGGCACTGAAAACTAATACAATCTTTTTGGAAGGAACTATGAGGAATTCTTAGAGAACTCAAATTAGACCTCCCATTTGATCCAGCAATCCCATTATTAGGCATCTACCTAGAAGAAAAAAGATCATTTTATCATAAGGACATTTGCACTAGACTGTTTATCCAAGCTCAATTTACAATCGCCAAAATGTGGACAAAAGCTAAATGCCCACCAACCCAGAAATGGATTAACAAACTGTGGTATATGTTTACCATGGAATACTATTCAGCCATTAAAAAAAGATGAAGACTTCACATCTTTTGTATTAACCTGGATGGAGGTGGAACACATTCTTATTAGTAAAGTATCACAAGAATGGAAAAGCAAGAATCCAAAGTACTCAATTCTAATATGAAGCTAGTAGGTGATCAAACACTCACATAAGAGAAAAACTCAAATTAATTCAAGGTGGGGGTGGGGTGATGAGGGAGGGCGATAAAGGGTTACCATGTATGACAAACATTTTGGGGATGGGACACAATTATATGAGATACTTTACCTAACAAATGATAACAGTATAATCTAATTCTTTTACCCTCTATGAACCTGAACCAATAAAAAATAAAAATAAATATGCATAGATGTTTAAGGCAGGATATACTGTAACTAACATTTACTGTGGTCAATTTACTGTACTGTCATTCAATACAGTAAAATAAAAATCATTTAATTGAAACAAAACAACAAAAAAAAGAAGGCTCTCGTGATGTGTGACAGAAGCTTCCCTACAATACCATGTCAGAAGTTTCTGAAATACCGTCATAGGATCACTTAATTACCTAAGACCTGAAGATCTTCAGACCTTTCATCTGGAACCCCCAACATACCCTCTTTTCTCATAATATTCGTTAAATGGTTGTTGTTTATTTCATTTAGAGTGTATTATGCAAAGAATCTGCCCTGGCTCTCTTGGAGATTCCCCATGCCAAGCCACGAAGCCGAGACTTTGCCCAGAAACCAAGTAAGTGCCTAGTACCCCCCTCTTTGGGCCCCACAGCCATATTTCCCAGCATTCTCGCAGAACCCTGGTGCCCCGTGAGTTGAAATTCCACCTCATAATGCTGGAGGTCTGTGTCAGGCTACACGTAGAAAAGGTTGCCTGGTGAGTGCCACCTACAGGGCCAGGCCTTTCTTCCATCACTTCAGGCTCCTCTTCCGTCACTGGGGTAGCAGTCCCCTGCTCAGGGGTGCTAGTCCTCGCCGGTCTGGAGGAGGAGGGCCCAGACTCTGAAACCATCACGCTCGTGGCTGGTGGTCTGTGAGACACACATGGGGTCATCTGTGTCCAAGGCTGCCCTTGGGGCTACCACCAATGTGCCCACTGAGCCTGAGCCAAAACATCTGGCAGGTGAGTAGGCCGGGTGGGGGCAGCCCACGTGGGTAGCGCAGTCGGAGTGGGTAAGATACTCAAATGGCGGCGTCCTGCTCTCCTCCCTCACAGTCACCCCTTCCCCAGTCCTGTCCTTGACCCACACTCCAAAGAGGGGCAATTTGAGCTGTCACTTCAAGTAATCTTTGATCAAGCATTGAAGGGAACCACTGGCATTTTTAACTCCAAATTCCAAAATATTTAGAACTCATGGAAATAACTTAGATTCAAGACAAGAGAACAGAACAGTAGCTCAGGCTTCTTAGAAGGGTCTCACATTCTAATTCCACCCCAGCCCTCATAAATTTTGACATTTGGAAGGAGAATCTATTCAGTAGATTCTCCCATAGTCATTCCAAACCTAAGGATCATGAGTGGGCTTTAGAGTGTTTATGGCAACATTTTTGTGTGCTTGTTTATGTTTCTAGGGGGGTAGAATTTTGAATCTCAAAGGATAGACTCCCAGTCTAGGCCCACTCTCTATTGTTTCACCTGATAGTGAGCAGTAACTTGTAAACAATATTGCTGTTGGCAATATATAAAATCCTACTGCTAGGGGTGGCGCCTGTGGCTCAGTCGGTAAGGCGCCGGCCCCATATACCGAGGGTGGCGGGTTCAAACCCAGCCCCTGCCAAACTGCAACCAAAAAATAGCTGGGCGTTGTGGCGGGCGCCTGTAGTCCCAGCTACTCGGGAGGCTGAGGCAAGAGAATCCCTTAAGCCCAGGAGTTGGAGGTTGCTGTGAGCTGTGTGAGGCCACGGCACTCTACCGAGGGCCATAAAGTGAGACTCTGTCTCTACAAAAAAAAAAAAAAAATCCTACTGCTATTGAAACCTTCATAGGTGACTCTTTTGGTCAATCTTAGTTTTGGTATTTTGTTTAAAAATTATTCATTGACTTAGTCTATATTGCCTTCCGAAGTTTTATCTTCCTTTTACCATGATAATGTGCATGTGTTACAGCAACTAACAGTTTACTATATTAAACAGAGAGTTTACTGATCATTATTCCAGGCAGGCCATGTTCTAGATTCCATGTATACATTATATAGTCCCAGATGCTTAAGTAATACATGCTAGAATTGGTTTCTCAACACATAAAGAATGAGCACCAGTAAGCTATGTGAAGGCATCAAGGAAGGGAAGTAGACTGCCTGAGTTGGTACCATTATACCCTAAGGGTTGACCTCTATAGCACAAGCTGCTGAAATCCTGGGAAAACAAAGAACCTACAGAGGAAACTGTTTACAAAAAGAGGAATGAAGCAAACTTAGAGATTTTTTAAAATGTGAGAAGAATCTCATTCTTCCTAACCTAACACTGACATGTATAGTATTAGACATTGACACAGCTACTTGGTGAATAAGTGAATCTAGGTCTACATATAGGATCAACCTAGTGCTCTAACCCACCAGTGTGTTTGTTAAGCAACCCCCTCAGTACCTACCCTAGTGTTATGTATGTAAAAATACTGATTAAAAAATAAGTGCCATGGATGAAGTTGTTTTGTAATGATGGTTTATAAACAGTTTAAAAAGTAAAGAGGATTTCAAACTGATAAAAGGTAGGGAATAATTGTATGTTCTTTAATGGGAAAATGAAATGATGAAAGTTAACTTTTAGCTGTATTAAATGAATTGATAAATTGTAGTTCTGAGGTGTGAAATTAGGAAGCTATTGCCATAAACTAGCTACAAGGCTATGAGGAGATGGCTCAAGAAGAACTTAGCAGTAAAAGGGTAAAGGATGCAAATAAAGGGTCAATCATAGGGTGACACGATAAGGAAAGCTCCTACTGAAACTTCATGGAATGACGCTTTTCTTGAGAGAAGTGTGACAATGGTTAATAGCTTGGTCTCTGGCGTCAAACAAATCTAATTTCAAATTCCAGCCCTGCCACTTGCTTACACATATGACCTTAGATGTTACTTAGCATCTTGAGTCCTATTTAACATTTAACAAGTATTAATCAAAATGTTCTGAGCCAACTCCTGTGGTGGCTCTTGGTGACCAAAATGGACTTAGTCCCTGCCTTCATCAAGCATGCAGAATAATAGGATAAATAGACATTAAATATCATGGAAGATATATCAGTACATACAATATATGTAATTAAGAAAATGCTTTTTTGTAACTGTACTTAAGTTAAAATTACCAATTTTGGTTTCGAAAATTATTGCTTAGCATTCATTTTAATGCGTTTTAATATCACTGTCTCTTATTTAGACCTAATACAGTACATAAATGAAACTAACATGAGTGTTGAACATCTGGCTAATGTTCTTTCTGAAAAAACTGGGAGCAGCAGCTGGGTGGTAGTGTTCAAAGCCCTGGTTACTGTGCATCATCTCATGGTATATGGCAATGAGGTGAGTGTGGTATATATTTCCATTTGTGGTTATTTCCTTCCTTCTAGTACAAAGGACTGTAAGCATGCAATTACAAAATGTTTTTGGTTTTTCAAGGACTTTCTACCTTTTATTTTCATTAATGACAAATGGGGAAGTAAATAACAGTATATATTATTTTAAATGTTTTTTTTCTGTTTCTATTAATAAATATATCTTTCTGGGCAGCGCCTGTGGCTCAAAGGAGTAGAGTGCTGGCCCCATATGCCAGAGGTGGCAGGATCAAACCCAGCCCCAGCCAAAAGCTGCAAAAAAAAAAAAAATAGAGGTATTCTTCATTGAAGTATACCATTTTAGCCACTGGGTAATAAAATAATTGAGTATATATCTCCTTAATTTTTTTTTCTTTTTTTTATTGTTGGGGATTCATTGAGGGTACAATAAGCCAGGTTACACTGATTGCATTTGTTAGGCAAAGTCCCTCTTGCAATCATGTCTTGCCCCCAGAAGGTATGGCACACATCAAGGCCCCACCCTTCTCCCTCCTTCCCTCTCTCTGCTTTTCCTCCCCCCTGCCCATGACCTTAATTGTCATTAATTGTCCTCATATCAAAATTGAGTACATTGGATTCATGCTTCTCCATTCTTGTGATGGTTTACTAAGAATAATGTCTTCCACTTCCATCCAGGTTAATACGAAGGATGTAAAGTCTCCATTTTTTTTTAATAGCTGAATAGTATTCCGTGGTATACATATACCAGAGCTTGTTAATACATTCCTGGGTTGGTGGGCATTTAGGCTGTTTCCACATTTTGGTGATTGTAAATTGAGCTGCAATAAACAGTCTAGTACAAGTGTCCTTATGATAAAAGGATTTTTTTTCCTTCTGGGTAGATGCACAGTAATGGGATTGCAGGATCAAATGGGAGGTCTAGCTTGAGTTCTTTGGGTTTCTCCATACTTCCTTCCAGAAAGGTTGTACTAGTTTGCAGTCCCACCAGCAGTGTAAAAGTGTTCCCTTCTCTCCACATCCACGCCAGCATCTGCAGTTTTGAGATTTTGTGATGTGGGCCTTTTTCACTGGGGTTAGTTGGTATCTCAGGCTGGTTTTGATTTGATTTGATTTCTCTAATAGATAGGGATGATGAACATTTTTTCACATGTTTGTTAGCCATTTGTCTGTCTTCTTTAGAGAAGCTTCTATTCATGTCTCTTGCCCATTGATATACGGGACTGTTGACTTTTTTCATGTGGATTAATTTGAGTTCTCACTAGTTCCTAGTTATCAAGCTTTTGTCTGATTCAAAATATGCAAATATCCTTTCCCATTGTGTAGGTTGTCTCTTTGCTTTGGTTGTTATCTCCTTAGCTGTACAGAAGCTTTTCAGTTTAATGAAGTCCCATTTGTTTATTTTTGTTGTTGTTGCAATTGCCATGGCAGTCTTCTTCATGAAGTCTTTCCCCAGGCCAATATCTTCCAGTGTTTTTCCTCTGTTTTCTTGGAGGATTTTTATTGTTTCATGCCTTAAATTTAAGTCCTTTATCCATCTTGAATCAATTTTTGTGAGTGGGGAAAGGTGTGGGACCAGTTTCAGTCTTTTACATGTGGATATCCAGTTCTCCCAACACCATTTGGTGAATAGGGAGTCTTTCCCCCAAGGTAAGTTCTTGTTTAGTTTATCGAAGATTAGGTGGTTGTAAGATGTTAGTTTCATTTCTTGGTTTTCTATTCGATTCCAAGTGTCTATGTCTCTATTTTTGTGCCAGCACCATGCTGTCTTGACCACTATGGCTTTGAGTATAGCCTAAAATCTGGTATGCTGACACCCCCAGCTTTATTTTTATTACTAAGAACTGCCTTAGCTATATGGAGTTTTTTCTGGTTCCATACAAAATGCAGAACCATTTTTTCCAAATCTTGAAAGTACGATGTTGATATTTTGATAGGAATGGCATTGAATAGGTAGATTGCTTTAGGAAGTATAGACATTTTAACAATGTTGATTCTGCCCATCCACGAGCATGGTGTGTTCTTCCATTTGTTAAAATCCTCTGCTATTTCCTTTCTGAGGATTTCATAATTTTCTTTATAGAGTTCCTTTACCTCCTTCGTTAGGTGTATTCCTAGGTATTTCATTTTCTTTGAGACTATGGTGAAGGGAGTTGTGTCCTTAATTAGCTTCTCATCTTGACTGCTATTGGCGTATACAAAGGCTACTGATTTGTGGCCATTGATTTTATATCCTGAAACATTACTGTATTTTTTGATGATTTCTAGGAGTCTTGTGGTTGAGTCTTTGGGATTCTCTAAATATAAGATCATGTCATCAGCAAAGAGGGAGAGTCTGACCTCCTCTGCTCCCATTTGTATTCCCTTGATTTCCTTGTGTTGCCTAATTGTATTGGCTAGAACTTCCAACACTATGTTGAATAGTAAATGTGACAGAGGACAACCTTGTCTGGTTCCAGTTCTAAGAGGAAAAGCTTTCAGTTTTACTCCATTCAGTAAAATATTAGCTGTGGGTTTGTCATAGCTTCAATCAGTTTTAGAAATGTGCCACCTATGCCTATACTCTTCAGTGTTCTAATTAGAAAAGGATGCTGGATTTTATCAAATGCTTTTTCTGCATCTGTTGAGGGGATAATATGATCTTTATTTTTGCCTCTGTTAATATGGTGGATAACGTTTATGGACTTGCATATGTTAAACCAGCCTTTCACCCCCGGGATGAAACCTACTTGATCATGATGTATGACTTTTTTTTTTTTTTTTTAAATATGGAACACTTCACGAATTTGTGTGTCATCCTTGCGCAGGAGTCATGCTAATCTTCTCTGATGTATGACTTTTTTGATGATAAGCTGTAATCTATTGGCTAGCATTTTGTTGAGAATTTTTGCATCTATATTCATGAGTGAGATTGGTCTGAAATTCTCCTTTTTGCTTGGGTCTTTCCCTGGTTTTGGTATCAGGGTGATATTTGCTTCATAGAATGTGTTGGGGAAGAGTCCTTCTTCCTCGATTTTTTTGGAATAATTTCTGTAGTACAGGAATAAGCTCTTCCTTGAAGGTTTGATAGAATTCTGGTGTGAAGCCACCTGGACCAGGGCATTTTTTGGTTGGAAGATTTTTTATTTTTTCTTTAATCTCAGTGCTTGAAATTGGTTTGTTCAGGAGCTCTATTTCTTCCTGGCTAAGTCTAGGGAGAGGTGTGATTCCAAATATTGATCCATTTCCTTCACATTGTCAAATTTCTGGGCATAGAGTTTCTGGTAGTATTCAGAGATGATCTCTTGTATCTTTGTGGGATCAGTTATTATTTCCCCTTTATCATTTCTGATTGAGGTTACTAGAGATTTTACTTTTCTATTCCTCGTTAGTCTGGCCAATGGTTTATCTATTTTATTAATTTTTTCAA
The DNA here is from genome assembly GCF_027406575.1 of Nycticebus coucang. NCBI lineage: Eukaryota > Metazoa > Chordata > Mammalia > Primates > Lorisidae > Nycticebus > Nycticebus coucang. The sequence goes on from NC_069804.1 coordinate 186,490,477, forward strand.
AAAGCCAACTCCTTTTTTAATTAATTTTCTGAATGATTCTTTTGTTTTCAATTTCATTGATCTCTGATTTGATTTTGGATATTTCTTTTCTTCTACTGGGTTTAGGCTTAGATTGTTCTTTTTCCAACTCCATAAGATGGCTTGTGAGTTTGTTGATGCACTCTCTTTCTGTTTTTCAAATGTAGGCATCTAAAGTGATAAATTTTCCTCTCAAAACTGCTTTTGCAGTATCCCACAGGTTTTGGTAGCTTATGTCTTCATTGTTGTTATGCTCAAGGAAGTTAATAATTTCCTGTTTCATTTCTTTCCGCACCCATCTGTTATTCAACAGAAGATTGTTTAATTTCCATGTCTTTGTGTGGGGTCAAACGTTTTTGTTAGAGTTGAGTTCCACCCTTTGTGCCTTATGGTCTGAGAAGATACAAGGTAAAATTTCAATTCTTTTGATTCTGTTGATATTTGTTTTGGGTCCCAGGATATGATCAATTTTGGAGTATGTTCCATGGGGCGATGAGAAGAATGTGTATTCTTTATCTTTGGGATAGAGTGTTCTTATGCATCTATCAAGCACAGTTGTTCTAGGGTCTCATTTAAATCTCTTATAACTTTGTTTAATTTCTGTTTAGAGGATCTATCCAGCTCTGTAAGAGGAGTGTTAAAGTCCCCTGTTATGATGGTATTATCAGATATCATATTGCTCAGACTGAGTAAGGTCTGTTTCAAGAATCTGGGAGCATTTAAATTGGGTGCATAAATACTTAGAATTGAAACGTCTTCTTGTTGTAATTTTCCCTTGACCAATATAAAGTGACCATCTTTATCTTTTTTGACTTTAGTTGCTTTAAATCCACATGTATCTGAAAATAAGACCACAACTCCTCTTTTCTTCTGAATTCTATTTGCCTGAAAAATTGTCTTCCAACCCTTGACTCGGAACTTTAATTTGTCTTTTGAAGCCAGGTGTGTTTCTTGCAGACAGCAAATGGATGGCTTGTGTTTTTTAATCCAGTCAGCCAATCTATGTCTCTTCAGTGGGAAATTCAAGCCATTAACATTTATTGAGATAATTGATAAGTGTGGTAGTGTTCTATTCATCTTATTTTGTGAGAGTCCATTGCTTAGTTTTATCTTTTGCATCAGTGTGGAGATTAGGTTCTGTCCTTTAATTTCTGAGTTCTTACTTTGCTGCTGATCCATTGTAATGGTCAGTGTGTAGAACAGGTTGAAGTATTTCCTGTAGAGCTGGTCTTGTTGTGGCAAATTTCCTTAATGTTTGTATATCCATAAATGATTTGATTCCTCCGTTAATTTTAAAGCTTAGCTTAGCAGTGTACAAAATTCTTGGCTGGAAATTGTTCTGTTTAAGTAGATTAAAGGTAGATGACCATTGTCTTCTTGCTTGGAAAGTTTCATTAGAGAAGTCTGCGGTCACTCTGATGGATTTGCCCCTGTAGGCCAACTGGTGCTTACTCCTGGCAGCTTGAAGAATGTTTTATTTTGTCTTGACTTTGGACAGGTTCATCACAATGTGTCTTGGAGAAGTTCGGTTAGAGTTGAGGGTACCTGGGGTCCGATATCCCTCTGAAAGCAGTGCGTCAGAATCTTTGGTGATATTTGGGAAATTTCTTTTATTATATTCTCTAGTATGGCTTCCATTTCTCTGGGGCATTCTTCTTCCCCTTCTGGGATTCCTATAACTCGTATGTTTGAATGCTTCATAAAGTCCCATAATTCTGACAGTGAACGTTCTGCTTTCTCTCTCTTCTTTTCTGCCTCTTTTACTATCTGAGTTATCTCAAGAACTTTGTCTTCTACCTCTGAAATTCTTTCTTCTGCATGGTCTAACCTGTTGCTGATACTTTCCATTGCATCTTTAAGTTCCCGAATTGACTGCTTCAGTTCCTTCAGCTCTGCTATATCCTTTCTATATTCTTCATATCATTCGTCTCTTATTTGATTCTGTTTTTGGATTTCCTTTTGGTTATTTTCCACTTCATTAGCAGTTTCCTTCATTGTTTCCATTGTTTCCTTCATTGTTTTCATCATGTGTATTCTAAATTCCCTTTCTGTCATTCCTAACATTTCTTTATTGGTGGAGTCCTCTGCAGTAGCTACCTCATGGTCCCTTGGAGGGGTTGTTCTGGACTGGTACTTCATGTTGCCTGGAGTTTTCTGCTGATTCTTCCTCATGAGTGATTTCTTTTATAAGTTTCCTTGCCCTAATTTTCCTTTCACTTCCTCTTGCTCTTTAAGTTCCCATGCCTGTGGACTAAGGTTTTGATGAGTCCTTTTGGTGTAGGACCAGAAGGATGAGAAGGTTGAAAAGCAAGAAGGGATGAAAGAAAGAACGAAAGAACAAAAATAAAATAGAGAAAGGAGAGGGGGTGGGTAAAAGGAATATTGACAAAAAGAAGAGTGGCACAGAAAGAGGGAGACAGAGCAATATAGGTGTACAGTAGGGTACTTTGACTCAACCTTAAAAAACCCCAACCTCTGGGGGTGCCCAGTTGGGTAGTTCCCTTGAAGTCAGCAACTCTTTGCTAACCTGATCAGACACAGTACCCCACCTCCACCAAATAGAGAGGAAAGACGAAAATGCTATAAATCAAACCAAAACAAACGAACAGAAAACTTTACAGGATAAAATTGGGTGGAAAAACCAAATAATAGGGGTAGAAACACTAGCAAAAATGAAGTTGTAGTTATTGAAAAAGGCAGCAATGGGAAATTGTATTTATACTAGAAAACTGGAGAAAGAAAAGAAAAAGTCTGTATGGAAAAGCTTGAAATTAAAAAACAAAACAACAAAATAAAAAACAAACAAATAAAACAAAACAAAAACCAAAAACAAAGCAGTATATATATCTTGTTGAATATTGTCTGGGCAACAGGTGGTCTTCTGGGGTATGAGATGTTAATTATAATGCTGATACGACTGGAGGCCTCTGCTGATTTCTCAAACCCCACAGGGTAGACACCCTAAGTCTCTCTTCAGCCCTCTTAAAAGGCACTTTAAGCTTCTAAACTTGCTAAGCAGAAGCTTTCCCAGGAAAGTGCTTGTCGCTGGAATCACTGTTGAAGTGGCTATCCACTTACCCAGTGTGCCAAAACCGGTCTCACTCTGCCCCTGAGGGTTAGGGCTGTAAGGCAGCTCAGACCCTGCCTTTAGGCTGCTCAGTCACTAGGTTACTAGGTCCCGCCCGATCCTTGCTCTGCAGCCCCTAGGGCGGACCTTATTGGGGCAGTTCTCTCACAATGGCTCCCTGTGGCCCACAGCCAAACACTATTAGCTTCATCTATCCGACTCAGCGGCTCAGTCTGGGGTCCCAGACAATGCCCAAAGTTCTCCGCACTCCCACTCAAGCTCTCCCCAAGGCAGTTCAACTGAGTGCCAAGTCCAAAAATACCAAAACAGTTCACAGGTAAGGCCTTTCCGGTTTACAGTCTCGCTGCTACTGCACTTACAGCCGTCGGCGGGATTAGACCAATCAAACACACGCGATTACTTGCCAGTTTTCCACTGTTTTTGTCCTCCTCTTGGGGTCCAGAAGTCTCTCGCTAACTCCTTGTATCCTCAAAGGGATGATTATAGGCAGACCCCACCAGCCAGAGATGCCTGGAGTCTTATCTCCCCAGACTCATGGTGCCCAGATTTAAGGAAGCTGTTACTCGGCCGCCATCTTGCTCTCCCTCTATATTTCTTTTTTTTTTTTTTTAATTTATTGTTGGGGATTCATTGATGGTACAAGAAACCAGGTTACACTGATTGCATTTGTTAGGCAAAGTCCCTTGTGCAATTGTGTCTTGCCCCCAAAAGTATCTCCTTCAATTTTTTAGATGATTTAGGCCAAAAAAAATACCCCTCAAAAATGTATTACCTTGGTGCCAGCCACATACACCAGAGCTGGCAGGTTCAAATCCACCCCAGGCCTGCCAGACAACAATGACAACTACAACTAAAAGATAACCTGGCATTGTGGCAGGCACCTGTAGTTCCAGCTACTTGGGAGGCTGAGGCAAGAGAATTACTTAAGCCCAGGAGTTGGAGGTTGATGTGAGCTGTGGCACCACGGCACTCTACCCAGGGCGACAGCTTGAGGCTCTGTCTAAAAAAAAAAAACAAAAACAAAAACAATTTATTACCTCATAACTGCTTTATTTTGCCAAAGGAGACTGGACATATAAGTGTATTACTTCATCACTTATCCACCTCTCCTCACATATACACCCTCTTTGTATTTTACAGAACAACTTAAATGCTCTGTAACATTAAATTAATTATTACAACATTTTCTATTTTAAAAATGCAAGCATTTTGTCTCAGTGAGCTTTGCATAAAAAATAGGGTTTAGAAATTGTTTGAATTTTGAAAGTTATCATAAAACAACAGTAATTCTGGCAGCACCCATAGCTGAGTGGGTAAGGTGCTGGCCACATGCACCAAGGCTGGCAGGTTTGAACCTGGCCCAGGCCAGCTAAAAGAATAACAACTGCAACAACAAAAAAATAGTCGGGCATTGTGACAGGTGCCTGTGGCCCCAGCTACTTGGGAGACTGAGGCAAGAGAATCACTTTAGCCCAAGAGTTTGAGGTTGCTGTGAACTGTGACTCCATGGCATTCTACCCAGGGCAACAGCTTGAGACTCCATCTCAAAAAAAAAAAACAAACAAACAGTAATTCTACAGTATAGTATTGCTAAAAATATAAAATATATAGGAAGGGTACATAATAGAGAGCTCAGAAATAAAACTATACTTAAATGGGAGCTTGACGTATCTAAAAACATGTAAGGGAAAGTATGAGGGAAATAATTTAAAATAAAACCTGTTGGCACAAATGGCATCCCTATAGAAAAAAAAATAGAATGAGATCTTTATCTTATTACATATAGAAAAATACCTCACATATCAAATATCTAAATGTTAAAAACTAAATTTTAAAATTAAAAAACATGTAGGAGAATATGTTTATGGCATTCAGGTAGGAAAGACACCATAGTTGAAAGAAGATATTTGTGGGGTGGCGCCTGTGGCTCAAGGAGTAGGGCGCTGGTCCCATATGCCAGAGGTGGCGGGTTCAAACCCAGCCCCGGCCAAAAACCAAAAAAAAAAAAAAAAAATGAAAGAAGATATTTGCAGTGTCTATTAACTTTATTGCAGACCAAAAGTTAATATTCAGAATACATAATTACTGAGAAAAGGGCTATTACAATGAATGAGTGAGCAAAAGAAATGAACAGAGAGTTCACAGAAAAGGAAAACAGAATGCCTGATAGCTATCTGAGAACATGTTTACATTAGGAAAATATTAAATTTATGACAGTATGAAAAGATGGGAGGACTTTGAAGAAATGAGACCTCATATACACTGTGGATGACATGTAAATTATTAGCTGCTACAGTTTATCACTGTAAAGAGAACATTAAGACACATTTTACAAAGTTGAAAATGTCCAGCCCAGTAACCCAAAAAATCCACTTCTCACATCATATTTGTAATAATGAAAACTAGAAGTCACCTAAATTTCCATCAGTAGGGAACAGATAAAATGAAATTGCTGATACAACTAAATTTTGTGTAACATTCACTGGATGTATACCAACAAGGCTAAATCTCAAAAACAATGCTAATAGGAAAACCAAGTTGTAGGATGACATTTGGTGTACAACACCATTTACATTAAATTTTTAAAATACACATAATTTTTGTCCATGGAACAAATACATGTGAAACTATAAGGAAAATATACTTTAAAAATGGCATGTTAAAATTATGATACCAGTTACTTCTAGGTAGGAAAATAAAGAAATGATCTTGAGGATGGGTCAGAAGGGATTTTTGCTTTATCTGTAATATTTTATTCCTCTTATTTTAAAAATAGACCTGAGGCAGATATATCAAAAAGTTAGCAATTGTCATTTCTAGGTAGTGGGGTACACAGATATATAATATTATTCTTTGTATTTTTCTGTAGTTTACAAGTTACTCAAAAGAGTGGAATGTCTGGATATAAAGTCTTAGAGAAAGAAAATGCTTAGTCACGTGAGCTTTAATGTTTAATCCCTTGTTTATTCGGGGAGTAGATAAACAGAGAAAAGTTGGCAGTACTACAAAAATCCTTGTGTTGGATATGATTGTGCTCAATTTAATCAATGCTCCTGAAATAGAAAATACATTACAGAATTATGTTAAATATACATTTACAATAACAAAATCATTAATAAACTCTTTTTATACAGTAACCAATTTTAGAATTTTTCACTTTTGTTTGATAGCGTTTTATCCAGCATCTTTCATCTCGAAACTCTTTGTTCACATTACACAACTTCCTGGATAAAAGTGTCGTGGAAGGTAAGATGATGATTCTTTGATGGAAATATTTCTGTGTGGTAAGAAGGGAAAAGTCCTGAAAAGCATGCCTAGTTAAAAAAAAATTCTAAATTATAAAGGTTGTGGTTGGTGTGTTATATAATTTATGGAGGCAAATAATCCCTACATTCATTGATACAACACATATGTGAGTGCTTACTAAGAATAACAGAATATGCTATGTGTTACAGACAGATAAATTAATGAGACCTACAGGTCTTTACCCAGTGAGGCCTTATAGAGCATACTGAAAATCTCCACAAACTCTCAAACCACTTCTCTGCCTGAGCTTTATTCTTTCTACTTCTCACTGACTGTCTCTGTGCTTTCCTTTTCTTTTGCATAATTGTCTATCATTACCAATTGGAATATAAGCCCTATGAGGGTAGGAGTTTTTGTTTGTTTTGTTCACTGCTGAACTTTTAAGATATGGCCTGGCTCATAGTAGACACTCGAGATTGTTGAATGAATTAATAAATTGAGTAAATAAATCAACGTATGTTTGGAAGTTGAATAAAGAGAAGCTGAGTTTCTGCCATGCCCTTTTTTCCTCCATTTTGTCTATGAAGTACAGGGCAAGCTCATTTGCTGAGTGGAGGGAGGGTGGAGGAGAATTGTGCAGTGGGATGAGGAGAATAAAAATGCTGAGACTTTACAATGGAGTTACTGGAAATGTCCAAAGAGCTGATAAAATTCAGTTATTTCATCTGTTCAGTAATGTCACCATCAACAACATATTAAGGAGTGATATGAAGGCTTTGAGGAAATAAAAAATCTTTAACAGAAAGCTTGGGGAATGTCAGACTAGATGATTATTAAAGAACATTCTAACTTTTGTGTTTTAAAGGTATCATTGAGGTATACAGATGATTGTTGAATAAGTCTTCACATTTATTGACATATTGTAAAAAGTTAATATTGGTCCAACTGGATATAACCACAATCTCTCATTTTTAGGCTACACTATGTCTACCTTCATCAGACGATACAGCAGATACTTGAATGAAAAGTCACTCGCATATAGACTGATGGCATCTGACATCACAAAAACCAAGAGAGGGTTAGTAAATATTAGTTTGTGAGCAAGAAATCCTGAAATTCAACATGTGGTCTACTTTATAGTGTATCAAAAACAGTTATATTTTAAGATGCTGATGTCACAGTACTTCTCCAACTCTTAATTATTGATGATTATGTATTTCTTTTGTCTTTTATAGGACAGATGGTATGATGAGAACTATGAATACTAAAGAGCTGCTAAACACACTTCCAGTTATTCAAATCCAGTTTGATGCTCTTCTTAATTTTAACGTAAGAGCTTTATAAGTCCTTTTAAAGAATATTAGTAAATGGCATCATTTAACTGTAGGGAGGAGAAGTCATTTTTTAAAAACTGTAGTGATAATTGATTATTCTTTTATTTAATTTCCAGGCAAATCCTGAAGAGCTAACAAATGGTATAATACATGCTGCTTTTATGCTGCTCTTTAAAGATTCTCTTCGTCTCTTTGCAGCCTATAATGAAGGCATCCTTAATCTGCTAGGTAGGATAAAGAAGAAACATTATTTTTTAAAAATATAAAATGGTAAAAGTAATCTATTTGTAAAAATCTTTTATTGCTATGTTTAGGCTCATATTTGCTTTGGATTCAAAATAGAAGATCTTTGTGGAGTCGTGTATATTTTTAAATAATGAAATATTATATTGCTTTATTGCTTAAAAATTATTTGGCTAATTAGGCACAGAACTTTTCAATTTTTATATAAGTAAGCTCTGATTGATATGTCTGGGAGATTTACCAGAGAATCAACATGGGTTGACATATTTATACATTAAGGCCCATTTCTGGCAAGGCCAAATAGCAAGAGTTCTGGCTTTCCCAAGAAAGAAAACCTACAAGATAAGTAATTGTTAATTATATACATGTATTTTTTAGGCTTTTCAGAAAATTACTGTCATCATTTAGCCCTAAGGAATGATCATTTCATTGCAAAGATTCTTTAAACTGTATTATTGAGAATTTGAGATTTTCTTTCTTTCTTTTTTTTTTTTATTTTTTGCAGTTTTTGGCCAGGGCTGGGTTTGAACCCGCCACCTCCATTATATGGGGCTGGCGCCCTACCCCTTTGAGCCACAGGCACCACCCATCTTTTCTTTCTTTCTCTCTCTCTCTTTTTGTTTGCATCAGAGTCTCACTCAGTCACCCTGGGGTTGAGTACCGTGCCATCCCAGCTCACAACAACCTCAAACTCTTGGGCTCAAGCAATCTTCTTGCCTCAGCCTCCCAAGTAGCTAGAACTACAGGCATCTGCCACATCGGATGGCTAATTTTTTTAGAGATGGGATCTCATTCTTGCTCAGGCTGGTCTTGAACTCCTGAGCTCAGGAAATCCACCTGCCTTGGCCTCCCAGTGTGCTAGGTTTATAGGCATAAGCCACTATGCCTAGCTGAGATTTTCTTTATAATGAAGAAATCCCTAGTACATTTATAGTGTTACCAGAGGGTAAGAAATACAGCCACTTCCTTCAAAAAGACTATACATAGGCTAGATGTTGTAGAAATTAAAATCTAAACTATCATGTATACTATTAAATTCTGTTTATATTCCCAGCAGCAGTGTTTGGTAAACAGTAGTTACACCATAAAAATTTGTTGATTATAGGGATTGAGTAGTCCTATTTCTCGTTATTAAAAATAAAATAACTTTATTAAAACTATAATAGTTTGTAACAGGTTAAAATCATATCCATTATCAGATTCAAATGTAATAATCAGAATGAAGTGAAATTTCAAAATGACTAAGATATTGGCTCCTTCATGGTTATTTTTTTCTAATTTTAGGCAAATATTTTGACATGAGGAAGAACCACTGCAAGGAAAGTTTGGATCTTTACACCAAGTTCCTTGGAATAACAAGCAAATTGGCACAGTTTCTGAAAGTTGCAGAGGTATAGAAATCCATTTCTGCCAAAGGCTTTTCTGCTTTTTTTTCCGTTAGTTTAGGTGTAACTATATTTCTTCTCCCCATGACCACCATCACCACACAAATATACAGAAATTGATAGTAGTTTTAAGTACTTCATACATGGTAAAACTAAAAACTGAAAGTAAGTACATGAATGTAATCTCCAATGTACTTGTGCTGAAAAGCAATTTTTTTAATTGTTTGAGATTCATTGAGGGTACAAAGAATTAGGTTATACTGTTTTCATTTGTTAAATAAAGTAGGGCCTATAATTGTGTCCTGCTCCCAAGAAATGTGAAAAGCAATCTTTTTTTTTTTTTTTTACTGGCACAGATCTTATATTTATTCATATTATTAAAACAGCAATAATAGAAATAAATGAATGCTACATTATCAAAAAAGGAACTCAGGAATGAGGTCATTAAATATAAGTTACCTACATTTCAAATATTGATATCATGTATTTCCCTGATTTGTATCAGGTAAATACTGAATCTATCTATATAGAATTTTGGTCTCAGTGAAAATGGTCAGAGACTATTACAAAGAATGTGCTTTACAATTACAAAGAAGGTCCATTTTAAAAATGAGATCCTTTGGGAAAATCACTTTAGTCTTTCTTATTTATCAGAGATTTCTGTTGATCCTCTTGTTGGTAATCCATTTGTCTCCACCCTTACAGTCTACTTTGCCTTTATTTTTATCATTGGGTTCTTGTACAGTTTTTCTAGGCCATATACGACTAACAAAACGGGAAATCAAAGGGTATATGTATGGCTCCAGGAATTTTTTGTAGACCCAGAGTAGAACCGGAATGACAATAGAAGAAATACACACTATTGTACCTAGCTTGAGCTCCTAAACTTGTCCAAGCCAACAAGCACAAGCAAAATGGATAAAAACGGATACTGAGGAATCTTCTTTCACTCGTCTTAGTGCAAAGCAACAATGGAATAAGGAAAAGGCTGAGGTTCTACCTGAAATAGGGTAGGTATCATAGGGAAAGTTACCTCTCTTTAAGTAACCCAGTTCACCATATCGCATCTATCACACCAATAGTGACAGAAAGAGCAGGGACAGGTTGAGTCAAACAATGACTGAAAAATCAGGATTGAATAGATAAGGACTAATGGTGAGGATCATAGAAATCAAGAGAAACCAACAATAGGAGGCCAAAGAAAAGAACAAAACCGACGAAAGGGGACAGGCGGAGCAGGAGGTACTGAGGTTGGGTGGGCAAAGAACCCAGGCAAAGGGCAAGGGGGATGGCCGGTGGGTACACGTGTTTAGGAGCCGAGTGTACCGCGAAGGTGAAGCGGGGCGCCCAGGAACATGCAGTAAGCAACGAAGCCCGGAACAAGTGGGGAGAATCGCGCGCGCCGGGCTTGGGCTCGGTGATGGAGCCTGCCCAGCAGCTGGAAGGCCCCGGGGGAGCCCGAAGGTCAGAGCCCATCCCCCGGCCTCGAGCCTGGGCCCACCACAGCTCCTGGGAAAAGGACTTATTTTTGTAGCCGTGAGAAAAACCAAGCTAACCCTCCCACTAGAAACAACTATAAAACTGGACCATACATGTGACATGTCTTTTTAGGGAAATGATAGAACTGTGACAGTAGGAAACACAGGAAGTGAGCCTGATGTTTTCCCTGAACTCAGAACCAAGCAACATAAATACAAAGAGAAGCATACTTAGGCACATGATAGTCAAACTTCTGAAAACAAAAAGAGAACAAAGATGTATTTACCCAAAGGAGAGTAACAATATGAATAATGGTGACTACTTGAAAAATTTGAACACACATAACCAAAATGCAGCCTAACTCTTCTCAAAACAGCAAAGATTCAATATCTAGAAAGTCTTTCCTTTTAGAGTCTATCCTTATGATAAATATAAGTATGTTAAGTGTACAAGGCATACATTAGAGGAGGAAGCCAATGGAAGACATCATGTTCTTGGGGTATTTTCTCTTTCATGTACACAATGATCTTTCAGTTACATTTTTTGTTGTTGTTGTTTCCACTCCCTGCTGTAACATGTGTTTCCCCCCCCCACTTTTTTGAATTCAGCAAGTTGGAATTGATGAGAGTGACATCCCATATCTTACTCAGGTCAGTTTATTTCTCTTATGTATTTAAGTGAGTTTTTTTATGCTTATATGTTTATTATATCAATCATCATTTGAGACTCCATCCCTTGCCATATATGTACATATTCTCTGTTTTCTTCTCTCCCCTTACTCCCTCCTCTACATTAGGCTTAATACTTAAATTTATCTCGTGATCTGGTCATGCATGAAGGACACATAGATAGTGAAGCCCATTGTCTTCTCCTCAGGAGATAGATATTTTAGCAGTCCTTTTGTCATTTTAAGAAATGTATTTGTTGTTTTTAGAAGGGAATCTCAAAGCATAGTTCAAAAAATCTGATTTGATACCAAGATAAATGCTTTTAATAATGAATTTACATGTATCAATTTTAGCTTTCATTCACTTGCTGTAGAGGTGCTTTAATTTTGTCTGAACTATTTTGTACAGTTGTCACTTCACGTCTGTGGGGATTATTCCTAGATTTTCCACAGATACCAAAATCCATGTATATCTAAGTCTCTGATATAAAATGATGCTGTATTTGCATATAACCTACACAAACTCTTCCTTGTACTTTAAATCATCTGTAGATTACTTATCATACCTAACACAATGTAAATACTATATAAATAGTTGTTATACTGTATTTTTTAGGAAATAATGACAAGAAAAAAAGGCTACATGTACATGTTAAATACAGATATAACCATCCATTTTTTTCAGAATATTTTCAATCCATGGTTGATTAAATCCACAGATTCAGAACCCATGATTATAGGAGGCTGACTGTGATATAGGAGAGTATGAATTTGCTAAAACTATCAGATGATAAGTCTTTCATAACTTCTTTCTAGGCACCCCACAGTTTGCTTGAAGCACTAAAACAGCATTTAGTATCTTTGGAAGAGAAAAATGACATTTTACCTCCTGACAGGTAAATTAATCAATGTCTTAATATAGGTTAATTTTGTTTCCCTGTAAGTAATTTCCCTTATCCTAAATTTTTAATGATTGACTAAATAAAATATGGGCTATGAATATGGGAGAATACTTTTCACCTATTTTAAATGATGATATAGAAGAGAATTTTCAATCTCTTCCATACTCTTCGCAAGGGTGATATGCTTCCCAGAGAAACATCTTTTATTAAATCAAATGAGTTTCAAAGTCAGAGATTGAAATGGAAATATACCCCCCTTTTCAAGAACTTTATTCTCTCCCCTACTCTAGTGAGACTACTAATAGTAGGCTACTCTAGTGAGAATAACCATTATTGTAGAAGAATACTTAATGACATGGCAAACTGTTCAGTCATGATAAAGTGTGTACAGTAACATTCCAAGACGTATATGTATGTACTCCTCTATATAATGCATATACAAAAAAAGTGAATTATATGAAATTTGTAGTATATTGCCGCAAAATGTTCACATTAGCTATTTCTGAGCAGAATAATGGTTGATTATAACATAGAGTGTTATATATTTTTTGGACATTTCTGTATTGCCTAAAATTTCTTCAAAGGTCATATGTTATGCATTCATTAGACTTTTTAGTTGATATTGATTGTAATTATGTTATAATTTATAGTATAATTATATTACCCTGTCTTATACCATAAGTCCAGTGCTATTTCTTAAATTCCTCTATCACAGATAGAAATATAACTAGTATATAGTTGGATAGATGAATCAAAGAAATATAGGCTCAGCTGGGTAGGCTATATATGATTTTGTTTATTCTCCAGAATGCCTCATCTTTCTTATGATCTTTTAAGTCTCCAGCATGTATTGATTTCATCCATCCAAAATAGTCCAGATGTGAAAGTTTCATCAGGAAAAGCTTGGTTTTCAGGTAATATGATATTGTTACATGATTATGTTGGTAACAACTGAAAACAAAATTAGAATCTTTAATTTTTCCATTCCTCAACCACCAAGTATATCTGCTGCCTCTTCCTGAAGCAGCCTTTGACCCAGTAATTTCATTCCTAGGAATTTGTCCAACATACACATTCACAATTGTGAACTAATGTATGAACAAGCATATTCATTGGAACACAGTAATTACTAAATGATATTAAGAGGCTTGTTTTTATGTATTGAAATGAAATGTATTGAAATGAAACAATCTCCAAAATGTATTGTTAAATGACAAATGAGCAAAGTATAGTATGAAGTATAGTATTCTATCATTTTTGTTTTCTAAAAAAGAAGAAAGAAAGAATGTATTAGTGTTTATAATTTCTTAAAGGATACTTCTGGAAAGAAATATAAGACATGAGTTAAAATGGGTTGTCTCCAAAAAGAACATGGTGATTCATGCAAAGAAATGGATGGGAGAATCTTCACTGTATACCATTTTGTAACTTTTGAATTTGTATCATGCAGATAATTACCTATTAATATATAAATTTTGCAAAGAAACACACACATATATGTGTATATATATACATACACACACACACACACACACACACACACACACACACACACACATAGAGTGTTATAATGTGTAAGGTAGAAGTCCTTTGTAATCCCTTAAGGTTAGTTTGCCTCATATTTAAGTGATGTGCTAAAGCCAACTCATAACAGCTGACAAGAGCCAATTATTAAATTTTCAGGAATTTTGCTAGCTGATTGATGTCTTCTTGGTAGCTTAAAATTGGCCATGATGGGAGTATTTACACCGCAAAAATGAGCAAACACTACAAATTAGGCCTCTGTTTTCTTGAGAACTGGTTATTATTTACTGGCATGGAACTGTTCATAGGCAGCCATATTTTGTTTATTGGTGGGTTATTGTGTTCCAGTAATGTTACCTGATTCTGTAATCTAGACACAAATTTATGTAATAATGAGCTATAGTATCATAGTGCCTTTATGTATTTGAATTAAATTCTGTTCTTAATTTGACTTAAAGATTTAAACTGTATCTATTTTAAATGTTGTTTCCATTTTTCTTTGGTACATATATTTTCAATGGACACACCTTCTGCATTTTTAATGGGTGAGTTTGACCACAACTGTGATGAACATAAGTCCTTCAAGTAAAACCATTGACTATACATTTGCTTCATTTCTAAAAGACTGACTATACTCACTTTTCTGAGTCAATATGGTTTGGGAATCATTAGTGCTTACAACAGATATTATAATACAGTTTAAACATGGTGGTTAAGAGAACGAGCTGTGGATTCAGTCTAATATGAATGTGAATGCCAAGTAGGGAATGAGAAATAGGGGTACTACGCTATTTTAAAGGCCTATGTGCTAATGTGGTAATTAAAGCAAGACTAACGACTACTGGTGTTCTTTACAGTCACCCTATTACCACAGCCAATTCTCTTCACAATCCTTTGACCATCTGAAAGCACTTTCTTTCTCTCTCTCTCTTTTTTTTTTGTTGTTGTTGTTGCAGTTTGGCCGGGGCCTGGTTTGAACCCACCGCCCTCAGTATATTAGGTTGGCGCCCTACTCACTGAGCCACAGGCACTACCCAGTACTTTTTCTCTTAAATTACTTAGGATTTAAAAATGCTGGCCATGGAGCCAGAGTGCTTGGGCTCAAATTTCACTTATGGACTGAGTGTTTTGGTGCAAGGTCACCTAACCTCTCTGTGTCTTATCTTACTTCCTTTTCTACTTTCCTCATTCTTCTCAAGCCTTCTAGCTGCTCTATATCCTTGGTGATTTTGTTGAATGTTTTTCTTTCACTATCTCTGACCTTGATTAACACTTCCCTTATAGTTTTATTACTGTCTATATTCTAAATATATAGATTGTCTATATTCCTGTGTATGTCTAGAGATCCAAGCTTATATATCCAGCTGTCTGCTGGACTTCTCCACTTCTGCAGTCATCTCAATTTATCCAAAATGAAATTGCCCACTTAGCATCCCTGTCCAAAACCTGCTCCTTTGCCTTTGGCTTTGACTTAGGTACTGTAAATGGCACTGCCTATCCATCCATGTGTGCACAGTTGCTACCTCGGAGGTTGTTTTTGTTGTTGTTTTATTTTATTGAGACAGAGTCTCACTCTGTCACCCTGGGTAGAGTGTCGTGGTATCATAGCTAATAGAAACCTCAAACTCTTGGACTCAAGTGATCCTCTTGCCTCAGCCTCCCAAGTAGCTGGGACTCCAGGTACCTGCCACAACACTCAAATAATATTTTTTTCTATTTTTAGTAGAGACAGGGTCTTGCTTTCGCTCAGGATGGTCTTGAACTCCTGACCTCAGGCAATCTTCCCATCTTGGCCTCCCAAAGTGCTAGGATTACAGGTGTGAACCACCATGTCCACCTGGGAGTTATTTTTTGACATTCCCTTTCCCCTCAGTCTCTCATCCAATCCATCACAAAAATTCTATTCATTCTACTACTCAATGATCTCTCATTTATCTCCACTTAGGTCCATCCAAACTGCCACATCATTAGTTTTATCTTTTAAGTTTCACATTAACTAAGACAGAAGAATTGTTTGTGGTTCCCTAGATGAAGTTAAATTTCCTCAATATATTCATATAGTGCCCTGTACCTCTCCTTTCACAGTATTCAACAAATTGTAATTTTTCAGCTAAACTATAAATACTATGAGGCAGAGACAAGTCATCTTATTGGTCATTATATTTCCAGATTTGTGTAGACCCTGAATATTTATTTGGAGACTCAGTTGAATTAATGATTTTTTTACAATATTCTAAGATATTTTGAAACTTAATAAATTATATATCTTCTGTATTAGCAATATAATATACTA
This sequence comes from Nycticebus coucang, assembly GCF_027406575.1. Taxonomy (NCBI): domain Eukaryota; kingdom Metazoa; phylum Chordata; class Mammalia; order Primates; family Lorisidae; genus Nycticebus; species Nycticebus coucang. Next base: position 186,506,656 of record NC_069804.1, read on the forward strand.
TGTACATAAGAATAACTTTTTGAAAATTGTATTCTAAAAAAAGAAAAGTTATATTCTAATAATCATTGAGAAATATATTTTTGAGTATAAATATTCTGACATTTGTTGAAAATTGATAATGAAAATTATTTAAGAGCAGTGGAAAAATTTGATGTAATTGAATAGTTGCGTCATAAATATAAATTATTAATGTTTAAATTTAGGTCATTATGTGCGGTTATTTTGCTAAAATGGGTTTTGAACATATATTTCCTCATTTTCCAAATATTTATTGATTTATTGACTGCTTTGTGGGCACTGGAGACACAGCAATGAAAGCCAGAGACACAGAAAATCAACAGAGATTACTGTAAGAACTTCCTGAACATCTCTGCTTCTACCCTTTCTCCTTACAGTTCATTCTTTATACAGCAGAGTGCTCTCATTAAAATGCCAGTTACAACACATCTCTCTTTTCTTCAAATCCCTCCAATAGCTTCACTATCTCAAGGAAGTTGGCCTGAGATAGTGCCTCAGAATAAAAGACAAATCCCTTACAAGGCCTTTAATGATCTGGCCCCTCCCAATTCTCAATAGCCTTTTTGACCTGTTTGGTCATTCCAACTCCAGACACATTTGGCCTGCTCACTGTTCTTCACACAAAACAACTACATTGCCAAGCTCAGTGGCTCATGCCTATAATCCCAGCACTCTGGCAGGCCAAGGCAGGTTGATTGCTTGAGCTCAGGAGTTCAAGACCAGCCTGAGGAAGAGCAAGACCCATCTTTACTAAAAATAGAAAACCTAGCCAAGTGTTGTGGTGGGTGCCTGTAGCCCCAGCTACTGGGGAGGCTGAGGCAGGAGGATCACTTGAGTCCAAGAGCTGTAACCCCACAGCATTTTACCCAGTCGGACAGAGTGAAACTTTGTCTCGAAAACAAAACAAAACAAAACAAAACAAATGCTCCCCAAAACCAAGCACATTCCTGCCTCATGGCCTTTGCTTATGCTTTTCTTTCTGCTGTATCAATGTAGTTCACTCTCTCACATTCTTCAGGTCTTTAATTAAAAGATCCTTTCTCAGTGAGCCTTTCCTATTTAAAATTTAAATTACTTCATATACTAAGCTAAATACATAAAGCCAAAATTATTAGAAGTACTATATGGAGAACTCAAGGAAAATATTAGAAAGGGCAATTTAAATTCTCCTTTTTCATTACTGGACAGATCTCTCTCACCTTTCCATGAGAGAATGTTCCACTATCTAGAGTATTATATACTTTGTCTTGGTTATTTTCTGTCTCTGATAGAATGCAAATTACATAAAGGCAGGGATTTTTATCCTTTTTTCTCGCTCTGTATCTTTAGCACCTAGTACAATATCTGGCATGTAACAATTGCTCAATTAAAATTTATATAATAAATAACTGAAGATCACCTAATTTATATTCATTCACCTAATAATTTGAAGTCTGGTTAGTTCATAACAGGAAGGTTCACATATGTTATTACTATATTGACATAAATTTAGTTTATGTTTTCATTTCATTCAGTCTCTTATTTTCAGATTATGTTTCCTACATGATATATGACAATCAATACCTTCTCAAGCCCACAATCCTGTTGAAGCCAGACAGCAAGCCAAAACAATTATTGCAAGGAACCCGGATGGCTCACTTTCTAACCTTATAGGAAGTAAGCATCTATTTTTAAGTTAATATTTAAGTATATTTTAAATATATTTTTAAGAAAAAGTATTTAGGAAGTAAGCATCTATTTTTAAATTAATATTTAAATATATTTTTAAGAAAAAGTATTTACGTGAAAATAATATAACTTTTTTTATGAAACAGATGTTAAATGTGAAGAAATCACAGTCAACAAGTAAGTTTTTATTATTTACAAAAGATAACCAATAAATACATGTTAGACAAAGGGACTTATAAGAGTAATAACTAGAAAATAATTTGTAAAATACTTACCATAATCACTTGTTATAAACTCTATAATAAGTGGATATTGTACTTAAATAATTAAAGTAGAAAATATATTTCTTATATACCTACCCACCTTTTATAGGTAAAGATCTTGGGTAAGGTATACTGTACTCCATGGTTCCCTCATCCCTCTGATAATCCCTTCTTGATTCATCTGAAAGATCTTCTTTTTCTAGGCCTTTTTTTTTTTTTTTGTGGTGGGACAGAGTCTTACTTTATCACCCTCAGTAGAGTGCTGTGGTATCACAGCTCATAGCAGCCTCCAAATCCTGGGCTTAGGCAATTATCTTGCCTCAGCCTCCTGAGTAGCTGGGACTACAGGCGCCCACCAGAACACCCAACTACTTTTTTGTTGCAGTTTGGCCAGGGCTAGGATCAAACACACCACCCTCAGTGTATGGAACCAGCACCCTACCTATTGAGCCACAGGTGCCACCCTTTCTAGGCATTCTTAAATATTTTTCTTACTGCCATTTTTTAATTAAATCATAGCTGTGTACATTAATGCAATTATGGGGTAAATGTGCTGGTTTTATATACCATTTGAAATATTTTCATCAAACTGGTTAACATAGTCTTCACTGCATTTTCTTAGTTATTGTGTTAAGACATTTATACTCTACACTTAGTAAATTTAACAAGTACCCTTGTAAAATGCACCATAGTTGTATTCCCACCAATTACCCTCCCTCCCTCTACCCATCCTCCCCCCTCCGTTCCCTTCCCTCTCCACTTTCCCCTTCTTCTTGGGCTGTAGTTGGGTTATAGCTTTCATATAAAAGCTATAAATTGGTTTCATAGTAGGACTGGTTGAGTACATTGGATACCTTTTGTTCCATTCTTGAGATACTTTGCTAAGAAGAATATGTTCCAGTTCCATCCATGTAAGCATGAAAGAGGTAAAGTCTCCATCTTTCATTAAGGCTGCATAATATTCCATGGTGTACATATACCACAATTTATTGATCCATTCATGGGTCGATGAGCACTTGGGCTTCTTCCATGACTTAGCAATTATGAATTGGGCTGCAATAAACATTCTGGTACATATATCTTTCTTGTAATGTGATTTTTGGTCTTCTGCATATATACCTAGTAGAAGAATTGTAGGATCGAATGGCAGGTCTATTTTTAGATCTCTAAGTGTTCTCCAAACATCTTTCCAAAAGGAACATATTAGTTTGCATTCCCACCAGCAGCATAGAAGTATTCCCTTTTCTCCACATCCATGCCAACATCTCTGGTTTTGGGATTTTGTGATGTGGGCTAATCTTACTGGAGTTAGAGATATCTCAAGGTGGTTTGATTCGAATTTCTTTGATGATTAAGGATGATGATCATTTTTTCATTTGTCTGTAGGCCGTGTGCCTGTCTTCCTCAGAGAAGTTTCTCTTCAAGTCCCTTGCCCAGCCTGAGATGGGATCACTTATTCTTTTCTTGCTAATACGTTTGAGTTCTCTGTGGATTCTGGTTATTAAATCTTTGTCAGAGACATAACCTGCAAATATTTTCTCCCATTCTGAGGGCTGTCTGCTTGCTTGACTTACTGTGTCCTTGGCTGTGCAGAAGCTTTCTAGTTTGATCAGGTCCCAGTAGCATATTTTTGATGTTGCTTCAATTGCCCTGGGGGGGGTCCTCCTCATAAAATATTCACCCAGGCCGATTTTTTCAAGGGTTTTCCTTGGACTTTCTTGTAGTATTTTTACAGTTTCATGTCTTAAGTTTAAATCTTTAATCCAGTGAGAGTCTATCTTAGTTAATGGTGAGAGGTGTGGGTCCAGTTTCAGTCTTCTACATGTCACAGTCAGTTCACCCAGCACCATTTGTTAAATAGGGAATCTTTTCCCCACTGAATGATCTTAATTGGCTAGTCAAAGATCAAAGAATGGTAAGAGGCTGAGTTCATCTCTTGGTTCTCTATTCTGTTCCATACATCTACCTCTCTGTTTTTGTGCCAGTACCATGCTGTTTGATGACTATCAATTTATAGTATAATCTGATGTCTGGTAGCATGATTCCTCCGGCTTTGTTTTTATTTCTGAGTAATGTCTTGGCTATTTCAGGTTTTTTCTGTTTCCATATAAAACAAAGTATCATTTTTTCGAGGTCTTTAAAGTATGACAGTGGTGCTTTAATAGGGATTGCATTAAAATTGTGTATTGCTTTGGGTAGTATGGAAATTTTAGCAATGTTGATTCTTCCCAGCCATAAGCATGGCATGTTTTTCAATTTGTTAACATTTTCAGCTCTTTCTTTTCTCAGAGTTTCATGGTTCTCTTTATAGAGATCTTTCACATCCTTTGTTAGGTAAACTCCCAAATATTTCATCTTCTTTGGCACTACTATGAACAGAATAGAGTTCTTGATTGTTTTTTCAGCTTGACTATTGTTGGTATATATAAAGGCTATAGATTTATGAGTTTTAATTTTGTAACCTGAGATGCTGCTGTATTCCTTGATCACTTCTAAGAGTTTGTAGTAGAATCCCTGGTGTTTTCCAGATATACAATCATATCATCTGCGAAGAGTGAAAGTTTGAGCTCCTCTGTTCCTATTTGGATACCACCGATCACCTTTTCTTGCCTGATTACAATAGCTAAGACTTCCATTACAATGTTAAAAAGCAGTGGAGACAATGGGCAACCTTGCCTGGTTCCTGATCTGAGTGGAAATGATTTCAATTAACTCCATTCAATAAGATATTAGCTGTGGGTTTGCTGTAGATGGCCTCTATCAGTTTAAGAAATGTTCCTTCTGTACCCATTTTCTTAAGTGTTCTGATCATGAAAGGATGCTGGATATTATCAAAAGCTTTTTCTGCATCAATTGAGAGAATCATATGGTCTTTGTTTTTTATTTTGTTTATGTGATGAATTATATTTATAGATTTACATATATTGAACCAGCCTTGAGATCCTGGGATAAAACCCACTTGGTCATGGTGTATAATTTGTTTGATGTGTTGCTGGATTCTGTTTGCTACGATCTTGTTGAATATTTTTGCATCAATATTCATTAGTGATATTGGTCTATAATTTTATTTTCTTGTGGAGTCTTTTCCTGGTTTGGGGATCAAGGTGATGTTTCCTTCATAGAATGTGTTGGGTAGTATTCCTTCTTTTTCTATATTTTGGAAAAGCTTAAGTAATATAGGTACTAGTTCCTCTTTAAAGGTTTGGTAGAATTCTGATGTGAAGCCATGTGGTCCTGGGCTTTTGGGGTGGGGGGGTGGATTTTGTATAGTTGATGCTATTTCAGAACTTGATATAAGCCTGTTCAGCATTTCCACTTCATTCTGGCTAAGTCTTGGAAGGTGGTGTGCTTCCAAGGATTGGTCTATACCCTTCAAATTTTCATATTTCTGAGAATAGAGTTTCTTGTAATATTTGTTAAGGATTTTTTTAATTTCTGAGCAGTCTGTTATCATTTCGTCTTCATCATTTCTGATTGATGAAATTAGAGATTTTACTCTTTTTTTCCTGGTTAGGTTAGCCAAAGGTTTATCTATTTTATTGACCTTTTCAAAAAAACAACTTTTTGATTTATTGATCTGTTATATAATCCTTTTGTTTACAATTTCATTTAATTCTGCTCTAATTTTGGTTATTTCTTTCCTTCTGCTTGGTTTGGGGTTGGAATTTTCTTCCTTTTCCAGTTGCTTGAGATGTCCCATTAAGTTGTTAACTTCCTCTCTTTCCGCTCTCTTAGGAATGTTTGCAGTGCTATAAATTTCCCTCTTAGGACTGCCTTTGTGGTATCCCAAAGGTTCTGGTAATTCGTGTCTTCATTATCATTTTGTTCCAAAAATTTGGTAATTTCCTTCTTAATCTCATCTCTGACCCAGCTATCATTCAGCATAAGGTTATTTAACTTCCATGTTTTTGTATGAGTATGCAGATTCCTGTTGTTATTGAGTTCAACTTTTTTTCCACGATGGCCCAAGAAGATGCAAGGAATAATTTCTATTCTTTTAAATTTGCTGAGGTTAGACTTGTGACCCAAGATGTGATCAATTTTGGAGCATGTTCCATGGACTGATGAGAAGAATATGTATTCAATTTTGTTGGGATAAATTTTTCTGTAGATTTCTGTTAATTCCAATTGTTGAATGGTTAAATTTAAGTCTAAAATTTCTTTGCTTAGCTTCTTTTTGGAGGATCTATCCAACATTGCCAAAAGGGTGTTAAAATCTCTGACTATTATGGTGCCTGAGGAAATGAAGTTGCTCATGTCTGTTAGAGTCTTTTTTGTAAATAGAGGAGCATTCTGGTTGGGTGCATAAATGTTAATAATTGAAATCTCATCATGTTGAGTGTTACCCTTAACTAATATGAAGTGACCATCCTTTATCTTTCCTTACTTTTGTTGGTTTAAAGCCTATTGTATCTGCCAATAAAATTGCAATACCTGCTTTTTTCTATTTTACATTTGCCTGAATTATAGATAACCAGCCCTTCACCTTGAGTCTATATTTATCTTTTAAGGTAAAATGTGATTCTTGTATGCAGCAGATATCTTGCCTGAGTTTTTGTAAAGAGCCAACATGTGCCTCTTTAGAGGAAAATTTAAACCATTCACATTAATTGAGAATATTGATAAGCCTGGTAATATTTTGGGTATCAATTTTCTCAAAAGCCCAGTGGACATTTTTAATCCTTTCGCCACCATGGAAGTTGGAATTTGATCAAGTTTCTGACTGAGTTTACTTTGGTGGTTGGTGATTGTGCTGGTCGTTATGAAGGACAGGTCTGAAAATATCCTGGAGAGCTGGTTTAGTTATGACAAATTTCTTCAACATGTATATGTCATTAAAGTGTTTAATTTCTCCATCATAAATGAAACTCAGTTTAGCTAGATACAGGATCATGGTTTGAAAATTATTGTTTTAGGAGATTAAAATTCAATGACCACTATCTTCTAGCTTGAAAGGTTTCAGCAGAGAGATGTGCAGTCATTCCAATATTCTTCCCCTTGTAGGTTATGGTTTTCTTACGTCTGGCTGCTTGCAGAATTTACTCCTTCATATTAACTTTGGCAAAGTTAAATTATAATGTGTCTCAGAAATGTCTGAGGTTCTGAAACTGTCTGCTTTCTGAATTTCAGAGTCTCATGGCATGTCTGAGATGTTCTCTTTGATTATTTCATGGAGTAGAGCATCCTGGCTTTTCGAAGCAACCTTGTAGCCTTCAGGAATTCCTATAAGGCGAATATTAGTTTTCTCCGAATTATCCCAGAGCTCTCTGAGAGAATGATCTGTTTTTGCTTTCCACTTCTCTCCCTCTTTGAGCATTTGGGAGCATTCAAAAGCTTTGTCTTCAATGTCAGAAATCCTTTCTTGTGCCTGCTCCATTCTGTTACTGAGGGATTCTACTGTATTTTTCAGATCTTTGAGGGCTGCAAGTTCTTGTCTCAATGTGTCAAAATCTTTGGTGATTTTGTCTTTGAATTCATTGAATTCTTGAGATAACTTTTGAAATGCTCCTTGAATTTCTAATTCCAACTTTACCTCCATTCTATTAATCTTATTTGCCATCCAAATTCTGAATTCAATTTCTGACATCTCAGGCATTTGTTTATGAATGGGATCATCTGGTTTATCCACCATGTTGTTCCTTGGAGGAGTTGATCTACTCTGATTATTCATGTTGCCAGAGTTTTTCCACTGATTCTGCCCTATGATTGTTTTACACCATTGGCTAGATGAGCAGATAAGGTGAAGTTGGGTTGGGGGCTCCTGAAGTAGGGATTAACCAGCCCTTTGCCCAAGAGCTGGGACTGGTGTCTGTGCCTTTTCCCCTAGAGCTTTGCAAAGGACCTGTACAGTACTACAGCCTTAGACACTGGAGACTTGCTTGGTGTGGTGGGGCTAAGTGGCTCTGTCTTGTTTTCAGCTGGTCTCTGTCCATTCCTAGTAAATCAGTAACTGTGGGTTGAAGTCTCAGCTGTGGAGAAATACCAGAAACTAAGTCTCCCCACCCACCATGGGCAACAACTGGAAAAGGAAAATCAAACCTTCCCACAACCACAAACCCAGGGTATCACTTTGGATAGTCCTCGGGTGATTGCCCCAGGCCAAGAGTTCCAAAGCACTTGTCCCAGTCAGCACCCAGTCTCAAGTGGAGAGTTCAAAAGGTCTCCAGCAATTGGAAAGCAGGAGTCTCCTGGCAACTCGAGTATGACTCACTCTGGTGCTCTGTGGAGTCAGAAGGACTCACACAGCAAATGAATTATTCTGGAAGGTTGATGCCTCCTTCCCCACCTTACACCTTTGTCACACCCAGTCACTAGTAACCCCACAGGGCTTTGACCCAGTTCCCTACAATGAGAGGATGCTCCAGGGGTTTGCACCTGCCTGAGTCACAGGGTGATCCATGTCTCCTCAGGCAGACTGCCGCACTCTTCCACCAACTGGCAGTGGGAGCTGAAACCTGACAACCTCAGGTGCTTAATGGAAGCTGGGGCAATTCACTCAGTTCCAGCCCCACCCAAGATTGATGTTGCTGCCACTTATATTCTGGCATAATTAGTGATTCTGTGCTGGCTGTATTCTCCTGCAGGCCAGGCTCTGTTTGAGTTCACAGAAACTGCGGCTCAGCCCCACCCTGTGCCACTGCCATTGCACCAATTCTCACGGAGCTAGAGTCTTTCTCTTGGCTGCACTCTGTGTTGGGTTGGGTGCAGTTAGAGCTCACACTCAGCTCTCAATTATTGCCTCTCCCTGGGCTGGTGCAGTTGCCCCCCCTGCTTTTGTCTCAGCTATGTTCCCCTGTGGGCTGGGTGCTGCTTAGGCTCACTAAAGCAGCAATTCTGACTCAACCCCACCCTGGGAGTATGCTGTCTCTGCACGTGTGTATTCTCTAGTCTCCATCCCTGCGGTGCCCTGCCCAGGAAGGTACCTCCTCAGGCATACCCTTTACTCATGGGGCCTGAGTTTCCATCTTGGATTTGTTCTGCCAGTGGCTGCCACTGGTTGCCAAGAGTGGTGGGGACTGTCTCTCCAAAATATCCCCAGGAGTGTGAGCCCTGTTGTTCCCACCACTGCCGCTGCTGCTCTGTGCCTTGGAGCACCGCTTCTCCCTCTCACTCTCTGTACACAGTCCTCTCTTTACCCCCATGTCACAGAATCAGCCCAGACCTGCAACAGCCCATGTCTTGTCCACATCTCTTGAGAAAACGTCCCAGAATCTAGACTCCATAGGGGACAGGCTTCCAGACCTCAGGGTGAGAGTGGAGAGGAGTGCTGGGAGTTCAGAATTGTAGGTAGAGAATTTATACAGTTTTATGCCTGGCGGGAGAGTGCTGCTAGTATTAGTGGGTCCTCTCTGGGGAAGGAGTTCAGTGTTTAGAGGGTCTCTCCCGTGGGATGAAATAGGAGGATATCAGAACTCTGCTGACTTGTTTGTAGAAAGTCTACTGCCAGCTGTTCTCATGGGGGAGGGGACTCCCATCAGCTTGGCAATGGATTTTGTACCTTTTGTTTGTTTCCTTGGGGTTGCAGCTCACCTCAGCAGAGTTGATGTGCATCCTTCAACCTTCTCTCTTGGCTCAGCTCCAAACCATCACCTTACTTGCTAAAATTCTGTCCTTTAACTCTCCTTCTGGATGGGAGCCTCCATGAAAAGCTGGCTCCAGTCAGCCATCTTGCCTTCACCTCTTACTGCCATTTTTAACATGCATCAAACAATATATTTTTATTGTACATTTTGTTCTTAGGGTGGATTTATAGTTTCATAATCTTAAGTATCCAGTAGTGATAGCATGAACTTCATTGACTAGTAAACCTAGTTTTGTATGTCTGCATTATATTTAATGCTTACAACTCTGAAGACATTCTTGTTTTATTTTACCAACAATCTTTTTAAAAAGTCTTGAAATTTATTTTTGATTTATAAAACATTGCATATATTTATGGTGTACAACAGGATGTTTTAATATATGTATGCATTGTATAATAATTAAATCAAGCTACTTAACAAATCCATTACCTCATGTATTTATGATTTTTTAAAATCTAGTGTCCTAGCAATTTTCTATATACAATAGACCTCCTAGATTTATTCCTCCTGTCTAGCTGAAGGAACCAACATCTTCCTAATTCCCTTCTACCTCCCCCCTTCAACCACAGTAGCCATCATCCTATTCTCTGCTTTTGAGTTCAACATTTTTTAGATTCCACTTATAAGTAAGATCGTGAGGTATTTGTCTTTCTGTGCCTGGCTTATTTCATTTAGCATAATGACCTTCAGGTTCATCCATGTTGTTGCAAATGGCTGGATTTCATTCCTTTTTAAGGCTGAATGGTATTCCATTGTATATGTGTACCATATTTTCTTATCTGTTCATGGTACTATAATGAACATGGGAGTGCAGATGTCTCATCTATGTACTGATTTCATTTTGTTTGGATAAATTTCTAGCAGTGGGATTGCTGGGTCATATGATAGTTCTATTTTTAGTTTTTTTGAGGATCCAGCATACAGTTTTCCATAACAGCTGTACTAATTTACATTCCCACCAACAGTGTACGAGGGTTGCCTTTTCTCCATATCCTCACCATTATTTGTTACCTCTTATCTTTTTGATAATAGCCATTCTGTCAGGTGTGAGGTGATATCTCATTGTGATTTAAATTTTCATTTCCCTAATGATAAGTGATATTGAGCATTTTTTCATATAACTGTTGGGCACTTGTATGTCTTTTTTGCAGAAATGTCTATTAAGGTATTTTGCCCACTTTTTATTCAGGGTATTTGTTTTATTTGTATGGAGTTTTTGAGTTCCTTACATATTTTAGATTGTAACCTCTCTTCAGATATATGGCTTTAACATTTTCTCAAAATCCATAGATTATGTCTTCACTGTTGTTTCATTTGCTGTGTGAAGATTTTTTGTTTAATATAGTCCCACTTGTGTATTTTTGCTTTTGGTGCCTGAGATTTTGGGGCCAAATCCAAAAAAAATCATTGTCTCAATCGATGTCATGTAGGTTATGCTTTGTGTTTTCTTCCAAACATTTTATAATTTCAGGTCTTATGTTTATGTTTTTATTTATTTTGATTTTAGTTTTGATCATTCAGTTGATTTTTACATATGGCTTGAGATAAAGATTCAGTTTTGTTCTTCTACATGTGAATATTCAGTTTTCCCAGCAACCTTTATTGAAGAGAGTATTCTTTTCCCATTAGATCCAACATGAAGTGGTGTCAACCTTCACAGATGGGAGTTAGTGGTGGAATGAACTGGCAGTTGAATACCTACACCTGCACGTCAACCATCTGGAATTCTATTGCTACTCCTAGTCCCTACATGGTAACATTTGTGCTGTATTATTACTGTAGTTTTTTCATATAACATAGAAATTTATATTAAGGAAGTAGGTAGAACAGAAATGTTTTATTTTTTAATCAATTTTAGTGTATTATGTTAATATTTATTATAAACATGTTAGGTAACTCTTCTATAAATTAAAATGTGAAAATTCAAATTTGAGATCTCTATAAGGCCAACAGTTCTCTTCCATCACGGAGTCTGCACTTCTGATATTTTGTTCCACTGTTTTTGAGCACCTCTTAAGTACCAGGCATTGTGCTTGAGTGGAAAAGACATGGAACCAAATAGAAGTTAGACTCTCCTCTCTCCAGGAGCTATAAGGGTAGATACATGTCATCAAATGAAGATATTGAATACCGTAAGTGCTAAGGTAGAATACTTTGGTGTATTGGTTAATTTTATAAAGGATCTCAACATAAAGTAAAAGGAGACGAGGTGAATCTATACTATATAGAGAATAATTAAAATGTTTCCAAGATAAAGAATAGAAACATTTAAGGTGATATATATATATACACATATATATACACAAATTACCCTGATTTTATTTTTATAAACTATATAATGTATATAGTTTGTAATGTATATATATAAACTATATAATATATAACTAAATATACATGCATTTAGTATCACATGTACTCTGAAAATATGCACAACTAGGTAGCAATAATTTTTTTTTTAAAAAGATGAGGTAAATTGACAGTCATCAGTTTACAAATGGAGCAAGGACATTACAATCAAAAGGAGCAGGAAACTCCGTGGGCTTTTCAGAAAAGTGTAAATATGTTAACATTGCTGTAGCATAATGTATGACAGATACAACAGAGATAAATCAAAAGAGGTTAATAGAGGCCTAAAATATAAGACTTTATATGCAGTGGGGAGTCAAAGCTATTAACATAATCATATTTTCTTTTTTGAAAGATTAGTCTGAGAGGAATGGGGAAGACAGATGGCAGGCAAGTAAGACACAGAATGAAGAAGTTAGTTAAGCGATGTTTTCAAGACATCCAGAGAAGAGGTCTAGAATGGCCTGGTCTAGAACAGTGACAGTGAAAATTGAGAGATGAGAGATACCCAGATAGAATTGATAAGACTTACTAAAGGATTTAAAGTTGAAATATGGGTCCCCAATAAATTATATGAATTTAAAAATCCAAAAGCTCTGGAAAACATCCTCAACACTTGTTATTTTTGTGTTTTGTTTAAATAAATAAAAAAATTTATTTTTTTGACGTTAGCTGTGTTGGTTAGTTGAAGCTTCTCAGTGAAGTCACTACACACAGTGGTTCTCAACCTGTGGGTCATGACCCCTTTGTAACAATGAATATACATCGTGGCATTGAGCAGGTTGAGAGATATAATAGCTAGAATTTTCAGAACTGAGAAAAGTCATCATTCTTTGATTCTGGAAGCCCAAATAAATCTTCAGTAGGATAAGTAAGTAAATCAATAAATCAGCCAATCTACTTCTATAAACATCAAAGTAAAGCTACTTGCAAAAAGGCAAAATATTAAAATCAAAAAAAAAATTTGAATACTACTGCATTGGTTTTCTATTGCTACCATAACAAATTAACTCAAATTTAGTATTTAATACTTAATAAAATGATACAAATTTATTATCCTACAATTCTAGAGGTCAGAAGTCTGACATGGACCTTACTGGGCTAAAATTGTGTTGAGAGGGCTTCATTCATTCTGGAGGCTCCAGGGGAAAATAAGTTTAGTTCCTCTAGCTTCTGGAGGTAATCTGAATTCCTTGACTTGAGGCCCTCTTGCACTATCTTCAAAGCTAGCAACTGTAGCAGTACTCTAACCTCACTTCCATCACTACATCTCTTTCTTTGATTCTCTTGCTTCCCTTTTCCATTTTTAACGACCCTTGTAATGATACTGGGCCCACCTGAATTATCCAGGATAATCTCTCTTTTTTAAGAACAGCTGATCAGCAATCTTAATTCCACTGCAACCTTAGTGCACCCTGACAGTGTTTCACTCTATCTTTTTTAATCTATTAATCCCTCTTTCATATTTTCCATTTCTTTATGTGTTACATTTTATATATTTTTTCCAATTTTATATTCTAGTTTATGATTTCCCTCCCTATGTTTAATTTGCCATTTAACCCATCCATTGAGGGTTTGTATTTTTTTCTCTTTTTTTTTTAGAGACAGAGTCTCACTTTGTCGCCCTTAGTAGAGTGCCATGGTGTCATAGCTCACAGCAACCTCCAGCTCTTGGGCTTAGATGATTCTCTTGCCTCAGCCTCCCAAGTAGCTGGGACTACAGGCGCCCGCCACAATGCCCTGCTATTTTTTTTTGTTGTTGCAGTTTGGCGGGGGCTGGGTTTGAACCCGCCACCCTCGGTATGTGGGGTTGGTGCCCTACTCACTGAGCCACAGGCACTGCCCAAGGGTTTGTACTTTTTGTTTTTTGTTTTGTGTTGGTAAGTGTTATTGAAATATAACATACATATAGAAAAGTGCAAAGATGAATTTTCATGAAGTGAACATACATATAGTTCAGCCTGGTTCTCTATTATTCAACTTGTCTGTTTAAGTTTTTTTTTTTTTTTTTTATTTGTTCAGCATTTTATTAGAAAGTCCAGACAATGTTGGAGGCAGGCTGTGAAGGAGGGCTGCTGGAGGCTGTGCTTGGTCTCCACAGTTTGGTTCAGCTTTGCAGACTCTGCCCAGCAAAACAAATAATGCAGAGATAGGCCCTCACCCTTAGAAGATGAGCTGGCCTTCACCCCCATCCTAATCCACTTAGTAAAGCAGGCAGATCTGGACAAAACCAAGTTTTCCCCAAGGCATTGCACTTTTAGGGATGTCCTAGTCTCCTTTGCACATCAGTGCCCCAGTCTCCCTATGTCGCCCTTGGTAGAGCGTCACAGCTCTCTCTCACCAGCCCTGGGGGGCAGAACTCCACACAGGTTCTTCTGTCCAAGAGAGTGTGAAAGGTTTGCGTTTGATTGCCCTACAGACCAGGGCACATCTGTGGTTTCTGGTTTTGCTGTGACGTTGATACAGGCAGGCAGGGAGCGGCCATGTCTCGGGTACCCTAACTACATAGCCCTACTATCTCTATGGTCCTATTTTTTTTTTTTAATTGTTGGGGATTCATTGAGGGTACAATAAGCCAGTTACACTGATTGCAATTGTTAGGTAAAGTCCCTCTTGCAATCATGTCTTGCCCCCATAAAGTGTGACACACACTAAGGCCCCACCCTCCTCCCTCCATCCCTCTTTCTGCTTCCCCCCCCATAAACTTAATTGTCATTAATTGTCCTCATATCAAGATTGAGTACATAGGATTCATGCTTCTCCATTTTTGTGATGCTTTACTAAGAATAATGTCTTCCACGTCCATCCAGGTTAATACGAAGGATGTAAAGTCTCCATTTTTTTTAATAGCTGAATAGTATTCCATGGTATACATATACCACAGCTTGTTAATCCATTCCTGGGTTGGTGGGCATTTAGGCTGTTTCCACATTTTGGCAATGGTAAATTGAGCTGCCATAAACAGTCTAGTACAAGTGTCCTTATGATAAAAGGATTTTTTTCCTTCTGGGTAGATGCCCAGTAATGGGATTGCAGGATCGAATGGGAGGTCTAGGTTGAGTGCTTTGAGGTTTCTCCATACTTCCTTCCAGAAAGGTTGTACTAGTTTGCAGTCCCACCAGCAGTGTAAAAGTGTTCCCTTCTCTCCACATCCACGCCAGCATCTGCAGTTTTGAGATTTTGTGATGTGGGCCATTCTCACTGGGGTTAGATGATATCTCAGGGTTGTTTTGATTTGCATTTCTCTAATATATACAGATGATGAACATTGTTTCATATGTTTGTTAGCCATTCGTCTGTCATCTTTAGAGAAAGTTCGATTCATGTCTCTTGCCCATTGATATAAGGGATTGTTGGCTTTTTTCATGTGGATTAATTTGAGTTCTCTATAGATCCTGGTTATCAAGCTTTTGTCTGATTGAAAATATGCAAATATCCTTTCCCATTGTGTAGGTTGTCTCTTTGCTTTGGTTATTGTGTCCTTAGCTGTACAGAAGCTTTTCAGTTTAATGAAGTCCCATTTGTTTATTTTTGTTGTTGTTGCAATTGCCATGGCAGTCTTCTTCATGAAGTCTTCCCCCAGGCCAATATCTTCCAGTGTTTTTCCTGTGCTTTCTTTGAGGATTTTTATTGTTTCATGCCTTAAATTTAAGTCCTTTATCCATCTTGAATCAATTTTTGTGAGTGGGGAAAGGTGTGGGTCCAGTTTCAGTCTTTTACATGTAGACATCCAGTTCTCCCAACACCATTTATTGAATAGGAAGTCTTTCCCCCAAGGTAAGTTCTTGTTTGGTTTATCAAAGATTAGGTGGTTGTAAGATGTTAGTTTCATTTCTTGGTGTTCAATTCAATTCCAAGTGTCTATGTCTCTATTTTTGTGCCAGTACCATGCTGTCTTGAGCACTATGGCTTTGTAGTACAGACTAAAATCTGGTATGCTGATGCCCCCAGCTTTATTTTTGTTACTAAGAACTGCCTTAGCTATACGGGGTTTTTTCCGGTTCCATACAAAACGCAGAATCATTTTTTCCAAATCTTGAAAGTACGATGTAGGTACTTTGATAGGAATGGCATTGAATAGGTAGACAGCTTTGGGAAGTATAGACATTTTAACAATGTTGATTCTTCCCATCCATGAGCATGGTATGTTCTTCCATTTGTTAATATCCTCTGCTATTTCCTTTCTGAGGATTTCATAGTTTTCTTTATAGAGGTCCTTCACCTCCTTCGTTAGGTATATTCCTAGGTATTTCATTTTCTTTGAAACTATGGTGAAGGGAGTTGTGTCCTTAATTAGCTTCTCATCTTGACTGTTATTGGTGTATACAAAGGCTACTGACTTGTGGAAGAACATATCCTGAAACATTACTGTATTTTTTGATGGCTTCTAGGAGTCTTGTGGTTGAGTCTTTGGGGTTCTCTAAGTATAAGATCATGTCATCAGCAAAGAGGGAGAGTTTGACCTCCTCTGCTCCCATTTGGATTCCCTTTATTTCCTTGTCTTGCCTAATTGTATTGGCTAGAACTTCCAGCACTACATTGAATAGTAAAGGTGACAGAGGACAACCTTGTCTGGTTCCAGTTCTAAGAGGAAAAGCTTTCAGTTTTACTCCATTCAGTAAAATATTGGCTGTGGGTTTGTCATAGATAGCTTCAATCAGTTTTAGAAATGTGCCACCTATGCCTATACTCTTCAGAGTTCTAATTAGAAAAGGATGCTGGATTTTATCAAATGCTTTTTCTGCATCTATTGAGAGGATCATGTGATCTTTATTTTTGCCTCTGTTAATATGGTGGATAACGTTTATAGACTTGCGTATGTTAAACCAGCCTTGCATCCCTGGGATGAAGCCTACTTGATCATGATGAATGACTTTTTTGATGATAAGCTGTAATCTATTGGCTAGGATTTTGTTGAGAATTTTTGCATCTATGTTCATGAGTGAGATTGGTCTGAAATTCTCCTTTTTGTTTGGGTCTTTTCCTGGTTTTGGTATCAGGGTGATGTTTGCTTCATAGAATGTGTTGGGGAAGATTCCTTCTTCCTCAGTTTTTTGGAATAATTTCTGCAGTACAGGAATAAGCTCTTCCTTGAAGGTTTGATAGAATTCTGGAGTGAAGCCATCTGGACCAGGGCATTTTTTAGTTGGAAGCTTTTTTATTGTTTCTTTGATCTCAGTGCTTGAAATTGGTCTGTTCAGGAGGTCTATTTCATCCTGGCTAAGTCTAGGGAGAGGGTGTGATTCCAAATATTGATCCATTTCCTTCACATTGTCAAATTTCTGGGCATAGAGTTTCTGGTAGTATTCAGAGATGATCTCTTGTATCTCTGTGGGATCAGTTGTTATTTCCCCTTTATCATTTCTGATTGAGGTTATTAGAGATTTTACTTTTCTATTTCTAGTTAGTCTGGCTAATGGTTTATCTATTTTATTTATTTTTCCAAAAAACCAACTCCTTGTTTCATTAATTTTCTGAATGATTCTTTTGTTTTCAATTTCATTGATCTCTGATTTGATTTTGGATATTTCTTTTCTTCTACTGAGTTTAGGCTTAGATTGTTCTTCTTTTTCCAATTCCATAAGATCTCTTGTGAGATTGTTGATATGCTCTCTTTCTGTTTTTCGAATGTAGGCATCTAAAGCGATGAATTTTCCTCTCAAAACTGCTTTTGCAGTATCCCACAGGTTTTGGTAGCTTGTGTCTTCATTGTTGTTATGCTTAAGGAAGTTAATGGTTTCCTGTTTTATTTCTTCCTTCACCCATCTGTTATTCAACAGAAGATTGTTTAATTTCCATGCCTTTGGGTGGGCTTGAGCATTTTTGTTAGAGTTGAGTTCCACCTTTAGTGCCTTATGGTCTGAAAAGATACAAGGTAAAATTTCAATTCTTTTGATTCTTTTGATATTTGTTTTGTGTCCCAGGATATGATCAATTTTGGAGAATGTTCCATGGGGTGATGAGAAGAATGTATATTCTTTATCTTTGGGGTGGAGTGTTCTATATGCATCTGTCAAGCATAGTTGTTCTAGGGTCTCATTTAAATCTCTTACATCTTTGTTTAATTTCTGTTTAGAGGATCTGTCCAGCTCTGTAAGAGGTGTGTTAAAGTCCCCTGTTATGATGGTATTATCAGATATCATATTGCTCAGACTGAGTAAGGTGTGCTTCAAGAATCTGGGAGCATTTAAATTGGGTGCATAAATATTTAGAATGGAAATGTCTTCTTGTTGTAGTTTTCCCTTGACCAATATAAAGTGACCATCTTTGTCTTTTTTGACTTTAGTTGCTTTAAATCCACATGTATCTGAAAATAAGATTGCAACTCCTCTTTTCTTCTGAATTCCGTTTGCCTGAAAAATTGTCTTCCAACCCTTGACTCGGAGCTTTAATTTGTCTTTTGAGGCCAGGTGTGTTTCTTGCAGACAGCAAATGGATGGCTTGTGTTTTTTAATCCTGTCAGCCAATCTATGTCTCTTCAGTGGGGAATTCAAGCCATTAACATTTATTGAGATAATTGATAAGTGTGGTAGTATTCTATTCGTCTTATTTTGTGAGAGTCCATTGCTTAGTTTTATCTTTTGCATCAGTGTGGAGGTTAGGTTCTGTCCTTTGATTTCTGAGTTCTTACTTTGCTGCTGATCCATTGTGGTGGTCAGTGTGCAGAACAGGTTGAAGTATTTCCTGTAGAGCTGGTCTTGTTGTGGCGAATTTCCTCAATGTTTGTATATCCGTAAATGATTTGATTTCTCCGTCAATTTTGAAGCTTAGCTTAGCAGGGTACAGAATTCTGGGCTGAAAATTGTTCTGTTTAAGTAGATTAAAGGTAGATGACCATTTTCTTCTTGCTTGGAAATTTTCATTAGAGAAGTCTGCGGTCAATCTGATGGATTTGCCCCTGTAGGTCAACTGGCGCTTACTCCTGGCAGCTTGCAGAATCTTTTCTTTTGTCTTGACTTTGGACAGGTTCATCACAATGTGTCTTGGAGAAGCTCGGTTAGAGTTGAGGCGACCTGGGGTCCGATATCCCTCTGAAAGCAGTGTGTCAGACTCTTTGGTGATGTTTGGGAAATTTTCTTTTATAATATTCTCTAGTATGGCTTCCATTCCTCTGGGGCATTCTTCTTCCCCTTCTGGAATTCCTATAACTCGTATGTTGGAACGCTTCATAAAGTCCCATAATTCTGACAGTGAACGTTCTGCTTTCTCTCTCTTCTTTTCTGCCTCTTTTACTGTCTGAGTTATCTCAAGAACTTTGTCTTCTACCTCTGAAATTCTTTCTTCTGCATGGTCTAACCTATTGCTATACTTTCCATTGTATCTTTAAGTTCCCTAATTGACTGTTTCAGTTCCTTCAGGTCTGCTATATCCTTTTTATATTCTTCATATCGTTCATCTCTTATTTGATTCTGTTTTTGGATTTCCTTTTGGTTATTTTCCACTTTATTAGCAATTTCCTTCATTGTTTCCATCATTTCTTTCATTGTTTTCAACATGTGTATTCTAAATTCCCTTTCTGTCATTCCTAACATTTCTATACTGGTGGAATCATCTGCAGTAGCTACCTCATGGTCCCTTGGTGGGGTTGTTCTAGACTGGTTCTTCATGTTGCCTGGAGTTTTCTGCTGATTCTTCCTCATGAGTGATTTCTTTTATCTGTTTCCTTGCCCTAATTTTCCTTTCACTTCCTCTTGCTCTTTAAGTTCTTGTGCCTGTGGACTAAGGGTTACAGGACCAGAAGGGTGAGAAGGTTGAAGAGCAAAAAAAGGGGATGAAAGAAAGGAGGACCGAGTGATAAGAAAAAAAGAAAGATAGAGAAAGGAGAGGGGGTGGGTATAAGGAATATTGACAAAAAGAAGAGAGGCACAGAAAGAGGGAGACAGGGCAATATAGGTGTACAGTAGGGTACTTTGACACAACCTTAAAAAACCCCACCTTCTGGGGGTGCCCAGTTGCGTGGTTCCCTTGAGGTCAGCAGCTCTTTGCTAACCTGATCAGACACAGTACCCCACCTCCACCAAGTAGAGAGGAAAGACAAAAATGCTATAAATCAAACCAAAAGAAGCAAACAGAAAACTTTACGGGGATAAAATTGGGTGAAAAACCAAATTATATCGGTAGAAACACTAGCAAAAATGAAGTTGAAGTTATTAAAAAAGGCAGCAATGGGAAATTATAATTAAACTAGGAAAATTGAGAAAGAAAAAGGGATCTGTGTGGAAAAGATTGAAATTAAAAAAACAAAAGAACATCAGCAACGTCAAAATAAACAAACAAAAAAAACAACCAAACCAAAAAAAAAGAAGAAAAAAATACACAACCAAAAACAAAGCAGTTTTTTATATGTTATTGAATATTGTCTGGGCAACATGTGGTCTTCTGGGGTATGAGATGTTAGTCACAGTTCTGATACGACTGAAGGCTGCTGATTGCTCAAACCCCAGCAGGTAGACACCCTAAATCTCTCTTCAGCCTACTTAAAAGGCACTTTGAACTTGTAAACTTGCTGAGCAGGAGCTTTCCCAGCTTTCTCGCTGGAATCGCTGCTGAAGTGGCTATCCACTTACTCAGTGTGCCAAAACCGGTCTCACTCTGCCCCTGAGGGTTAGGGCTGCAAGGCGCCTCAAACCCCACCCTTAGGCTACTTGGTTGCTGGGTTACCAGCTCCCACCCGTTTCTAGCTCTGCGACCCTGAGGGCGGAGCTCGCCGGGGAGATCACTGACAATGGATCCGTGTGACCCACCGCCAAACACTATTAGCTCCGCTGGCTCAGCGGCTCAGACTGGGGCCCTAGACAACGGCCAAAGTTCTCCGCACTCCCGCTCAGGCCTTCCCCAAGGCAGTTCAACTCAGTGCCAAGTCCAAGGACATCAAAACAGTTCACAGGTAAGGCCTTTCTGGTTTGCAGTCTCGCTGCTACTGAACTTACAGTTGTGGGCGGGTTTAGACGGATTGAACACACGCGACCACTTGCCGGTTTTCCACTGTTTTAGTCCTCCTCTTGGGGTCCAGAAGTCTCTCGCTGACTCCCTGTATCTTCATAGGAGTGATGATAGGCAGTTCCCACCAGCCAGAGATGCCTGGAGTCCTATCTCCCCAGACTCACGGTGCCCAGATGCAAGGAAGCTGTTACTCGGCTGCCATCTTGCTCCGCCTCCTCCCTGTTTAAGTTTTTATTTCATGAATTATGCTTTTAATTTCCAGGAATGCATTTACATTATCTATTCTTTTTCATAATATCCTGTTTATTTTCATAATTACCTACTCTCTTTTTAAAGTTTTTGACTTATAGTTTATTTTATCTGATGTATAACTACTCCTGCTTGCTTTTGGTTTCCATTTGTCTAGAATATCTTTTTCTATTCCTTCACTTTCAGTCTCTATGTTTTTAAAGGTGAAGTGAATTTCTTGAAGATAGCATATAGTTGGATCATTTTTCTTTTCTTGAGACAGAATCTCACTTTGTCACCCTTGGTAGAGCACTGTGGCATCATAGCTCACAGCAACCTCAAACTCTTAGGCTCAAGTGATTCTCTTGCCTCAGCCTCCCAAGTAGCTGGGGCTACAGACACCTGCCACTATGCCTGGCTATTTTTAGAGATGAGGTCTTGCTTCTGCTCAGGCTATTCTCAAACCCATGAGCTCAGATAATCCATCTGCTTCTGCCTCCCAGTGTACTAGGATTACAGGCATGAGCCACTGCACCTGGCTTAGTTGGATCATTTTTTTAATCCATTCAGCCAGTGTTATCTTTTAAGTGAGGAATTTAATTTATTTACATTCAAGATTATTATCAAAAGGAGGAGTTACTCCTGTCATTTTAGTTGTTTTGTATAACTTTTTTCTTTCTTCCCTTATTATTATTTATTATTGTTGTTTTCTGTACTAATAAGGTTGATTCTTTATGTTTCTCCTTTATGTATCTGCTCTATCAGTGAGTTTTATGCTTTGGGATGTCTTCATAATGATGATTATTGTCTTTGCACTTCTAGATGCAAGACTTCCTTAAGCATTTCTTGTAAAGCTGGCCTAGTAGTAAAAAAACTCCTCGATTTTTGCTTCTATGGGAAAAACTTTATTTCTTCCTCATTTCTGAAGGATAGCTTTGCTGAGTATAGTATCCTTATCTGGACATTTTTTCCTTTCAGTACTTGAGGTTTCTGCTGAGAAATCTGCTAGTCTAATGGAGATTCCCTTATATGTGTCTTTGACTTTTGACAATTTGACTTAGTGAGGATCATTTTGAGTTTAGTCTATTTGACACTTCTGAGCTTCCTGGATCTAGATGTCTGTATGTCTCCTTAGACTTGGGAAGTTTCCAGCTATTATTTCATCAAATAGGTTTTCTGCATTTTTTTTTTTTAGAGACAGAATCTCACTTTATCACCTACGGTAGAGTGCTGTGGCGTCACAGCTCATAGCAACCTCCAGCTCTTGGGCTTAGGCGATTCTCTTGCCTCAGCTTCCTGAGTAGCTGGGACTACAGGCACCTGCCACAATGCCTGGCTATTTTTTTGTTGTTGTTGTAGTTTGGTGGGGGCCGGGTTTGAACCCACCACTCTTGGTATAATGGGCCGGCACCCCTCTCACTGAGCCACAGGCACCACTGGTTTTCTGCATATTTTAAATCTCATTCTGGAACTCCCATAATAGGAATATTTATTTGCTTAATGGTATCCCATAAGTCTTGTAGGGGTCCTACAGTTTTTTTCATTGTTATTTATTTTTCTCTAACTGGGTAATTTCAAATGACCTATCTTCAAATTCAGGGATTCTTTCTTCTGATTGATCAAAACTATTGTTGAAGTACAATTGTTGTATTTATACTATTGTTGTATTTTTTTTTTGGCCGGGGCTGGGCTTGAACCCGCCACCTCCGGCATATGGGACCGGCGCCCTACCCGCTGAGCCACAGGCGCCGCCCTACTGTTGTATTTTTAATTTTATTAATTGACTTCTTCAGCTGCAGAATTTCTATTTTGTTCTTTTTAGTGATATCTCTTTGTTGTATTTCTCATTTATATAGTGAACTGTTTTCCTGATTTTATTGAATTGTGTATCTATATATTTTTTTGATACAGGTTTTTTTTCTGTTGCCTAGGCTAGAGTACAGTGGTGCCATATAACTCACTTTAACCTCAAACTCCTAGGCTCAAGTGATCCATGCAGCCACCTCAGTGTCCCAAGTGGACTACAGGTGTGTACCACACACCTGGCTATTTTTTTCTACTTTTTGTAGAGACACGGTCTTACTATGTTTCTTAGACTTATCTATATGTTTTAGTATCTCACTGAGTTTCCTTAAAACAATTATCTTGAATTTCTTTTCTAGCAATTTGTTGATTTCCTTTTCTTTGTGGTTTATTACTAAACAGTTATTGCATTCCTTTGGTGGTGTCATATTTCCTTGCCTTTCCATGTCTCTTGTATCCCTATGTTGATGTCTGCTCATCTGGAGGAAGAGTTGCCTCTTCCAGAGTTCCTATGGTGGCTTTTATAGAGGACTTTCACCAACAGGTAGGTCTTGGGGTACTAGTTGGGAAGAGAGTAGTGACTATTTTTCTTGGTAGGTGGCAATGGAATAGTTTCCATGTAGCTTTTTCAGCTACCTTAAACAACAGCAATAACTGTAGGCATCTCAGTGGCCTAGGTTGTAGAGGTTGGTGGTATTAGACGTGGAAGCATACGTTGTTAATATCCTCAAGGGCATATGGGGCACTCCCATTCTTATTTCTCCACAATGGGGAGACTTAGCTGAGGGGATCCCTCTTGGTGTCAGATCTGACACAGCCTACAAATAGCCACTGGGACACTAGTTTACAGTTGCAAGTGCTTGCAGTGGCAGTGGGGCTGGGGTCCTAAGCTCAGACTATTACAAAACCTATTGTGGCACCTGAGTACTGGTGTACAGGTTTGCTCCCTGTGGCAGGGTTGGATGTCAGTTGCCCACAGAGCCAAGATCTGTGACTCTGAGCCACCTGCTAGCAACTCAGGCCCAAGGGCTAGATTATAGCTGTAATTCTACCCCAGGGGCAGGGCACAGCCTGAACTGACTCCAGGGAAGAGTGGGTGCTCTGAATGTTTGAGCCCAGAGCCCAGGTTATGACTATAATTTGGGAGCCTAAGCTAATAGGACTCAGTGGCATCTTTAGTCCCAAGGGATATGACTCTGGACCCTGAGATGGTAGAACTTGGCAGTATCCCAGACTCTGTGAGGTCAAACACAGCAGAAGGAAGGAAGTCACCTACAGTAGTGGAGCACAGCTGTTATTTGGGCCCTGAGGGGCAGAGAGCAGCACAATCATGACTCCACTGCCAGAGATAAGCATATCACATCAGCTCAGTCTCTAGAACTGTGTTTTTCAGTCTTTTTTTATCTCATGGCACACTTGAACCTATAGTTAAAATTATATTGATAAAAAAATAAGAGTTAAAAAAGAATATTCTTACTGCACTTTGAACTTCTTTTGAAAATAATTTAATTAATGATCTTTAAAAATTTTCAGGGCACACATAAGATCCTCTCCTGGCACACCAGTGTGCCTTTATGGCACACCACTTGAAAATCACTGCCCTAGAGAGCTATCCCAGATCCAGGGAAGCAGGGTACTAGGGTTGTTTGGCTTGTAGGGCACATATCTCAGGTCAGTCTTATGTTGCACAGTTGCTCAACTTGGTCAAGGCATCAATTCCCCAGGAGAGAGAATGCAGCTGTAGCTTAGTCCTGAGGGCAAAGTAGAACAGTTCTACCTTCACTTGACCCCATGGGGGAGAGTATAATAGTTGCTTACAGCTGAGCTTGGGGATGATAGGCCACTGGTGGGTGGCTGCAGAGGAGTTTACCCTCAGAGATGAAGGAGAGCCATGGCTACTCACTCCCAGAGCAAGACATGCTCCAGCCATATTCTCAGTTCCAAGATAATGTAATGCAGTAGCTATATGGGCCACAGGAGACAGGGCACATTGTCAGCTCCTTCTCTGAGGGAAGCAAAGCTGTGTGAACTCCAGGTGTTATGCTGGTAAAATTCATTTGTGTTAATGAGTGTAAGTACATTTATCCCAATTACTGTATACTACATGTATTTCATTGTTTGGGGATTTTTGTTGAACATGGACAGGTCTGTTTGTTCCAGGCATTTGCCAGTCTTGGCCACATTGTTATGTATATTCTTTATAGTATGTCTTGGTACACATATACAACCATTTCTCTAGAAAATATACTTGGCAGTGGAATTGCTAGGCCAAAGCTAAGCTAGGGTAATTTTAAACTTTTTCCAAAATGGCTTTAATAATGTATCCTCCCACCAGCAGTATGAGAATATTATCACTGTCACCAACATTTGACATTATTTTAATTATTTAATTAATGCAAAATAATTTTAATTATTCACTAATATTTAAACATAAATATTTACCTAAAATCAGAACATAAATATTAAAATTAAAATTGTGCCACTCTTGCAGGTGTCTAATGGCATCATGCTATATTTTCCTTTTGGTATATGAATAATTAATCAACTGGCTGAGCATTTTTTCATAATTTATTAACCTTTAAGTTCCATTTTATTTTTATTTTTATTTTTGTTAGAGGCAGAGTCTCACTCATTTTGTTGCCCTCAGTAGAGTGCTATGCGTCACAGCTCACAGCAACCTCCAGCTCTTGGGCTTAGGTGATTCTCTTGCCTCAGCCTCCCAAGTAGCTAGGACTACAGGCGCCCGCCACAACACCTGGCTATTTTTTTGTTGCAGTTTGGCGGGGGCCGTGTTTGAACCTGCCACCCTCGGTATATGGGGCCAGCGTCCTACGCACTGAGTCACAGGCACCGCCCCTAAATTCCTTTTTTAATGAAATACCTGTTTTTGTATGGTTATTTGTCTTTTTCTTATTACATTATGAGCTCTATTCAAATCCTGGGTACTGTTCCTTTGTCAGTTGTTCATATTGCCATTTTCTCCTCTTGATGGTATTATTTTTTTAAAGAAAGTATTAGTGTTCTAGAGAATTTTTGAGTAATCATGTTTCCTGCTATAGGTTCTCAGAATTTTTTTTCTTTTTTAAAATTTCTCCAGTATTTATTTCAAAACAGAATACATGGATAAAAATCATCAAAGAAGAAAAGTCAGTATAAACACATTAAAAATGGAAAGAAGGAAATATAAGAATTTTTAGCGATTAAAGCATATTTTTTCTAACCAACAGAATCAAAAAATATTTAATTCTTCTATATGGTAAATTACTGTTCTCAGAAATTTAAGAAATACAAACAGGAGCCAGAAGGGAATTAAAAGTTAGATGTAGCTTTAAAATACAGAACTTTGCACTAAAGTTAGATTAAAGAAGGTGACAAGGCCTTCTACTTCCCACTTCAGATTAAATTTACTTCCCTAGTAACTCATTTAAAAACTGAAGAACTGCATAATAAAGACTTTGAAGGGACAGTAAGTCCTGCCCAGAAGAACTTACCTCTTAAAAAAGAAGGAAGTAGAAGCTCGGCGTTCGTAGCACAGTGGTTATGGTGTTGGCCGCATACACCAAGGCTGGTGGGTTCAAACCTGGCCCATGCCAGCTAAACAACAATGGCAACTGCAACAACAACAACAAAAAAAAAATAGCCGGGTGTTGTGGTGGGTGCCTGTGGTCCCAGCTACTTGGGAGGCTGAGGCAAGAGAATCTCTTAAGCCCGGGAGTTTGAGATTGTGAGCTGTGACGCCACAGCACTCTATGGAGGGCAGCATAGTGAGACCCTGTCTCAAAAAAAAAAAAAAAAAAAAAAGGAAGTAGAAATAATGCATGCCACTTGCTGCCAGGCCTTAGACCAGGAGAAATTTGTGTTATCCTATAGCATAGTGGTTAAGAGTACAGGCTTTGGCCCCAGAGTGCCCGAGTTTGAAACCTACTCAATATCTGTGTGACCTTGGACAAGGTACAGACCCTATCCATGCCTCAGTGTTCTCACCTATAAAATGGGGATTAAATAAAATTAAAATTAAATAGTGTTCTCACCTATCTTATTGGGTTCTTGTGAGTATTAGAGTAACACATGTAAAATATTCAGAATAGTGAATAGCTCATAGTAAATGCTCAAAAAATATTAGCTAGTAATATGATGATGATAATGGTGGTGGTAGTGATGACAGTGGTGGTGGTGGTTATGTGGCATAGTTCTCCCACCTACTAGTATATGAAACATAGACCATTAAATTAAATCCCCTCAGTCCTCAGGAAGGGATATGGAAATAGGAAGGCAAGGAAAATAACTATTCTCCCTAACAACAATGAAGATTCTCTAGGGGTATTGTGAACACACGAGGAATAGTTCTTCCTTGACTGAATTTTCTAGATGCTTGCTTTCTTATTTAAGTTTTAATATACATATGATTCATATATACTTAAATATATATACTGTATCTGGAATGAAGGGATTTTTTTCTAGTAGAATTAGGAGGCAGAGTATAAGAATACAGTACTTTGATAAGGATCAGAAAGACTGATATTAAAGATGTATTTCTGCCTTGTTATTGTCCCTCTGACAAATCACTAGCATTTTGAAGTATGTCTAAGATCAGAGGCCACTATGTTTGTTTCATGTTATGTCATGTAGTAATGGACAAAGAAACAAAGATGGGGGTTGGGAGCCAGGCATAATTTAACCATATGCTGATATTACTCTGCTTTTCTTCTTCTGTGATGAAAGCCAAGTTATCTTCAATTTTCAGGCATTATCTCATACATCTAAAAGACATCACGATCAAAGACTGGAAGCAAACATTAAAAAATTAAGAGAGTTTTATTTGTTGGAGGTAGTGAGATTGTGGTTGAAGTTTTCTTTAATTTTGTCTATTAACATTATCGTTTTATTTACAGTATTTAAAAAGAATCAAAGGTCTTTATTTCTTAGTTAAGTTCACATTTTTCTTAGATATGGGATGTTTTCCAAGCAAATTACCACTCCTTAGGAAATTTGTGGTATTGTTAACTTTACTCTGACTTCCAAAATAACACACCAGTAATTGAACATCTTTAAACCTCGTAAATATGCAATGTTTGAAGAAAGATCATTGTCCTGGCAAGTTCACTATGAATTTGTTCTCAATATTAAATATATGGCAGATTATTTTCTCATATTTTATAATATTTCTTATTAAATATTATTAGAAAATATTGTGTATAGTAACTGACATTTCTCTTGAAGATACCACCTCCAATGGCCTATCCAGTGACTTCATAGCACATGCCACTGTATGGAATGGTAAGAAAAAACCTTCTTAAGAGTAAAAGGAAAAAAACTTCAAAAAGAGTAAAAGGAATGGTTAAAACTTCTAACCAAAAAAAAACTATACGGATAATTTAAAATGCATGATAATCCAGCCACATTCTTTCTTTGCATGGGAAAAAAAACGGAAGCCTTCTGAGAAATAATACAGCAAAGGCTTTGTGAATTGGATGATGAGACTAGAGAAAGGAATCCTAGAAATGGAAATAAGAAGAGATGTGTAGAATTGGAATAGTCAAGGGAACTGGTCCAGAATTAATAGATAATCCAAAATAGGAAGAATCAGTATGCTTATAATAGAAATTCAAGTGTAATTTAGTTTAGTTTATACTCTTGGTTTATTCCAAGCTTTACAAACTACTATTTGCTGCTGAGTTTTCTCCCTTTCTGCAAAGGATTTTATTGTTATTTCATTTTGTTCTGTCATTTTGCTGTTTGAGATCACTCTAGTCTGTATTAATCAGGTTTAAAAAGTGGAAATTAATAAGACTGATTTTGTTCTTATTGTATAAAGCTTCCAATAGGAGAAATGGTTAACAGAATGTCTGGCATTTTTTAATGATTTCAGTCTTCTAACTTATTTTTAGTGTATTATTTCTGTTTTGCTTATTTTTCAATATTTTCATGATTTAAAATTTCTTTTTAAAAAAGTTGATTGTAATCACTAGTTCTCATTTTTATGGCTTCAGTGCACTGCAGGAATTTCATTTGACATATTACAGGAAATGGAAATTCATTCAGTCTTTACAGCCTCATCACCAATTTTCTCATGTTGTTCTTGCTGTTGGTGTCAATTCAGGAAAATGTTAAATAAACAGAAAAATCCAGGGGATGACAAACATCTGCTCTTTGGACATATTTCATACTGAACTCCAAAGCTGTTATATTCACAGCCTTACCAACCATAGCTGATAGAAACTCTATCCTTCCAGGTGCTTGGGGCCCAAACCTTGGTGTCTTCCTTGTCATCTTTCTTTCTCTCATTCTGCATAGAATTCATGTGCAGATGCTATGGGACTTATTTTCAGAATGCATCGTAACTTTTCTAAGCCATCGTCTCTCACCTAGATCACCTACCCTCATGCCTGGTTTGCTTGCTTCTGCCCTTGATCATCACAGTATTCTCCACACATTTCTCTCAGACCAAAAGCCAAGACTCTCTGTGGTTCCTGTCTGTCTTTCTCTTCTGCCACATTTGCCTTGCTTAGTTTATTCTAGGCATTAGGCTCCTCAGTAAACATTCTTGAAGGAAGGCAGGAACATTCTCTGTATCTATTAATGGACATTGAGGTTTGTTTTTCCAATTCACTTTTCAATGTACTTTAATGTGACTTCTATACCTGTAATTCAACTAAATTGTGACATGAAGGTCTGCAATGACTTCATGTCACCAAATCTAACAGCTACTTCTCTGTCCTTGTCTTACTCAACCCTTCTTTCCTACCACTCAACCAGCACATACTCATTAGGGATCCACTATGTTCCAGGTACTATTTAAATGTGATGAATACAGCAGTAATCAAAAGAAACAAAACCATGTACTTGTGTTACATACATTTTAATGGGAAAACACAGTAAACGAATCAGGTGACAAGTGCTAAGAAGAAAAGTACAGCAGGGAAGAAGAATTAAGAGTAAGTTTCCATTTTAAATAGGCCTGTTAAGGGAAACTTTATTGAAAAGGTGACTCAGTTTTGAGTAGAAATTGCAAAAAGGAGAAGGAAAAATTCAAGTGGAAGAGCATTCCAGGGAGAGGGGATGGTCAGTGCAGAAGCCTTGAAGTAAGAGAGGCTGTGAGACTGGATGAGATCCCACAGGGGGAAATTGAAACAGGAGCTCAAGTCAAAGGACTAAGCCCAACGATGCTCTGTCATTAACAAAGTAGGGAGATAAGAGAGAACCTGCAAAGGAGGTATAAATATAATGGCCAGCAAGGGAAGAGGAATGCTTCTTGCAACAGTGTTCTTTTTTAGATTTGGAAACACTATATCTACTTAGTTTTTCTTCTACCCCATACCTCTTTTCAGTCCCCTTTGTGGACTTGTCTATATAACCACTATAAAAATATACTATATTTACCAGTTAGTCCTCAGAAGAAAATTAGACTATAATATGACACTGGGAGTGCATGTTTTGTAGAAGTGAGAGTAAACCCAAGCCCAGAGAAAACAGACTTAATAGACACAGAAGGTCAAAGGAATAGAACTGAGAAACTGCACAGGAAAGAAGGAATGGTCAAGGTCTAAGTCCCAAAAGGACTATAGTAGATTCCAGGTTAGCATCAGTAACCAAAGGGCATCTATTAGTATAATGCGGCTTGAAGCAAAAGTGAAAGTGAAAAAAAAGCAAAGTGAAAACTATGAAAGTCCTTATAAAGAGCCAGATTATTTCACGGATTCTTTCCAAATAAAAGAAAGCATAACTAAAGGTGAACAGAATAAAGCTCGTTTCCCACTGAGTGGAACTGACAGGAATCAAATACAAAGTAGACCCCAGCACTGGCTTAACTACAGGGTGGGAACCCCACTGCTCAGGCATGAATAGCTGTGGACTCAGGTGGATTGAAGGACTGTCGTGTACGTGACCTCTACAACATTTTTTTTTTTTGATAATGTAGATAAAGATGAACAAGAATACCAAGAACATAGCCCTGTAGCCCATCACCAGAAACCTCCTGACAGGTCAACACATTAATCAGGAGGGTTTGGTTACCCATACAAGTCATTTGAGGGGTTAATAATTTACCCAATTGTCCTTAAGCAAGTTTATACTGTTTTAACTTGTGAGGAAAAAATGAGGGGAAAGATGAAGATAGAGAAGCAGTAGTCTTGGTAACCCATGCAAAGGAGGTTACACACTATAATCAGTGAGGATCAACTTAATGGTTTTAACCACAGGGTGATGATGGTCAGAGTCTTATATTAATGGGTCTGTGAAACTTACTAATATTTTTCTTCATTACATGTCCTTCCTTCATCTTCCGAATGTTTTAAAATCTAAGTTCATCAGGTCACTGGAAAAGCAATACAAAATAGAGTGATGTCAAATGCCTTTGTAGCTCCACTTATCCCCTTGACCAGATGTGACTGCCCTTTCCTCACTACTTTCCCTCAGCAAATTCCTATGTGTCCTTCACATTTAACCTTTAAATGGCTGTATTAAATTCCATACTTGTACTAAAACATTTCATCAAAAATAAATGCACGTTAGTATATGTTTAACATGTTCCATCTCCACCTATAAGACTTCCCTTCTCTTTTCCATGAGTATTATTGCCTTGATATGTCAGAGTTCTGTTTCTTGTAAAGAGTCTTTTATGGGACTTATTTTGTGGTTAATTCATCTCTGCTTTTCAAGAACTATTCTTTTAGGTTTTCCCTACTTCCTCCCACTTTCCCACATACACTTTGTTACTAGCAGCTCCTCACAGATTTGTTTTTCTCTTTTTCTTTGTATTTGGCATTTAGCATTCCTTTCAGTTGACAGTCATTCATAATATTTACCCTAGAGGGCTACTTATTCTCCTGGTACTATTGTGTTAGGAGAGCAATTAAATACTAGTTAAGTTTTCACTTTTTGTTTTCTTTTCTATTCAAATTCATAGGTTCCAACTCCACTGGGAGCTCCTCCTCTAATAACACCTCAACCTGTGATTTATATCAAACAAGGCTTTAGGACCAATAATCAATCCTTCTGCTCCATCCTCAGGACATCAGGTATGTTTGAGTTACTGTTGCTTAGGACCTTGGTAGAAATGAGCCGTCACTGGGGAAAGAATCAGTGTTACAATTGACTTTTACAACATATCCATCTTTTGTATACTGTTGGTCTCTTACAGAAGAAAAAATGAATCCTAACATTTTTAGCATCATAAAAAGAGACAGAACTGTGCAGAACTGGTACAGACCTCTACAAACCTGTGTTGTTAAACCTCAACTGGTTCTTATAGTTATCCAACAATCCTTTTATTTACTTATTTATTTATTTATTTATTTATTCATTCATTCAACAAACTGAAATGTGATTAGTACTGGAGAGGCAGCTAACTCAGCCTGGATGTTTCAAGGATGACTTCTAAAAGAACTGATACCTAAGTTGAATGGTAAGATTTAAAAATAAACAGCTAGTCAATGGAGTAGGGAAAAGATGCTGCAGACAACCATGTGCGCAGACAATTTTAGGGGAGCACAAACCACAGTGGGAACTCAAAGGAGGAAATAATTAATTCCTCCATGGAAGGTTTTAAGGTAGTGAGTATTGAATGATAAGGAGGATTTCAACTACAGGATTTGGCACTACAGTCAGAAGGAATAGGTTGACCAAAGAAAGAAGTATGCACAAGGTGTCATGATCCAGTTGTCCATTGCCTTGGAGTATTGTTTTCTAGAAGGCTTTACAAGGTTTCTTCCTTCAGTCTTCTGATGTGTTTGGCCCCCAATTCCTGAATGTATGTTTCAGGATGCCTGACAAAATTTTAGATATTAGATAATGAAAAAAATGACCAGAGTCTTATATAAAAATATTTGTAATTATTTTATAACCACAAAGAAAAAGATACAGAAATGATTAAAGATTTACATATCTATCTTCCTTTTTTCTTCAGATGCAGTCAATGTAGAGGCACCAAAGCAAAAAGATTCAGATTCAGAGGTGAAAAAACTGATTTTTCTGCAGGCTGAACTGAATTGAATTGTCCACATTTTCCAAGTAAAATAAACATTCACTTAGACATTCAATATTCTTGAGATTCTTCAATTCAATTTTTGGAGCTATTTCCTCTTATTTTAATACTTAATAATTCACCTAACCGGCTCGGAGCCTGTGGCTCAAGCGTCTAAGGCCCCGGCCACATACACCTGAGCTGGTGGGTTCGAATCCAGTCCTGGCCCGCTAAACAATGATGGCTGCAACCAGAAAATAGTCTGTGGTTCCAGCTACTTGGGAGGCGGAGGCAGGAGAATCACTTGAGCCCAGGAACCCAGGAGTTGGAGGTTGCTATGAGCTGTGATGCCACAGCACTCTACCTAGGGTGACAGCTTGAGGCTCTGTCTCAAAAAATAAATAAATAAATAAATAAATAATTCACCTAACCTCCCCCTAGTCTTCCAATTCTGCCACTTCCCTAATAAGTTCCTAAAAGCAAGTGTGCCATTCAGATCCAAGTAATTATTCTTTGGGCTCTTTTCTGACATCTAACCATTGCATGTGTCACTTCTGGGCCCTCTGATCACCGTCAGGAACCTGCTCCAAAAGGGAAAAGACCTGGAGGACTGAGAGACAGTGGGTAGAGAGTTCAAGGAGGTGTATGCGAATCAATAGTGGGCCCTCTGATCACCCTCAGTAGCAACATAACTGGGCCCTGCTTCACACCATGTATTCTCCAGTTGTGTGTCCCCTGTAGAGGCTACTTCAGATCTGGTTATGACTCTCATCTAACCTGGAGCCAGGCCCCTAGGCAAAAGCTTAAGACCTCATCCCCTGGAGGCTGCCAGTGTGTGATAATTTGCCTTCTTTCTGTCTTCATTGAGAGGCTGGTAGCATCATTTCTCTGACATGGTGTTTCTTGGTTGGACCCTCGCGATTCTCAGCCTGTAGTTACTATAGCTGCTCTCTCAGAAACAGGAAGTAGAGGGCAATGATTGCCCATGACTCTCTGTCTTGGTCATATAGTGTGTGGTTCCTGACTAATATAAGCTCTCTAATTTATAGCTCTCTATAAATCTCTATAAGGCCTAGAGATTTTGTCAGACACTTGGTCTCTGCTGCCTTGGTTTCTCTTGAAACTATAGTGTGTCCATATACTAATGTCTTTGAGACATCATCACAAATAAACACAGACCACAGTATGTGAGCAGTGATGAATTCTTTTAGAAATTAGCAATTCCAGAACCCTTTTTAGGAAGAGGAAATGGAGGCCCTAACAGGTTAGAGGATTTGTAAGGTTTCTTGGCTCCAAATCCAGAACTTTTACTGAAATGCCATGCTATAGTGGCACATCCCTACCTCCTACCATGTCCCCTTCCAAAACAGTCTAGCTATGACCTCATCTATGTTGAAAATTGGTGCTGTTCCCACATCTCAACCTGGTACCCACATCCATGGGTTTCATCCTTCTATAACTGAATGCTTGGGTCTTAGACCATCTCTCCCTTTCCTAGGTATTGTATGTTGGTAAATGTTGAGGGTCAAATTGTATACACACAAAATTTATATGCTACGTCATAAGCCCCAGTACCTCAGAATGTGACAATATTTGGAAATAGAGTTATTGAAGATGTAATCAAGATGAGGTTATATGGGAGTGGGGGGCCCTTTAGAACAAAATGACTGATGTCCTTACGCCAAAGTGGAAATCTGGATATGCACACAGCAAGAAGACCATGTGAAGATTGCAGTTATACTGACATAAGCCAATGAACTACCAGAAACTAGGATAGAGGCCTAGAATAGATATCCCCGTAGAGCTTTTGGAGGTAGAATGGCCTTGTTGACACCTTGATTTCAGACTTCTGTCTTCCAGAACTGTGAGACAATATATTTCTGGTCTTTAAGCCACTCAGTTTGTGGTACTTTATTACAGCAGCCTGAGCAAACTAATGTTGAAGAGGAAGCAGCGGCTTGGGCCTCACCCAGAGCTCAGTAGGAATTCTCTTCTACTTTAGAGCCCTGATTAGACTGCATCCTCACCAATGTGTAGGCAATCATAGGCAACTCTTCCATGCAAAATGGGGTCCCACCACACTTAGAATCTGACACTTAGCATTGACTGCCTTGTTCAGCTAAGTGACTTCTCATGTGAGTCTCTTAGCAGTAAGCTAGATTTATTAAAATATTATCTCCAATTATACACTGCCTTGTATTCTTCTAGTATTAATTTATCATCGGCACCTTGATGCTGAGCATATTTTACATGATCAACAAACATTTATTTCTTGATTGATTTCATACTGTCAATAGACAATTATCAAGTTCCTATGTGTCGGGTTTACTGTGATGCCCAGAGAAGCATTGGGCTAATAGAGGTATTCATCTCAGTTTCTTCACTTTGGTACTGACATGGAACATTTTTTTCAGAGTCAAGTTCAAAAGAGTTGGTCATGCAGGCGGCATCCACAACTCAGTGGGTAGGATGCCAGCCATATACACCAAGGCAGGTGGGTTCGAACCTGGCCTGGGCCTGCTAAAAAGCAATGACAACTGCAACAACAACAACAAAAAAGCAGCCAGGTGTTGTGGTGGGCACCTGTAGTCCCAGCTACGTGGGAGGCTGAGGCAAGAGAATTACTTAAGCCCAAGAGTTAGAGGTTGCTGTGAGCTGTGACGCCATGATACTCTACCAAAGGCAACATAATGGGACTCTGTCTCAAAAAAAAAAAAAAAAAAAGAGTTGGTCATGCAGGGGTGAAACCTGTGGCTTCAGGTCACATGTGGCCCTTGAGATCGCTAAGTGTGGCCCCTTGACCAAATCCAAATTTCACAGAACAAATCCTTTAAATAAAAGAAAATTTAGATTCAGTCAAAAGGCCACAACAAGCATCTAGAAGGGCACTTCAACATATTCACTAACAACAAGTCCAGCGAGCTGAGTAATATCATAAGATTCCAGCATTTTATAGGTTAGTCCTGAGCCAAACTGAGTATTCTGTTTTATCCCATCCATAGATGTGAAGAAGAGCCCTTCTTTCACCTGAGGAATTGAGTACACATGTCTCTATGAGGAACCCTGCAAATCTCTTACGGCTCATGTCCTTACTCTTTCTCCTTGAATTCCTCTCTGTGACAAGTCCAGGGCTTTCAATTGTAAGAACAGTAGCTGACAATTATTGAGAGCTTACTAGATACCAGGCACAGGGCCAAGTTTTTCTATTTCTAATACCATTCAATGCACTTAAATATGTGCCAAAAGCCCTATTATTCTGACTATTTTACAACTGAGAAAACAGAGACTTACAGTGTTAAAATAAATGGCCTTAGATCTCATAGCTGATAAATAATCAAGCTGGGACTGCCATCCAAGCTGACTGCAAACTACATGTCCTAAGTCTCAGCTACTGTGCTGGAGATGCTCTTACCCCTCCCTGTTACCAGGGAACCTTGTAGCTGAAAATTTACCAATGGTTATACTGAAGGTTTTTATGTAGAAGACTGAGGAATTAGGCCCAAAGGAGATTCAGGAGCATGGAAGCAGAGTTCGAGCTTTTCTATATCCATGCTTTTAATTGCGTTTAGTGGGAGGGAAGAACTTGTGTAGTCATGGAGATCAAATGGGATCCAGTGACAACCATGAGATGCAAAATTAGTATATATCCCTCAAAGACTTACCAGAGTTCATAATCAAAATGCAGTAGCATTGACTGGAGACTCTCTTGTTCAAACTTTATTTCACATGTAAAGACACTGAATCATGTTAAGTGAAGATACTTGCCTAATGAGGCACAGCTTGTTATTGTCAGGTCTAAACTAGAACCCAAGTTCTAGGACCCACTACACTGGAAAACCTGGGAAGGGATTCTGGGAACAAAACAATATAATGTCTGGCAGTGCCCAGGACTATCATTTTAAGATGTGGTGAGATGATGGTGGGGTGTTGCAGAATGGATAGTTCCCTGGAATGAAGGACCTTTCTGTATCACCTTGGATATATAACTTCAGTTATAGGAAGAAGGACATTGAATTTCCACATTTTATCTACTGGGAAAATCCTGTGTGTCCTTTCTTGTGTGAGAACAGAACAAAAACCACTAAAGATACAATGAGAACAAGGTGTAAGAGCACAACCAGCACACTCAGCAACCCAGGGTAGTGAATATGGAGGCCTCATGGGATGTTTGGAAATAGAAGACACACAGATCTTGACTTCCCAAGAAACAGCCTCAAGAGGCTGGGCAGGCTTGTCTCAGGCAGGGGACTATCATAATTGAGTGTCCTCGAGGGGAGTTCCAAAGCTCTTAGGGAAACTTCACTTTTTAATCCCATTTCTGCAGGTGAGGATCAGAAGGTCTAAATTAAAAGATCAAGCAGAGGCTGTCTCAGAATATCCTGAGATGCTTGGCATCTCTCTGAAGGCCTTGAAGGGCTCTTTCCCAGTGGTTTTTTCTGGGAGGCGATGACTCAAACAGCCGGGATCTGGAAAAAGGAGGGACATTCCCCTTGCCTCAAGATTTTCAGCTCTTCAGAGTGATTTCAGAGGCTGCTGGAGAGTGGAACAGAGCCAGTTACCTGCACAGAACTGCCAGGCAGAGATGGAGTTAGAGTTGTTGTGGTGGGTTCCAGGTTGTACAAATGTAAGTCATCTTTTGGTCCTCTGAGGTATAGAAGGTACTAAGGATTTCAGCTCCTTCTCCCAGGGGACTGAAATTGTATGTCACATTCTTTTCTTCCTTCTGTGAAGATTACATCAGAGTGACATTGTAGGTGATATTCACTTACATGATAAAGCTCTGGCTTCCCAAAATACAGGCACTGGAGCTGGCTTACAACACCTTGTGAGATCTGATTGTTAAATTTTCAGAAATTTGTAAGATATGGGGGTTGTTAGCCATAGCCATCATTCAAAATTAAATTCTAAAAATTTATAATTAAATTATTTTAAAAGCAAAAGTAATAAATACTCAAAATTAAATACTTTCTACTTTTTTTTTTACATTTGAGTATAATCTATGCTCTTGAGATTATTTACATCTATAGTATCTGTACTTTGTAATGGGAATGTCTTCCAAACTGCACTTGACTTGAAATCAGCCATGGTGGGAATATTTATACCACAGAAATTGTCAAATGCTACAAACTAGGGCTTGATTTATGTTTGCCACACTAGACTTAAGAAAACAATAGAGAAAATGTTACTAATGCACATTTAGCTTAAAAGTGAATTGTGTTCATAGCCACTACATTGTGTATTCATTTTTGTGCTATGGCACAAAAAATGGGACAGTATATTTATGGTATTTGAAAACCATCATCCAATTTAGGAAAGAAGTCACTCACATTGTTGATGAATGAGTAAAGGGATACTATATAAATCATATCTGAATTACTTTTTTATTATTTAAATGAACATATCAATCAACAATCATATTTGAGAGAACTATGCTAATTCATCAATTGCAACCATAGATTGTTTAGGGATGTCAGTGTTTGGCAAAAATTAAAAGCATCCTGTGAGAGTCAATTGGTTCTATAGAATTTGAAATAAAGAATATTCAATAGTTATTATCATTTATAAAATTGTATGCTACACATCCTTTGTATCAGTAGAATTTATAATAAATTCAAATCAGGCTCAGTGCCTATGGCTCAAGTGCCTAAGGGGCCAGCCACATACACCTGAGCTGGTGGGTTTGAATCCAGCCTGGGCCGGCCAAACAACAATGATGGCTGTAATAAAAAAAAAAAAAATAGCCAGGCATTGTGGGGGGCGCCTGTAGTCCCAGCTACTTGGGAGGCAGAGGCAGGAGAACAGCTTAAGCCCAGGACTGTGATGCCATGGTACTCTACCCAGGGGCAACAGCTTGAGGCTCTGTCTTAAAAAATAAATAAATAACTAAATTCAAATCAGTTGAATGTTACCAGCACACAGCTATGTGAAATGACATTTTTAAAAAAGTTCTGTTTCTCGATGTATGCTTTAAATTTATTTGTTTTGTTTTAAAAGTGTCCATGATGAGATGCTACAACCTCTTTAAATGTCCACTTTAAAATATAGTCTAACTGGGCAGCGCCTGTGGCTCAAAGGAGTAGGGCGCTGGCCCCATATGCCGGAGGTGGTGGGTCCAAACCCAGCCCCGGCCAAAAACTGCAAAAAACAAAAGTCTTATTAAAGCAATCTATTGATAAGCTACAAAAGTTATGGGCTACTGAAGGGTTATTAAAGAATAATCATACTTAAGTTCAGGTGTATAGCTAGATATGGATTTCTCAAAAGGACATTCTTTTTTAATTTTTTTTAGCTTAGAGATAAGAAAATGACCACATTTATAGTTGATAAACTCAGTGTGCTCTTGGAAAAGCTGCTGCCTGCCATGGATGAAGCTTCTTCCTGCTGCTGCAGCCATGGAAGGAAAGAAATAGAGGAGCTGAAAAGTATCTGGCAAACAACTTTGTAATTAAGAGGAGCCTAGAAGGGAAATACATTCAGCCATTCAGCAGTGTAAATACGGGAATTATTTGTATGCAAGGGAGTAAAACATGAACAGTAAACTGATAAGGTTTTTTTGTTCCAGCCTACAGAAAAACCTGAACCTGGGTAGCACCTGTGGCTCAAAGGGGTAGGGCGCCGGCCCCATGTGCTGGAGGTGGTGGGTTCGAACCCAGCCCCCGCCAAAAACTACAAACAAACAAACAAACAAACAAAACTCCCCAAAAAATCCTGAACCTAAGAGTCGAATGATACATCTCAGAGGGATTCATTCCAGGTTAGAATTAGTAATTATTTAGAAAAATATTTTATAAATTTGGAGTAAAGACCTTGATTATTTACAACAATGATTAATACAGACATAGATTAGTGAAATTGAACCAAATTTATGTGTGTGTGTGTGTGTGTGTGTGTGTGTGTGTGTGTGTGTGTGTGTATGAGAGAGAGAGGGGGGGAGCTCTCAATGTTTTTTTTTTTCCCCCATCGGAAACTTTACCTACTTTTCAAAAACAACTTTTTTTTTCTTTTTGGAAAGTGTTGAGGTGGGGAAGAGTGGAATAGGGTTCCTACCTACTTTTCTCTGGAGGAACAGAAATGTTATGTTCAAAAAGCTGTTGACCAGAAAAGGTCAGTCATGGCTAACATGTCTTCAAGTCTTAAGTTTAAGGGCATGGAAGCCACTGGAAGCTAGATTGAAACTCCAGGTTCCCTAATACCTAGCTTTAGGATTTTAGAGACGGTGCATAGGTTTAGAGAGCCTTAGTTTCCTCGTTTACAACACAAGGATAACAATTTCCTCATCATATGTAAAGATATATCCATGTCCGTATGTTTTTTTTTCTTTGGACGTTGAGTCTCACTTTGTCACTCTCAGTAGAGCGCCGTGGAGTCACAGCTCACAGCAACCTCCAACTCTTGGGCTCAAGTGATTCTCTTGCCTCAGCCTCCCAAGTAGCTGGGACTACAGTTGCCCGCCACAAGCCCGGCTATTTTTAAACACCGATCGTCTGGCTCACGCTGGTCTCGAAAGCTGTGAGCTCAGGCAATCCACCCGTCTTGGCTTCCCAAAGTTCTAGGATTATAGGCTTGAGCCACCGCCCCTAGTATATCTGTATGCCTTATCATACGTTAATTACCTATGGAGACAAACCTGTAACAGATTGCCTCTGAGAAGGGAGACTTACTTTCCACTGTATAACTTCTTATGATCGTGGTAAAATTTGTAAGTGGATGAAGCAGTGCTTCATTGGGAAATACTCCAGTGAAAGCAAAGACAGGGACAAAAACAGTGATTAGATGTCAGAAAAGAGCCCAAAGAATTACTTAGGTCTGTATGATGAACCCACTTTTAAAGAGTGTAGTCGAGGACGATATTGGGTAAGTTTGAGCGCTTAGACGGAGTTCTTAGGATTCTGTACGTACACTAGGAGGTTTTGAAAACGTTTGAGCTGGGTAGAAGAAAGTGTAAAGTGACTGTCGGTAAAGGTTTGTGGTATGGCCAGGTTATTTATTATAATCAGGCCAAAGGCTCCACTCTAAAACAGACACAAAGTAAGTCCCATTCAAGGAGCAGGAAGCACCCTGTGGTGGTGACACAAGAAAGGCAAAGAGGTTGCACCCTTGTGGTGGCATCTAGGCCCCGGGTTCACTAGCATCCGAGAGGGGACCATATCGCTGGAGAGGCCATTTTGAACGGTGCTACCCGTTCTGCGGCGGCGGTGGGGCGGGTTTGGTCCCACGCCCAGGGACTTAGCCCCGCCCACTCACAAGACCCCTTTTCCCAGGAGGCGGTATTGGCCTCTCCAGAAGCTCCGGCTTCTGCTTCACAGCCTTCCATGCTTGTCACTCACCTGCGTACAGCCAATTAGCACCTAAGGGTTGGGTTACTAGGCTGAAAGAGAAGAAGAGCTCCTCCTTGCGCACCAATGAATGTGTAAAGAGGGGCGGGCCTGCAGGTGCAAACGGGCCAATCACGAACTCCCGGTGGCCGGCTGCCCTAGAGTCAGTTAATCTGGTGCTCGCATCTCCAAGATGGCTGTCGCCAAGGACGGTTGTGGCATGGGAGAAGGGGCTGCAGGGAATGGGCGGCGGATCCACCTGGGAATTCCTGAAGCTGTGTTTGTGGTAAGAGGCAAGCTATTCTCAGGCATCTTGGCCCGAGGCCACGGACTACTCCTTCCTACCCGGCCCCCACCTAGGCCTGGGCTGTTAAGGAAGAAAGCTGAGCTAAAGGTCCTGGGAGGGAACGTATGGCTTCCCTCCCACCCCACGACTGGATGGACTGAGCTCTGCTAGGGCCCTCTCGGAAGAAACCCCGCCCTGAACGGCCCCAGAAGAGAAGGGGGCATAGGACAGGAGGACTAGGTAGAAAAGGAAGGGGGCATAGGGCGGAAGGACTAGGGAGAGGGGCCGGGGCGAGGAGCCGAGGGGCGGGGTGTCCCGAAGGCCCGCTCTGCTGATGCCGGAGTTTGTCCCCTGCTGCCAGGAAAAGGGGAGGTGTAAGCTGGATTCAGCCTAGATCCTGGAGAACTAGATAGATGACTGGTGGAATACAATGAGT
Organism: Nycticebus coucang; assembly: GCF_027406575.1. NCBI lineage: Eukaryota > Metazoa > Chordata > Mammalia > Primates > Lorisidae > Nycticebus > Nycticebus coucang. Next base: position 186,548,506 of record NC_069804.1, read on the forward strand.
AGGCAGAACAGCTAGTATTGAGGTGTGAAAATAGGAAATGACACCCAGTCTGTCGAAGTAATGCAGTGGTCTGTTGTCTCGGGGGAAATAGAAGAAGAGACTGATGGGAAAGTAGGGTGATAGGGTGCGAGTGTGAAGTCCTTGTATGTTTTATGAGGAATTGAGGCTTTTTCCAGTAGGCGATGGGAGAAAGTGTGTAAGTAAAGCCACAATGCTATCATATTTGGTTTTAGGTACGTCATTCTAACAACTTAGTGGCGAATGAATTGTGTGGAGTTGAAAGAGGAGGCAGGGGACGCAATTTGGGGGTATTAGGGAACAGGAAGACCAACCTAAGTCTAAATAAAGGGGAACAATTAGAAGCTATCAACCCTATCGTTCCACCAAGCTTTTCTATAAATAGTATTTGAAAACTGAATAATGAGAGAAAAACCTCTGATTGGACTTCCAGGCCAGCATCTTCTGTCTTTCCCCATTTAGTTGTACTGAGCTACTACAATATAATGATGAAATTTTCTTTTGGCTTCTACTTTGCCTTACCTCTGCTTTTTTACTAATCATACTTACATCCTTCAAAACACCGATTTATTTTATTTAGACTACACTTTATGTTGTATATTTGCATTTGCTGATTGAATTTTTAATTGTTTTCTTTATTTATTTTCGTTTTTTCCCGAACTGTGCCATTTATGTCTTTACATTTATTTGTTACCTAAAAATAACAAAAAATAAAATTTGTTCAGTGTCAGGCACTTTCTTAATGATTTCACAAAACTCTAGGTGATGGCTTGGTGCCCATAGCACCTGCCACATACACCAAAGCTGGCGGGTTCCAGCCCGGCCCAGGCCTGCTAAACAACAATGACAATTGCAACCAAAAAATAGCTTGGTGTTGTGGCAGACGCCTGTAGTCCCAGCTACGAGGCTGAGGCAAGAGAATCGCTTAAGCCCAAGAGTTTGAGGTTTCTGTGAGCTGTGATGCCAGGGTACTCTACCAAGGGCAACATAGTAAGACTTTGTCTCAAAAAAAAAAAAAAAAGAAACTCTAGGTGATTGTTACTATTTTCATTTTGTAGATGAAACTGAGGCACAAAGCCCTTGATTAACTTACCCCAAGTGGCATAGGAAGTGAGTGAGTTATCCAGTATTTGAACTTGAGCAGTTTGTGGACCCTCTACTTACTCCCCATGCTCTGCTACTTGGAGGAGGCTGAGGTACTTCTCTTACTTAGTGCCACTCATCTTGATCCTCGCATGGTGGTATAAGCTCATGTCTAATTGAATTTCCATGGTACCTTACCTTGACAGTGCTCAGCTCCAGATGGTTTCAGAAATCTTCAAGAGGATAAACTTTATCTGAAGGCCCTATAAAGAGTATCTTAAAATACTTTTTTTCCTACAATATTATGGGTTATTTTGTCTAGACCTTGAAATTTCTACCAACATGATATAATAAGTAACCCAAATTTTGTGTAGTTATTTTTGTTTCCAGACTAATGAGAGTGACACAGTGTTGTAGAAAGCACGCTTCTCCATAGACAAAGCTTTGAATCCTGCCTCTGTTTCCAAGTTGCTGGTTAGTCTTGAGCATTTTATTTTACAACATTGAGCTTCAGTTTCTTTTTTCTTTTTTTTTTTATTAAGTCATTCGTACATAGATCATAAATACATTTATGCCATTATGGGATTCAGTGAGCTTCAGTTTCTTTAACTGAAATAGGGATGACAGTAGACTTGCAAAAAACAGAACATGCTTTCAGGATTGCGAACATATTTGGTATTGAATAGGTTTAGTTTCTATGATGATAGGAGGCAATGTACCATAGTGGCTATAAGTCAGACCTGGCCCTTTGTCGGACCTCAGTGATGCATTAATTTGTTTTATTTCTCTTCTTGAATTCTCCCTTTCACCCTTGTCCATTTGATGACCTCTTCATCTTTCAACATCTAGTTCAGATTATTACCTCACTGTAATTTTCTGTGCCTTCTACCCCAAAATAAAATCCTTGGCACTTTGTGTCCCTACAGCACAATCTCTTATAGCTAATACTTGTTGAGTACTAAGTGTCATGTACTCTTTGAAGCATTTTATATAAGCTAACTCATGTGCCTAGTGAGGAAAAGGTACCTTATTTCAGTGTGCAGATGAGGAAATTGAGGCAAAGAGAAGTAAAATAACTTCCCTAAGGTCAAAGAGAGGTTAAGTATCTAGTAAGTGGTGAAGCCAGGATTCAAACCAACCACCCCTGTTTCTTAGCCACATCCTATGGTGCTATGGTTAATTCTCCTTGCCAGACTCTAGTTCCCCAAAATATGTATCATATACTAGAAACTTTGTCTTCCTCCTCTTTCCTGCATCAGTCCTTCGAGGAAAATGGTATCTCCATTTTACACACAGAACTCAGCCATTTACTCTCAGCCTCAACTTTTCAATTTCATTTACTGTGTCTCTAACTTAATGACTTCTTAGTTCACTCCTTTGGTGTGTTTTTCTTCCCTTTCCTTCCTGCCTTGTTTCAGCTAAAATATTTTCTGATAGCTAATAAACATGAGTAAGAATAATGATGTGGCAATCCCAGAAGCCATAAGATAATTTAAGTTACTTATAATGAAGAACTAACAGCCCGTAAAGTATTAGAAGGCTCTTGGAGACTTTCCTTTAAGTTTCCATGTATTTTTATCTAGTTCCTGATCCTTACCTGATTAATAATTAAGTAGCTTTTCTTCAAGGACCCCCAGGAAGTATATATTGAAGAATATTAATGTTGGTTTTAGTGTATTTCTGTTTGACATTTATTTATTTATTTATTTTGAGATAGAGTTTCACTATGTTGCCCTCTGTAGTGTACTATGGCATCACAGCTCACAGCAACCTCAAACTCCTAGGCTTAAGCAATTTTCTTGCCTCTGCCTCCCAAGTAGCTGGAACTATAGGCATCCACCACAATGCCCAGCTATTTTTTGGTTGCAGTTGTCGGGCACAGGCCAAGTTGTTTAGCAGGCACAGGCCAAGTTTGAACCTGCCTGCCTCGGTGTGTGTGGTTGGCACTCCAACCACTGAGCTATAGGCGCCGAGCCCTGTTTGACTTTTAGATTTACTTTATTTCAACCACTTGATACTGAAGGAAGCATTTATGACTTACTTTGGCAACCTATTCACCATATTTTGCATGATTTATATAGCAGAACTTGTTGAATTAAAAATAAGTGATAAGGTCATATGTAGTGGCTCACATCTGTAATCCCAGCACTTTGGGAAGCTGAGGCAGGAGGATGATCTCTTTGAGGCCAGGAGTTCTTGACCAGCCTGGAAAACATAAGGAAGACCCTGTTTCTACAACAATTTAAAGAATTGGGCAGCACCTGTGGCTCAGTGAGTAGGGTGTCAGCCCCATATACCAAGGGTGGCAGGTTCAAACCCGGCCCCGGCCAAACTGCAACAAAAAAATAGCTGGGCATTGTGGTGGACTCCTGTAGTTCCAGCTACTCAGGAGGCTGAGGCAAGAGAATTGCCTAAGCCCAAGAGCTGGAGGTTGCTGTGAGCTGTGACACCATGGTACTCCAGGGCGACAGCTTGAGACTCTATCTCAAAAAAAAAAAAAAATTAAAAATTGTCCAGGTGTGGTGGTGCTCACCTGTAGTCCCAGCTACATGGTAGAGGCTGAGGCAGGAGCATCATTTAAGGTCAAGAGTAAGTGGCTGCAGTGAGCTATGATGACGTCACTGCACTCTAGCCTAGGTGGCAGAACGAGACCCTGTCTCTAAAAATACACACACACACACATAGATAAGTTATAAAAATTGGTAATTTTGGTATCCAACCTTTAGCAACCTGTAAAATCATTTTATGACTGGAGTACATGAATGGGCAGTGTGTTTGATTGTTGATAATTTTTATAGGGCTGCATGGGAAATGCATAAAGCAGGCAAAGTCATTCTTCTTTCCCTATTTGTAAGTTGAAATTTGAGAGGAATGTGAAAGGAGAGTAAATTAGCTACATGATATGTGTGCATGGTCATAAATTATCTATTACTTTTTACAGCTATAGGTTGATCATTGAAAATCTGAAATGATTCAAAATCTGAAACTCTTTGAGTGCTGACATGATACTCAAGGGATATGCTCCCTGGAGCATTTTGGATTTCAGATTTTCACATTAGGGGTGCTTAACTGGTATAATGCAAATATTCCAAACTCCAAAAAAAAAAAAAATACTTGTATTTTTAGTTAAAAAAAAGCCTTTGGAGGAAGAAACAAAGCATTTTTCTTTTATGATTTAAAAACAAGGCAGTCAAAAAATCAGACTAGTGGCATGAATTCTAAAATTTGTAATATGTTATTTTTGGTATTAAAGGAAGATGTAGATTCTTTTATGAAGCAACCTGGAAATGAGACTGCAGATACAGTACTAAAGAAGCTGGATGAACAGTACCAGAAGTACAAGTTTATGGAACTAAACCTTGCTCAGAAGAAAAGGAGGTAAGTGTAAAATTTCCTAAGTTTTAAAAATCTTACATGGCTTGAACTTTTAAAAAAAAATGATATAATTTAAATACAGTAAAATGAATAGTTGTTAAATGTTCAGTTTGATGAATTTTGACAAATATAGCCAATTCTGTAAGCATTGCCCAGATTAGTATATAGAATGTTTCTGTCACCCCAGGAAGCTTCTTGATACTCCTTTCCAACCTCCCTACTTGTCCCTACTCTGCACAACCACTGTTCTGATATTTTTCACAATAAATTAGGTTTGTCTGTTCTTAAACTTCGTATAATTTGAAGCACATAGTAACTACTGTTTTGTGTGGCTTCTTACACTTAGTGTAATGCTTTGCAAGTCATCCATGGTGTCGTGTGTATCAGTAAATTAGATCCTTTTTTTTTTGCAGTTTTGACCACGGCCGGGCTTGAACCCACCACCCCCAGTACATGGGGCTGGTGCCCTACTCCTTGAGCCACAGGTGCTGCCCAAATTAGCTCCTTTTTAGTACTGAGTCGTGTTTTGTGTGTGGATGTACTATAGTTTGTATCTGTTTGCCTTTGAGAGACATTTTGGTTGTTTCCTCTTTTTGGTTTTAAGTTGTTTTTTTTTTTGTTTTTTTTTTTTTTTTGGCTGGGGCCAGGTTTGAACCCACTACCTCTGGTATATGGGGCTGGTGCCCTACTCCTCTGAGCCACAGGCACTGCCCTTGGCTTTCAGTTTTTGTGTGGACATAATGTTTTTATTTCTCCTAGGTAGATAATTAGACATGGAATTGCTAAATTGTATAGTATGTGTATATTCAATTTTATGAGAAACTGCCCCAAATCCCTGAAAGTGGCTATGCCATGTTACATGCCCACTAGAAATGTATGAGAATTCCAGTTGTTCCACATCCTTGTCAATGCTCAATATTGTCAATCTAAATATGGTTTTTAAAACAGAATGAATATTGAAGACTTCATTCCAAAGCATCTGGGATTTTAACATCGTGGATGTCTAGATTTATCTTTCTAATTTTACCATTGAGAAGAGAGATACACAGAGGTTATGACTTTCCCAAGATTTCATAACTTAGAGGAATAGGACAAAGATATCTTTGCTCTCAATCTCCCTATATTATTTTATATAGCTTATAACATTGATTCACTGTAATATTTTTATTTTATTTTTATAGTTTTTAGAGACAGGGGCTCACTCCATCACCCAGATGGAGTGCAGTGGCACAATCATAGCTCACTCTAGCCTTGAACTCCTGGGCTCAAGTGATCTTCCTGTCTTAGTCTTAGTCTCCCAAATAGCCACTACTACAGGTGTGCATCACTATGCCTGGCTAATTTTTAAATTTTTTGTAGAGATGAGGTCTCATGCTGTTGCTCAGGCTGGTTTTGAACTCCTGGCCTCAAGCAGTCCTCCTGCCTCAGCCTCCTAAAGAGCTGAGATTATAGGTGTGAGACCCCATGCCTATCCTGTAATAAATATTTATGGATATCTGCTTTGTGCACATGCCAGCATTTTTCTGTCAGTTAAATATGGGATGCCAACTAGGTGCTAGATAAATGTTTTGGATGATATAAGGTCCAGTATCTGCTTTCAAGAAGAACACGGTCTGGAAGGGATTCTAGATATATAAATAAACACATAAAGTAGAGCAATAGAGGTGCTTTGGTTATCACAGAGTGTAAGGCATGATCTGGAGTGGGACAAGGAGGTGCAGGGGAAGTTTCCAAGACGGACAGTTGCCTTTGTAGAATTTCAAAGGTTAATTATGAGTTTGAAGCCATACTAAAGCAAGAAAGGGTAGTCTGGGCATAAGGCACCACTTATGCAAAGATATAAAAGTTTGTTAATAGATGTATTTTCTCATTTGATTTTGGTGACAATTGAGGAAATTTAAATATGTGCTAAATATTACATGAGATGAAAAGTCATTGACATGGAAAGAGAGAGTTAATAGAAGCAAAATAGAAAATACTATGAACTGTATGCTCTCTGGGGAAAAAATGTATCTATGCACAAAAATATCTAGAAAAAATCCACATGGAAGGTATACATGAAGTTTGTGTACAATTTACAATGTTAAAGTATTTTAAATGGCACACAAACTTTATGTCCACCCTTTATTAACAGTAGTAATCTGGTAAGAATATTTTTTTTTCCTTATTTGTATTCTTAATTTTCAAAATGTACTTTTTTATGATAATAAAAGTTTATTTTTATTTTAGAAAGAAGAGTAAAGCCATTAGATTTTTGATCACCTACAGCAGTGGTTCTCAACCTTCCTAATGTCACGACCCTTTAATACAGTTCCTCATGTTGTGGTGACTCCCAACCATAAAATTATTTTTGTTGCTACTTCATAACTATAATTTTGCTACTATTATAAATCGTAAGGTAAATATATGATATGCAGGATGTATTTAGGTGACCCCTATGAAAGGGCCATTCGACCCCCAAAGGAGTCACGACCCACAGGTTGAGAACCCCTGACCTAGAAGGAGCTTATAGGTAATAAAGAAAATGGGGCTTGGGACCAAGCTCGAGGAGAGAAGGAGAAATTTGTGTATGAAAGTTATATTGCTACTCTAGTATTGTGACATAGTAGGCTAATCATTCCAGCTTTACATATGCTCTAGGCCTGAACATAGTGGGGTAAAAATTATAGTATATACTTGCAGCCTTCTAAATTAGATGTACTTGGGATACATCACTGAACAAAACAGACAAAATCCCATGCTTTGGGGAGGTTACAGTATAGTAGGAACTAGACAGTCTCAATTCGATGCTGTCAGTAGTCAATATTTATTATGTACTAATATGTGCCAGGCATCATCATAGGCACTTAGGATACAACTGTAAATGAAATAGATAAAAATTTTTGACCCCCTGGAGCTGACATTCTAGTGAGATAAGCAAATTACATAGTAGGCTAGCAGGTGATAAGTGCTATGCAGATGGGAATCAAGAGATTAAGAAGGTATAGAGTGTTAAGAGGTAGAAGCCACTGAGGATTTTGAGAAGAGGATTGGTATGGTCTGACCTTTCCCTGTTACTGTATGAATCATCCCTGTTGCTGGTTGATATTCTCAAGAAGGACGGAAGCAAGGAGGTCCAGTTAGGATAAACTTTTACTATAATGAGAAGATTATTGGTGGCTTAGACCATGGTGGTAGCAGTAGGGGTGGTGAGAAAGAGTCAGATTCTGAGTCTGTTTTGAAGTTGGAATCAGCATGATCTCCTGGTAGATTAGATTAGATATGAAAGGGAGGCATGGAGGATGCCTCCCAGGTCTGAATGACTGGAACTGCAGAGTTGCTATCATCTGAAGATGGGAAGGACTCTTCTGTAGTGGATAGTATTTGAGAGGAAAATCAGGAATTCAGTTCTGGACACATTTGAGGTCACTGTTGGATATTCAAGTGAAGGATTTTAAGTTGGCAACCAAATATATGAGTCTGAAGTTTGAGAAAGGTTAGGGTTGGAGATAAATATTGGGGAATCATCAACATGGAGATTGTGTTTAAAGCCAGGGGTCTGAATGAACTCAATTACCGAGAGACTGCATGTAGGTGAAGAGATGATCACAGATGTGGGCACTGCAACTGTAAGAAGTTAGGGAGAAGAAATAAGATTGAAAAGAAGCTGCTAGTGAGGTCAGAAGAAAATCAGGGTATGGTAGGGCTCTGGAAGCCAAATAAGAAAGTCTATCACAGAGGAGGGAATAATCACCTGTTTCAAAAGCTGCTGGTGGTTTAGGATTGAGAATGGACTTGGATTTAGCAAACTGAAGTCATTGGTGTTCTAGCTGGGAACAATGTTGGTTCAGTATTTTAAAAGAAAATGGTAGAATTGGAGACAGTGAATAAGGAAAACTTCTTGAGGAGTTTTACTGATTTTAATAGTGGGTTGGTTGTCTTTTATATTTGTAGTTCTTTATGTTTTGTATACAAATCCTTTTAGGTTTATATGTATGAGAAATTTTTCTTTTGTAATCTTTATAATTTCGTTTTAGCTCTTAGTTTAAATGTTTCCGTTCAGAATTTCCCTTTAGAGTTAGCACTTTTTCTTGTATCTTGTTTTAAAAATCCTGTCTTATATTTCATATTAAAAAAGACAAACTGTATTTTCTTCTGAAAGTTTAAAATTTTTGTTTCTCTTAAGCCATCATAAATTTATATATGTTGTGTGGTAGACTTCCAGTTTCTTTTTTTAAATGAATATATTATGAATATATACTGTTTGACTCAGCATTATTTAATTTTAACGTAGTCAGATTTACCAGTCTTTTTCCTTAATGGTTGGTGCTTTTTATACTCAGTTTAAGAAATCTTTGCTGATCTTAAGTTCATGAAGATATCCTCCTGTATTTTCTTCTAAAAGCTTTATTGTTTTATCTTTCACATTTAGAGCTATAACCCATGGGTTAGTCAGAAGTGTGTTGCTAAATTTCAAAACAGTTGTGTGTATATATATATTTTGAGTTTATTTATTTATTTATTTTTATTAAATCATAGCTGTGTACATTAGTATGATCATGGGGCACCATACACTTGGTTCATAGATCGTTTGACACATTTTCATCACACTAGTTAACATAGCTTTTGTAGCATTTTCTTAGTTATTTTGCTAAGACCTTTACATTCCACATTTACTAGCATTCACATATACCCTTGTAAGATGCACCGCAGGTGTAATCCCATTAATCCCCCTCCCTCCACCTCCCCTCCCTCCTCCCTCCCCTCCCTTTCCCCCTATTCTTAGGTTGTAACTGGGTTTTTTTTTTGTTTGTTTGTTTGTTTTTTGAGACAGTCTCACTTTGTCTCCCTTGGTAGAGTACAGTGGCATCACAGCTCACAGCAATGTCAGACTCCTGGACTCAAGCCATCCTCTTGCCTTAGCCTTCCAAGTAGCTAGGACTACAGGTGCCTGCCAACAACGCCTGGCTATTTTTAGAGATAGGGTCTTGCTCTGGCTCAGACTGGTCTTGAACTCCTGAGCTCAGGCGATCCACCTGCCTCAGTCTCCCAGAGTACTACGATTACAGGCGTGAGCCACTATGCCCGGCTGCAGTTGTGCAATTTTGAAGTATATTTCTTTGTCCTCTATTTACTATAAATTGGTGGATCTGTAGTAGTGTTCATATTTGGGTTAAATTTTTTTTTTTCTGCATCACAGCCTTATAGGTTTGTGTATTGTTCTTTCATTAAGAGGCAGATAGTATCTAGTTGTCTCTTTTATGATGCTCAGTGCCTAAATCTATTAATTTTGAGTTGTAAAATTATATTATAATTCATTTATGTCTCTTTCCTTCATTAATAAGCCAGCATACTTCTATAGAAAAACATTTCCATCTGTAATATTTTGTAAAAGTGGCTAAGGGAAATGAATTCACCTTTCAGAGTTTCTTCCTTCATAGCAGTTTTAGCCCTGTGGTTCCCATCACCCCAGCTGCTTTCCAACAGAGGACAGAAATGCTGGTCTGCTGCCAGTGACTTCCATCAATTCCTTTACTTTCAACCTATTTATTATTTATATTTAAGGGTATTCTGTGTAAAGTAAATATGATTGTTGTTAAATCTAGGCTTTTTAGAGAAACTACTTTTTCTTTCTGGATATTTTCAAAATCATTCTCTCTTTTGTTGTTTTTTCATTATAATTTGTATATATGTGGATACCTTCTTACTTTGTTCATGTGTGTCAGCTTCTTGTCAGTATGGGTGTCTGTCTAGTTTGCCTTTATCCATAGAGGATTTTACTCTAGTCAGGAGTTGTGAGTAGATACCAGCTTTAGACCACTTGAGCCAAGTTTCTTTTCTTTTCTTTTTTATTTTATTTTTATTTTTTTGCAGTTTTTGGCCGGGGCCGGGTTTGAACCCACCACCTCCCGTATATATGGGGCTGGGGCCATACTCCTTTGAGCCACAGGTACCGCCCTTGAGCCAAGTTTCAAATAAGCTGTGAGTCAGAGGCCCAGGCTTGAATCTGCAGCTTGTATGGATACCTGCCCTCAGCAACGCCCCACCTTTTGCTAGTCCTCACTGTTCAACTCAAGAGCTTTTCGGATTTTTCTCTTTTTATTTTTTTGAATTTTCTCTCACTCCTGTGATAACAGCTTTGCAACAAAACTTTTTCTGCATTATTTGTTTTACAGCAGACAACTCTATGAACTTTGGATGCTAACCTTTTTCTTTATGTATGTTGTAAATCTTTTTTTGCAACTTATCAAAGTGTATAAAAGTTTTTTAGTATTCCATAATTTTCAATATGATAATCTTTTTAACACATGAATCTGAGATCTTTTATCTTTCTTTACTTGAAAATTTTGTGATTATTTTTTCTTTTTTACTGTCTATTATTTTTTTTCTCTCCTTCTGACATTCCCTGTTTATGAATGTTGACACTTTTAGTTCTGTCTTCCATTACTCTTTATTATTTCCACTCTTCTGTCTTTTCTGATTTGTCTTTTGGCAATTAAGTGAATATCCATTAATTATTTCAGCCATTGTATTTTTTTATACCTAGTAGTTTGGGTTGCTTCTTGGAACTACTTGTTTCTTCTTTATATTATCAATATCCTTTCTTTTCTCTTTGAGGTATTTTAAAATACCTGATGTATAATCATACCTTTTGGTATTTGTTAATTTTGTTTCATATTCTAGAGGCTGAGTTTATTGTCTTTATTTTATTTATTTATGATAATGATAAGGTTATCATTTCTTTTCCCAGTCAGTTCAGATTCCCTCAGGGATATCAGCTAATAATTTATGGCCAATAATAAATGTGGAGGGAGGGATAATTTTTTTTTTTTTTGAGACAGAGTCTTACTATGTCACCCTTGGTAGAAAGCCGTGGCATCACAGCTCACCACAGTAACCTCAAACTCTTGGGCTTAAGCAATTCTCTTGCCTTGGCCTCCCAAGTAGCTGGGACTACAGGTGCCTGCTGCAGCACCGACTGTTTTTTTGTTATTGTTGTCACTGTTTAGCAGGCCCTGGCCGGTTTTGAACCTACCAGCCCTGGTGCATGTGGCCAGTGCCCTAACCATTGGACTATGGGCACTGAGCTGAGGTAAGGGTAATTTGAATCACTCCTAGAGGGTAGAGGTGGGAAGAATGCTGTTGGTGTTAGAATGTAGGGTATAGCTCCGAAAGACCTACACTTCTCTCCAACCAAATAATTCTGCCTGTGGGGGTTCTTTCTTTTCTTCTGCCTTGGGCTGTATTCATTTTCCTCCTGGGAGGAATCTGCATCCCAGCTGGGCCCTCTCTTCTTGCCACTGGCCAATTCTGCCATATTCCTGCCTTGTAGCAATGATGGGGTAGGGATTGTGACTCCCCAGGGCAATTCAGAGGGAGAAAGGGAACATAGCTAGAACATTTTCCTTTAGCCTTATTCCTCATTTGAAGGAAATCCAGTTGCTCTTCTTAAGCTGCTGTCTCTCTCCCTTGTCCTAGCCCCTCTCAGGACTTGGAGGTTTCCATTGTTCTTGTAACAACAAAGACCTAGGTCTGACCCAGTGTCCTTTGATATGAAAATAGGCAAAGAATGCATGTTAATATTTGTAATGAAATATTATACTGCAGTGAAAATGAAGGAACAAATCTTAAAATCCTAATTGAATCTACTGCCATACCACTCTGAACATGCCGAATCTCATCTGACCTTGGAAGATAAGCAGGGTGGGGCCTGGTTAGTACTTGATGGCAGAAATCCTAATGGAGTTAGAAGAGCAAACTCCATAAAAATGTATATAGCATGAGACCATTGGAATTAAGCTCAGAAATCAGCAACACTAAAGAATATTTTGTTTAGGGATGTATACAAATACAATGAAACTGTTTGAAAAAGAAAAAGGGGGATTATAAACACACGGTTTAAGAAATCTGCTGTCTTTTTGGGAGGAGCATGATGGGGAAGGGTCTATTGCTTGGACATGCTCAGTCACCTTGGCAATCTAGTTTCTAAGTTGGCTAAGGATGAAGCTGATTGATTGATTTCATAAATGTGCTTTATAATGTATTACATATAATATTTATACATATGAAATTACATCTTTAGTATCATTTACATGACAAAAATATCTTGATCTGAATATACTTCTTATGTTATATATCCAATATTTTACAAATTAATACATCTTTCTGGTATCTATCTTAGTGTTTTTCAACTTTTTTTTTTCTCACAGAACACTTGAACCTATAGTTAAACTTCCACGGTACTCTTAAATTTTGATCAGAAAATAGTAAGAAAAGAATACACTTACTGTGGTTTGAACGTCTTTCAAAAATAATTTAATTAGTGGTCTTTAAAAATTTTCATGGCACAGCTAAGTTCCTCTCACAGCACAGTAATGTGCTATGGCATGCTGGTTAAAAATCACTTACCTATAGAAACATGCAAAAATAAACAAACTTGAGTGATCTATAGTATAATATCCATATTGAACTCTACAGTGTTCACAGAACATTAAGTAAAACACTGAATGTCAGATGTTTCTGGAGTATTCACTGGACAATATTATCAAATAGTGACACTAATTTTTTTTTTTTTTGGTGTGCTCTCATTTCTTGTTATAATAGGCATTTGAGTAATCATATATAAAACATTAATCTTGTGAAAACAGACATCCAAGTCAAAAATGTAAAACTCAAGTCTTCTGTTGTCCTAGGTATCATTGCACGCATACACTGCTTTACATACTTGTAACACTATTGTGGCTAGAGTTTCGGTTTATACATTTCACTTAATGTATAACGTAAATACTTTCTGATTTTTATTATGTTTTTTTAATTAGTATTAAATCACTAATTTTTTTAAGCAGTAGGCTTATCTAAAGTTATTTCTTGCCAGATGAGTCACAGGATATAATTTGTTGTGCTAACCTCCTACATATATAGTGTGATTTCCTTTATGTGATGTAGTAAGTTCATTTTCATTATCATGTTTAAATTTTGTTAACAGTCTAATCTCTAATAAATAATGTTCAGTTAAATTTACCCAGAGGAATCAGATCTTTGTTTTTACATTCTTAGTCTTTTTGTTACAAATTACATTGTGATTTTGCAGAGATCCTATAACTATTTTTCACATTTCTTCATGCAAAACACATTAAAGCCTGGAGCAGTTTCTAATTGCCATAAAGCAGAGGGAAACCCTAATGTGCACAATGCAAGAGTATATTTCAAAACAACTGAGAGTAAATTTTAAATCTCTTACCAAAAAACAAGTGAGGTGATGGCTATGTTAATCAGTTTGATTTAAGCATTCTACATTGTATATCAAATCAGCATTTTGTACCCCATAAATGTATACAGTTATGATTTTAAATAAAAATTAATTAAAAAAATAAAAATTTAATAAATAAGTCATGGTTTTCTCTGTTTAAGTGATTTGAGTGTTTTCAGCGTATTTTTATTGTGAATGAAGTAGATTTCATTTGGGAGTCATTTACTCGTTTAGTTTGCTAGTAGCTATATATAACTTATCCATGGAGTCTGATAAGTCTCATAATGTCTATCCATCATTGCTTTCTTAATTTCCTGTATTTAAATCAGTGACTCATTTATAATTTTAAGATAAGTTGTTACCTAACTTCAAAAGAAAGTAGTGTTTATGGCTTGGCATCTGTAGCTCAGCTGCTAGGGCGCCAGCCACATACACCCAAGCTGGTGGGTTCGAACCCACCTAGGGCCTGCCAAACAACAGTGACAACTACAACAAAAAAAGCTGGGTATTGTGGCAGGTGCCTGTAGTCCTAGCTACAGGCTGAGCCAAGATCTGAGTCAAGAGACTCAAGCCTAAGAGTTTGAGGTTGCTGTGAGCTGTGATGCCATGGCACTCTACCGAGGGCAATAAAGTGAGACTGTCTCAAAAAAAAAAAAAAAAAGTAGTGTTTAGCAATATAAGAGTTAAGGGAAAAGTACCTAAAGCTTAAAAGAATCACTAAACTCTACTATATTGTAATGTAGTGTGTTAGGCATTCAGGCGATAGTGTATAGTTCTTACAGTCTTACACGTGTACACACTGAAAAGATGTCGCTGCACTTTGCCTGTCATTTAGCTATCTACTATGTGGACTGAGTATATTCACCAAGAGCAGCTACATGCAGTACTGGATAGGGTGGTTAGTGGTTTTGAACTTAGAATGTATTTGAATGTTTTTTTTTTTTTTTTTTTTTTGAGACAGAGTCTCAAGCTGTCACCCTGGGTAGAGTGCTATGGTGTCACAGCTCACAGCAATCTCCAACTCTTGGGCTTAAGTGATTCTCTTGCCTCAGCCTCCCATAAATGTGTATTATTTTTAAAATTAGTTTGAAAATCTATTTGAAGTACAATTCCTTTTTGAGACAGAGTCTCATGCTGTTGCCCTAGGTAGAGTGTCATGGTGTCGTAGCTCCTTGCAACCTCCAAGTCACTCAAGATCTTCTTGCCTCAGTTTTTCTATTTTTAGTATAGACGGGATCTCACTCTTTCTCAGGCTGGTCTTAAAGTCCTGAGCTCAAGCAGTCTACGTGCCTTAGCCTCCCAGAGTGCTAGGATTATAGGCATGAGCCACTGCACCCCAGCCTGAAGTACAATTCCAAACAAATGCAAAACCTCTGAACCACCTCTGTGGAATATGATCTGCTCTAGAAAATGTTAAATAATGATATAACAGAGTAGAGCTTGCTATTTATGGATAAGTCTTCCAGAAATATTTTTATTAATATTTATCCTGTAAATGTTATGAATATTTTATTAAATATAAGTATTTTTTTGTTTTTCTTTCTTTTTAAACATGTTTATATCATAAATTTTTAATGTTATATCTAAAAATATCTTAATCTTTTTTTTTGAGACATAGTCTCAAGCTGTCGCCCCTGGTTAGAGTGCTGTGACGTCACAGCTCACAGCAACCTCAAACTCCTGGGCTTAAGCAATTCTCTTGCCTCAGTCTCCCAAGTAGCTGGGACTATAGGTGCCCACCACAATGACCAGCTACTTAAATGTTTTACTAAATAACATTTTTTACTATCTTTTCTTTTTATATTTTTAATTGTTAATTGTTATAGTTGTGTATCTTTTTTATAGGGTACTTGTGTTTTGATATAAGCATACAATATTAATTAATCAAATCAGGATAATTGGAGTATTCATTACCTCTGGCATTTATCATTTGTTTGTGTTAGGAACATTCCAATTTCATTTTTATACTTATTTCAAAGTATGCTCTAATTTATTGTTGATTATACTCACTTTTTGTGCTATCACAAATTGCTCATTCTGTCTATCATTTTTGCACCCATTTAACCATCTCCATTTTATCCCTGCTCCCCGATATCCTTCCCAGACTCTGGCTTCATGAGATCATTTTTAATATTTAACTCCCACATGTGAGTGAGAACATACAAGATTTGTTTTCTGTGCTTGGGTTATTTCACTTAACATAATATTCTTGAGTCTATCCATGTTGCACACAGCAGGATTTTGATCTTTTTGTGGCTATATAACATTCCATTGTATGTATGTACCACGATTTCTTTATCCATTCATCTGTTGATAGATGCCTAGGTTGGTTCCAAATTTTGACTTTTGAGAATAGTGCTGTAATAAACATGGGAATATAGGGCTGGGCGCGGTGGGTTACGCCTGTAATCCTAGCACTCTGAGAGGTCAAGCTTGGGGGATTGCCTGAGCTCACTAGTTTGAGAACAGCCTGAGCTAGAGCAAGACCCTGCCTCTAAAAATATCCAGGCAGGTGTTGTGGCATGTGCCTGTAATCCCAACCACTCCGGAGGCTGAGGCAAGAGAATTGCTTGAAACCAAGAGTTGGAGGTCACTGTGAGCTATGATGCAATGGCACTCAACCCGGGGTGACAAAGTGAGACTCTATCTCAAAAAAAAAGAAAAGAAAAAAACCAATGAAAATAAACATGGGACTATAGAAGTGTAGATATCTTTTTGATATACTGAATTCCTGTTCCTTGGATAGATGCCAGTAGTGTGATTACTGGGTCACACGGTACTGGGAAAACAGCCCCCACAACCTGTGAGTCGAGTCTACTTCCTTGTGGCCTGGTGGGGCCACATACCCACGTAGGATTATTAGGAAAATTATAGAAAATTAATAGACAAAGACAAAGAGATAGTTTTAAGAGCAGCGGGAATTTGGGAGGCGGCACACCCTTTATCATGAGGCTTCAGTATGCCACCTGGAGTATTAGGCTACCTCTGTATTTATTTTATACATTAGTTACAATCATAAATATCTCGAAGGCAAGGCAAACAATCCTATCATGGTTCTTGCTGCACTTGCATTTCTTTTCTTTTCTTTTTTATTGAATCATAGCTGTGTACATTAATGGAATTATGGGACACAATGTGCTGGTTTTATATACAATTTGAAATACTTTCATGAAACTCGTTACCATAGCCTTCACGGCATTTTCTTAGTTATTGTGTTAAGACATTTATATTCTACACTTAGTAGATTTAACATATACCCTTGTAAAATACACCATAGGTGTGGTCCCACCAATTACCCTCCCTCCACCCATCTTCCCCCTTTCCCTTCCCTCCCCCTCCTCTTTCCCCTTCATCTTGGGCTGTAGTTGGGTTATATCATTCATATGGAAGTGTGGGTGTTTATAAATTGGTTTCATAGTAGGACTGAATACATTGGATCCTTTTTCTTCCATTCTTGAGATACTTTGCTAAGAAGAATATGTTCCAGCTCCATCCATGTAAACATAAAAGGTAAAGTCTCCCATCCTTTTTAAGAATGTATAATATTCCATGGTATATATATACCACAATTTATTAATCCATTCATGGGTCAGTGGACACTTGGGCTTCTTGCATGACTTAGCAATTATGAATTGGTCTGCAAAAAATATTCTGGTGCAAATATATTTGTTATAAAGTGATTTTTGGTCTAATGGATACATAGCTAGTAGAGGAATTGACTATTTTTAGATCCCTAAGTAATCTCCAATCATCTTTCCAAAAGGAACGTATTAGTTTGCATTACCACCAGCAGTGTAGAAGTGTTCCCTTTTCTCCATATCCACGCCAACATCTCTGGTTTGGGGATTTTTGTGATGTGGGCTAATCTTACTGGATTTAGATGATATCTCAAAGTAGTTTTGATTTGCATTTCTGTGATGATTAAGGATGATGAGCATTTTTGCATGTGTAGGCAAAAGTCCTGTCTTCTTCAGCTAAGTTTCTCTTCAAGTTCCTTGCCCACACTGAGATGGGATCACATGTTCTTTTCTTGCTAATACATTTGAGTTCTCTATGGATTCTGGTTATTAAACCTTTGTTGGAGACAACCTGCAAATATCTTCTCCCATTCTGAGGGCTCTCTGCTTGCTTTACGTACTGTGTTTTTGGCTGTGCAGAAGCTTTTTAGTTTGATCAGATCCTAGTAACGTATTTTTGTTGTTGCTTCAATTGCCTGGGGGGTCCTCTTCATAAAATATTCTCTCAGGCTGATTTCTTCAAGTGTTTTCCCTGCACTTTCTTCTAGTATTTTTATAGTTTCATGTCTTAACTTTACTTATTTAGAGACAGAGTCTCACTTTGTCACCTTTGGTAGAGTGCCGTTGGCGTTACAGCTCATAGCAACCTCCAACTCTTGGGCTTAGGCAATCCTCTTGCCTAAGCCTCCCTAGTATCTGAGAATGCAGGCGCCCACCACAATGCCCAGCTCTATTTTTTGTTGCCGTTTGGCTGGGGCTGGGTTCTAATCCACCACCCTCAGTATATGGGCTGGCACCCTACCCACTGACCCACAGGCACCACCCCATGTCTTACGTTTAAATCTTTTATCCAGTGAGAGTCTATCTTTGTTAATGGTGAAAGGTGAGGGTGCAGTTTCAATCTTCTACAGGTCGCCAGCAAGTTCACCCAGCACCATTTGTTAAATAGGGAGTCTTCTCCCTACTGAATGTTTTTGATTGGCTTATCGAAGATCAAATGACGATAAGTAGCTGGGTTCATCTCTTGGTTTTCTATTCTGTTCCATACATCTACCTCTCTGTTTTTGTGCCAGTACCATGCTGTTTTGATCATTATCGATTTATAGTATAGTCTGAGGTCTGGTAGTGTGCTTACTCTTGATTTGTTTTTATTTCTCAGAAATGTCTTGGCTATTCAAGGTTTTTTATGATTCCATATAAAATGAAGTATTATTTTTTCAAGATCTTTAAAGTATGACAGTGGAGCTTTAATAGGGATTGCATTAAAATTGTATATTACTTTGGGTAATATGGACATTTTAACCATGTTGATTCTTCGCAGCCATGAGCGTGGCATGTTTTTTCGTTTGTTAACATCTTCAGCTATTTCTTTTCTCAGAGTTTCATAGTTCTCTTTATAGAGATCTTTCACATCCTTTGTTAGATAAACTCCCAAATATTTCATCTTCTTTGGCACTACTGTGAATGGAATAGAGTTCTTTACTGTTTTTTTCAGCTTGACTATTATTGGTATATAAAGGCTTCAGATTTGTGAGTATTGATTTTGTAACCTGAGATGCTGCTGTATTCCTTGATCCCTACTAAGAGTTTTGTAGTTGAATCCCTGGTGTTTTCCAGATACAATATCATATCATCTGCTACGTGTGAAAGTTTGAGCTCCTGTGACCCTATCTGGATACCCTTGATTGCCTTTTCTTGCCTGATTGTGATGGCTAAGACTTCCATTACAATGTTAAAAAGCAGTGGAGACAATGGACAACTTTGCCTGGTTCCTGATCTGAGTGGAAATGATTTCAGTTTAACTCCTTTCAATGCAGTATTGGCTGCAGGTTTGCTGTAGATAGCCTCTGTCAGTTTAAGAAATGTCCCTTCTATAACAGTTTTCTTAAGTGACCGGATACTGGATATTATCAAGCTTTTTCTGCATCAATTGAGAGAATCATTTGGTATTTCTTTTTTATGTGATGAATTATATTTATAGATTTACAGGTATTGAACCAGCCTTGAGACCTGGGATAAAACCCACTTGGTCATGGTGTATAACTTGTTTGATGTGTTGCTGGATTCTGTTTTCTAGGATCTTATTGATTATTTTTGCATCAGTTTTCTTTTCTTGTTGCGTCTTTTCCTGGTTTGGGGATCAAGGTGATGTTTGCTTCGTGGAGGTGTTGGGTAGTATTCCTTCTTTTCTATATTTTAGAAAAGGCTAAGTAATATAGGTATTAGTTCCTCTTTAAAGGTTTGGTAGAATTCTGATGTGAAGCCATCTGGTCCTGCACCTTTCTTTTTGGGGAGATTTTGTAATTAGAACTTGATATAGGCCTGTTCAATGTTTCCACTTCATTCTGGCTAAGTCTTGGAAGGTGATGTGCTTCTAAGTATTGGTCTATTTCCTTCAGATTTTCATATTTCTGAGAATAGAGTTTCTTGTAATATTCATCAAGGATTTTTTTAATTTCTGAGGAGTCTATTGTCATTTTGTGTTTACCATTTCTGATTGATGAAATTAGAGATTTTACTCTTTTTTTCCTGGTTAGGCTAGCCAAAGTTTTATCTATTTATTGACCTTTTCAAAAAACCAACTTTTTGATTTATTGATCTGTTATATAATTCTTTGTTTACAATTTCATTTAATTCTGCTCTAATTTTCATTATTTCTTTCCTTCTGCTGGGTTTGGGATTGGAATTTTCTTCCTTTTTCAGTTGCTTAAGATGTCCCATTAAGTTGTTAACTTCCTCTCTTTCCATTCTTTTGAGGAAGGCTTGCAGTACTATAAATTTCACTCTTAGTACTGCCTTTGTAGTATCCCAGAGGTTCTGGTAATTCGTGTCTTCATTATCATTTTGTTCCAAAAATTTGGTAATTTCCTTCTTAATCTTGTCTATGACCCAGCTATCATTCAGCATAAGGTTATTTAGTTTCCATGTTTTTGTATGAGTATGCAGATTCCTGTTGTTACTGAGTTCAACTTTTATTCCATGATGGTCTGAGAAGATGCAAGGAATAATTTCAATTCTTTTACATTTGCTGAGGTTAGACTTGTGACCTAAGATGTGATCAATTTTGGAGTATGTTCCATGGGCTGATGAGAAGAATGTGTATTCAGTTTTGTTAGGATGAAATATTCTGTAGGTGTCTGTTAAGTCCAATTGTTGAATGGTTTAATGTAAGTCTAAAATTTATTTGCTTAGCTTCTTTTTGGAGGATCTATCCAACACTGCCAAAAGGGTATTACAATCTCCAAGCTATTGGCTTGGCGCCTGTGGCTCAAGCAGCTAAGGTGCCAGCCACATACACCATAGCTGGCATGTTCGAATCCAGTCTGGGCATGCCAAACAAAAATGAGAGCTCCAACCAAAAAATGGCCAGGCATTGTGGTGGGCGCCTGTAGTTCTAGCTACTTGGGAGGCTGAGGTGAGAGAATCGCTTAAGCCTAGGAGTTGGAGGTTGCTATGAGCTATGATGCCATGGCACTCTTCCCAGGGCCACAGCTTGAGGCTCTGTCTCAAAAAAAAAAACAAAAAAATCTCTGACTATTATGGTGCCTGACGAAATGACATTGCTCATATCTGTTAGGGTGTTTCTTATAAATTGAGGTACATTCTGGTTGGGTGCATAAATGTTAATAATTGAAATCTCATCATGTTGAGTGTTACCCTTAACAAATATAAAGTGACCATCTTTATCTTTCCTTACTTTTGTTGGTTTAAAGCCTATTGTATCTGCGAATAAAATTGCAACACCTGCTTTATTCTGATTTCCATTTGTCTGAAATATAGATGACCATCCCTTCTCCGAGTCTATATTTATCTTTTAACGTAAGATGAGACTCTTGTATGCATCAGATATGTGGCCTGAGTTTTTGTTTCTTGTCAGTCAACCTATGCCTCTTTAGAGGACAATTTAAACCATTCACATTAATTGCAAGTATTGATAAGCTTGGTAATATTTTGAGTATCTAGTTTTTCAAAAGTCCAGTGGACATTTTTAATTTTTTCACCACTGTGGAAGTGGAATTTGATCAAAAGTTTCTGAGTGAGTTTACTTTGGTGGTAGAGTATTGTGCTTGTCATTGTGGAGGATGGGTCTGATAATATCCTGGAGGGCTGGTTTAATTATGGCATATTTCTTCAATATGTGAATGTAATTAATGTATTTAATTTCTCTAACATAAATGAAACACAGGAAGGATACAGGATCCTGGGTTGAAAGTTATTTTGTTTTAGGAGAGTAAAAATTGATGACCCCCCTCTTCTAACTTGAAAGGTTTCAGCAGAAAGATCTGCAGTCATTCTAATTTTCTTCCCCCTGTAGCTTATGGTTTTCTTATTTCTGGCTGCTTGCCGAATTTTCTCCTTCATACTAACTTTGGCAAAGTTAGTTAGAGTGTGTCTGGGAGATGCTTTATTTGGGTTGAGTCATGCTGGGATTCTGAAACTGTCTGCTATCTGAATTTCAGAGTCTCTTGCCATATTTGGGACATTCTCATTGATTATCTCATGGAGTAGAGCATCTGGGCCTTTCAAAGCAATCACATCTCATTCAGGAGTTTCTATAAGGCAAATATTAGTTTTTTTTTTTTTTTTTTAATTATCCCACAGCTCTCTGAGAGAATGATCCGTTTTTGCTCTCCACTTCTCTTCCTCTTTGAGCCTTTGGGAGCATTCAACAGCTTTGTCTTCAATGTCACAAATCCTTTCTTCTGCCTGCTCCATTCTGTTACTGAGGGATTTTACTGTATTTCTCATAAATCTTGGAGGGCTGCAAATCCTTTTCTCAATGTGTGAAAATCTTTGGTGATTTTGGCTTTGAAGTCATTGAGTTCTTGAGACAACTTCTGAATTATTCATAGAATTTCTAATTCCAGCTTTACTTCCATTCTGTTAGTTATTTGCCATCCAAATTCTAAACTCAATTTCTGATATCTCAACCATTTGTTTATGAATGGGATGGATCTTCCTGTGTATAGCCTTGTCATTCCTTTGGGGAGTTGATCTACTCTGATTATTCATGTTGCCAAAGTTTTTCCACTGATTCTGCTCAATGATTATTTTTCACTGTTTGGCTAGATGAGCAGGTAAGGTGAAGTTGGATTTGGAGCTCCTGGAGTAGTGACTAACTAGCCCTATGCCCAGGAGCTAGGACTGGTGGCTGCAGCTTTTCCCCTACCGCTTTGCAAAGGACTGTATAGTACTACAGGCTGAGACACTGAGGACCTGCTTGGTGTGTTGGGGCTAGGTGACTCTGTCTTGTATTCAGCTGGTCTCTGTCCAATCCTGGTGAATCAGTAACTCTGGGTTGAAGTCTCAGCTGTGGGGAAATATAATCAACTAAGATACTCCACTCCCCACAGGTAACAACTGGAAAGGGAAATATCAAACCTTCCCACAACAACACAACCAGGGTACCACCTTGGATGGTCCTCGGGTAATTGGCCCTGGTCAAGAGTTCCTAATCAATTGTCCCAGTCAGCACCAAGTCTCTAAGTATTAGAGTTCAAATGGTCTCCAGCCACTAGATAGCAGGGGTCTGTTGGCAGCTCAAGTGTGGCTGGCTTTGGTGCTCCGTGGAGTCAGAATAGCCTGCCCAGCAAACGAATTAGTCTGGGGAGGTTGATGCCTCCTTCCCCACCTTGCACCTCTTCCACACCTCGTGACTGGTATCCCCACAAGGCTGTTGCCCAGTTCCCTCCAATGAGCAGATGTGCCAGGGGTTTGTACCTGCCTGAGTCACAGGGAGATCTATGTCTCCTCGTCCAGGCTGCTGCACTCTGCCAGCAGCTGGCAGGGGCAGCTAAAGCCTGACTACCTCGGTGCTTAATGTAAGCTAGGGAGTGTCACTCGGGTCCAGCCCTGCCCCAGATTGATGTTGCTTCCATCAACATATTCTTGCGGAATTTGTGTTTCTGTGCCAGCTGTATTCCACTGTGGGCCAGGTTCTGTTTGAGTTCACAGAAACTGGGACTCAGCCGTGCCCTATGCTGCTGCCACTGTGCCAGTTCTCACAGAGCTGGCATCTCTGTCTTCACTGCACTCTGTGTTGGGGCAGGCACGGTTAGAGCTCACAAAGGGCTTGCGGTTCCTGCCCCTCCCTGAGCTGATGCCTCTGCCATGCCTGCTTTTGTCACAGCTATGGTTTACTGTGGGCCGGGTGCATCTTGGGCTCACAAAAGCAGCAATTCTGACTTAGTCCCGCCCTGGGAGTCTGCTGCCTCTGTGCAAGTGTATTCTATTCTCCATCCTGCCGTGCCCAGCCTGGGCAGGTACCATCTCAGACATAGCCTTTGCTCACAGGGCCTGCATTTCCATGGCTACCACCTGAGTAGAGGCCCAGCTCCCTCCAGTTGCTAAGAGAGACGGGAAGTGTTTCTCCAAAATATCACCAGGGTTATAACCCCTATTGTTCGTGCTGCTGCAGTGCTGTGTTGCAGGGCATGCACTATCCATCAAATACCAGTGACATTCTTCCCAGAAAGTGAAAAAAAAAAATCCTAAAATTTATATGGAAACACAAAGGGAAAAACTGTGAATAGACAAAGCCATCCTAACCAAAAAACAAAACAAACAAACAAACAAACAAAAACTGGAAGAATCACATTACCTGACTTCAAAGTACACTATAGAGGTGTAGTAA
The DNA here is from genome assembly GCF_027406575.1 of Nycticebus coucang. Lineage (NCBI taxonomy): Eukaryota > Metazoa > Chordata > Mammalia > Primates > Lorisidae > Nycticebus > Nycticebus coucang. Next base: position 186,572,582 of record NC_069804.1, read on the forward strand.
CCAAAATAGCAAGGTACCGGCATAAAAACAGACATAGTCCAATGGAACAGAAGAGAGAACCCAGAAATAAATCCACACATCTACAGTGAACTTACCTTCAATAAAAGTGCCAAGAATATATACCAAACAAGGGACAATTTCTTCATAAATGATGCTGAGAAAACTGGATATCCATATGCAGAAGAATGAAAACTAGATTCTTACCTATCACCATATATAAAAATTGGACAAATGGGATCACATCAAGATGAAAAGCCTCTGCATAGCAAAGGAAACAATGCAACAAGCAAAGAGAACCCACAGAATGGGAAAAAATATTAGCAAACTACCCATCTGACCATGGATGAATAACATTAGTGCAAACACTGTGGAGAACAGTATGGCACTTCCTAAAAAAACTGAACATAGAACTACCATATTGAAGAGTGCATGTGGAAATACTTAAGGAAGAGTCATATCTTGATGTGCTTGAATTACTAGTAATAATTTTATAAGCTTGAAACAAATATTTGATGATTAATTGTTAGTAAAATAGAAATATTTTTAGAAATGGGATTACAGAATATGGACAATAGGGAAGGCAGTAATAGGAGATTAATTCAGAAGAAATTTCCTGGCTTTGAGTGCAAAGTGTACGACTTTGTCATTTTACTACTCTGAAGCCTGGCATGTTGAATATCTCCCCACCCCCCAGAGCTGCCTTGTGGCCTGTGGCTATAGGCTTTGACTCCATTCTTTCCCAGGGCAGGGCTGTGTACTCTGGGAGAGTGCTTTTTGGGGAGTAAAGAATGTGAATCTTTAAACCTGTTCAACACAGGAAGATGTGCTCCACACCAGATAAGGAGATGAAATATCTCTTTTCTTCTGTTGCCTTAGTTTGGCCAGAGGAGTCTCTGTCTGGACACAAGGCTGTCCACATCTGTGGTGTGTGACTATGGGTCAGCTAGTAATTTTTCCTTGAGTCAGCCCCTGTTTATCTTGTCAAGACTGTTGGTGTTAAGATCATAAATACCTTAAAACAATAAAAAGTAGCAAGTAAATCCATACAATTAACGTAGTGAGTTGTAAAATTAGTCTAGGTAATAGAAATGCAAGTGCAGGAGGAGGAGGCAAGATGGCTGACTCCACAGAGCTTTCCACAGAGGCTACCATCCAGAAAGAGAGTTAAAGGACAGATGTTTAGCAAGTAAGCTGATGGTTTGGAGCTGAGTCAGGAGAGAAGATTGAAGAGTGCACATCACCCCTGCTGAGGCAAGCTGCCACTCCAAGGAAACAAACAATAGGTACAAAATCCATCACAAAGCAGACAGGAGTCCCCTCCCCCTCACTTCTACAAACAAGTGAGCAGAGTTCATATCTCTTTCTTTTTCTATTTCATGGGAGAGAGCCACTAAAAACCAGATCTCCTTCTGTAAATAGTCCTCAAGGAGATATTAATAAAAAATGCAAAGCATCTCCAGGCATGGTGGCTTACACGTGCAATCCTAGCTCTCTAGGAGGCCGAGGCTGGTGCATTATTTGAGATCAGGAGTTAGTGACCAGCCTGAGGAAGAGTGAGACCCCCATCTCTAGTAAAAAATAGAAAAACTAGCTGGGCATAGTTGGTACACGCCTGTAGTTTCAGGTACTCGGGAGGCTGAGGCAGGAAGATTGCATGAGCCTAAGAGTTTGACATTGCTGTGAGCTCTGATGATACCATGGCACTCTAGCACTCTACCCAGGGCAATGGATTGAGATTCTGTCTACAAAAAAAAAAATGCAAAACTTATAAGACCATGTTCCAGTGTTTATTCTTGCCTGCAAAATATTAAGTGAACCTTTTTCTTATTCACAGGCTAAAAGGTCAGATTCCTGAAATTAAACAGACTTTGGAAATTCTAAAATACATGCAGAAGAAGAAAGTAAGTGCATTTTTGTTTGTAAACGTGAGCAAACCAGGATATGTTAACAGAAACTCATCTTCTTTGAATCTTTGATCTATGGTGTTTGATCTGTGTTGTGGAATCCAGTCTGCCACCTTGAGAACATGCACTAATATTACAGGTATTGTACTTGTGTAATAAACAGGACTTTGTGGTCTTCCTCCAAAAGTCAGGTTTAATTTTAGGGTCCACAGTTGGGTAAGTTTACTTACATTTAGTGTTTCAAAAGTTAAATGCAATTTGAAATTGTTTTATGCACAGAAAGAAAATGTTATTTTGAGGTGGCAGCATCTAAAGGCTTTTTGTTTTTGTTCTTTCTAAGAATAATGAGTGAGTCCAAGGTTTATAGAGCTAGAAAGAATCTTAGAAGTTATGTTTTGGGTTCTTTCATAGTTGAGGAAATATGAGAGGAAATAGAGAGATTATACCTGACCAGTGTCCACATAACTAGTTAACTGCCAGAACTAAATTTGAGAATCTTCTCTGTCTTAATCTAGTACTCATTAAATAAAAGCAGGCTATAAAGATTAAATCACATCAACATATTGTATTTAAAAGATTGTATGTGCATATGATTCATTAATTAAGTGATAGAAAAGCTACATTTCTTGCATGTTATTTATGTGGTGACCTTTGTAAGAGACTTCAGAAACTAGTTGGGCAGCACTGGGAAATGATAATAGTGGCTTATTCTTACATAGCACTTTCTGTGTGTGTCAGGCAGTGTTGAGAGAGTGTGTGTGGAGGGGAGAGAGAGAGATCAGTGCTTACCACTGCCTTTGTAGATACAGAGGCTGTTACTTTCCTCATTGTACGGATGAGGAACCTGAGATTCAGGTTAAGTGAGGTGCCAAATTTATATAGCTAGTAAATAGCTCAGCCAGAGTCCATGCCTCGCCATCTGGCTCTAGTGTTCTTTTTTTTTTTTTTTTTTTAACCACTGCTTTTATTATCTGCATGATGGTATTGTTTTAAGTGTCTTAGGTTCAACTGTGGTATCTCTGCTTTATAAACTTCATACCAAACTGGCCTTTTTATGGTGGTGTCATTTTTTTTTTTTAAGGAATCCACGAACTCTCTAGAGACCAGATTCTTACTGGCAGATAACTTGTACTGCAAAGCTTCAGTTCCTCCTACTGATAAAGTGTGCCTGTGGTTGGGGGTAAGTAAATGTTATAATCACAGCTTACATATTTGTGAGCCAGTGTATTTTCCTCAGCAAAACAGTATTGCTTGAGGTATTTAAAGTGTTCATCTACTTTAGTTGAAGGCATGAAGGAGCAGAGATCAAGTACTTCATATTAGAAACTGACTGGAATTAGGAGTATAATGAAGATAGCAAAACATGCTGAAGACTCTCCCAACCAAGATAAAACTGACCAAACCCTATTTTCCTTCCAGTTAATGCTTTACCTCTTTTAAATGTAATAGGAAGAGCAATAGAAGTAAAATAGAAAGTATTGCTGATCTTTGGATAAATGTTTATTTCCCATAAGATCTTAATAGTTCTAGAAAGATAACTCTAAATTTAAGGGGGAAAGGATTATTATAAAAACTTTCAGGTTAGAGTTTATTGTTTTTAACCATATATTTCAATTTTAGATGATTTCATAGACCTCTTCTGTGATTTTCCTATCTTGCTTCTTTCAGTGCCTTGACTATCCAGCTAGCTGTCCATTGGTTTTATTACCTCTAGCAAGTTCCCATACATAGTAGCAAGCAAAGTGTCCTTCTCCTGGGAGGATTCCCCTTGCTGTTGTCCTATATTATTGCCCCTGAGAGACACTCTAGTGTTATGAAAGATGGGCAGATTAGCCCAAGGAAACTCATTTCTTGATCCCTTAGTTTATCTTCCTGGTTTTTGTTAATTGTAATATTTTTAAAGATTGTACAACATTTACATTTTATTCTATAGCCATAATTCCTGCACTTACTTAGTCTTAGTTCTGTATTAAAAGGAAGAATTTAGTTTTTATCATGAAGGCTTTTAAAAATACTTTGAAATATGGAAACTACACCTAAATGTCTCAGTGTTGAATGAATTTTTGTTTTCTGTTTTTTGTAAAAATTGCGTGACCTTTCAATTCATAAATGCAAGAGTTACTTTATTTCAGAAAAGGTGATTTCTATTATATATTTGAATGTGATTTTTGTCTCATTTCTTTTATTTTGAGGGGGAATAATAAATATGCATATGTTAGATCTCCTTTGTCTTTTCCCAATACCTATATCTACAGTAGAACTTCTATAAGGTGACCACCCAGGGGACTGTAACAAACTGGTCAACATAAGGAGGGTGGTCATCATAAGGAACTAGGCCTACTGTACTGTTACATATATGTGGCACATGTCTGGTCTATGAAAATTAGATCAACTCAGGGAGGTGGTCAGTGTAGGGAAGTGGTAGGCTATGGTTCTACTGTATTTGGTCTTTTTCATTTTGGGTAATTTCCTCTGGCCTCTTCCCCATGACTTTGCAGTTCTTTTGTTTTAATGCTTTAACCATCTTTTATAACTTTTTCTCTTCATTTTCTTTGCTGAGCTTTTCTAGCTCTTTTTATCTTTCTTTGATTTTATGTCTCTTACTTGAATTCTTAAATCCTGGTTTCTCCCATAGATTAACACTTCCCACAGTCTTCCTCATCTCATTAAATGGTAGACTCTTTGTCTATTTGCTCAGAATAAAAACCTTTGATCAATTTGTGACTCCTTTTTTTCTTGTATCTCTCAGTCAGACCTTCAGCAAACCTACTAGTTCTTTCTTCCTAATATATTGAGAGGTCATCCACTTCTCTCTTGTCTGCCTCTACTGCCCTGATCCAGGTCACCTTTGTCTCTTGCTAGGACTATGGGAATAATTTCTGTATTAGTTTTATAGGACTTCCATTACAAAAGTACCACAAACTAGGTAGTTTAACAGAAATTTATTGTTTTATGATTCTGGAGGCTAGAAGTCTGAGATCAATCTCAGAATCAAGGCTGATTCCTTTTGAGGGGTGTGAGGGAAAATCTCTTTGAGTCCTTTTCCTTAGCCTCTAGTGTTTGCTGACAGTCCTTGGCATTTCTTGGTAGGCAGAAATAACATTGATCTTCATATTCATGTTCAAATTTCCCCTTATTATAAGGATAGCGGCCATACTAGATTAGAGCCCACCCTAATGACCTAATTTAGTTGGTTGCCTTTGAAAGGTTAAAATCTAAGGTACTAGGTGTTTGGATTCCAGCGTATTTTTGGTGAGAGACATAATTCAATACTTAATATTCTATTTCCACAATAGGTCACATTCACAGGTACTAGGGTTAAGACTTCTATGTACCTTTTTTGAGGGGACATAGTTCAACTCATAACAATGTCCTAATTTACTTTCTTTATTCTGGTCTTGCCTTCTTAAAGCCTTTCCAGAATAGCAGTCAGAGCAATCCTTTAAAGTCACAATCAGGCCAGGCTGTTATTCTGCCCAAAATCTTCCAGTGGTTTCTTATCTCATTCTGAGGAAAAGCCCAAGTTCTTTGAATGGCTAACAAGTTCCTACATAGTCTGGTACTCACTGTTACTTCTCATACCTAATGCTTCACTTCTTTGCTTGGCCACACATGGTCTTCTTGCTGGACCTAGACCAGGGGTTCTCAACCTGTGGGTCGCTATTAAAGGGAAGCGGCATTAGGAAGGTTGAGAACCACTACCTAGACTGGGGTCCTCAAACTATGGTCCGCAGGCCACATGCAGCGGTGTGATTGTATTTGCTCCCGTTTTGTTTTTTTACTTCAAAATAAGATATGTGCAGTATGCATAGGAATTTGTTCATTTTTTTTTAAACTATAGTCCAGCCCTCCAATGGTCTGAGGGACAGTGAACTGGCTCCCTGTTTAAAACGTTTGAGGACCCCTGACCTAGACCGTGGTGGGAATGGCCCTGCCTCAGAACTTTTGTTCTGGCTCTTCTGCTTCAGCTGCTACAATGGTAGTTTTTCAATTGGTGTGCTGTGAGAGGATCTTAGGTGTGCCACAAAAATTTTTAAAGATCACTAATTAAGTACAGTAAGTGTACAAATCAACATTAAAACCTCTTTAAATTGATTATATGAGGATATTGTTAAAATAAATAAATGTTTTTATTGTTATGATAAACATTAGCTTATTTCTAAAATGGATTGGGTGTAGCCTTGAAAAATAAGGTTTTAGAACGTGTCTGTAGATGGTGCGATGTGACAAGGATTTGCTGATGAATAATGATATATGTCAAAATCATCCAAAGTGAATGAAACCGTATGACTCAGCAATCCCTCATTGTGCCTGAAGTAGTAAGGGTATGTAGCTCATACTGAACGTGTCATAGTTGTGTCTAGATTTGAAATAGTGTGTAGTTGGACACAATTATCTTGCAAAGCCTAGTTTTAAAAAATTACCAAGTATGTTTAATTAATTTTTCTTTTTAAGAAGTGTGAGTTATTTATTTACTTATTTTTGTTAATTTTGATTTGGCACTTTTTATTACATAGTGTTCAATTAAAATGGACAAATTTTTAGTAAAGAAACAAAAATGAGAAGATGACGCTAGTGTGGGTGGCACCTGTGGCTCAGTGGGTAGGGTGCCAGCCCCATATACTGAGGGTGTTAGGTTCAAATCCAGCTCCAGCCAAACTGCAACAAAAAAATATCTGGGCGTTGTGGCAGGCGCCAGTAGTCCCAGCTACTTGGGAGGCTGAAGCAAGAGAATCGCCTAAACCTAGGAGTTGGAGGTTGCTGTGAGCTGTGTGACACCATGGCACTCTACCTAGGGTGATAAAGTGAGACTCTGTCTCTACAAAAAAAAAAAAAAAGATGACGCTAGTGTATCAAATACTGCTTCATCCAGTACACTGGCAACTAAATTAAAAATAATTAGTCAGCAAAATAATAATGATTTATAATTCAATTTCATATGTAGTAAAGGAAATACACCACATCCCACATGTGTAATTGTGGTGAAACATTAGCAAATGCAGCTATGGTTCCTGACACATTAAAGAGACATTTATAACCTAGACATTCCCACTTGTCCAAAAAGCCAGTGGAATATTTCATACAACTTGCACTCACTAGTACTAAATGAGCAAAAATATGGACCAAATGTGCAATCATTTCAGATAAAGCACAAGAAGGGAGTTAACAGTTGGAGAAATCTTAGCTAGGAAAATGAAATCTCATACAATTATAGAATCTGTTATTTTATAGGCCTGCTGTGCAATTGTAAAAAACAATGTTTAGAATACAAAAAAGAAAATTTAAAAATTCTGCTTTCAGGTAATACAATTTCTTGGCGTGTTAAGTCACAAATGGATCAAAGATTTTATTCTGAAAATATAGGATTTCAAGTACTAGTTCACCTTAAAGAAGCAAACATGTTTGAAGTTCAGTTGGGTGTATCTACTTATATCAGTGGTAAACCCCAACTTTTAGCATTCAGTAGAATGTGTATAAAGAAATCATAGAACAGGTTTTTGTTTGTTTTTTGTTTTTTTGGGTTTTTTTTGAGACCGAGTCTCACTATGTTGCCCTTGGTAGAGTGCTGTGGTGTCACAGGTCAGAGCAACCTCAAACTCTGGGCTGAAGCAATTCTCTTGCCTCAGCCTTCCAAGTAGCTAGGACTACAGGCACCCGCCACAATGCCTGCTTATTGTTTTTGTTACAGTTGTCATTGTTTTTTAGCTGGTCCGGCCCGGGCTGGGTTTGAACCCGCCAGCCTTGGTGTATGTGGCTGGCGCCATAACCACTGTGCTATGGGTACCCAGCCTTTTTTTTGTCGACCACTCCAAACAACAACAAAGGGCCAGGATATTTCCTATTTGATTGATAATTACTTTAATTCTAATAACTTGTTTGGGGATTGCTGTATAAGTATTTGTAGGGATGGAACCCCATCCATGTCAGAGGTATAAAAGGATTTGCTACACTTGTGCAAAAAAAAGAATTCAAAAAAAATTTTTTTTCTTTGAGACAAAGCTCAAGCTGTCGCCCTGGGTAGAGTGCTGTGGCATCACAGGTCACAGCAACCTCCAACTCTTGGGCTTAAACGATTCTCCTGCCTCAGCCTCCCAAGTAGCTGGGACTACAGGCACCCACCACAATGCCTGGCTATTTTTTGGTTTTAATTGTCATTGTCGTTTGGCAGGCCTGGGCCAGATTCAAACCTGCCAGCTCTGGTGTATGTGGCTGGCCCCTTAGCTGCTTGAGCTTCAGGCGCTGAGCCAGAATTCAAAAAATTTTACACACTGTTTTCTACACAGAGAAGTGCTAGTGTCAAAATCATCTGTGTCTGATTACAAAAAGTCCTAGATGACACTATAAAAATCATTAATTATATAAAAAGCAGACCATTGCAATCAAGATTATTTACAGAATTATGTTCCTCAGTGGATGCTTCTCATACGCAGCTCTTATTGACTACGGAAGTGAGATGGTTATTCCCCAGAAGAATTCTATCAACATTTTATGAATTGAAAGAAGTAACAAGCTTTTTCAAAGTACAACATTCTAAAGTAGACAATTTACTTTGTGAGGAGGTTTGGTGTAATAAACTTGCATTCCTTGAAGATTCATATCAGTGTTTGAATACTCATAATAAAAGTATGCGGGGAAATAATAAAAATGTTCTCACATCTACAGATAAAATTAATGCTTTCAGAGATAAATTACTGGTCTGGAAGGAAAAGATTAAGAGAGAAAATGCAATAGAAATGTTTGAATGAGTGAAAAGTATACACTGGCTAAAAATCTTTTTTTTTTTTTTTTGAGACAGTCTCACTATGTCGCCCAGTAGAGTGCTGTGGCATCACAGCTCACAGCAACCTCAAACTCTGGGGCTGAAGTAATTCTCTTGCCTCCGGCCTCCCAAGGCGCCCACCACAAACGCCCAGCTATTTTTTTTTTCTGGTTTTCATTGTTTTTTAGCAGGCCCTGGTTGGGTTCAAACCCGCCAGCCCCCATATATGTGGCTAGCACCGTAACCACTGAGCTATGGGTGCCAAGCCTGGATAAAAATCTTATTGAACACGGGCGGAGCCTGTGGCTCAGTCGGTAGGGTGCTGGCCCCATATGCTGAGGGTGACGGGTTCAAACCCAGCCCCTGCCAAACTGCAACCAAAATATAGCTGGGCGTTGTGGCGGGCGCCTGTAGTCCCAGCTACTTGGGAGGCTGAGGCAAGAGAATCGCTTAAGCCCAGGAGTTGGAGGTTGCTGTGAGCTGTGTGAGGCCACGGCACTCTACCGAGGGCCGTAAAGTGAGACTCTGTCTCTACAAAAAAAAAAAAAAAAAAAATCTTATTGAACAAATTTTACCAACTTCAGATTTATTGTACACAGATTTTGAAAAATATTTTCTTCACCTACACTTGACATAACATCTCTAGTTTGGGTGAGAAATCCCTTTGTTTAAGTGTGTGTTCATCAGCAAATTTAAATATTACAGAGGAGAAAGATTTAACAGAAATAAGAAATGACAGAGGATTGCAATGAAAATATTCAACAACATATATTATAACCTTTTGGTATCTCTCAAGGGTGAATTTCTAAATGTTATTTAAAAAGCAATGGAAATACTTCTATTTCCAAAGTCATATTTGTGTGAAGTGAGCCTTTCTGCAGTGAATAATATTAAAAACAAAAATTGATCATGGCTAGAATCCTTAGAAGAAGACTTATGTCTGTCCAGAATTCGACCTTGCAGAGAGCCAAGCTCAGCTATCCCATTAAATATTACGTTATAATAAACAGAAAAGTAAATAAATATAAACTTTTTAGAAATTTTAATTGTTATGTTTTTATTATAAATTATAACAAATTGTTTTATTTGTTGGCCATGATGGTAGATTTTGTTTGTGTTAATAAATCAAAAAAGGTATATTCTTTTTTTACTCATATTTTTAATCAACGTAAGTGTGCCGCAAAAGTTTAACTATAGAAGTGTGCTGTGAGATAAAAAGGTTGAAAAACACTGTGTTAGAGTAATGCTTTTAAAACATGTCAGATTATGTCACTTCTCTGCTCAAAACTCCTGGTTTGCCTGTCACCTGGTGTAGGATATAGTCCCCTCCACAAGCCATCCCGTGCACTCTTGTGCATCATTTCCTCTCATTCTTTTGGTCACTGTACTTTAGCTGGCAGCATGACCCCACTTTCTAAGCTGTGTTCTGTGCACTCGATCCTTTGAGTTCTCTGACCCAACTGTTAGTTCATTCAGACCTCTGGCTTTTAAACACAATCTCTATGTTGATGATTCCCCAGTATTTTTCTCCAGCCCTAACCTTTCTCAAACTTCAGACTCATATATTTGTTGTCTGTCAGCATCTCTTTCTGCCACTCTGTTTATCTTGCTGTTTTTCTTCAGAATACATTGCACTCACTGATCTGTTGTTATTTTTGGTAAGTTTATCAGTTGCTTGGCATAGAATTAACAAGTTCTCACTAAAAATTTTTCTTGGATGAATGACATTTTTGGTTATTTTATTAGAGTTCATAAATGCCAACAGTTAAAGGAGTAAATAGGGCAGAAAGTTTTCTTTGAGTTTTTAAAATTTTTATGGGTACATAACAGTTGTCTATCTTTATAGGGTATGTGCGATATTTTGATACAGGCATGTAGTATTAATGAAATCAGGGTAGTTGGGGGTATCCATCACCTTTAGGAACATTGCAATTCCATTCTTTTTGTTATTTCTAAGCATACCTTAACTTATTGTCGATTATAGTCACTTTTTTGTGCTATCAATTACTCTTCATTCTATCTACCATATTTTACCATCCACACTTTCTCTCCCCTTCCAGTTATCCTTCTCAGCCTCTGGTAACCATCATTCTACTCTCTGTCTTCATGTGAGTGAGAACATACAAGATTTATTTTCTGTGTTTGGGTTATTTCACTTAACATAATATTCTTGAGTTCTATCCATGTTGTTACAAGCAGCAGGATTTTGATCTTTTTGTGGCTATATGACATTCCATTGTATATATGTACTACAATTTCTTTATCCATTCATCTGTGGATGTATGCTTAGGTTGGTTCCAAATCTTTTGCAAACAGTGTGGTGATAAACTTGAGAGTGTAGATAATATTTTTGATATACTGAATTCTTGTTTTCTGGATACCAGTAGCAAGATTGCTAGGTCATATGGTAGTTCTATTTTCAGTTTTTTGAGGAAGCTCCATACTGTTTGGGTAGTTTGCTAATATTTTCTCCCATTCTGTGGGTTGTCTCTTCACTTGTTGCATTGTTTCCTTTGCTATGCAGAGGCTTTTCATCTTGATGTGATCCCATTTGTCCAATTTTGCTTTGATTGCCTGTGCTTTAGAGGTATTACTCAAGAAGTCCTGTCCAGACCAATGTCCTGAAACATTTCTCCAATATTTTGTTCTAGTAATCTCTTAGTTTTAGATCTTACTTTTAAGTCTTTAGTCCATTTTGATTTGATTTTTATATATGGTGATAGGTAAGAATCTAGTTTTCATTCTTCTGCATATGGATATCCAGTTTTCTCAGCATCATTTATGAAGAGATTGTCCCTTCCCTGGCATATATTCTTGGCACCTTTATTGAAGGTAAGTTCACTGTAGATGTGTGGATTTATTTCTGGGTTCTCTCTTCTGTTCCATTGGATTATCTTTCTTTAATTTTTTTTTTATGTCCTCTTCAATTTCTTTCATCAGTGTTTTATAGTTTTGATTATAGATCTTTCACTTTTTTGGTTAAGTTTAGTTCTAGATATTTTATTTTATTTGTAGCTATTGTAAATTGGATTACTTTATGGGTTTCTTTTTCAGATTATTTACTGTTGGTGTATGTAAATACTAGAGTTTGTTTTTTTTTTGAGTCAGAGTGTCACTGTTGTCATGAGTAGAGTGCTGTAGTGTCATAGCTCACAGCAACCTCAAACTCTTGGGCTTGAGTGACCTGCCTGCCTCGGTTTCCTCAGTTGTCGGGACTACACACATGTACCACAAAGCCCAGGTAGTTTATTTTTAGTAGAAACGGGGTTTTGCTCTTGCCCAGGCTGGTCTTGAACTCCTGAGATCAAGCATCCACCCACCTTGGCTTCCCAGAGTGCTAGGATTATAGGCATGAGCCACTGTGCCCAGCCAATACTACTGATTTTATATGTTGATGGTGTATTGTGCAATTTAACTGAATTTGTTATCTGGGCTAAATGTGTGTATGTTAAAGCACTGGGAGGGACTCTTTTTGCCCTTATCCAATAGTGCATTTTTTCTGTGGGGAGGGATAGGTGTTGCTATAAATAGCCACGCCTTGTACCCCCAGATACTCTGTAAGATTGCATCAGTATATGGTGTAAAGGACATGCAAACCTCCTTGTCAATGGGTGGTGCCTTCAGAAAGCAATAGCTGTAGTTCCTAAGGAGAAGCACTGGAATGCCCTAGGTGTCAGGTGGGACCTGGAGCTGTCATATGAGTCCTTAATCACTGCCACCACCGAGGCAGCTGGAAGATGCAGCTGGGTGGGGCTGGGTTAGGTGGAATTGCCTTCTGGCTACACAGAAACTGGCAAGTTAGCTGTTTTGGCTGAGGTCAAATGTCTGCTCCCAGTTTCTGGGCAGTACCTCACCAGGGAGAGGCTGGAGTGTCCCCCAACCTGGAGGGCAGGGTCAGAACCAAGCAGGTAGGTGGCACTTGGGACTGGAGGGTGGAGTCTTGGCCATGCTAGGAGCAGGTTGCTCCTTGGGCACTGGTCCTACAGGTGTTAGGTCAGATGGGCTGAGGTTATCTCTAGAAACCAAGAGAATGGGGGGGCTCTGCTCACCACACTCAATGCTTGCAGCAGTTGCCACTCAGGGCAGGGCCTACAGTACCCCAGCATGGTTTCCTCTAAGCTGTGGCTAGGGTGGAGTCAGAACAAGGCCTTCACTCAGAAACATTTAGCCTGAGGTAGGAGTGCAGATGGCAGGCTGAACCGAAGATTTGAGGGTCAGGTCCAGGCAGGTTGGAAGCTGCTGGCCCCTGGAGGTCAGAATGAGGTTGGGCAAATAGTAAAGGCTATTTCTGAGGCTCAAGGGTCCTGCCAAACCCTGTCCAGACTTGCAGGAGTCTTAGGTCTGCATGCCTCAGTTTTGACCTGCTGAGGCAATCACCTGGATCCTTTTGGGTCACAGCCCCCTGCGTTCTGCACTATAGGGGTGAAGCACCTGACCTTAAGTTCCAGGGTATGGCTCAGGAAAGCCACAAGTCAGTTTCCCTCCCCTGCCTGGCATAGTCCTAGTGCGGTACACCTGAGAAAGGATGGCTTCAGTTGTTGTCTAATCCCCATAGCACCTTTTGTGTAGTGCAGTATCTGTGCATGGACTTCAAACAGGATCCCGTCTGTGCAAGTAAGGGGTTGGTGGGTGTGCTGGGAGTTGTCCTGCAGTGTCTATGATGTTTTTAGCAGCTGCGTTTTTTGCCTACTAGGGCTAGGGCTGGGGACCCCTGGATTAATAAACCTGTCTGTTGGGAACAGTATCTTCCTGCTTGGAGGCCAACTGAACATAGATCCACCAGTTGGACACCACTGAGACCCCCTCTCTATGGCACTAAATGTCCCCCATGCTCACATGGGCTGTAAGTCCACCTACCATTGCCCTGTGTAAAGTTTTACTGGATTAAGAGCCTCTTGGAAAAAGACCCAGCCTGTTCTACACCTACAGGTCTTAGGCAGAGAGTGGTTTCTGTGGAAGGTGGGTGTTGTTCTGATTGAGAGAGAAACACCTCTAGAATTTCACAATGAAGGCTGCTTTAGAGATGAGAGACTATATAAAGGCCACTGCCTACAGCTCTCACTCCTTTACCCTGGAATGGTGTCCTGGGAGGCTGCCTCTAGCCTGCCATCTTTTTCCTCTGAGGAGACATTTTATTACTGCTCTAATTTCATTACTTATTATTGGTTTATTCAGGTTTTAGACTTCTTTCTGGTTCAATCTTGGTAAGTTGTATGTGTCTAAGAATTTATCCACTCCTATATTGCTCATAGTAGTCTCTAATAATTCTTTGAATTTCTGCAGTATCAGTTGTAATGTCTCCTTTTCTATCTCTGATTTTATTTGTTCGGGTCTTCTCCTTTTTTCTTAGTCTGACTAAAGTTGTGTCAATTTTGTTAATCTTTTTAAAAAACCCACTTTTGTTTTGCTGGGGTTTTTTGTAATTTTTTTGTTCCAATTTCATTTATTTCTGCTCTGATCTTTATTATTTCTTCTACTAATTTTGGATTTGGTACACTCCTATTTTTCTGGTTCTTTTTCTTTTTTTTTTTTTTTTTTGAGACAGAGTCTCACCCTATCACCCTCCATAGAGTGCCCTGGCATCACAGCTCATAGCAACCTCCAAATCCAGGGCTTAGGCGATTCCCCTGCCTTAGCCTCCCGAGCAGCTGGGTCTACAGGCACCTGCCACAACACCTGGCTATTTTTTTGTTGCAGTTAGGCCGGGGCTGGGTTTGAACCCACTACCTTCAGCCTATGGGGCCAGCGCCCGTTTTTCTTATTCTTTGAGGTACATTGCTAGGTTGTTTATCTGAAGCTTTTCTACTTTTTTTTTCTTTTTTTGAGGTAGCATCTCATTCTGTCACACTCTGTAGAGTTCCGAAGTGTCCTAGTTCTCAGCAACCTCAAATTCCTGGGCTCAACTGATCCTCTTGCTTCAGCCACCCGAGTAGCTGGCTCTACAGGTGCCCATGACAATGCACAGAGATGGGATCTTGCTCTTGCTTAGGCTGGTCTCTTACTCCTGAGCTCAGGCAATCTGCCCGTCTTGGCCTCCAAGAGGCTTTTCTGATTTTTAAATGTAGGCACTTAATTGCTATTAACTTCCTTTTTATTGCTCTTGCTGTATCCCACGGGTTTTGTTATGTTTTTTTCATTTTCATTTCTTTCTAGAAGTTTTTAAATTTGCTTATTAATCACTTCATTCACCCACTGGTTATTGAGGAACATATTGTTTAATTTCCATGTGTTCTATACTTTCTGGTGTTCCTCTTCTTAATATATTTCTAGTTCTTTCCATTGTGGTTAGAGAAAATACTTGGTATGATTTCAATGTTTTTGCATTCTTTAAGACTTGTTTTGTGTTCAAAAAACTTGATACCCAAAATTTTACCAGACTTATCAATATTCTCTATTAATGTGAACGGCTTAAACTGTCCTCTAAAGAGGCACAGGTTGGCTGACTGGATACAAAAACTCAGGCCAGATATTTGCTGCATACAAGAGTCACATCTTACCTTAAAAGATAAATATAAGCTCAGGGTGAAAGGATGATCATCCATATTTCAGGCAAATGGTAACCAGAAAAAAGCAAGTGTTGCAATTCTATTTGCAGATACAGTAGGCTTTAAACCAACAAAAGTAAGGAAGGATAAGAATGATCACTTCATATTTGTTAAGGGTAATACTCAATATGATGAGATTTCAATTATTAATATCTATGCACCCAACCAGAAAGCACCTCAATTTATAAGAGAAACTTTAACAGACATGAGCAACTTGATTTCCTCCACCTCCATAATAGTTGGAGATTTCAACACTCCTTTGGCAGTGTTGGATAGATCCTCCAACAAGAAGCTGAGCAAAGAAATTGTAGATTTAAACCTAACCATCCAACATTTGGATTTAGCAGACATCTACAGAACATTTTATCCCAACAAAACTGAATACACATACTTCTCATCAGCCCACGGAACTTACTCAAAATCCGATCACATCTTAGGTCACAATTCTAACCTCAGTAAATTTAAAGGAATAGAAATTATTCCTTGAATCTTCTCGGACCACCGTGGAATAAAAGTTGATCTGAGTAACAACAGAAATCTGCATACTCATACAAAAACATGGAAGTTAAATAACCTTATGCTGAATGATAGCTGGGTCAGAGATGAGATTAAGAAGGAAATTACCAAATTTTTGGAACAAAATGACAGTGAAGACACGAACTATCAGAACCTCTGGGATACCGCAAAGGCAGTCCTAAGAGGGAAATTTATAGCACTGCAAGCCTTCCTCAAGACAACAGAAAGAGAGGAAGTTAACAACTTAATGGGACATCCCAAGCAACTGGAAAAGGAAGAACATTCCAACCCCAAACCCAGTAGAAGAAAAGAAATAACCAAAATTAGAGCAGAATTAAATGAAATTGAAAACAAAAGAATTATACAACAGATCAGTAAATCAAAAAGTTGGTTGTTTGAAAGGGTCAATAAAATAGATAAACCTTTGACTAACCTAACCAGGAAAAAAAGAGTAAAATCCCTAATCACATCAATCAGAAACGACAAAGACGAAATAACAACAGACTCCTCAGAAATTCAAAAAATCCTTAATGAATATTACAAGAAATTTTATTCTCAGAAATATGAAAATCTGAAGGAAATTGACCAATACGTGGAAGCATGTCACCTTCCAAGACTTAGCCAGAATCAAGTGGAAATGTTGAACAGGCCAAGATCAAGTTCTGAAATAGCATCAACCATACAAAATCTCCCTAAAAGGAAAAGCCCGGGACCAGATGGCTTTACATCAGAATTCTACCAAACATTTAAAGGGGAACTAGTAACTATATTCCTAAACCTCTTCCAAAATATAGAAAAAGAGGGAAGACTACCCAACACGTTCTATGAAGCAAACATCACCCTGATCCCTAAACCAGGAAAAGACCCAACAAGAAAAGAAAATTATAGACCAATATCACTAATGAATATAGATGCAAAAATATTTGACAAGATCCTAACAAACAGAATCCAGCAACACATCAAACAGATCATACATCATGACCAAGTCAGTTTTATCCCAGGGTCTCAAGGCTGGTTCAATATATGTAAATCTATAAGTATAATTCAGCACATAAACAAATTAAAAACCAAAGACCATATGATTCTCTCAACTGATTCAGAAAAAGCTTTTGATAATATCCAACATCCCTTCATGATCAGAACACTTAAGAAAATTGGTATAGAAGGCACATTTCTTAAACTGATAGAGGCCACCTACAGCAAACACACAGCCAATATTGTATTGAATAGAATTAAATTGAAATCATTTCCACTCAGATCGGGAACCAGACAAGGCTGCCCATTGTCTGCACTGCTCTTTAACATTGCAATGGAAGTTTTAGCCACCACAATTAGGGAAGAAAAGGCAATCAAGGGTATCCATATAGGGTCAGAAGAGATCAAACTTTCCCTCTTTGCAGATGATATGATTGTATATCTGGAAAACACCAGGGATTCTACTACAAAACTCTTAGAAGTGATCAAGAAACACAGCAGCATCTCAGGTTACATAATCAACATTCATAAATCGGTAGCCTTTATATATACCAACAATAGTCAGGCTGAAAAAAACAGTTAAAGACTCTTCCATTCACAGTAGTGCCAAAGAAGTTGAAATATTTGGGAGTTTATCTAACAAAGGACGTGAAAGATCTCTATAAAGAGAACTATGAAAGTCTAAGAAAAGAAATAGCTGAAAATATTAACAAATGGAAAACATACCATGCTCATGGCTAGGAAGAATCAACATCATTAAAATGTCCATACTACCCAAAGCAATGTACAATTTTAATGCAATCCCTATTAAAGCTCCACTGTCATACTTCAAAGATCTTGAAAAAACAATACTTCATTTTATATGGAATCAGAAAAAACCTCGAATAGCCAAGATATTACTCAGAAGTAAAAACAGCAGGAGGAATCACGCTACCAGACCTCAGACTATACTATAAATCGATAGTGATCAAAACAGCATGGTTCTGGCACAAAAACAGAGAAGTACATGTCTGGAACAGAATAGAGAACCAAGGGATGAATCCAGCTACTTACCATTATTTGATCTTTGACAAGCCAATTAAAAACATTCAGTGGGGAAGAAATTCCCTATTTAACAAATGGTGCTGGGTGAACTGGCTGGCAACCTGTAGAAGACTGAAACTGGACCCACACCTTTCACTATTAACTAAGATAGATTCTCACTGGATTAAAGATTTAAACTTAAGATATGAAACGGGGAGGGAGACAAGATGGCGGACTGAAGCCAGCTTTCAACAAAGGCTCCCGTCCAGAAGGAGAGTTAAGGGACAGGAATTTAGTAAGTATCCTGGTGGACTTGAGCCTCACCAAGAGAGAAGGCTGAAGAACGCACATCAACACCGCTGAGGCAAGTTGTGATCACAAGGACGCAAACAAAAGGTACAAAATCCACCACCAAGCGGACGGGAGTCCCCCTCCCCCATGAGACCGGCTCTGGAGCCCCACAATTTAACAAGCGGGCAGTAATTAAAGGCCCTCCCACTACACTCCACGGGAAAGACCTTCTAAAAACTGGACCTACCTCCCCTACTGGGGTGCCGTGGCGTTCTCCTGCCGGACATAGGGCTGAATAAAACTTTGGGAATCCTTTGCCGGCAACCCGGAATCCCCGGCGCTCCCCTCCCGCCCACTGAGGTCTGGAGGCCTGTCCCCCAGGACTTCGGATCCTTGGGTGATTTCTCAAGGGGAGTGGACAGTCCCCGAGTTGCGACTGGTAGCATTGACTCTGAGGCCCGCGAGTGAGGAGAGGGCACCGGGCTGAGGGGGAGTCACGCCTCGCGGCACTTCCCTGCGGTGCAGTGCACCAACTCTCCCCGGGCATACGGGGCCCAAGACTGAATAAGACTCTGGCCTCCCCGCTGAGAGCTGAGAACCCCTACTCTCACTCGGGGTCTGAGGGCCTATCCCCCAGGAGTTCGGCTCCTTGGGTGATTTCTCGAGGGGAGTGCACAGTGCCTGAGCTGCGTGAGGTCAGCGCTGACTCTGGGATACGTGAGCGAGGAGAGGGCACTCCGCTGAGGGGAAATCAAGCCTTGGCGGCACTTCCCTGCGGTGCAGTGCAGGAGCCCTCCCCGGGCACAAGACTGAATAAGACTCTGGCCTCCCCGCTGAGAGCTGAGAGCCCCTACTCTCACTCGGGGTCTGAGGGCCTATCCCTCCGGAGTTCGGCTCCTTGGGTGATTTCTCGAGGGGAGTGCACAGTGCCTGAGCTGCGTCAGGTCAGCGCTGACTCTGGGACACGTGAGCAAGGAGAGGGCACTCCGCTGAGGGGAAATCAAGCCTTGGCGGCACTTCCCTGCGGTGCAGTGCAGGAGCCCTCCCCGGACCGTAGTATTGCGTGAAACTGAATGAAACTCTAGCTTCCCCCCGCCCCACTCCCAATCCGGGTCTGGGGGCCCATCCCCCAAGAGTTCTGATTCTTGGGGGATCTCTTAAGGGGTGTGGACCCAGCACAAACTGCGGCCGCTCAGTGCTGACTCTGGGGCGCGGGACAGAGGAGAAAAGGGTCGCCTGAGTGCCCACACCAGAGCAGCAGTTCCCTGGAGGTAGATCAACAGCCGTTTTTTTCTTTAACGGCAGAACGCTCACTTCTGGATATTCTGAGGCCACACCCCCTGTCTCCCTGGGCAACCAGAGGAGGCCACCGGTGTCACGGCTCACAAACCCAGAAGCCTCCAGGGCGGGGCCGACCCAGAGAGGTGTTCAGACGCAATTCTCCAGCAGCAAAGACGTTTGAACTCAAAACAGCCCGTCTCCTGTAGGCGATGACAGGAACAGAGACAGAACCTCACAAAGTTGTCTGTTCTGTTCTGTTCTGTTAGCAGCATCCATCAGGGACGGGGCTAAGCCTGAGTGAACACCTCCTTCCCATCACCTGCATCAAACACTCAAAGATGTCAGGCCCCATCTCCTCCTGCTAGATAGCGGCAGTCTGCGGGGGCCTGGCAGACTTCCTCGCGATTCAGGCAGGTGCAAACCCCTGGAGTGTCTGTTCACTGCAGGCAACTGGGTTAGCCATCTGCAGAGATACCAGTGACTGGGTCCGACGGAGGGGCAAAGTGGGGAAGGAGACGTCAACCTTCCCAGACTGCTCTGTTTGCGGGGTGGCTCCTCCTGATTCCACGCTGCACTGGGGTGAGCTGTCTCAGAGGAGTCACCAGGCCCCTGTGATCCAGTTCCCAGAGACCTCTTGAACCCTTCCACCTGAGACAAGTGCCGATTGAGACAGTTGATTCGGACCTTTTGAACTGGGCTAATAGACTGAGGACTTTTCAGGTGGTGCCCTGGGTGTGCGATTGTAGGAAGGTTTGATTCTCCTTTTCCAACTGGGGCCAGAGGTGGGCAGGCGGGGTGACTTAATTGCTGATTTTTTCACACAGCTGAGACTTCAAGCCAGAGTAGAAGTTGCAATAGGATCGAACAGAAACCAGCTGAAAACAAGACAGAACCACTTTGCTCCACCACACCAGACAGGGCCCCAGTTTCTCAGGCCACAACACTGTACGGGCCCTCGATAAAACCCCAGGGGAAAAACCAAAGGGAGTAAACCATGGGGCGGAATCAGCGGAAAAACTCTGGTAACATGAATAACCAGAATAGATCAACCCCCCCAAGAAAAGATACGGCAGATGTGATTGAAGATCCCATTCATAAACAACTGGCTGAGATGTCAGAAGTCGAATTCAGAATTTGGTTTGTAGACAAGATTAATAAAATGGAATTAGGAATTCGAGGAGAAATTCAAAAGTTGTCTCAAGAATTTAACGAATTTAAAGACAAAACCACCAAAGACTTAGACACACTGAAACAAGAACTTACAGCCCTCAAAGATATGAAAAATACAGTAGAATCCCTCAGTAACAGAATGGAGCAAGCAGAAGAAAGGATTTCTGACATTGAAGATAAAGTCTTCGAACGCTCCCAATCTCTCAAAGACGAAGAGAAATGGAGAGCAAAAACGGATCACTCACTCAGAGAGCTCTCAGATAATTCGAAAAAACATAACATAAGGGTTATAGGAATTTCGGAGGCTGATGATGTGGCAGCCAAGGGCACAGAGGCCCTTCTACATGAAATTATGAAAGAAAATTTTCCAGACATGCCTAGAGAATCTGAAATTCAGATAGCAGACAGCTTCAGAACCCCAGCACGATTCAACCCCAAAAAGCCATCTCCCAGACATATCATAATTAGCTTCACTAAAGTTAACATGAAAGAGAAGATTCTCAAAGCAGCCCGGCGAAAGAAAACTATAACGTACAAAGGTAAGAATATTAGAATAACTGCAGATCTCTCTGCTGAAACTTTTCAAGCAAGAAGAGGCTGGTCATCAACTTTTAATCTCCTAAAGCAAAAAAACTTTCAACCCAGGATCTTGTATCCAGCTAAACTGAGTTTCATCTATGATGGAGAAATTAAATACTTCAATGACATTCATATGTTGAAAAAATTTGCCATAAGTAAACCAGCTCTTCAGGATGTTCTCAGACCTATCCTCCACAATGACCAACCCAATCCTATACCACAAAAGTAAACTCACTCAGAAACTTCGGATCAAACTCCAACTTCCACACTGGCGAAAGGATTAAAAATGTCCACTGGACCTTTGAAAAACTCGATACCCAAAATTCCACCAGACTTATCCTTACTCTCCATCAATGTGAATGGCTTAAACTGTCCTCTAAAGAGGCATAGGTTAGCTGACTGGATACAAAAACTTAAGCCAGATATTTGTTGCATACAAGAGTCACATCTCAACTTAAAAGACAAATACAGACTCAGGGTGAAAGGATGGTCATCCATATTTCAGGCAAATGGTAATCAGAAAAAAGCAGGTGTTGCAATTTTATTTGCAGATACAGTAGGCTTTAAACCATCAAAAGTAAGGAAGGACAAGAATGGTCACTTCATATTTGTTAAGGGTAATACTCAATATGACGAGATCTCAATTATTAATATCTATGCACCCAACCAGAATGCACCTCAATTTATAAGAGAAACTCTAACAGACATGAGTAACTTGATTTCCTCCAGCTCCATAATCGTTGGAGATTTCAACACTCCCTTGGCAGTGTTGGATCGATCCTCCAGAAAGAAGCTGAGCAAAGAAATCTTAGATTTAAACCTAACCATCCAGTATTTAGATTTAGCAGACATCTACAGAACATTTCATCCCAACAAAACTGAATACACATACTTCTCATCAGCCCATGGAACTTACTCCAAAATTGATCACATTTTAGGTCACAAGTCTAACCTCAGTAAATTTAAAGGAATAGAAATTATTCCATGCATCTTCTCGGACCATCATGGAATAAAACTTGAATTGAGTAACAACAGGAATCTGCATACCCATACAAAAACATGGAAGTTAAATAACCTTATGCTGAATGATAGCTGGGTCAGAGATGAGATTAAGAAAGAAATCACCAATTTTTTGGAACAAAATGACAATGAAGACACAAGCTATCAGAACCTCTGGGACACTGCAAAGGCAGTTCTAAGAGGGAAATTTATAGCACTGCAAGCCTTCCTCAAGAGAACGGAAAGAGAGGAAGTTAACAACTTAATGGGACATCTCACGCAACTGGAAAAGGAAGAACATTCCAACCCCAAACCCAGTAGAAGAAAAGAAATAACCAAAATTAGAGCAGAATTAAATGAAATTGAAAACAAAAGAATAATACAACAGATCAATAAATCAAAAAGCTGGTTTTTTGAAAAGGTCAATAAAATAGATAAACCTCTGGCCAACCTAATCAGGAAAAAAAGAGTAAAATCTCTAATATCATCAATCAGAAACAACAAAGACAAAATAACCACAGACTCATCAGAAATCCAAAAAATCCTTAATGAATATTACAAGAAACTTTATTCTCAGAAATATGAAAATCTGAAGGAAATAGACCGGTACTTGGAAGCACGCCACCTTCCAAGACTTAACCAGAATCAAGTGGAAATGTTGAACAGACCCATAACAAGTTCAGAAATAGCATCAACTATACAAAACCTCCCTAAAAAGAAAAGCCCGGGACCAGATGGTTTCACGTCAGAATTCTACCAAACCTTTAAAGAGGAATTAGTACCTATATTACTCAACCTGTTCCAAAATGTAGAAAAAGAAGGAAGACTACCCAACACGTTCTATGAAGCAAATATCACCCTGATCCCCAAACCAGGAAAAGACCCAACAAGAAAAGAAAATTATAGACCAATATCACTAATGAATATAGATGCAAAAATATTCAACAAGATCCTAACAAACAGAATCCAGCAACACATCAAACAAATTATACATCATGACCAAGTTGGTTTTATCCCAGGGTCTCAAGGCTGGTTCAATATACGTAAATCTATAAATGTAATTCAGCACATAAACAAATTAAAAAACAAAGACCATATGATTCTCTCAATTGATGCAGAAAAAGCTTTTGATAATATCCAGCATCCCTTCATGATCAGAACACTCAAGAAAATTGGTCTAGAAGGGACTTTTCTTAAACTGATAGAGGCTATCTACAGCAAACCCACAGCCAATATCATATTGAATGGAGTTAAATTGGAATCATTTCCACTCAGATCAGGAACCAGACAAGGCTGCCCATTGTCTCCATTGCTTTTCAACATTGTAATGGAAGTTTTAGCCACCGCAATTAGGGAAGAAAAGGCGATCAAGGGTATCCATATAGGGTCAGAAGAGATCAAACTCTCGCTCTTCGCAGATGATATGATTGTGTATCTGGAAAACACTAGGGACTCTACTACAAAACTCCTAGAAGTGATCAAGGAATACAGCAGCGTCTCAGGTTACAAAATCAACATTCATAAATCGGTAGCCTTTATATACACCAACAACAGTCAAATTGAAAAAGCAGTTAAGGACTCTATCCCATTCACAGTAGTGCCAAAGAAGATGAAATATTTGGGAATTTACCTAACAAAAGACGTGAAAGATCTCTATAAAGAGAACTATGAAACTCTAAGAAAAGAAATAGCTGAAAATGTTAACAAATGGAAAAACATACCATGCTCATGGCTAGGAAGAATCAACATTATCAAAATGTCCATACTACCCAAAGCAATATATACTTTCAACGCACTCCCTATTAAAGCTCCACTGTCATATTTTAAAGATCTTGAAAAAACATTACTTCGTTTTATATGGAATCAGAAAAAACCTCGAATAGCCAAGACATTACTCAGAAATAAAAACAAAACAGGAGGAATCACACTACCAGACCTCAGACTTTACTACAAATCGATAGTGATCAAAACAGCATGGTATTGGCACAAAAACAGAGAAGTAGATATCTGGAATAGAATAGAGAACCAAGAGATGAATCCAGCTACTTACCGCTATTTGATTTTTGACAAGCCAATTAAAAACATTCAGTGGGGAAAAGATTCCCTATTTAACAAATGGTGCTGGGTGAACTGGCTGGCAACCTGCAGAAGACTGAAATTAGACCCACACCTTTCACCATTAACTAAGATAGACTCTCATTGGATTAAAGATTTAAACTTAAGACATGAAACTATAAAAATACTAGAGGAGAATGCAGGGAAAACCCTTGAAGAAATTGGTCTGGGTGAGTATTTCATGAGGAGAACCCCCCGGGCAATTGAAGCAGCTTCAAAAATACACTACTGGGACTTGATCAAACTAAAAAGCTTCTGCACAGCTAAGAACACAGTAAGCAGAGCAAGCAGACAGCCCTCAGAATGGGAGAAAATATTTGCAGGGTATAACTCTGACAAAGGTTTAATAACCAGAATCCACAGAGAACTCAAACGCATCAGCAAGAAAAAAACAAGGGATCCCATCGCAGGCTGGGCAAGGGATTTGAAGAGAAACTTCTCTGAAGAAGACAGGCGCACGGCCTTCAGACATACGAAAAAATGCTCATCATCTTTAATCATCAGAGAAATGCAAATCAAAACTACTTTGAGATATCATCTAACTCCAATGAGACTAGCCTATATCACAAAATCTCAAGACCAGAGATGTTGGCGTGGATGCGGAGAAAAGGGAACACTTCTGCACTGCTGGTGGGAATGCAAATTAATACATTCCTTTTGGAGGGATATATGGAGAACACTCAGAGATCTAAAAATAGATCTGCCATTCAATCCTGTAATTCCTCTGCTGGGCATATACCCAGAAGACCAAAAATCACAACATAACAAAGATATTTGTACCAGAATGTTTATTGCAGCCCAATTCATAATTGCTAAGTCATGGAAAAAGCCCAAGTGCCCATCGATCCACGAATGGATTAATAAATTGTGGTATATGTATACCATGGAATACTATGCAGCCTTAAAGAAAGATGGAGACTTTACCTCTTTCATGTTTACATGGATGGAGCTGGAACATATTCTTCTTAGTAAAGTATCCCAAGAATGGAAGAAAAAATATCCAATGTACACAGCCCTACTATGAAACTAATTTGGGACTCTCACATGAAAGCTATAACCCAAATACAACTTAACAATAGGGGGAAGTGGGAAAGGGGGGGTGGGTAGAGGGAGGGGAATCGGTGGGATCACACCTGTGGTGCATATTACAGGGGTATTTGCGAAACTTGGTAAATGTAGAATATAAATGTTTTGGCACAGTAACTGAGATAACGCCGGAAAGGCTATGTTAACCACTGGGATAAAAATGTGTCAAATGGTTTATGAAGTGAGTGTATGATGCCCCATAATCATATCATTGTATACACTTATGATTTAATAAAAAAATTAAAAAAAAAAAAAAAAAAAAAAAAAAAAAAAAAAAAAAAAGATATGAAACTATAAAAATACTGGAAGAGAGTGCAGGGAAAACCCTTGAAGAAATCAGTCTGGGCGAGTATTTTATGAGGAGGACCCCCCCCTCCCCGGGCAATTGAAGCAACTTCAAAAATATACTACTGGGACCTGATCAAACTAAAAAGCTGCACAGCCAAGAACACAGTGAGTAAAGCAAGGGAGAACATATTTGCAGGTTATGTCTCCGACAAAGGTTTAATAACCAGAATCCACAGAGAACTCAAACATATTAGCAAGACAAGAACAAGTTATCCCATCGTAGGCTGGACAAGGGACTTGAAGAGAAACTTCTCTGAAGAAGACAGGCGCACGGCCTATAGACATATGAAAAAATGCTCATCATCTTTAATCATCAGAGAAATGTAAATCAAAACTACTTTGAGGGGGCGGCGCCTGTGGCTCAGTGAGTGGGGCACCGGCCCCATGTGCCGAGGGTGGCGGGTTCAAACCCAGCCCCGGCCAAAACTGCAACAAAAAAATAGCTGGGCGTTGTGGCGGGCGCCTGTAGTCCCGGCTGCTCGGGAGGCTGAGGCAAGATAATCGCGTAAGCCCAAGGGTTAGAGGTTGCTGTGAGCCGTGTGACGCCACGGCACTCTACCTGAGGGCGGTACAGTGAGACTCTGTCTCTACAAAAAAAAACTACTTTGAGATATCATCTAACTCTAGTAAGATTAGTCCATATCACAAAATCCCAAGACCAGAGATGTTGACGTGGATGTGGAGAAAAGGGAACACTTCTACACTGCTGGTGGGAATGCAAATTAATACATTCCTTTTGGAAAGATGTTTGGAGAACACTTAGAGATCTAAAAATAGATCTGCCATTCAATCCTATAATTCCTCTACTAGGTATATACGCAGAAGACCAAAAATCACATCATAACAAAGATATTTGTACCAGAATGTTTATTGCAGCCCAATTCATAATTGCTAAGTCATGGAAAAAGCCCAAGTGCCCATCGATCCAAAAATGGATTAATAAATTGTGGTGTATGTACACCATGGAATATTATGCAGCCTTAAAGAAAGATGGAGACTTTACCTCTTTCATGTTCACATGGATGGAGCTGGAACATATTCTTCTTAGTGAAGTATCTCAATAATGGAAGAAAAAGTATCCAATGTACTCAGCCCTACTATGAAACTACTTTATGGCTTCCACATGAAAGCTACAACCCAGTTATAACCTAAGCATATGGGGAAGGGCGTGAGGGAGCGGAGGGGGCAAGGTGGGTGGAAGGAGAGTGATTGGTGGGATTTCACCTGCAGTGCATCTTACAGGGGTACATGTGAAACTTAGTAAATGTAGAATGTAAATGTCTTAACACAACAACTAAGAAAATGCCAGGAAGGCTTAAAAAAAAAAAAAGAATAAGATATAATTTCATATGATCAAAAAAAAAAAATAAGACTTGTTTTGTGGCCTTACATTTGGTCTATCCATGAGAATAATCCATGATCTGTGAGGAGAACGTGTATTCTTGCACTGTCAGATAAAATGTTCTGTAAATGTCTATTAAGGCCATTTGTTCTATAGAGCAGATTAAGTGCAGTGTTGGTTTGTTAATTTTCTGTCTGGATGATCTGTCCAGTGGTGAAAATGGGAGTGTCAAGATCTCCAGTGATTATCCTTTTGGGGTCTGTCTCTCTAACTCTAATAACATTCACTTTATACATCTGAGTGCTCCAGTCTTGGTTGTATATATATTTTGAATTATTATACTTCTTGCTGAGTTGATCCCTTTATTATTATGTAACTACCTTCTTTGTCTCTTTACAATTTATGTCTTGAAATCTATTTTATCATGGAAATACGGCTACTGGTCTTTTTTTTATTTTTGGTTTCTGTTTCCATGGAATATCTTTTTTCATCTTTTTATAGGTGAAGTGTGTTTCTTGCAGACAAATGATTGACTCTTCTTGTTTTTAATCTATTTAGCTACCTATGACTTTTCACTGGAGAGTTTAGTCCTTTCACATTCAGTGTTATTATTGATGTGTAAAGACTTACTACTGCTATATTGTTACTTGATTTCTGGTTGTTTTGTAGTCATCTCTTTCTTTCTTCCTTACTTTTTACTGATAATGTGTTTTGATTTTTGGCGTTAATTTTGTGTGTATGTCTGTTGTACGTTTTTTGATTTGAGGCTACCATGAAGCTTGCAAAAAACCTTTTATAACCAATTATTTTAAATATAAGACAACTCTGATTATAACAAATAAACAAGCAAAGAGAAATCTAATAGAAATTCTACGCTTTAAGTCCACACCACTACCTCACTTTTTAACTTTTTGTACTTTCTATCCATATCTCTGTATACTATCTTTCAAAAAGTTTTTGTAGTTATCATTGATAAGTTTGTGTTTTAGTTTTCTGACTCAAGATAAAAGTGGTATACACTGTCATAGCAATAGAGTATTCTGTTCTTGTATACTTACTGTTACCGGCGAGTTATTTACCTTCAGATGATTTTTTATTGTGTATTAACATTTTTTTCTTTATGTATATATATTTTTTTTAAGTCTTTGGCCGAGGCTGGGTTTGAACCCACCACCTCTGGCATATGGGGCCGGCGCCCTACTCCTTTGAACCACAGGCACCGCCCAAAGTTTTTTTCTTTAGATCTAGAGTGGAGAACTCCTTTTAACATTTCTTTTTTTTGAGACAAAGTCTCACTTTGTTGCCCTGGGTAGGGTGCTGTGGTGTTATAGCTCACAACAGCCTCAAACTCTTGGGCTCAAATGATTCTTGCTTTAGCCTTCCAAGTAGCTGGAACTACAGGTGCCTGCCACAACACCCGGCTATTTTTAGAAACATGTGTTCACTCTGGCTCAGGCTGGTCTTGAACTCCTGGGCTCAGGCAATCTACCAGCCTCAGCCTCCTAGAGTGTTAGGATTACAGGCATAAACCACCACGCCCGGCCTCCTTTTAGTGTTTCTTATACGACAGGTCTGGTGTTGATGTGATCCCTCAGGTTTGTTTGTCTTGGAAAGACCTTATTTTTCCTTCATGTTAAGGATGATTTTGTAAGACATACTATTCTAGGGTTAAGATTTTTTTCCTTCAGCATTTTAATACATCATGCCTCTCCTCTGCCCTGTAAGGTTTCCACTGAGAAGTTTGTGGAAGCTCCCATTTTTTTTTTTTCTTTTTGTTGCTTCCCTTAGGACCTTTTCCTTATCTATCCATAACCTTTGTGAGGTTGATTATTAAATTTATTGAGGTAATCTTGTTTGGATAAAATCTGCTTGCTTTTTCTATAACCTTATACCTGAATATTGCTATCTTTCTCTGTGTTTGGAAACTTCTGTGTTATTATTTTGTCAAATAAACTTTCTATCCCAATCTCTCTCTCCACTCCTTTAAGGCCAAAATCTTTAAGATTTGCCCTTTTGAGACTACTTTCTAGTTCTTATGGTGTGCTTCATTCTTACTCTTTTTTTTAATTTTGTGACTATGTATTTTGAAAAAAACCTATCTTCACACTTCCGTTTTGTCCATTCTGTTGTTAAGACTCTGATGCACTTCCCAGTTTGCCAGCTGAATTCATAAGCTCTAGGATTTCTGCTTGATTTTTTTTTTTATTGCAATCTCTTAGTTAAATTTCCCTGATAGGCTTCTGCATCCCTTTTCTGTGTTGTATTGAAGTTTACTGATCTGAGGACAGATGTTTTGAATTCTTTGTCTGAAAGGTCATGTGTCTCCATCACTCCAGGATTGGTCACTGGTAGCTTTTTTATTTCATTTGGTGAGGTCATGTGTTCCTGCATGTTGTGTTCTTGATGCTTGTGGATGTTCTTTGATGTCTGGGCATTGAAGAGGTAGGTATTTACTTTAACCTTCATAGAACCCATACTTCTTGAGAATGCTTTCCAGACTCTTGAATGGAATTTAGTATTGTGATCTAAGTCTTTGGTCACTGCAGCCATATCAGCACTGGGGGTACCCTAAGCCTAAGAAATGCTGTGATTGTTGCAGATTCCTTTTGGTACCATCTTGGTGGACTTGGGTAAGACATAGAAGAATTCCCTGTATTACCAGGCAAAGTCTCTCACTCTCTGTGCTGGGCTTCTGGGATTCTGGAAAGAGGGATGTGGGTATTCCCTCATGGCCACCAGTTCCAGATCACACATGAAGTCAGTCCAGTCTCACCCAAAACCTGTGATGACTGCTGTCTGGTACTGACTCCTGGGAGGACTGGGTCCTTCCTTTCAGGGTATCATGTTTGCTTCTGGCCCAGGGTGGGTCCAGAAATGCCATCTAGAAACCACACCTGGACTCAGGGGCCTCAGAATTCTGGTTAGTACTTTATTTTACTACGGCTGAGCTGGTACCCAAGTTGCAGAACAAGCATAGCAGCAGAAATTACCCAAGAATTGCAGCCTTTGTGGCCCAACTGTTTTAAGAATTTAGTCCAGGATCCAAGCTGCTTTTTTGTCAGCCTGTGGTGGACGTAGGCAGAACTTTTTTGTTGTTGTTGTTGTTGTTGTTGTTGTTGCCCTGGGTTAGAGTGCTGTAGCATCACAGCTCACAGCAACCTCCAACTCCTGGGCTCAAGCGATTCTCCTGCTTCTGCCTCCCAAGTAGCTGGGACTACAGGCCCCCACCACAACGCCCGGCTATTTTTTTTGTTGTTGCTGCTGTCATTGTTGTTTGGTGGCCTATTGAACCCGCCAGCTCAGATGTATGTGGCTGATGCCTTAGCCGCTTGAGCCAGAGGCGCCAAGCCAGAACTAGGGTTTTGGGTGGAGAATTTCCCTGTGGCTGGGCTGGTGTGGGGACTGGAAAATTCTGTCTTTGGACTATGTGGCCCTGAGTTTTGATGCAAAGCCCCTTGCTCTCCCTCCTGTGGGCACATAGATTCTCTCTCCACTTGGTGCTCAGGCATGGTACTGCTTGGGGGTGTGGCAAGGGTAGCATCAGCAGTGTAAGACTCTTCTTTTCTGCCTTCTTCCATGCCTTTTCTCCATAGTATAATGTTAAACGAGGTAGTGTGATTGCCCACTTGATTTTTGTTTCTTTTGAAGGTGCTTGTTTGTGTGTTGAATTTGTTGTTTGTGCAGAGGGATGATTGCTAGAGGGTTCTATACCTACATCTTGGCAGAAATTTTTACAATAGAAAGCCACAAGTTTTTGTTCCATCCCCAGATACAGTCACTTTTAATCTTGTCTTTTTTTTTTTTGCAGTTTTTGGCCAGGGTCCGGTCTAAACACACCACCTCCGGTATATGGGGCCAGCGCCCTACTCCTTGAGCCACAGGCACTGTTCTTAATCTTGTCTTTTTATCTATATGTGCATAAATATTGGGAGTTTGTAGTTAATTGTTTTTATAAAAATGGGATTATCTAATTTGTTCAGCAACTAACTTTTCACTTTTCCTTCTTTCTTTTTTTTTTTTTTTTTTTGAGACAGTCTCACTATGTCATCCTCCGTCCTTGGTAGAGTGCTGTAGCATCACAGCTCACAGCATCCTCAGACTCTTGGGGTTAAGGAATTCTCTTGCCTCAGCCTCCCAAGTAGCTGGAACTGCAGGCACCCACCACAATGCCCAACTATTTGTTGTCGTTGTTGTTGTTGCTATTGTTGTTTGATAGGCCTGGGCTGCGTTTGAATTCCCCAGCCCTGGTGTATGTGGCTAGCACCCTAGCTACAGCTGCTGAGCCTGATTTTTCGCTTTTCATGGGTATTTTCCCTTGTGAGTAGGCACAGAGTTTACCTACTTAGTTTTATTCCCTTCTTTTTTTTTTTTTTATTGTTGGGGATTCATTGAGGGTACAATAAGCCAGGTTACACTGATTGCAATTGTTAGTTAAAGTCCCTCTTGCAATCATGTCTTGCCCCCATAAAGTGTGACACACACCAAGGCCCCACCCACCTCCCTCCTTCCCTCTTTCTGTTTCCCCCCCCATAACCATAATTGTCATTAATTATCCTCATATCAAAATTGAGTACATAGGATTCATGCTTCTCCATTCTTGTGATGCTTTACTAAGAATAATGTCTTCCACTTCCATCCAGGTTAATACAAAGCATATAAAGTCTCCATTTTTTTTTTTTTAATGGCTGAATAGTATTCTATGGTGTACATATACCAGAGCTTGTTAATCCATTCCTGGGTTGGTGGGCATTTAGGCTGTTTCCACATTTTGGCGATTATAAATTGAGCTGTAATAAACAGTCTAGTGCAAGTGTCCTTATGATAAAAGGAGTTTTTTCCTTCTAAGGTAGATGCCCAGTAATGGGATTGCAGGATCAAATGGGAGGTCTAGCTTGAGTGCTTTGAGGTTTCCCATACTTCCTTCCAAAAAGGTTGTACTAGTTTGCAGTCCCACCAGCAGTGTAAAAGTGTTCCCTTCTCTCCACATCCACGCCAGCATCTGCAGTTTTGAGATTTTGTGATGTGCGACATTCTCGCTGGGGTTAGATGGTATCTCAGGGTGGTTTTGATTTGATTTGATTTAATTTCTCTAATAGATAGGGATGATGAACATTTTTTCATATGTTTGTTAGCCATTTGTCTGTCTTCTTTAGAGAAGCTTCTATTCATATCTCTTGCCCATTGATATATGGGACTGTTGGCTTTTTTCATGTGGATTAATTTGAGTTCTCACTAGTTACTAGTTATCAAGCTTTTGTCTGATTCAAAATATGCAAATATCCTTTCCCATTGTGTAGGTTGTCTCTTTGCTTTGGTTGTTGTCTCCTTAGCTGTACAGAAGCTTTTCAGTTTAATGAAGTCCCATTTGTTTATTTTTGTTGTTGTTGCAATTGCCATGGCAGTCTTCTTCATGAAGGCTTTCCCCAGACCAATGTCTTCCAGTGTTTTTCCTCTGCTTTCTTTGAGGATTTTTATTGTTTCGTGCCTTAAATTTAAGTCCTTTATCCATCTGGAATCAATTTTTGTGACTGGACAAAGGTGCGGATCCAATTTCAGTCTTTTACACGTGAATATCCAGTTCTCCCAACACCATTTATTGAATAGGGAGTCTTTCTGCCAAGGTATGTTCTTGTTTGGTTTATCAAAGATTAGGTGGTGGTAAGATGTTAGTTTCATTTCTTGGTTTTCAATTCTATTCCAAGTGTCTATGTCTCTATTTTTGTGCCTGTACCATGCCGTCTTGACCATGATGGCTTTGTAGTACAGCCTAAAATCTGGTATGGTGATGCCCCCAGCTTTATTTTAATTACTAAGAACTGCCTTAGCTATATGGGCTTTTTTTCTGTTTCCATAAAAAACGCAGAATCATTTTTTCCAAATCTTAAAAATACAATGTTTGTATTTTAACAGGAATGGCATTGAATAGGTAGATTGCTTTGGGAAGTATAGACATTTTAACAATGTTGATTCTTCCCATCCATGAGCATGGTATGTTCTACAATTTGTTAATATCCTCTGCTATTTCCTTTCTGAGGATTTCATAATTTTCTTCATAGAGGTCCTTCATCTCCTTCGTTAGGTATATTCCTAGGTATTTCATTTTCTTTGAAACTACGGTGAAGGGAGTTGTGTCCTTAATTAGCTTCTCATCTTGATTGTTATTGGCATATACAAAGGCTACTGACTTGTGGACATTGATTTTATATCCTGAAACATTACTGTATTTTTTGATGACTTCTAGGAGTCTTGTGGTTGAGTCTTTGGAATTCTCTAAGTATAAGATCAGGTTGTCAGCAAAGGGAGAATTTGACCTCCTCTCCTCCCATTTGGATTCCCTTTATTTCCTTGTATTGCCTAATTGTATTGGCTAGAACTTCCTGCACTATGTTGAATAGTAATTGTGACAGAGGACAACCTTGTCTGGTTCCAGTTCTAAAAGGAAAAGCTTTCAGTTTTACTCCATTCAGTAAAATATGAGCTGTGGGTTTGTCATAGATACCTTCAATCAGTTTCAGAAATGTGCCACCTGTGCCTATACTCTTCAGCATTCTAATTAGAAAAGGATGCTGGATTTTATCGAATGCTTTTTCTGTGTCTATTGAGAGGATCATCTGGTCCTTATTTTTGCCTCTGTTAATATGGTGGATAACATTTATGGACTTGCGTATGTTAAACAGCCTTGCATCCCTGGGATGAAACCTACTTGATCATGATGTATGACTCTTTTGATGATAAGCTGTAATCTATTGGCTAGGATTTTGTTGAGAATTTTTGCATCTATATGCATGAGTTATATTGGTTTGCAATTGTCGTTTTTAGTTGGGTCTTTTCCTGGTTTTGGCATCAGGGTGATGTTTGCTTCATAGAACATGTTGGGGAAGATTCCTTCCTCCTCAATTATTTGGAATAATTTCTGCAGTACAGGAGTAAGCCTTCCTTGAAGGTTTGATAGAATTCTGGTGTGAAGCCATCTGGGCCAGGGCATTATTTGGTTGGAAGCTTTATTATTGTTTCTTTAATCTCAGTGCTTGAAATTGGTCTGTTCAGGAGCTCTGTTTCTTCGTGGCTAAGTCTAGGAAGAGGGTGTGATTCCAAATATTGATCCATTTCCTTCACATTGTCACATTTCTGGGCATAGAGTTTCTGATAGTATTCAGAGATGATCTCTTGTATGTGTGTGGGATCAGTTGTTATTTCCCCTTTATCATTTCTGATTGAGGTTACTAGAGATACTACTTTTCTATTTCTAGTTAGTCTGGCCAAAGGATTATCTATTTTATTTATTTTTTCAAAAAACCAACTCCTTGTTTCATTAATTTTCCGAATCATTCTTTTGTTTTCAATGTCATTGATCTTTGATTTGATTTTGGATACTTCTTTTTTTTTATTGTTGGGGATTCATTGAGGGTACAATAAGCCAGGTTAAACTGATTGCAATTGTTAGGTAAAGTCCCTCTTGCAATCATGTCTTGCCCCCATAAAGTGTGATACACACCAAGGCCCCACCCCCCCCTCCCTCCGTCCCTCTTTCTGCTTTTCCTCCCCCCCATAACCTTAATTGTCATTAATTGTCCTCATATCAAAATTGAGTACATAGGATTCATGCTTCTCCATTCTTGAGATGCTTTACTAAGAATAATGTCTTCCACTTCCATCCAGGTTAATACAAAGGATGTAAAGTCTCCATTTTTTTTAATAGCTGAATAGTATTCCATGGTATACATATACCACAGCTTGTTAATCCGTTCCTGGGTTGGTGGGCATTTAGGCTGTTTCCACATTTTGGTGATTGTAAATTGAGCTGCAATAAACAGTCTAGTACAAGTGTCCTTATGATAAAAGGATTTTTTTCCTTCTGGGTAGATGCCCAGTAATGGGATTGCGGGATTAAATGGGAGGTCTAGCTTGAGTGCTTTGAGGTTTCTCCATACTTCCTTCCAGAAAGGTTGTACTAGTTTGCAGTCCCACCAGCAGTGTAAAAGTGTTCCCTTCTCTCCACATCCAGACCAGCATGTGCAGTTTTGAGATTCTGTGATGTGGCCATTCTCACTGGGGTTAGATGATATCTCAGGGTTGTTTTGATTTGCTTATCTCTAATATACAGAGGTGATGAACATTTTTTCATGTGTTTTTTAGCCATTCGTCTGTCATCTTTAGAGAAGGTTCTATTCATGTCTCTTGCCCATTGATATATGGGCATGTGGATTAATTTGAGTTCTCTATAGATCCTAGTTATCAAGCTTTTGTCTGATTGAAAATATGCAAATATCCTTTCCCATTGTGTAGGTTGTCTCTTTGCTTTGGTTATTGTCTCCTTAGCTGTACAGAAGCTTTTCAGTTTAATGAAGTCCCATTTGTTTATTTTTGTTGTTGTTGCAATTGCCGTGGCAGTCTTCTTCATGACGTCTTTCCCCAGGCCAATATCTTCCAGTGTTTTTCCTCTGCTTTCTTGGAGGATTTTTATTGTTTCATGCCTTATATTTTAAGTCCTTCATCCATCTTGAATCAATTTTTGTGAGTGGGGAAAGGTGTGGGTCCAGTTTCAGTCTTTTACATATAGACATCCAGTTCTCCCAACACCATTTATTGAATAGGGAATCTTTCCCCCATGGTATGTTCTTGTTTGGTTTATCGAAGATTAGGTGGTTGTAAGATGTTAGTTTCATTTCTTGGTTTTCAATTCTATTCCAAGTGTCTATGTCTCTATTTTTGTGCCAGTACCATGCTGTCTTGACCACTATGGCTTTGTAGTACAGACTAAAGTCTGGTATGCTGATGCCCCCAGCTTTATTTTTATTACTAAGAACTGCCTTTGCTATACGGGGTTTTTTCCAGTTCCATACAAAATGCAGAATCATTTTCTCCAAATCTTGAAAGTACTATGTTGGTATTTTGATAGGAATGGCATTGAATAGGTAGATTGCTTTGGGAAGTATAGACATTTTAACAATGTTGATTCTTCCCGTCCATGAGCATGGTATGTTCTTCCATTTGTTAATATCCTATGCTATTTCCTTTCTGAGGATTTCATAATTTTCTTTATAGAGGTCCTTCATCTCCTTCGTTAGGTATATTCCTAGGTATTTCATTTTCTTTGAGACTATGGTGAAGGGAGTTGTGTCCTTAATTAGCTTCTCGTCTTGACTGTTATTGGTGTATACAAAGGCTACTGACTTGTAGACATTGATTTTATATCCTGAAATATTACTGTATTTTTTGATGACTTCTAGGAGTCTTGTGGTTGAGTGTTTGGGGTTCTCTAAGTATAAGATCATGTCGTCAGCAAAGAGGGAGAGTTTGACCTCCTCTGCTCCCATTTGGATTCCCTTTATTTCCTTGTCTTGCCTAATTGTATTGGCTAGAACTTGCAGCACTATGTTGAATAGTAAAGGTGACAGAGGACAACCTTGTCTGGTTCCAGTTCTAAGAGGAAAAGCTTTTAGTTTTACTCCATTCAGTAAAATATGAGCTGTGGGTTTGTCATAGATAGCTTCAATCAGTTTTAGAAATGTGCCACCTATGCCTGTAGTCTTCAGTGTTCTAATTAGAAAAGGCTGCTGGATTTTATCAAATGCTTTTTCTGCATCTATTGAGAGGATCATGTGATCTTTATTTTTGCCTCTGTTAATATGGTGGATAACGTTTATGGACTTGCGTATGTTATACCAGCCTTGCATCCCTGGGATGAAGCCTACTTCATCATGATGAATGACTTTTTTGATGATAAGCTATAATCTATTGGCTAGGATTTTGTTGAGAATTTTTGCATCTATGTTCATGAGCGAGATTGGTCTGAAATTCTCCTTTTTGTTTGGGTCTTTTCCTGGTTTTGGTATCAGGGTGATGTTTGCTTCATAGAATGTGTTGGGGAGGATTCCTTCTTCCTCAATTTTTTTAAATAATTTCTGCAGTACAGAAATGAGCTCTTCCTTGAAGGTTTGATAGAATTCTGGTGCGAAGCCATCTGGACCAGGGCATTTTTTGGTTGGAATATTTTTTATTTTTTCTTTGATCTCAGTGCTTGAAATTGGTCTGTTCAGGAGCTCTAGTTCTTCCTGGCTAAGTCTAGGGAGAGGGTGTGATTCCAAATATTGATCCATTTCTTTCACATTGTCAAATTTCTGGGCATAGAGTTTCTGGTATTATTCAGAGATGATCTCTTGTATGTGTGTGGGATCAGTTGTTATTTCCCCTTTATCATTTCTGATTGAGGTTACTAGAGATTTTACTTTTCTATTTCTCGTTAGTCTGGCCAATGGTTTATCTATTTTATTTATTTTTTCAAAAACCAACTCCTTGTTTCATTAATTTTCTGAATGATTCTTTTGTTTTCAATTTCATTGATCTCTGATTTGCTTTTGGATATTTCTTTTCTTCTACTGGGTTTAGCCTTAAATTGTTCTTCTTTTTCCAATTCCATAAGATGGCTTGTGAGTTTGTTGATGCATTCTCTTTCTGTTTTTTGAATGTGGGCATGCGTAGCGATAAATTTTCCTCTCCAAACGGCTTTTGCTGTATCCCATAGGTTTTTTTTTTTTATTTTAATTGTATTTTGTTATTTAATTATGGCTGTGTACATTAATGCGATCATGGGGCACAATACACTGGTTTTATATACCATTTGACATATTTTCATCACACTGGTTAACATAGCCTTCCTGGTATTTTCTTACTTACTGTGTTAAGACATTTATATTCTAAATTTACTAAGTTTCACATGTACCCTTGTAAGGTGCACCGTAGATGTAATCCCACCAATTACCCTCCCTCTGCCCATCATCCCCCCTCCCTCCCCTCATTGTCCCCCTTCCCCATATTTATTTCCTATGAAAGAAATTGTCCCCCTTCCCCATATTCATATTTCATATGAAAGCCATAAATTAGTTTCTTAGTAGGGCTGAGTGCACTGGATACATTTTCTTCCATTTTTGAGATACTTGACTAAGAAAAGTATGTTCCAGCTCCATCCATGTGAGCATGAACGAGGTAAAGTTTCCATCTTTCTTTAAGGCTGCATAATATTATTTGGTGTACATATACTACAGTTTATTAATCCATTCATGGATCGATGGGCACTGGGCTTTTTCCATGACTTAGCAATTATGAATTGGGCTGCAATAAACATTCTGACACAAATATCTTTGTTATAATGTGATCTTTGGTCTTCGGGGTGTATACCTAGTAGAGGAATTATAGGATTGAAAGGCAGATCTATTTTTCGGTCTCTTGAGTGTTCTCCAAACATCTTTCCAAAAGGAATGTATTAATTTGCATTCCCACCAGCAGTGTAGAAGTGTTCCCTTTTCTTTTCCTTTCTTTTTTTTTTTTTTTTTTTTGTAGAGACAGAGTCTCACTTCATGGCCCTCAGTAGAGTGCCATATCATCACACTGCTCACAGCAACCTCCAACTCCTGGGCTTAAGCGATTCTCTTGTCTCAGCCTCCTGAGTAGCTGGGACTACAGGTGCCCGCCACAACACCCAGCTATAAGGGTTCCCTTTCCTCCACATCTACGTCAACATCTCTGGTCTTCGGATTTTGTGATACAGGCTAATCTTACTGGACTTAGATGATATCTCCAAGTAGTTTTGATTTGCATTTCTCTGATGATTAACGATGATGAGCATTTTTTCATATGTCTGTAGGCCGTGCGCCTGTCTTCTTCAGAGAAGTTTCTCTTCAAGCTCCTTGCCCTTCCTCCCGAACAGCTGGGACTACAGGCACCCGCCACAACGCCCAGCTATTTTTTTGTTGCAGTTTGGCCAGGGCTTGGTTTGAACCCACCACCCTCGGTATATGGGGCCAGCGCCCTAGTCACTGAGCCACAGGTGCCGCCCTTCCTGCTTTTTTTTTTGATATGAGGAATGTCTTGGCTATTCTAGTTTTTTTCCTATTCCATATAAATTGAAGTATTATTTCTTCAAGATCTCTAAAGTATGAGAGTGCAGCTTTAATAGGGATTGTATTAAAATTTTATATTGCTTTGGATAATATGGACATTTTAACAATGTTGATTCTTCCCAGCCATGAGCGTGGTATGTTTTTCCATTTGTTAATATTTTCAGCTATTTCTTTTCTTAGAGTTTTATAGTTCTCTTCATAGAGATCTTTCATGTCCTTTGTTAGATAAACTCCCATATATTTCATCTTCTTTGGCACTACTGTGAATGGAATAGAGTCCTTTACTGTTTTTTCAACTTGACTATTGTTGGTATATATAAATGCTACCGATTTATGAATGTTGATTTTGTAACCTGAGATGCTGCTATATTCCTCGATCACTTCTAAGAGTTTTGTAGAGAATCCCTGGTGTTTTCCAAATATACAATCATATCATCTGCAAAGAGCGAAAGTTTGATCTCTTCTGACCCTATATGGATACCATTCATCGCCTTTTTTCCCCTAATTGCGGTGGCTAAACCTTCCATTACAATGTTAAAGAGCAGTGGAGACAATGGGCAACCTTGTCTGGTTCCTGATCTGAGTGGAAAGGATTTCAATTTAACTCCATTCAATACGATATTGGCTATGGGTTTGCTGTAGATGGCCTCTGTCAGTTTAAGAAATGTCCCTTCTATACCAATTTCCTTAAGTGTTCTGATCATGAAGGGATGCTGGATATTATCAAAAGCTTTTTCTTCATCAGTTGAGAGAATCATATGGTCTTTGTTTTTTAATTTGTTTATGTGCTGAATTATATTTATAGAATTATGTATATTGATCCAGCCTTGACATCTGGGGAAAACCGATTTGGTCATCATGTATAATTTGTTTGATGTGTTGCTGGATTTTGTTTTTTAGGATCTTATTGAATATTTTTGCATCAATATTCATTACTGATATTGGTCTATAATTTTCTTTTCTTGTTGGGTCTTTTTCTGGTTTGGGAGATCAGGGTAATGTTTGCTTCATAGAACATGTTGGGTAGTCTTCCTTCTTTTTCTATATTTTGGATCAGGTTGAGTAATATACGTACTTGTTCCTCTTTAAAGGTTTGGTAGAATTCTGACGTGAAGCCATCTGGTCCCAGGCTTTTCTTTTTAGGGAGATTTTGTATGTTGGATGCTATTTCAGAACTGATATAGGCCTGTTCAACATTTCCACTTGATTCTGGATAAGTCTTGGAAGGTGACATGCTTCCACGTATTGGTCAGTTTCCTTCAGATTTTCATATTTCTGAGAGTAAAGTTTCTTGTAATATTAAGTATTTTTTGAAATTCTGAGGAGACTGTTGTTATTTTGTCTTTGTCGTTACTGATTGATGAGATTAGAGATTTTACTCCTTTTTTCCTGATTAGGTTGGCCAAAGATTTATCTATATTATTGACCTTTTCAAAAAGCCAGGTTTTCGATTTATTGATCTGTTATATAATTCTTTTGTTTTCGATTTCATTTAATTCTGCTCTAATTTTGGTTATTTCTTTTATTCTACTGCATTTGGGGTTGGAATGTTCTTCCTTTTCCATTTGCTTGAGATGTCCCATTAAGTTGTTAACGTCTTCTCTTTCCGTTCTCTTGAGGAAGGCTTGCAGTGCTATAAATTTCCCTCTTAGGACTGCATTTGCAGTATCCCCGAGATTCTGATAATTCGTGTCTTCATTGTCATTTTGTTCCAAAAATTTGGCAATTTCCTTCTTAATCGTGTCTACAACCAAGCTATCATTCAGCATAGGGCTGTTTAACTTGCATGTTTTTGTATGTGTATGCAGATTCCTGTTGTTACTGAGTTCAACTTTTATTCTATGGTGGTCCGAGAAGATACAAGGAATAATTTCTGTTTCTTTAAATTTAGTGAGGTTAGACTTGTGACCTAAGATGTGATCAGTTTTGGAGTATGTTCCGTGGGCTGATGAAAAGTATCTGTATTCACTTTTGTTGGTATGAAATGTTCTGTAGATGTCTGTTAAATCCAAACGTTGGATGGTTAGGTTTAAATCTAAAGTTTCTGTGCTCAGCTTCTTATTGGAGGATCTATCCAACACTGCCATAGGAGTGCTGAAATCTCCAACTATTATGGAGCTGGAGGATATCAAGTTGCTCATGTCTGTTAGAGTTTCTCTTATAAATTGAGGCGCATTATGGTTGGGTGCATAAATATTAATAATTGAAATCTCATCATATTGAGTATTACCCTTAACAAATATGAAGTGACCATTCTTATCCTTCCTTACTTTTGTTGGTTTAAAGCCTATTGTGTCTGCAAATAGAAGTGCAACACCTGCTTTTTTCTGATTACCATTCACCTGAAATATGGACAACCATCCTTTCACCCTGAGTCTGTATTTATCTTTTAAGGTAAGATGTGATTCTTGTATGCAGCAAATATCTGGCCTGAGTTTTTGTATCCAGTCAGCCAACCTGTGCCTCTTTAGAGGACAGTTTAAGCCGTTCACATTATTGGAGAATATTGATAAGTCTGGTAAAATTTTTGTGTATTGAGTTTTTCGAAAATCCAATGGACATTTTTAATCCTATCGCCGCTGTGGAAGTTGGAGTTTGATCAAAAGTTTCTAAGTAAGTTTACTTTTGTTGTAGAGGATTGGGCTGGTCATTATGGAGGATAGGTCTGAGAATATCCTGAAGAACTGTTTTGGTATGGCGAATTTCTTCAACATGTGAATGTTTCGTTAAAGTATTTAATTTCTCCATCATAAATGAAACTCAGTTTAGCTGGATACAGGATCTGGGGTTATTTTGTTTTAGGAGTTTAAAAGTCGATGACCACCCTCTTCTGGCTTTATGAGTTTCAGCACAGAGATCTGCAGTCATTCTAATATTCTTCCCTTTGTAGGTAATGTTTTTCTTATGTCCTGCTGCTTTCGGAATTTTCTCCTTCATATTCACTTCAGTGAAGGTAATTATGATGTGCCTGGGGGATGTCGTATTCAGGTTGAGTCATGCTGGGGTTCTGAAAATGTCTGCTATCTGAATTTCAGAATCTCTTGGCATGTCTGGAAAATTCTCTTTCATAATTTCATGGAAAGGGGGCCCTTTGCCTTGCGAAGCCACTTCTTTGCTTTCGAGGATTCCAATGAGCCTTCTTTGAATTATCCTAGTGCTCTCTGAGAAGAATGATCTGTTTTTGCTCTCCATTTCTCTTTCTCTTTGAGAGTTTTGGAGCATTCAAAAGCTTTGTCTTCAATGTCAGAAATCCTTTCTTCTGCTTGCTCCACTGTTACTGAGGGATTCTACTGTATTTTTTATATCTTTGAGGACTGCAAATTCTTGCTTCAATGTGTCAAAATGTTTGGTCGTTTTGTGTTTAAATTTGTTGAATTCTTCTGACAACTTTTGAATTTCTCCTCGAATTTCTAATTCCAACCTTTGAATTGCTCCTAGAATTTCTAATTCCAAATTTTCCTCCATTGTATTAAGGTTGTTTGCAATCCAAATTCTGAATTTGATTTTTGACAGCTTGGCCATCTGTTCATGAACGGGATCTTCAGTTACATCTGCCATGTCTTTCCTTGGAGGATTGAGCTACTCTTGTTATTCATGTTACCAGAATTTTTCTGCTGATTCCACCCCATGATTATTTTACACCATTTGACTTTTCCCCTGGAGCTTTGCTGCGGACCTGTACAGTGCTACTGCCTGAGAAACTGGGGACCTGTTTGGTATGGTGGGGCTCAGTGGCTCTGTCTTGTTTTCAGCTGTTTTCTATCCAACCCTAGTGAAACAGTTACTCTGGGTTGAAGTCTCAGCTGTGGAGAAATACCAGCAGGTAAGTCACTCCGCCCCCCACAGGCAACAATTTGAAGAGGAAAATCAAACCTTCCTACAACTACACCCCCAGGGCACCACTTGGATATTCCTCGGGCGATTGGCTCAGTTCAAGAGGTCCAAATCAATTGTCTCAGTCAGCACCTGTCTCAGGTGGGAGAGTTTAAAAGGTCTCTGGCAACTAGATCGCAGGGGTCTGCTGACAACTCAATTATGACTTCCTCCCATGCTCCATGAGGTCAAAAGGACCCACCCAGCAAATAGATTAGTCTGGGAAGGTTGATGCCTCCTTCCCCACCTTGCACCTCTGTCACACCTAGTCACTGATAACCTTGCAGGGCTGTGACCCAGTTGCCTCCAATGAGCAGATACCGCAGGGGTTTGCACCTGCCTGAATCGAAAGGAATTCTGTGTCTCCTCCGCCAGCCCACTGCTTTCTGCCTCTATCTGGCAGGGGGGAATTGAGGCCTGACAACCTTGTGAGCTTGATGGAGGCTAGGGTGTTCACTCAGTTATAGCCCCTCCCCTGATTGATGTTACTGACAGAACAGAACAACTTTGCGGAATTTGTTTCTGTCCCAGCTTAATTCACCTGCAGAAGAGAAGCTGTGTTGAGTTTACAGAACCTGCACCTCAGGCCGTCTTTGCAGCTGCAGGTTTGTATTCGGAGCACGG
This sequence comes from Nycticebus coucang, assembly GCF_027406575.1. NCBI lineage: Eukaryota > Metazoa > Chordata > Mammalia > Primates > Lorisidae > Nycticebus > Nycticebus coucang. Next base: position 186,615,913 of record NC_069804.1, read on the forward strand.
TTACCTGTCAGTTCTAGCCTCCTGCCCTCGTTTGTCTAGGCTGATGATCCCCTGAGGGCTGGGTGCATCTTAGGCTCAGTAAAGCAGTCCTCTAGTTCAGCCCTTCCCTGGGATTCAGCTGACACTGCACGAGTGTTTTCTAGTCTTGGCGCTCCACCCAGGCCAGTACCACGTAAGGCAAATACTTTACTCACGGGGCCTGCTTTTCTGTCCCAGATCTGTTCCACCAGTGGTTGCCACCTGAGAAGATGCCCAGCCTCCTCTGGTTGCCCAGAGAGCCGAGGGATATAACTCCGAATATCCAGGGGTGAGCCCTATTGTTGCCAAAAACAGCTGCTGTTGTGCCCCTTGGGGCACTGTTGCTCTGGCGTGGTTCCTTCTCAGCCGACCATCCTCTCCTCATTCCGCTGCCGCAGAATCAGCACTGACCAGCAGCTGTCCAGGCCCTGTCCCCACCCGTCGAGAAATCACCCAGGAATCTGGACTCCTGGGGGACAGGCCTCCAGACTTCAGAGTGAGAGTGGAGGGGAGTGCTGGGAGCTCAGAATTGCAGGTAGAGAATATATATAGTTTTACACAGTTGTATGCCTGGCAGAAGAACGCCATGGCACTCTCGTAGGGAAAGTAGGTCCAGTTTTTAGAGGGTCTCTCCTGTGGAGTATAATGGGAGGCCTTTTGAACTCTGCTCATTTGTTTATGGGGTACTCTGAGCCGTTCTCATGGGGGAGGGGACTCCCGTCTGCTTGGTCATTGATTTTTGTATCCTTTGTTTGTATCCTTGGGGTCACAGCTCGTCTCAGTAGGGTTGATGTGCATTCTTCAACCTTCTCTCTTCTAATCCGCCCCTCGTTACTTGCTAAATTTCCCCATAGGTTTTGTAACTTGTGTCTTCATTGTTGTTATGCTCAAGGACATTAATGATTTCCTGGTTTATTTCTTCCTGCACCCATCTGTTTCCAGAATCTGGGAGCATTTAAATTGGGTGCATAAATATTTAGAATTGAAACGTCTTCTTGTTGTATTTTTCCCTTGACCAATGTAAAGTGACCATCTTTGTCTTTTTTGACTTTAGTTGCTTTCAGTCCACATGTATCTGAAAATAAGTTTGAAACTCCTCTTTTCTTCTGTATTCCATTCGCCTCTAAAATTGCCTCCCAACCCTTGACTCGGAGTTTTAATTTGTCTTTTGAAGCCAGGTGTCTTTCTTGCAGACAGCAAATGGATGGTTGTGTTTTTTTAATCTAGTTAGCCAATCTATGCCTCTTCAGTGGGATATTCAAGCCATTAACATTTATTGAGATAATTGATAAGTGTGGTAGTATTCTATTCATCTTATTTTGTGAGAGTCCATTGCTTAGTTTTATCTTTTGCATCAGTGTGGAAGTTAGGTTCTGTCCTTTAAATTCTGAGTTCTTACTTTGCTGCTGATCCATTGTGATGGTCAGTGTGTAGAACAGGTTGAAGTATTTCCTGTAGAGCTGGTCTTGTGGTGAATTTCCTCAATGTTTGTATATCAGTAAATGATTTGATTTCTCTATCAATTTTAAAGCTTAGCTTAGCAGGATATAAAATTCTGATTAAAGGTAGATGACCGTTGTCTTCTTGCTTGCAAAGTTTCATTAGACAAGTCTTCAGTCACCCTAATGGATTTGCCCCTTTAGGCCAACTGGTGCTTACTCCTGGAACCTTGAAGAATCTTTTCTTTTGTCTTGACTTTGGACAGGTTCATCACAATGTGTCTTGGAGAAGCTCGGATATAGTTGAGGTGAACTGGGGTCCGATATCCCTCTGAAAGGAGTGTGTCAGAATCTTTGGTGATATTTGGGAAATTTTCATTTATAATATTCCCTAGTATGGATTCCATTCCTGTGGGGCATTCTTCTTCCCCTTCTGGGATTCCTATAACTTATATGTTGGAACGCTTCAAAAAGTCCCATAATCGTGTCAGTGAACTTTCTGCTTTCTCTCTCTTCTTTTGTGCCTCTTTAACTATCTGATTTATCTCAATAACTTTGCCCTCTACCTACGAAATTCTTTCTTCTGCATGGTCTAACCTGTTGCTGATACTTTCTATTGCATCTTTAAGGTCCCTAACTGCTTCGGTTCCTTCAGCTCTGGTATATCTTTCTATATTCTTCATATCATTCATCTCTTATTTGATTCTGTTTTTGGATTTCCTTTTGGTTATTTTCCACTTTATCAGCAGTTTCCTTCATTGTTATCATCATGTGTATTCTAAATTCCCTTTCTGACATTCCTAACATTTCTTTATAGGTGGTTTCCTCTGCAGTAGCTACCTCACGGTCCCTTGGAGAGGTTGCTCTGGACTGGTTCTTCATGTTGCCAGGAGTTTTGTGCTGATTCTTCCTCATGAGTGATTTCTTTTATCTGTTCCTTGCCCTAATTTTCCTTTCACTTCCTCTTGCTGTTTAAGTTGCTGTGCCTGTGGACTAGGGTTTTGATGAGTCCTTTTGGTACAGGACCAGAAGGATGAGAAGGTTGACAAGCAAGAAGGGATAAAAGTACGAGAAAGAAAGGGTGGGAGAGAGAGAGACAGAGAGAGAGGAAGAGAAGCAGGAAGGAAGGAAGGGATGAAGGGAGGAATGGAGGAAGGGAGGAAGTTAAAGGAGAGAGGGTGGTTAAAAGGGAATATTGACAAAATAAGAGAGGCACAGAAAGAGGGAGACAGAGAAATATAGGTGTACAGTAGGGTACTTTGACACAACCTTAAAAAAACTCCAATCTCTAGGTTTGCCGGGTTGGGTGGGTCCCTTGAGGTCAGAAGCTCTTTGCTAGCCTGATTAGACACAGTACCCCACCTCCACTAAGTAGAGAGGAAAGACAAAAATGCTATAAATGAAACTAAAGCAAGCAGAAATCTTTATGGGATAAAATTGGGTGAAAAACCAAATAATAGGAGTAGAAACACTAGCAAAAATGAAGTTCTAATTATTGAAAAAAGCAGCAATGGGAAATTGCATTTAAAGTAGAAAAATGGAGAAAGATAAGAATGAAAAAAAAAGAAAAGAAAAATCTATAGGGAAAAGGTTGAAATTAAAAAACAAAACAACAACAAATAAAAAACAAAAAAAGTAGTATGTATATCTTGTTGAATATTGTCTGGGAACAGGTGATCTTCTGGGGTATGAGATTTTAATTGCAATGCTGATACAACTCGAGGCCTCTGCTGATTTCTCAAACCCCACAGGGTGGAGACCCTAAATCTCTTTTCAGCCCTGTTAAAAGGCACTTTAAACTTCTAAACTTGGCTAAGCAGAAGCTTTCCCAGAAAAGTGCTTGTTGCTGGGATCACTGATGAAGTGGCTGTCCACTTACCCACTGTGCCAAAACTGGTCTCAATCTGCCCCTGAGGGTTAAGGCTGTAAGGTGGCTCAGTCCCCAATTTTAGGCTGCTCAGTCACTAAATGACTAGCTCCCGCCTGATCCTTGCTCTGCAACCCTGAGGGTGGAGCTTGCCAGGGCAGTTCTCTCACAATGGCTCCCTGTGGCCCACAGCTGAACACTTTTAGCTCCGTCTGGCTCAGCGGCTCAGTCTGGGGCCCTAGACAATGCCCAGAGTTCTCTGCACTCCTGCCCAAGCTCTCCCCAAGACAGTTCAACTGAGTGCCAAGTCCCAAAACACCAAAACAGCTCACAGATAATGCCTTTCCAGTTTGCAGTCTCAGTGCTGCTGTACTTATAGCTGCCGGCGGGATTAGACCGATCAAACATAGGCAACCACTTGTGTCAGGTTTCCACTGCTTTTGTCCTCCTCTTGGGGTCCAGAAGTCTCTCGCTGACTCCCTGTATCCTCCAAGGGATGATTATATGCAGATCCCACCGGCCAGATATGCCTGGAGTCTTGTCTCCCCAGACTCACGGTGCTCAGTTGCAAGGAAGCTGGTACTTGGCCGCCATCTTTCTCTCAAAATTCCACTGGCTGTCTTTTGCTCACCTGCCCAGCTCTGTAAACCTTCCTCAAAAGCACGTGGAGTGACCTGCTGCTGCTGAGGTCCAAGCACCAACCAGCAGCCAGCTCGGCCCGTACGTCTCAGAAGCTCGTGCAAGCCGCTTCCTTCCAGGCTACTAGAGGCCCTAGCTACTACGGCGGCACCTGTTTTCATGTTTCTTATTATATGAGCTCTGTTATATTAAATTTTTGCATGTATAAACTTACCCACAGAGATATATTTTGTATGCTTTTTTGAAATGGAATTTTTGTGTCCAAGAATATGCATATTTCACATTTTGATAGTCTTAAATTGCATTCCAAAAAGGACTGTACTAATTTTATATCTTCTTCAACAGTATATAAAAATATCATTTTATTGACAGGCTCTGCCACATTTTTAAATTATTGTTGGTTTCATAGGTGAAAATGGTATTTTACTATAGTGTTGTGTTTAACAACATGCTGTGTATATTTTCTTTTCTATTTTCCTTTTAATTATGTCATCGGCCCATTTTTCTGTTGGAGTCTTTGTTTCTTTGTTGATATTTAGGTATTAGACTTTATATGTTATGGATTTGGGATGTGGAATCTTGTTACATATCACAAATACTTTTTCTGATCTGTTACTTTCTTTGGTTTATGGTACCTCTTGTGGAGAACTTTTAAATTTTTTATGTAATCAACTTTGTCAGATATTATTTTATTTATCTTAAAATGCAGTCCTTTCACCAAATCTGCAAACGTTTTCTTTTTCCTAGTATTTTTATGCTTAGAAATATTTTAAATGTATTTGTTAAAGATAACATGAAAAGAATGGATATCCCAATGGCCAATAAACATCTGAAAAGTTATTCAACTTTATTAATAAACAGAATTGCCAATTAAAAGCTTAATGTGATCTTACTGTTCATCCATCAGGATGGTAGGGCAGCACTAAGTGATGGTAGGGCATGATGGAACAGTAAAAACTCTGATTTCCTCAATCAGAGGTTTAAATGGATATAGCTACTGGGGAAACTTTGACAGTATCTATTAAAGCAGACCATATATATTTCATACATCACAGCAGTCTATGCCTGTCCCTATCTTTTTCTACCTGTTGCTATATATAACAGAAATGTCTATAAAATATTTGCCACAGTACTTGTAGTTGCCCAAACCTGGAAACAACCTAAATGTCCATCACAGTTTAATGGATGACTGAATCATGGTGTGTTCAGATAGTGAACTACTGTATACTATGGAGGAAGAATGACTGCAGCTACATACCAACAACACAAAGGTTATTCTCAAAACCACAAGTTTGAGAGAAAGAAACTTTTAATTTTCTGTTGCTGCATAACAAATTATCACAAATTTAGAGGCTTAATGCAAAATCCATTTATTACCTCCTAGCTGCTAGTCAGAAGTTCAGAGGGGCTTAACTGGGTCTTCATCTCAGGGTCTCGTAAGACCAAAATTTAAGTATCATTAGAGTGGTGGTCCTTCCAGCAGCTTTGGGGGAAGAATTAGTTTCTAGCCTCATTCATGATGTTGGCAGAATCCTGTTCCATGTGATTGAAGTCTCTGTTTCCTTACCTCATGTCAGCCAGGAGTCATTCACACCTTCTAGAGACTACCCACAACCCTTGACTTGTTGCCCTTTTTATCTTCAAAGCTACCAATGGTGTGACTCATCTTTCTTACAGCTCAAGTCTTTCCAGCTTCACCCTCTGCCACCAGCCAGGGATGTTCCTTCTTTTAAAGGGCTTGTGTATCTAGATTAGGTCTACCCAGGGTAATCTCTGTAAATTAAGGTTAACTTTGAAAAGTTATAGGTTCCAGGGGTTAGGGTAGGACAGCTTGGGCTTGGAGCCATAATTCTGCCTACTACAGAAGTCAGTCACAAAATAGCATATAGTGTGTGATTCTATCTAAAATAAAGTTCAAATACAGACAAAACTATGGCAATAGAAGTCAGATGGATGTTACTGTTGGGGTTAGGGTGCTGGTAGTAATTTGAAGGGTATACAAGGAAGCTTCTGTGGTGTTATTGGTGATGATCTGTTCTTTAGTCTGGATCTGGCTCCATGGGTGTGTTAAGTTTATGAATATACATCAAGCTTTTCTATATGCATATAATGTTAAGTATAAACAAAAAATCAGAAAACTACATTAAATAAATTTCAAGTTAATGAATCTGTTATCAGAGGTTTGTTACAACCAAAGAAACAGAACTAGTAGGATATAGCTACCCTACATAGACTTGTGTACAGAGGTGCAAGTGGGTGTGTGTATGTATGTGTAAAATATAAATTCATACTCTTAACGCTTACCTGGTGTTATTCAGGAGAACAGTTTTTACTTCACTTGCTTCTCTGTTTTTTTCTTTCTTCCATACCAAGAGTTCTGGTTCTCAAAAGTACCAAAGTTGATAGAAGTAGACTAGGCAACACACAATTGCTTTATTCCTTATTACAGACAAAGTGTTCTTAAATAACACTACCCAACATGGTTAACACTGACATTTTTGCGGGTACTCTTCCTGTCCTTTCCTATTCCCCATAAAAACTGTGCCCTTGTTGTTGGAGCACAGAGCTTATATGTACTATGTTACTGTTTCTCTCTTTTGTCTCCATTTATCTGTGTTCTTCATGTAAATATGTGCATTGCTGTCTTCATGTTGATGTCCACTGGTCATTTTGGTCATTTATACTTATTTGTTTGATACTCATCCTCTAGTAGATTCCTTTAGGGTTTATGAGAATAATAATATTCCCTGAGTTACTACATGTTGTTGAAAACTTCTCTGTAGCCTTTATACTTGAATTTTTTTTTTTTTTGGATATAAAATCCTTAACTCACACTTCATTTCTTTGAGCATTTTTTATGTTGCTCTGTTTTCTTTTGCTATAAAGCATCACTGTCAGAAAGTCTGATCACAGACTGATTTTCTTTCCTTTATAAGTGATTTGTTCTTTTTGCCTGGGTGCTTAAAGGACTTTTGGATCAATTTCCCCAGGTATACAGTGTACCTTTTCATTTTGTATGTGTGTGTATGTGCGTGCATGTGAACATGTGTATGTGACATTTCATGAACATTTTGTTGAAATGAAATGTTTTTCACTTCACTTTTTTCTTCTGCCTTGCTTTGGTTTTCTTTTTGGGGAGTTCTTATATTTGTGTTCAGTCATTTTTTCAGACAGAGTCTCACTCTGTTGTCCCAGGCCAGAGTGTGGTAGCATCACAGCAACCTCAAACTTCTGGGCTTAAGTAATCCTCTTGCCTCAACTGCCCAAGTAGCTAGGGCTACAAGTGCCCAACACAAAGCCTGGCTAATTTTTCTATTTTTAGTAGAGGCGGGGTCTCGTTCCTGCACAGGCTGGTCTCGAACTCCTGAGCTGAAGCAATGTACCCGCCTTTGCCTCCCAAAGTGCTGGGATTACAGGCATGATCCACCTTGCCTGGCTATGTTCAGTCTTTTCTTTATGTTTGATGTTTGCCACTTTCAATTTAATCCATTTTCTATCTTTATTTCTTTTTATATTTAAAAAATTATCTCATCTTTTATATTTTTATGGTATTATTCGTTGTAATTCTCTCTTTTCCTTCCAGTTTAGTCATCATTTCTGAAATAAATTTTTCTTTTATTTCTCATTTTTCATGAATTCTGTCCCTTTATTTCTGAGTTTTCTAATTCTGATTAATGCTTGTTTTTTCATATCTTGTATCATTTTCATAATGTTAACTTGTTTTTAAACTTCATATGATTTTCATCTATTTTGTGGTCAAGTCTTTGTTTCACTTATGTTTCTGTGAAGATATTATTCTGTTCTTTATTCTCTATTCATCTTTGCATTGGATTTTGCTTATTTCTATTATCATTTTAATGGAAAATTAGCTCTCCTGAACTTTTACAGGGGAAGAATGATCCTAGAACCTTTTTGGTTGTTTGTGTAAAATGGTAACACAGGAGGTTGGACAATTAAGTTGATAAACTCATCCTAGAAAAAGTACTACGTACAGCATTGCTGAATATCACTATGGTCATCAGATGGCCAAGGGGAGAACTTTGAAGGTGACTGTAAGTGATACTCAGCAATTAAGGTATATGAAATGTTTTCTAGGATGAGTTCATGAACTTAATTTTCCAACATTGTATAGCAGCTAGAATCCCTGGCTCTGTTCACACTGCCACTGTCCCTCATCCCCCACTTTTTATTACCGTTGTCCCTGTCCTGTTATCTTATTGTCCTTGTCCCTACTTGGGTTCTGTTCCAAGCATATTCTCTTTAGTGGAAGGCCCTATGGCATAAGGAAGTTGTAAGGCTAGTTGTGGGTTTTTAGTACCTAAATTTCTCCAGCCCTGGAGACCTTACCCCCATGTCCACCTACTCTGGGAACATGCAAGCCCTTCTCCTTTTTTAGCTGCTATCCTCCAGTTGCCTTGCTGTTCTTTTACATAAGTACTCCTTGGTTGTTTTGGAGTTCTCATATCTGCTGGATGCCTCCTTGCTTTCCTGTGCTTATTCCCATACAAATAGTCATGTCATACATGTCTTCACTTCTTCATATTATAGTGTTTGTGGACATACCTAGTTAGGTTTTTGTAGATGATGTCTGGTATTCTGGGTTTGCTATTCTAACTTTTTCTTTTTAATGTCTTTATTAAGATAAAGTTTACATACCATAAAATTCATCATTTTAAAGTATACAGTTCAGTGGTTTTTACTATATTCACAGAGTTTTACACCTATCACCTCTATCTAGGTCCAGAACATTTTCTTCACCCCATTGACATTTACTCCCCATTTCTCCTTCTATCTACCCAGCCCCTGGCAACCACAAATTTACTTTTTTTTAATGGATTTAATTATGTTGGACGTTTCGCATGAATGGAGTCATACTGAGAGGTTTAGGGATAGAGTCCTGCCAGGGTCCACAAGAAGGTAAGGAGGCCAGTCCAAGGATGAAGGATAGGCTTTATTTTAAAGGAGCAGAATGGAGTCTGACCAGAAGTCACCTTAGCTTATATAGTTTCAAGGGACTTTTATTAGTGTAGTTGGGATGTGACATGAGAGGTGAGAGAAGTCATCTTTCCTACAGAGGGAAAGATGCTGTGTCCAAGACTGATTTTCGAATTACTACCTCGCACAAAAGGTATTAATCTTGCACAAAGGCCTTATCTCTATTGCCAGCCAGGACTGGTAGGAGATATTACGCTTCCCAGGAACATCAACCCTAAAGCATTTCAGGAAGGTGGGGAGGGGGTTGCTGTGATCATGTCGTTTGGTCTCTTTCACTACCTGTCCTCCCAAGATGGTTATACTCTTGTAAGGGTCATGAGAATTTATAAGTATGGGAAGGGGATTTCTGTTATCATGCAATTTGGTTTCTGGCCTGCTTTTTTTCTCTGCTTGTCTCACAAATAGCTATACTTTTGTCAGAGTTCTGAGGATTTCTTCCCCACACATACAACTTATAGTCATTTGTGCTCTGGCTTCTATTACTGAGCATAATGTTTTAAAGGTTCATCCACATCATAGCATGTATCAGAGCTTTACTCATTTATTGATGAATGATACTCCATTGTATGAATACACCACATTTTGTTTAAATGTTTGTCATTTGATGGGCATTTATTTGGGTTGTTTCTATGTTTGGCTATTGTGAAGATGCTGCAGTGAGTGTTTACGAGGTTTTGTGTTGATGTATATATTTTCAGTTCTCTTGGTTATATGTCATTCAGGTTTTTAATGTTTCTTTGTGTAGGTTTTTTAAGAGACTTGAGATTTAACAACTGCTGCTCCCACTATCCTAATAACCTCTGATTTTGCTTGGTTTAATTTTAATTTAGAGCTGTAATTAATATGTAAATCATTTTAAACAATGTTAAAGGAAGCTTTGATTTCCCTCTCTCCAATGGATCCCAGTACCTTTTGTTCAGTTCTGTCGGCAGATTAAGTTTCCTTCTCACCTGGATCTTTTCTGTGTTCTCTTGTGTTCCTTTGTTCTGTTTGTCTGTTTCTGTTCAATGTAATAATGACCAGAGGAGCTACTTATGCACGGAGGTAGCAGGGGTTTTCAGGCCAGGTAACAACAAGTTCAGAGGCCCTCAGAGCAGAACTTAGCTTGAAAAGGCAGAAAGAAAGCCTGGCCAGGGTAGTTTGGTTCTGCAATGGAGAGTAACAGTGATAGATGGTACCAGGGGCAAACGCTAGTGATGTTAGCTGTGGTAAGTAGTTGACTTACAATAATCCATATGTAGCTGGATAAACCATTTTCAAATTAGTTCTTTTTCTTTGGGGGAACATAGTTTCATTTGTTATGTTTTTGTTAGTGTTTTTTAAATACATTTTTTACTAGGTAATACATTTATAGGGTTGGTAATTCAAATGGTATAAAAGAACGTTCTGTGAAAAGTCTGCCTCCCTCACTAGCCTGGTGTACTCTTAAGCAATTAGTAGTTCATTTCTTGGTATCCTTCCAGAGACATTTTACACATATATAGACACATAAGAATATATCCCCCCAGCTTTTTACACGAATGGTGACATACTATGCATACTGTTCTGCCTTTTGCTGCTTTCACTTCACAGTGTGTAGTGAAGATCTTTGTTTTTATTTTTCATTCATCCATAACAGCTCATTGTGTGGATATGCCATGATATGCTTAACTTGTCCTTTATTGATGGACATTTGGGTTCTGGTTTTTGTTGTTGCAGATAGCAGTGCATCTAGTCCATATAGATTCTGCACAAATGTTGTGACTGCATATTATGTGGAATTGCCTACTTAAAATGGCTGATTTTCATGTATATTGCCAAGGTATTCTTTATAGGACCACTATTCACTGCCAGCATTCTAATGCCTATGTTCTTACCTTCATGGGGCAATGATGGGCTTCAAATTTTTAAATTTATGTCTGTATGAAAGTAAATAATGTTTTTTCACGTTATTTTCAATTAGTGTTTAATTATATGACTAAGGTTGAGCATCTTTTTTATGTTCGTGAGTTATTTGTATTTACTATGAACTCCACTAATATATTTTACTTATTTTTCCATTAGCTCTTGGCTTAAAGTAGTCTTATTGCAACTGAAAGGAGACTTTAGCCTAGGTCACCAAGGAAGAAAGGAATTTTTTTTCTGAGACAGAGTATCACTCTGTTTCCCAGGCTAGAGTGCCGTGGCATCACAGCCTCAAACTCTTGTGGACTCAGCAATCCTTGTGCCTCAGCCTCCGGAGTAGCCGGGACTACAGGTGCCCACCACAGCGCCCAGCTAGTTTTTTATATTTTTAGTAGAGACAGGGTCTTGCTTTTGCTCAGGCTGGTCTCAAACTCCTAAACTCAAGCAATCTACCCACCTCAGGCTCCTAGAGTAGCTAGGCTTGAGCCACAGCACCAGGCCTAAAGAAAAGAGTTCTTTAATATGAAAGGTATCTCCTTAGGAGACTGGGAGAAGCTGCCTCTAGTGATCTTCCTTCCAGTACCCTTGTATAATTAACAAGGGGTTACTTGCCTTGGAGGCGGGCTGTGGGGGATGGTGAGGAGTTTGGCCTAGGAGTCTCCGGAATCTCAACTTCTTTGTTTTACAGAAAACCCACCATTTCTGGGAAACAACTCAAAACTTCCAATACTTAGTTAAGGGAGAGGATTTTAAAAAATATATAGGAGTCATTGAAATGTGTTCATGGATATGGTTACAAAAGATTTGTGGAGCTCTCTATATTAGGGAAAGTTAGTCCTTTGCCAGTGATATAAGTTACATATATTTTTCAGGTTCATTGTCTTTTGACTTTGTATAATTATGGTTTCTGGGTTTTATGTCTAAAGAAGCTTTCCTTATTCTAGAGTTAGAAAATAATTTATCTATGACTTGGCCTAGTCCTTTGATGCTATCATTATTTCCATGTAAGTCCATGCTCCTTATGTGAGGTATGAGGTGGCCTCCAGCTATACCTCTTATCAGAGAGATCCCTGTTGGTCTCAGCCACATTTGTCCTCAAGTGCTGAAGCATTGTGAGCCAAGGGAAAGTGCAACCTAGGAGGCTGACCTCTAGTATTTGAGCCACAAGCGAGATAGTTGTGCCATTTACTGAACTGGGGAAGAATAGGGCGAGAGTCTAGTTTGTAGGATGACTTAGAGTTGTGTTTTAGGCATGTCAATCTTGAACTGTCAGGTGGAGAGCCTGAGAAGGCAGTGTTTCAGAAGTGGGTCAGCTAAGGTGAAAAACTTGGTGTAGGATATTTGAATGAATGATGAATTTTTTTTTTTACATGAATGAGGTGTTTTTAAAATACATTCTACTTTTTACTTATAAAAAGTAACCAAAATGTAGAAAATTTCTGGAAAAGAAAGCATATGAAACAATACTATTTGACCCTAGAGAATGAGATTGAAAGTCTGGGATTGGAGAACCACATACTTTTCATTGAATGTTTTCTTAACTATAAAGACGATAACTCTAGCCTCATCACGTTTGAGGATTAAATGATATAATGTATATCAACATATTCTCTAACCAAGGGGTCAGCAAACTTTCTGTAAAAGGTCAAATGGCAAATACTTTTGACTTTGCGGATCACATGGTCTCTGTCCCAACTACTCAGCTCTGCCACTTGTCATGAAAGCACAACAGTGTTGAGAATAGGTGGGTTCTGATAAAACTTTAATTCACAACAAAAGATAGTAAGCTGGATTTGGTAGCAGTGTAGTTTGCCAGTATTTGCTCTAATCTGAAGCACTGTGTAAATGTTGAGTAATTGTCATTACTTTCTCTCTTCAGGCTAATGTAATGCTTGAATATGATATTGATGAAGCTCGGGCATTATTGGAAAAGAATTTATCGACTGCCACAAAGAATCTTGATTCTCTTGAGGAAGACCTTGACTTTCTTCGAGATCAATTTACTACTACAGAAGTCAATATCCTTTCTTTAAAAAAGTTAGGGGGAAAGAAAGTAAAAAACATTTTTAAAAGCATTCTTGCAGGGCATGATGGCTCATGCCTGTAATCCCAGAACTCTGGGAGGCCAAGGCAGGTGGATTGCCTGAGCTCATGGGTTTGAGACCAGCCTGAGCAAAAGCAAGACCCCCATCTCTAAAAAAACAGTTGGGTGTTGTGGTGGGCACCTGTAGTCCCAGCTACTCGGGAAGCTAAGGCAAGAGAATTGCTTGAGCTCAAGAATATGAGGTTGCTGTGAGCTATGACACCACGGCACTACCCAGGGCAAAAAAAATGATACTCTGTCTCAAAGAAAAAAAAAAACCCAAAACATTCTTGCATTGCTTTACTGGAAAGAATGTTACTTATTCTCAGGCTAATGTGAGATTGTAATTTTTATAAGATAATAAATAATGTATTTGGAACTAATACTTAAATAAGTTTACAGATAATGAATTTAAAATGTGAAGATGTAGGGCGCCAGCCACATACACCTATGCTGGTGGGTTCGAACCCAGCCCAGGTCTGCTAAACAACAAAGACAACTGCAACCCAAAAAATAAAAAAGATAGCTAGGCGTTGTGGCGGGTGCCTGTAGTCCCAGCTACTTGGGAGGCTGAGGCAAGAGAATCACTTCAGCCCAAGAGTTTGAGGTTGCTGTGAGCTGTGATGCCATAACACTCTACCAAGGGTGACAGAGTGAGACTGTCTCAAAAAAAAAAAATAAAAAAGCGAAGATGTAGAAACAGTAAATTCACATTGGTAAATGAGCATTTTTTTCCAAATACCCAAGACACTGTTGATGGACAAGAATCCAACTCTGTAGGCTTGGTGCCTGTAGCTCAAGCAGCTAAGGTGCCAGCCACATACACCAGAGCTGGTGGGTTCAAACCCAGCCTTGGCCTGCCAAACAACAATGCTGGCTACAACCAAAAAATAGCCAGGTGTTGTGGTGTGCGCCTGTAGTCCCAGGTACTTGGAAGGCTGAAGCAAGAGAATTGCTTAAGCCCAGGAGTTGGAGATTGCTGTGAGCTGTGATGCCACAGCACTCAACCCAGGGTGACAGCTTGAGGCTCTGTCTCAAAAAAAAAAAAAATCCAACTCTGTAAAATAATTTAAAGAAGTTAATTCTGGCCGCACTCATAGCTCAGTGGGTAGGGCCCCGGCCACATACCCTGAGGCTGGTGGGTTAGATCCTGGCCCAGGCCAGCTAAAACAACAATGGCAATAAAAAAAATAGCTGTGCATTGTGGCAGATGCCTGTAGTCCCAGCTACTTGGGAGACTGAGGCAAGAGAATTGCTTAAGCCCAAGAGTTTGAGGTTGCTGTGAGCTGTGACACCACAGCACTCTACCCAGGGCAATAGTTTGAGACTCTGTCTCACAAAAAAAAAAATAAATAAATAAAATAAAGAAGTTAATTCTAAGACAGATGTGTGTGACTATGGCCCAGAGCCATGCCCAAGAAGCCTTGAGCAAGTGGTCTTACTGTAGTTATGTTATAGTTTGGTTTTATACATTTCAGGAAGACAGGGAATTACACATCAAGTCATAAATCAATATTTGGAAGGCACACATTGGTTTGGCCCCCAAAAGCAGAACATTTCAAAGTGAGGGATTACAGGTTATAAGTCAGTTTAAAGATTCTTTAATTTGTAATTGGTTGAAGAAATGAAGCTTTGTCTAAAAGCTTGGAATATTTTAAATAAAAACAAGAATGTCTGTTAATCAGAGACTAGCCAGACATACTAAAACTCAAACTCAAGTGATCTGTTAAGTAAATCGAGGGCCTGCAGGTGTGGTTTAAGCTTTGCCTTGCATGGACTTAGCCCTGTTAATGATTTAATATCTTATTGTTACAAAGAATAACTTCAGAAGGGACAGGGCATAATTAGACATGTCTGACCTCCTGTCTCTTCATCTTTAGGGTCAGCAACTCAGCTTTAAGGTGTTTCTGGGGTTCCATTGGCCAAGAGGGGGCTCATTCAGTTGGCTGGGGAGGCTTAAGATTTTATTTTAGTTCACAATATCTTTATAGCTAATTTAAAAGTAATTTCACAAGCATTTATTAAGGTTCTCCTTTGTTACTGCAAGTATGCTAAGCCATATGGGACATGGAAATTAATGACAATAAAATAAGACTGCCAAAGTCTTTCACTGTTAGAATTGCACATGTGAAACAGCTACATGATAATTTCATAGCAACAAGGCAATTTAAAATTTGAGAAAGATAGATGTTAGTTCAAAGAACCTTTGAGAAAATAAAACATAGGCTGTTTTTAAAGGCAGTGTATGATTTACATCAGAAAAGAGAAGAGGTAGGGGTGGGGTATTCTGGTCTAGGGGGAGGGCAGGCACGTTGAAACTAAGTTCTTTGCCTTTCTTCCCTGTCTGTTCCTCCTAGTTCCTGTCACAGTCACCCAAGAAAAAAATCTGGAAGTCATCCTTCATACTTCTGTTTTCCTCACTACCAAGAGTGAACCAATCACCAGGTTCTTGTCAAATTTCCCTGTTCAATCTTTACCCATTGCTGTTAGTCTTGTTCTAGGCCTCCAGAACCTGTACTCCGTAGTTTTTCAGTCTCTTCTCCTTCCAGCTGTCCCTCACACTATCTCTAGCATGAATTCACTGAGTCACACATCTTATTTTTATTACTTGGGTTATGATATGTCAATAGTTCCTTGTTGCATGTAAAGTATGTATACATGTACTCTTGTGATGTATCCCTAGCCAGTCTCACCTCATGCTTCTTATTCTTCCTATTCCAGCTCTTCCTTAGTGTACCCCAGGTTCCAAATAACTCCAAGCCCTTATTTTCACCTCCCAAATGTGCCACACCCTTGGCCTTTCCACTTTGTTTCCCCTACCTGGAATGATTTCCCCTTATTTACCTGGGTGCTCCTTTTTACCCTTCATGTCGTATTACAAGTACCAAAACATTTCCTATGCTAAACTATAAGCTCTTCATGTAGTATGTGGCAAATGCTGAGTGCTTTGGTGAGGGAAGACAGGCCCGTTCAGGGCCTAGTGCAGGGATCTGCTAATATAAAAAGAGACTTCATCCAGCTGTGAGATGGAATGCCTAGGAGGGCTGGTACCTGTGAAAGGAAAAGATATTAAATGTGAGAAATAAAACAAGATCTGATGACTTTAGATAGTTACAGTAGCCCAAGAAAGGAAATCATCTAAGATGAGTCCTACAAGCTTAGAGAAATGCCATTTGTTATCGGTAGTGCTGGAAAAGGTAGGAAGGTGTGCAGACATTTGGGGGAGTTAGGGCATTGATCTCCAATACACTGACTATTCTACTGGAGTCTAAGCTCCTTGAGGGAAAAAACTTCAACTATCGTATTTAGGACTTTGTACCCTGCCTAGTCAGAAATACAGTAGATGCTTACTAAACCGATTGAATGCCTTATATGAAAGGGAGAGTAAGAGATAAAATTATTGATGATTGTACTAATTTAAATATTATATAGCAGAATATGTGTTGAGTGATCTTTGAAATTTAATGGATGAAGAACTGTCTTTGAAAAGTTTGAGTATATCTAGCACATATTTGCTAAATATAATACTATAGTTGACTAGATATGCTAAACAGTTGTTGATTTGAGGCCTTCACTTGGTTTTGGTAGAGTTTAATTCCACTATTTAATTAGAAATTGACTTCATAGCAAGATGTCTTACAACACTAGCTATTACCAGTATTTATATATGTGTGATTTCTGTGTTTTTGATTCATTGTGTATGTTATCATTAGAATTGCATTTGCATTTTCTTTGACAATTCTTGCAGATATGGCCAGGGTTTATAATTGGGATGTAAAAAGAAGAAACAAAGATGATTCTACCAAGAACAAAGCATAATGCTGGAATTAAAAATTTGGTTCAGTTTTCAAGACATGTTATTTTAAATACCTTGTTTATCCCTATTTACATAAATTTGATGTTTTAACAGCAAGAATTATGATTAAAAGTTAAAAATAGATAAACACCATTTTATTTATTTATAAAAGCAAAACAAATTTCAAATATTTTATGGAATTAGCAGTATTTTTTCCCCACATTTCCCACCAAAGTTGATGCTGCTTTTTATCATTATTTTTGTCTGTCATAAGAAAACACTTAGCTGAAATGGCCGAAAACTGTGAGGTATACTGTAGAAGTGTATGCTGGACACTAGCACAGTTTACGTTTTCTTTTGCTTTATTGGCTGATATTCTCCCTTGTTATGGTTAAACATTTTAGAGATAGGGAAAACACAATTTGAGTATTTGTAAATTTGTCTGTCTATGGTACATGTGATACTTAATGGCCCTCTATTGCAATTGTCTTCTGTAAATGGGGTTTCATGAATTACTGCTTAACTAATAACTATCTATGATGAGATTCAAGAATTCTCAGGAAATGGAAATTTTGCCTTCCTACATAGTAAGAGGGCTATTGAGACAATACTTTTTTTTAACCTAAAGTAAGTACACAGTGTCTTTGCAATGTCAACATAAGGAAGATGTTGGCCAACGTGAAGTAACATTACCCATTCGGAACTCTTGACAAGATGAATTTGTATTTATTAACAGTTCTCTAAAGCATCTTGACGAGGAATATTAAAATAAATGTAAATCTACCTTATTTGAAGAGTTGTGAGCTTTTTTATTCATGATTGAAACCTCATGGGCATAGTAAAAGAAATCCCTATAGAAAGACATTTGTACAGTAGCTAGTACTGGGTAATACAAATTCTGCTAAAAACACAAATATATTGTTCCATTTCCATGTAATGAAAAGTATACGTGTACAACAGTGTTTTGTACTTGTATTTCATCATATTAAAACAATGTTAAAACTGGCACAGCACTTTTTTCTTTTTATTATTATTAAATCATAGCTGTGTACATTAATGCGATCGTGGGGCAAAATACACTGGTTTTATTGACTGTTTGACACATTTTCATCACACTGGTTAACATAGCCTTCCTGGCATTTTCTTAGTTATTGTGTTAAGACATTTATATTCTACATTTACTGAGTTTCACATGTACCCTTGTAAGATGCACCGCAGGTGTAATCCCACCAATCACTCTCCCCCTTCCCCCTATTCTTAGGTTATAACTGGGTTATTATAGCTTTCATGTGATAGCCATAAATTAGTTTCATAGTAGGGCTGAGTACATTGGATACTTTTTCTTCCATTATTGAGCTACTTTACTGAGAAGACTATGTTCCAGCTCCATCCATGTAAACATGAAAGCGGTAAATTCTCCATCTTTCTTTAAGGCTGCATAATATTCCATGGTGTACATATACCACAATTTATTAATCCATTCGTGGATCGATGGGCACTTGGGCTTTTTCCGTGATTTAGCAATTATGAATTGGGCTGCAATAAACATTCTGGTACAAATATCTTTGTTATAATATTTTTGGTTTTTTGTGTATATACCTAGTAGAGGAATTATAGGATTCAATGGCAGATCTATTTTTAGATCTCTAAGTGTTCTCCAGACATCTTTCCAAAAGGAATGTATTAATTTGCATTCCCACCAGCAGTGTAGAAGTGTTCCCTTTTCTCCACATCCATGCCAACATCTCTGGTCTTGGGATTTTGTGATATGGGCTAATCTTACTGGAGTTAGATGATATCTCAAAGTAGTTTTGATTTGCATTTCTCTGATGATTAAAGATGATGAGAATTTTTTCATATGTCTGTAGGCCACGCGCCTGTCTTCTTCAGAGAAGTTTCTCTTCAAGTCCCTTGCCTAGCCTGTGATGGGATCACTTGTTCTTTTCTTGCTTATACGTTTGAGTTCTCTGTGGATTCTGGTTATTAAACCTTTGTCGGAGACATAACCTGCAAATATCTCTCCCATTCTGAGGGCTGTCTGCTTGCTTTACTTACTGTGTTCTTGGCTGTGCAGAAGCTTTTTAGTTTGATCGGGTCCCGGTAGTGTATTTTTGAAGCTGCTTCAATTGCCCGGGGGTCCTCCTCATAAAATACTTGCCCAGACTGATTTCTTCAAGGGTTTTCCCTGCACTCTCTTCTAGTATTTTTATAGTTTTATGTCTTAAGTTTAAATATTTAATCGAGTGAGAGTCTATCTGAATTAATGGTGAAAGGTGTGGGTCCAGTTTCAGTCTTGTACAGGCTATCAGCCAGTTCACCAAGCACCATTTGTTAAATAGGGAATATTTTCCCCACTGAATGTTTTTAATTGGCTGTCAAAGATCAAATAACGGTAAGTAGCTGGATTCATCTCTTGGTTCTCTATTCTGTTCCAGACATCTACTTCTCTGTTTTTGTGCCAATACCATGCTGTTTTGATCACTATTGATTTATAGTATAGTCTGAGGTCTGGTAGCGTGATTCCTCCTGCTTTGTTTTTATTTCTGAGTAATGTCTTGGCTATTCGAGGTTTTTTATGATTCCATATAAAATGAAGTATTATTTTTTCAAGATCTTTAAAGTATGACAGTGGAGCTTTAATAGGGATTGCATTAAAATTGTATATTGCTTTGGGTAGTATGGAAATTTTAACAATGTTGATTCTTCCCAGCCATGAGCATGGTATGTTTTTCCATTTGTTAACATTTTCAGCTATTTCTTTTCTTAGACTTTCATAGTTCTCTTTATAGAGATCTTTCACATCCTTTGTTAGATAAACTCCCAAATATTTCATCTTCTTTGGCACTACTGCGAATGGAATAGAGTCCTTCACTGTTTTTTCAGCTTGACTATTGTTGGTATATATAAAGACTACCGATTTATGAATGTTGATTTTGTAACCTGAGACGCTGCTGTATTTCTTGATCACTTCTAAAAGTTTTGTAGTAGAATCCCTGGTGTTTTCCAGATAGACAATCATATCATCTGTGAAGAGGAAAAGTTTGATCTCTTCTAACCCTATATGGATACCCTTGATCGCCTTTTCTTCCCTAATTTTGGTGGCTAAAACTTCCATTACAATGTTAAAGAGCAATGGAGACAATGGGCAACCATGCCTGGTTACTGATCTGAGTGGAAATGATTTCAATTTAACTCCATTCAATACAATATTGGCTGTGGGTTTGCTGTAGATGGCCTCTATCAGTTTAAGAAATGTCCCTTCTATACCAATTTTCTTAAGTGTTCTGATCATGAAAGGATGCTGGATATTATCAAAAGCTTTTTCTGCATCAATTGAGAGAATCATATGGTCTTTGTTTTTTAATTTGTTTATGTGCTGAATTATACTTATAGATTTACATATATTGAACCAGCCTTGAGACCCTGAGATAAAACCGACTTGGTCATGATGTATAATTTGTTTGATGTGTTGCTGGATTCTGTTTGTTAGGATCTTGTTGAATATTTTTGCATCTATATTCATTAGTGATATTGGTCTATAATTTTCTTTTCTTGTTGGGTCTTTTCCTGGTTTGGGGATCAAAGTGATGTTTGCTTCGTAGAACGTGTTGGGTAGTATTCCTTCTTTTTCTACCTTTTGGAACAGGTTGAGTAATATAGGTACTAGTTCCTCTTTAAAGGTTTGGTAGAATTCTGACATGAAGCCACTTGGACCCGGGCTTTTCTCTTTAGGGAGATTTTGTATGGTTGATGCTATTTCAGAACTTGATCTTGGCCTGTTCAACATTTCCACTTGATTCTGGCTAAGTCTTGGAAGGTGACGTGCTTCCAAGTATTGGTCAATTTCCTTCAGATTTTCATATTTCTGAGAATACAGTTTCTTGTAATATTCATTAAGGATTTTTTTGAATTTCTGACGAGTCTGTTGTTATTTCGTCTTTGTTGTTTCTGATGGATGAGATTAGAGATTTTACTCTTTTTTTCCTGGTTAGGTTAGTCAAAGGTTTATCTATTTTATTGACCTTTTCAAAAAACCAACTTTTTGATTTATTGATCTGTTGTATAATTCTTTTGTTTTCAATTTCATTTAATTCTGCTCTAATTTTGGTTATTTCTTTTCTTCTACTGGGTTTGGGGTTGGAATGTTCTTCCTTTTCCAGTTGCTTGAGATGTCCCATTAAGTTGTTAACTTCCTCTCTTTCCGTTCTCTTGAGGAAGGCTTGCAGTGCTATAAATTTCCCTCTTAGGACTGCCTTTGCGGTATCTCAGAGGTTCTGATAATTCGTGTCTTCATTGTCGTTTTGTTCCATAAATTTGGCAATTTCCTTCTTAATCTCATCTCTGACCCAGCTATCAGTCAGTATAAGGTTATTTAACTTCCATGTTTTTGTATGAGTATGCAGATTCCTATTGTTACTGAGTTCAACTTTTATTCCATGCACAGCACTTTTTTCATGTTACTCTTTTGTCTTAAATGCATTTGGGCTGCTGTTGCAGAATATCATGGACTGGGTAGCTTATAAACAACAGAAATTTATTATTCATAGTTCTGGAGGCTGGGAAGTCCAATATAAAGGCACCCACAAATTCAGTGTCTGGAGAGGACTCATTTCCTGCTTCATAGATTGTGTCTTCTCACTGTGCCCTCACATGGAGGGAGGGAATGTATGAGTTCCCTTGGGCTCTGCCCTCATGATGTACTTACCTAGGAAAAGGCCCCACCTCCTTTTGCTATCACCTTGGGAGTTAGGATTTCAGCATACAAATTTTGGGGTGACAGATGTTCAGACAATAACATATTTTTAGAGTTAATATGAATCTTTTTACATGTTTGTAATGTTTATTTACTTATACCTATTACTAGCATGTTTTGAGAACTTATATTTGTAAAATCAACATAAAGTCCCCTTGAAGGGAATATAGGTAAGCAAACAGTTGAGATGTTAATCAAAAAGGTACCACAAGTTTCTTGATTCAGTTTTTCTTTCACAATTATAAATTCCCATAATTTAGAATTTGAGATTTATAGTCATCTTGAGATCATGTGCTCTTTTTTCCTCATATTTTATTATGGTAAGTATATTAGTGCAAAATTTCTGTTAATATTAGAACAGGAATAATTTGTTCCAAAGATCTTTATTTTGTCTTAGTTTAAGTCCGTGAGTCTAAATATAAATTTTTAGGTGACTGTAAGAAATATAAAGAAACAAAGTCCTTTAGCGATGCAAATTACAGGGTAGAAATTAAGTTAATTAACAGATATTTATGAACACCCAATATCTGTCAAAAATAGTATTAGGCTCTATTAATTAAATAAAGATATTAAATCTTGCTTCTGCCAGATTATTTTCTGTTAACAATGGTCTACATTTCCAGAATATCATAACCATCCTAATTTGACATATTTTCAAGCTTAATATTACTATAGCATACTAAGAGAGGATATAGGCAAAAAATTGGCTGTAAACTTGATTCTGAGTAACAAATGTGTTGGAAATGCAACCTAAATTTAGATACTTTGCATTGTAATTAAAACACATTCATTTAAGAACATTTAGAAAAAAGGGAAAAAAAAGATGGTAAGTTCTACTTGCTGTCCCCCTTAACATTTCTATGTCTTCTATTTCTTTTTTGTGCACAGATTTTTTAAAAACAGTTGAAATGATTTTTGGCTTTGTAATTTTCATCCTATTTTCTTCACTTAATGAATGTAAAACTTGGTTATTAACATCATTTTACTAGTTACATCATAGTATTCTAACGGATGAACCATAGTGAATTGTCATTCTACAATTAGCTATTTGAGTTGTTTTTAAAAATTCATCAGTTCATGTTTTTACATAAGGCTTTTTCTTGTATTTTGTATTTTCCTGAGAACAGATTACCAAAAATGGTATTATGGAGTCAAAGATAGCATTTTATTACCGGGGTTAACTGAGAGTATTTTGTTAGGTAGAATGTGAGGCTGATGAGTATTTGTGTATGTTGGGAAATGAAACATTGTTAACTAAGATCAACAGTCAAAAACTTAAGTTGTAAATTATGGGTATCATTTGTAGGTTTGACATTTTAAAACACACACAAACCAAACTGACCGTTTTGTTTTCTCTAGCTGTTGTTCGTTATGTAACATTTTTCTAAACTTATGTTTTTCCCCTGCTGCCCCTACCTTTCATCTTCCATATAAAGACAATGATATATTTAGGGAGAAGCACCTTATTCCAGGCCACATTTTGCTTCTGAGCAGATTTCCTCCCACTGTACCATGATGTTTTGCTCTTTTATTTGGAAATAGCTAAGTTTAATGAAAATGTTAAAGTTAATCCCTTTCTCTTTATATTTGCTATTCTCAGTCCAAAACCTCAATGATACCTTTGGGTGTCTTTTTTTTTTTTTTTTTTTTTTTTTTTTTTGCAGTTTTTGGCCGGGGCTGGGTTTGAACCCACCACCTCCGGCATATGGGGCCGGCGCCCTACTCCTTTGAGCCACAGGCGCCGCCACCTTTGGGTGTCTTAAACCATTTTGTAAAGGTTTGTCTTCATCAAAGACACTACTGAGTGTTTCTGCAACACCCATCACAACTGGTGTTGTATTCAACTGTGGAAACTCCCAAGACTTGGAAAGACCACATTGGATACTAGTTTACTCTGTAAACTTGCCTGACAAGGGGCAGGCAAGATAACATCGCAGAAGGCAGTTTTAGGCACAGTTCTTCCTTGGGAATTGCCACAGAAATCCACACAGACCACACAAAAGTTTGCAGGAGTCACCCTGGCTTTAGAAGTCATAAGGACCACTCCCTCTTTAACAGTTCTTAGCATTTCCAACAGAAACCAGGAACAAGTAGTATACTCCCCAAGCTGTGACACATTCCCTCCCAGCCCTCTCAGCTTGGACAGGGATACCTCCCAAGGCATTTTATCAGAAGCAGGCTCTTCTGATCACACAGCTTGTGCTCCACTGTCATCAGGTTTCCAAGGGAATGAAACTAGAAAGCTAATCCAAGGCAGGGTCACACCTAGAAAGAGGGGTTTGGGATATATTACTCATAACCTGTTGGATGTTCTATGGCTTGGTTTTTGACATAGGCTTGCATATTTTTTTCAGTCTCTTCTAAGGCCCCTTGTGTAATAACTGCCTTGACACAAAAGGTTTAGATATTTTAAAGTGCTGAATGGAAGCATTTTTGTCTAGATTAGATGAAAGTAAGGCCATCAGCCAGGAGACTGAAGTAGTTAGTCTCCAAAGTTTCTTAACATAATGGATTGGAAAACTTTTTTGTACATAAACCCAACAAGTGGTGCTATAAGTTTAGTTAAGCTATGATGTCTTTGAAGAGTGCAAGCTTTATAGGCTTGTGGCCAAAACTAAGCAATAACTACAACCAATGTCATGGGATAGATAGGCTTGCTAATTAACATTTTCTATTCATTAATACTCTTTTCTCTACCCAGGGAGAACTTCTTACATAACCAGTTGTGAGAAGGTACCAGTTAGAGATTGTAGTGTCCAAGGTTGGAGAAATTGATTCACGTATTATGTGCACACAATTGCTTTTAGATTTGGGCTGTTAGCAAAAGAGGACCTGGGGTTTCATCTAAACATGAAAATTCATGTGGATTGTACTCTGAAGTTCAAATAAAGGAAATAACTTTTGTTTTTGTCCCTCTCTTGTTGGATATAAGATTTGGTTATAATTACATTAAACAAAGAGGATGGACCAGGTGTGCATGGTGTTTTTGAGTAGTTTGTTTATAAAGTATCATGCCTCGACCATAGTTTTCAATTATTTTATGTTTTAGTTGATTGTGCGGAAACTCTATTTGCATTATGGGGATACTTTAAATGGAGATAGACAATGATCAAAAAGGAAATTTCTTCTAAATTTTTTAGTTCTTTGAGTAAGTCCATCTTTGAATTAGTTTGTTTCCCATAGATCAAAGCTGTGGATTCTAGAGAGTGGAAATATAAAAATGGGAAAGGTCAGTGGACAATAATCTCTTGTCTTTACCTCAGTCCTCACATCCTCAGCTACTTCAGCCCATGGACTACATCGGATAATTCTTCTCAGTCAAGTGTTTTAGAGATAGCTTAATTGACAAGTAAAAATGGCACATATTTGTAGTATACGTGATGTTTAAATGCATGTATATGTTGTAGAATGGCAAAGTCAAGCCTATATAACATATGCATTACCTTACATACTATTTTTTGATGCAACAACACCTAAAATAATTCAGCAATTTTCAAGTATAACACAATACATTGTTATCAACTATAGTCTCCATGTTGTCCAATAGACTCATAGAACTTAATCCTCATAACAAATTTTGTGTTCTTTGACCAACCTTGCCCCAATCCTTGCATTCCCCAGCATATGGTGATCACTGGGGAACCATTTTACTATTTTACTCTCTGATTCTATGAATTTGTTGTTTTTGGAATTACACATATAAGTGATTCATATGGAATTTGTCTTTCTGTTCCGTGGCTTACTTCATAACCATAATGTCCTCCAGGCTCATCCATGTTGTCAAATGATAGGGTTTTCTTCTTTTTAATGCTGAATAGTGTTCCATGGTGTGTGTGTGTGTGCGCACTGCATTTTTATATCCAGTTACCTGTTGATGGACGCAATTAGATTGATTACATATCATGGCTTTGTGAATAATGCTGTAGTGAACATGGCGGTGCATATGTCTCTTTAACATACTGATTTTGTATCCTTTGGATATATGCCCCGTATGGGATTGCTGGATCATATAGAGTTCTATTTTTAATTTTTTGAGAAACCCCCATACTGCTTACTATAATGATCTATACTAATTTACAGACATTTAATAACAACATACCAGGATTCCCTTTTCTCCAAATCCTCACCAACATTTGTTATCTTTTGTCTTTTTGATAATAGCTATTCTGACAGGTGTGGGATGATAATCTCATTGTGCCTTTGATTTGCATTTCCCTGATGATTAGTGATTTAAAACTTTTTTTTTTTAATATACCACTTGGCTATTGTATGTCTTGAGAAGTATCTGTTGAGGGCCTTTGCCCATTTTTAAACTAGTAATTTGGGTTTTTTACTATTGTGCTGATTGACTTTCTTCTGTATTTTGGATATTAACCCCTTATCAAAAGTATAGTTTGCAAATATATTCTCTTCTGTAGGTCATCCCTTTACTTTGTTGATTGTTTACTGTGCAGAAGCTTTTTAATTTGATGTAATCCCATATGTCTATATTAGCTTTTATTGCCTGTGCTTTTAGAGTCATATTAAAAAAAAAATCATTGCCAGGCCAATGTCATTAAGCTTTTCTCCTTCTAGTTTTTACATTTTAATTTCTTTAATGCATTTTGAGTAACTTATCATGTATGAAGTGAGATAGTGGTCCAATATCATTCTGCATGGGTATTCAGTCTCCTCAGCATCATTTATCAGAGAGAGTTTCTTTTCCTCATTTTATGTTCTTGGAACCATTGTTGAAAATGTATTTACTTCTGGACTCTTTATTCTGTTCCATTGGTCTACATGTTTGTTTTTATGCTAATACCTTTTTGTTTTATTTACTATAGCTTTGTAGTTGATTTTGAAATCAGGTAGTATGATGCCTCTGCCTTTTTACTTTGCTAAAGATTGTTTTAGCTATTTGGGGTCTTTGTGGTTTGATATATATTTTAGAATTATTTTTCCTTTTTTGTGGAAAATGTCATTGGAAATTTGATAGTGATTGCATTGATTCTACACATTGCTTTAGATAATATGGAATTTATTAAGAATATTTTAAGAATATTAATTCTTCTAATTTATGAACATAGGATAGCTTTCCATTTATTTCTCTGCCTTCAATTTCTTTTATCAATTTTTTGTAGTTTTCAGTGTATAGATCTTTCACCTCCAGGAGTGAAAGAATTTTCCTGTTGGAAATGGAATTGTTTTCTTGATTTCTTTTTCAGATAGTTCATTGTTAGCATATAGAAATGGTACTGTTTAATATGTTGATTTTTGTATCATGCAACTTTCCTGAATTTTTTGGTGCAATCTTTAGGGTTTCTATATATAAGATCAAGTCATCTACAAACAGACAGTTTAATTTCTTCCTTTCTGACATGGATGTCCTTTATTTATTTTACTTAACTAATGGTTATGTCTAGGACTTCCACTAGTATGTTGAATGAAAATAGGGAGAGTGGGCATCCTTGTCTTGTTCCTGATCTTAGAGGAAAAGCTTTCAACTTTTCAGCATTAAGTATGATGTTAGCTGTAGGTTTGTCATATATGGCATTTATTTGTGTTGAGATACATTCCTTCTTAATTTGTTGAGAATTTTTATTCTGAAGGATATTGAATTTTGCCACCATTGAGATGATCATATGGTTTTTATTCTTCTGTTAATGTGGTGTATTTAATTTTTTGATTTGTATCCCTTTCATCCAGGGATAAATCCCACTTGATTGTAGTGAATGATCCTTTTAATGTGCTATTCAATTTGCTTTGCTAGTATTTTGTTGAAAATTGTTGCATAAATGTTCATCATGGATATTGACCTATAATTTTCTTGCATTGTCCTTATCTGGTTTTCAGATTAGGGAAATACTGTTCTTGTGAAATAAATTTGGAAATATTTCCTCTCCTCCAATTTTTTGGAAGAATTTGAGAAGTATTGATTTCAGTTCTTCTTTAAGTGTTTGGTAGAATTCAGTAATTAAGTCATCAGGCCCTGAGCTTTTGTTTGATGTGAGACTATTTCTTGAATATTTAGTATTGGTAGGTTATATACAGGGTGTCTATACAATTGAAAATTGCACATAAACTTTATGGATACCCTGTATTTCTAGGAACACAGTATATTCATCTCTTCTAGATTATCCATTTTGTTGGTGTATAATTGTTCACATCAATGTAATAGTGCCTCCTCATTTCTGATTTTATTTATTTTTGTCTTCTTTTAAAAAAGTTAATCTTGCTAAATGTTTGCCAATTTTTTTGGTCTTTTCAAAACACTAATTCTTAGTTTTGTTGATCTTTTTGATTGTTTTTCTAGTTTGTATTTCATTTATTTCTGTTTTCATCTTCCTTCTTCCTAATAACTTTAGGCTTAATTCTTATTTTTCCTTTTTCTTTTCTTTTTTTTAAAAGACACTTTTATTTTGTCACCCTTCGGTAGAGAGCTGCGGGGTCATAGCTCAGAGCAACCTCAAACTCATGGGCTCAAACTATCCTCTTGCCTCAACCTTCCTGGTACCTGGGACTACAGAGGCCCACCACAGGCCCAGCTATTTTTAGAGATGAGGTCTCACTGTTGCTCAGGCTGGTCTCAAACCTGTGAACTCAAGCAGTCCACCTGCCTCAGCCTCCCAGAGTCCTAGGATTACGGGTGTGAGACACCACGCTCAACCGTAGTTCTTATTTTTCTAGTTCCTGCGGTATAATGATAGGTTGTTTATTTGGGATATTTCTTTATGTTTGTAGGTGTTTATTGGTATAAACTTTTCTCTGGTAGAAGTGCTTTAACTGTGTCCCTTAAATTTTGGTATGTAGTGTTTCCATTTTTATTTATCTCAAAAATGTTTTAAAATTTCCCTTTTAATTTCTTCTTTGACCTGTTGATCATTTAGGAGCATGTTGTTTAATTTGCACATTTTTGAATTTTGTGAAATTCCTCTTACTGATTTCTACTTTCATATCATTGTGGTAAAAAAAAAAAAAAAAAAAAGATATTTGATATGATTTCAGTGTTCTTAAATTTGTTAAGACTTTTTTGTGCTCTAACATATGATCTAACCTGGATAATGTTCCTTGTGTAATTGAGAGGGATGTGTATTCTAGTGCTCTTGCATGGAATGTTCTGTATATGCCTTGTAGGTCCATTTGTTCTGAAGTGTAATTCAAATCCAGTGTTTTCCTATTGATTTTCTGTCCCAATGATCTGTCCATTGTTGAAAGAGGATATTGATATCCCCTACTATTATTGTATGGCCATCTCTCCTTTCAGATATATTGGTATTTGTTTTATATCTGTATGTGTTCTTGTCTTGGGTACATTTATATTTACAACTGTTATATCTTCTTAATGAATTGATCCCTTTATCATTATATAATAACTTTATTTGTCCCATTTTATGTTATTTTCAAACATTTTGTAATCTCTATTTTTAATGGGGCATATGATTTGGTCCTCTATTTTTTTTATTAAATCATAGCTGTGTACATTAATGCAATCATGGGGTATAATATGCTGGTTTTATATACAATTTGAAATATTTTCATCAAACTGGTTAATGTTTTCTTATTGTGTTTAGACATTTATATTCTATACTTAGTAAATTTCACATGTACCCTTATAAGATGCACCATAGGTGTGGTCCCACCAATTGCTCTCCCTCCACTCATCCTTCCCCCAACCCTCCCCTCCATCTCCCCTTTCCCTTTCTTTTTTCGTAGTAAGACTGAGTACATTGGATACTTTTTCTACCATTCTTGAGATACTTAGCTAAGGACAGTGATGGCTTTTCAGCATCTATTTGGTGTCACTTGAAATATTGCCACCAGTGATAGATTAAAAATTGGGTGGAGTTGCTTTTTTGTACTCTATTGTGCTTAGCCACTGTTTTACCTGAGAGATAACTAAGGTCTAGGACTGTCTCTTTTAACTTTCTGGCTAGTGTGTACAGGTCAGGTGATGGTGGATGAAGGTCCTGGAAAAAATAAGTTTTGTCCTAAGGAAGGAGTGGGCAGTCCCAAAACAATAAATGTGGCTCTGGAAGACAAAAGGGAAGTAGAACAAGGGAATCTGGCCCTGGAGATTAATGGAGGCAGGCAAGCTGGAACCATGTCCAGAACCCTTTTTCTTCTACTCTAGTCCCTACCATACCCCTTCCTGTATGTCTAGTGACCCATATCTCTATTCCCACCTCAATCCTCCACCCCTGTACCATTTCCCCTTGGTGAAAGTTAGTTACATCAGGACTTTCTGAAAATACATGGAGCCTAAATTCGTTCAGGGAAAACTCCATGTAACTAGTAACAACAGGGAAAACTGCTTGCTTACACTAATGACCAATGAAAGAATCATTTAAACAGCAAATAATAAGAATATACGTTGGAAAAGTTTTTTGAAAGGGAGGAATACAACCTGAGTGCTGTTCAAACTTTTCATGTGTGACAAATTTATGCAGATTATTACTACACTCCATAAAGGTTGCTCTTGTCAAGCTCCAGACTTGCACATTGTGAGATCCAATGGTTAATCTTCATTTTTATTTTATTAGACATAGTGGCATCATTTTACAGAGTTGATTCTTCTCTTTTTACCATGCCTCTTTGGTTTCTAAGATACTTGCCTGGTTTTCTTCCCACTTCCCTGCCTGCTCTTTCCTCCACACAAATGCATATCATTACCCCTCTTCTTTGCTATATTTTCCCTTTAGTATTTAACTCTAGGGTAATTGTATGTCATGGTTTGCCAGAGGCAACCTGGTTCATTCCTGTTGTAGAGGAGTTAAAACACCTATTAGTTATTTTCAGCTCCCCTTTCTACTTTCAGTAGTGTCCCAGCTTGGCTGATGAATTATGTGTTTACACTACTATCACTATCTGACATGCTACATATTACATTTATTTTTTATCTGTCTCTTCACCCTAGAATGTAAATTATGTGAGGGCAGGAATTTTTGTTCTATTCTTCTGTCCTAGTACCTACAACAGTGCTTGGCATATAGTAATAATTCAAATATTGCATGAATGAATGAAACATTGTGTAGAAATCTGTTCTGATAAAATATTTTTCAATGTTTAAAAAGTCTTTCCCCTTTAAGAAGTTTATAAGGACAAATGTCCTTGAAATTGTTGTGAAAAGTATATATATATATATATATATATATATATAATTGCTATTAGAAAGTAGTAGAGATTTACAGTGCCAAAGTTCAATAATTGGTCTGAAATGTGAACATCAATTTTGTTATGTCCTAAGGAAAGGTGAGACTTTTGAAATTCAAAATTCATTTTTTACATTTTGGCTTGTCACTGCCTCTTTGAAATAAAATTTATTTTCATGTTTCATCTCTGATTAGGTATTCTCAAGTGAGAATACATTTCTTCAAGGGTTTGTGTTTTTGTAAGAACATCAGATGTTGGCTAGTGCCTGTGGCTCAGTGAGTAGGGTGCAGGCCCCATATACCAGGGATGGTGGCTTCAAACCTGGCCCCAGCCAAACTGTAACAAAACAAGAACTGGATGTTGTGGCGGGCGCCTGTAGTTCCAGTTACTCAGGAGGCTGAGGCAAGAGAATCACCTAAGCCCAAGAGCTGCCAAAAGCTGGAGGTTGCTGTGAGCTGTGATGCCATGGCACTCTACTGAGGGTGACAAAGTGAGACTCTGTTTTAAAAAAAAGAACATCAGATGTAGTAGACACAATTATAATAAAATATGATGTCTGCTCTAATGGAAGAATATGCGTTTCTATTTGATATACAATCTCCACAAAACAAAAACCTCTAAATTTTACTTAACTAGGGTGGAGAAAATTTCTAAGAGGTGATATTTGAATTGGGTAACATAGGTTGAATAGGAATTTGCTTAAAGGGGTTAAAAAGGGGAAAACATTAGATGGCATAGGGAGAAACGTACATATGTATAGCTTCAAGCTATGAAACAAAATTATATTTTTAGTGAACAACAAGAAGTATATCTGTTTTTTCTGTGGTCTTCATATTAATATTTACCATGTATGGTGATTGAGTTATCTTCATATTATTGAGTATTGAGAGTTATTTATATATTTTAGATATAAGTCTTTTATCAGATATTATCAGATAAATATTTTCTCCAGGTCAATGGCTTGACTTCATTTTCTTCATAGTCATTTGAACAGCAAAAAGTTTTCAATTTTGACAAAATCATATCATTAGTTTTAAAAACTATTTGTGTTTTTGTCTAATTTAAATTTCTATTTTTTATAGAAATTTTAGTTTTAGCTCTCACATTTAGGTCTGTTAAATATTTTTACTTAATTTTTGTGTTTGGTGTGAGGTGAGGCTATACATTTATTTATTTGCATGTGCACATCCAATTCTGTCAGCATTGTTTCCCAATTGTCAAAAACAAATTGGCTAAGATTTGACTTGTGGGTAAGATGTAGGAAGCACACTTCAACCTCTCTTCCCTGCTGAATATAGCTATAATAAGGCTTAGTCTATGTGGAGCAGCTATCTGAGGACACTGAAAAAATGTATATCAATAGGCTATCAGGAAAGAACAACAGAATTGGAAGTACCACTAAACCCACAGAATTCCCTACTGATTCCCTACTTGTCCCTCCATTTTCCTGCCACATGGCCCCTGACACAATATAGCAGAGAAGGATAATTAAAGCCCTAGATAGCTGCCTGAAGCACCCAAAGGGAAACCCCAGGGAAGTGGAGTATACTGAGGGCCAGGGACATGAAGAGGGGGAGCTGCCCCATCATTTTGAGTATCAACTCTCAGCTCCCCTCTGAGCTGTGCAATGTCCATACAGGGAAATACAGTTGAATCAGTTAGGAGATTTTCAACTAACTCTCCTCCTGACCACATTAGACATATATGTACAGGCACTAATTACCTGTGGAGATACGATTAGTAAAAAAAAGGCATAGACCCTATCCTCATGTATTTATAGAAAAAGCATAGCATATGTGGAAAAAGGTAATAGCACAGTGAGCAGTAGTTGATTGTCTAAAGGTCCTAAAGATGTTTAAAACAGGGCTCATGGGAGAGAGTGGACAACCAGAGCTTATTATAATAAGAGAAGAACTCCAGGGAAGAACTTTGCCATTTTTGCTGTATACATTTGGTAATGTTTCAAGACAGGACCCTGTGTGTATTTTACTAAAGTGAACTAAGAATCAACATCATTGGATCAAAGTAGGGCAAGACAACAATCATTCCAGTATTTATTGATTGCTTAAATTCCTATCTATGCTAGGGATTGGAGAAATACTGGTAAATAAGATGAAGAAGGTTTCGCTTTTATGGACCTCACAATCGGAGAGGTAGGCAGTGGCCAGATCAAGCAGAATCTTGTAGCTATGTTAAGAAATGTAAGGTTGGCTCGGCACCTGTGGCTCAAGCAACTAAGGCGTCAGCCACATACACCTGAGCTGGTGGGTTTGAATGGCGGCTGCAACCAAGAAATAGCCAGGCATTGTGGCAGGTGCCTGTAGTCCCAGCTACTTGGGATGCAGAGGCAGGAGAATCACTTGAGCCCAAGAATTGGAGGTTGCTGTGAGCTGTGATGCTACGGCACTCTACCCAGGGTGACAGCTTGAGGCTCTGTCTCAAAAAGAAAGAAACGTAAGGTTTATTTGCATTTTGTTCTAAATGTGATGAGAAATCATGTTTTAAGCAGGTGAATGACTTGATCTAGATTGTGAAAAGATCACTCTTGCTGCTAGGTTGAGAATGTATCATGGGGTGAAAACAAGAAGTGGAGATACTGGTTATGAAGATAATAAAGTAGTTCAAGTAAGAGTTGCACAAAGGTGATAGCAATAGAGATGGAGAAAAATGGCAAATAATATTTTGCAAATAGAGTTGACAGTGCTTGATGATGAATTTGGTATGCATGAGAGGTAAGGGGAAGTGATAAATTGAGGATAACTTCTAAATTTCTGCACTGAGCAAGTTGGTGGATGGTATCATTTATAGAGATGAGGAAGACCGGATGAAGGACATTTTGATAGATACTGATTTTAGCATTGGATATGTTGACTTTGAGGCATTTCTGGTTGTGTTTAGTAGGCAATTTGGCTGTATTGGTATAATGCTCAGAAGAGTTGGCTACAGTCCTTTATTTCAGAATAAGCAATGCAAAGATAGTAACTGAAGTCACAAGAATAGGTAAGTTTGTCTATGAAAAGGAGAGGATGAAGACTGAAAGAAGAATTGGGCATCCAACAAAATTGAGAACATCAGCTTCCTGAGAGTCTTAGTGAAGGCAGAAATCATTCTACCAACACTATCTTGGCAAAGGTCATTCATGATTTTCTGCTTCCTCATATCTATGGATACATTTTAGTTCTTATATTGCTGAACCCACTGCTGTATTTTGATACTAGCTTTCACTACTTTACGTAAAACTGTACACTCCAGGATTTCATTATGTCCTTCTAAGTTTCCTTTCCCTTTTCTGTATGTGCTAAAATTTGTTGTTACCCAGGAAAGACTAAAGATTAAGACTCTAGGTTGAGCTGTCAGTAATCATCTCTAGAGTCACATCTTCCCTAGG
Source organism: Nycticebus coucang (assembly GCF_027406575.1). Lineage (NCBI taxonomy): Eukaryota > Metazoa > Chordata > Mammalia > Primates > Lorisidae > Nycticebus > Nycticebus coucang. Next base: position 186,649,904 of record NC_069804.1, read on the forward strand.
ATCAGGAAGCTGCTTGCAGATTTTGGAAGATACTGGCTCCAGAACTTGATGAGGGAGCACTCCATGCAGCTATCTCAAGAAAAATCATTCCATAGACAGGAAACAGAAAGTACAAAGGCCCAGAGGTGACAATGTGCTTTGTGTAGAATTCATTTCTAAGGACTTTTTGCAGGTCATTGGAAGGAATTTGAATTTTAAGGTGAGTAAAACAGATGAGCACTGGAGAATAATGACTAGATGATTGGTTATAAGCAATGTTTTTTTTTTTTTTGTAGAGACAGAGTCTCACTGTACCACCCTCGGGTAGAGTGCCGTGGCGTCACACGGCTCACAGCAACCTCTAACTCTTGGGCTTACGTGATTCTCTTGCCTCAGCCTCCTAAGCAGCTGGGACTACAGGCGCCCGCCACAACGCCCGGCTATTTTTTTGTTGCAGTTTGGCCGGGGCTGGGTTTGAACCCACCACCCTCAGCATATGGGGCCGGCGCCCTACTCACTGAGCCACAGGTGCCACCCGGTTATAAGCAATGTTTTATCAGGCTTCCTCCAGTGGTTATATGGAGGATAGACTGTGAATGATGAGGGGGAGGAGACAATAAGAGTGCCAGCAATGACTCAGGTAACAAGTGATGGTGGCCAGCACCAGTGTGTTGGCATTGAAAATGGCAAAAAGCTGTCATAGTCTGGTTATACTTTTAAAGTAGAGCAGTTTAATTTCCTGATCAGACATAGACTATGAAAGAAGAGGAGGACTTAAAGATGACTCCAAGATTTTTGGTGGGAGTACATGAGAAAACAAAGTTACCATTTACTGAGGAGGAGAAGGCTATGGGAGGAGTTCATTTGGGGAGGATGATTGGGAGGCTTGTTTGAAATATGCTAAATTTGTGATGCCAGATAGACATTCAAATGGAGATGTCAGGTAGGCACTTAGTTATAAGGTCTTGAGTCCATGGGATAGAGACAAGTTAGAGATATGAATTCAAGATTCATGGCTCATAAATGGTATTTACAGCCATGGGGCTGCATGAAGTTATCTAGTGATAAACTATTATATATCAAATGCTCTAAAATTGTTGACTTTTCCTTCTTTCCTTTTCCCTCCTTCTCTTCCATTCACTCAAACTCTAAAAGTTATAAAGCTTTACAGAGCTTAGCCTACCTATGTCCAAACTTAGAATCAAACATCTTTTCCTGTTTTACCCTTCCCCAGATATGTACTATCCACCCTGGGGAATGTGCTGAACTATTGTGCTCTAATCTGGGCCTCTCACTTCAAGTGCTCTTGACACAGAAAGCATGCCATAATAGGATTTGAAAAAGCTGAGGCAATTTAGCCTGGAAAAAAGAAGACTTTGCAGGGAAGACAATAATTGTAACAATACCTGGTGAGAGTGGAGGTCCTCGATTAAAATTTTCAATGATGAAGATTTAGGCTTGACGGAAACAACTTTTTTCAAAGTGGCATGGGCCGCCCAAGAAGTAGTGAGGTCTCAGTGACTTTCAATATGATGGTCATATAACTTTCAAAAATCATATTCTTTTTTTGTCTTTGAGATACTGGTGAATATTATATTACCGGGCCATAGTATATATTATATGTTATGGATATCCTTGGTAATGGCTGCTATGTTATAGTGACAGATTGAGGAAATAGCTACAGCACACACTTGGAATCTCACAGTCACATATTCAATCATTTTACTAAATACAAGCATATTTTCATTCACATACAGCTAAATAAAGCATTTTTCACATTACAGTGCACAACAAAGTGAGGAAAAGTATACAGTACATTTTATTCTGGAATATGAGACAATCTAATCCATCATGCACTTGTAGTCTTTGTTACAAGTTAGTTTATCTTTTCCCTACCTATGTAGTAAAATAGCTTCTAAAGCTTTATCCTTAGTATTATATTAACACCTGATTTTTTCACACTTATTTTCTAAAACCCACTTATTGCAGTGACAACAGTACTGAATTCTACTAAAATGATTTTTAAAGTTTGTAGAAGTTGTTTAAGCAATTAAGCTCAGCCACTTCTGCTGGTTCTATTCTGAATATTTTTAAACCTGCCTAAAAAATGCCAGGAATGGGGAAAATGTACATATCATGTATTTTAGCCAAGAAAACTGTAGAAAAGTTTTGTTTCTTTCCTGTTTTGAACTGACAAGAATCCAGTCAACTCTCATTTATCCACTGGATAATTTTGCTTTTAGAAACTTCTAAACCTAATTAAGTATAGTAATTTGATGAAATTTTGTATTAATCTAATTTTGCATCTTTTATTTGCCTTCTACAACCACAAAGTTGGAGACTTAATTGCCCTATCCAAGTCAGGTCATAGAAAATGTACATAGAGATGGTTGATGCTATGAATTGGTCCAGGTGGTTTGCTCATTCAACTTGGGGCATGGGTGGCAGAATAGTCTTCCATAATTTTCATTATTTGGCTTCTTTATTCTGGCTGAAGCAAATTCCCAAACTTTCATATTCTATCACATTCATATGGAAGTTCCATTCTATATCTCAAAGCAACTTGCCATTCTTAGGCTTTCCTATTACAATGGACATGAGAAACCTGACTCTAATCAGATTAGCTTTCTTATTATGGAAAGTATGGCTTTTGCCTAGCTGAATTGGCTGCAATCCAAAAAGTAATTTAAAGAATCACTTCTCTGCAAGAAGATAATGGAATATTCAAGTCAGCCATTCCAATTTGCTATTGCAGTCAGCTATTTGTTCACCTGAGAATTAAGAACTGACTCTCTATGGTAGACAGGAACTCACTGTAGGTATATGGCAAATAGGTGGCTGAGATCCATTGTGGGATGAGTGAGTATTTTATCCCCATCCCACTCTCCATTGCTGTATTTGGCTCTTTTCAATAAAAGTGGACACTGTGTTTCAGTGATAAGAACACTTATAGCCCACACAGTTCTAATGTGTTTTTAGTTGTGCAATTATTCACTTGGTTAAAGCCCTCTTGTCAATAATACCTGAATAGGCTTTACCTTTGAATTCCTTGTCAGGTACCCTCAGGATTGTAGCTGAGTTGTAATCAATAAAGAAAACATATCCTGACATGTAGAGACCATTTATTGTACAGTCACATCTCTTCCAAAGAAAACAAATTAGTAATTTTTTTTTCATTTGACAGCAGGATAATGCAGCGAAAAGAAGAGAACTAGGAGTCAGGACTCCTTGACCTTGACCAAGTGAGTCTCCTGGCTCTTCCTTACTATTCTGTAAAACGGGAACAAAAAACCTCATTGTTCTGTTATGATGATCAAATAAGTAGCTAAATAACTAACTTGCTTTTAAGGATTACAATGCCTCCTTTTCGGCAGGTAGGATGAGCTTTTGCCTCAGGGAGCTTTTCAGAGGCAAATCCATGTGATGTTGCCTTCAGGTGCCTGAAGAAGCAGGCAGGTAGTTTATTGCTTCCAGTGCAGTGAAAGCCCAGGCATGATCAGAGGCAAAATAGAGTGTGATGTTTGGGTTACAGTGGTTCTCTCCTCTACTTACAGGGTAATTTGAATGGGACAGTTTTTTTCATACAGTTGGCAATTCTATCACAAGGGTGTACATTTTCTCAAAGTGATAATAACTGTATAGATAAGCCTCTCTTTTTGCAGTCACATAATTTTCACTCAGACACCAGACCTTGAAAGGGCTCTTAGCCCCTCATTTTACAGGTGAGTAGTTAGAATGTAATTGGTACCTTTTAACCAAACCCAGCATACACATTTGAATATGCCCACTGAATAAACTAATCTCACAGTTTTTTGTTATGCTAATTGTTCCCAAGGTGATACTTCCCCTCTTTCCATATTTCTTTATGTTCATGACCTATGAATGAGCTGAAATACCAAGGAACAGTTATCCTGTCTATAGATATGTTTTCCTGGGACCTAACTTCCTGAAGCCCAGGTTCTTAACATGTGGTCCACAAATGGCACATGGAGAAGCCACTGCCCAGCATGGGCCACAACAGTGCCTGGCTCAGCCCATGTCAACAATTTAGTCCCTTGGTCAAAGCACCCAGGCTCCTCCATACACCCATACATGAGCCTGTCAGAACCCCCACAGGAAGGAGGCTCACTTTGTATCCAAATGGTAGTTGAGTTCTCTTTAGTCATACAAGGATTCTATTTCTTTCGCTCACTTTTCAGTTCACGTGGGACAGCACGTTTTAGAAATAAAAGGGCTGACTAGCACAAACATCTCCTCTCTGATTTGACAACCTCTTCTGAAGAGTGAACGACATTTGGTACAAACCCACTCTTCACCCCTTCCCAGCCCTCCTGGATTGTAATCTCCCCCCTTTTAACCAGCTCATATATGTCTCTTGTCAGGTCTGTGAAGGCTTTCTCCACATTAATGGCATCTCGGGCTGACGTTTCAATGTACTTCATGCCGTATGCAGCAGCCAGTTTCTCGGCCTCGTGGCGAGTCACTTGCCTCTGTGTATCCAGGTCACACTTGTGACCCACCAGAACAAATACAATTTGGTAGGGCTGAACGTGTACTTTGGTCTCTTCTAACCACTCATGGACATTCTGGAAGGACCTGCGGTTGGTAATGTCAAATAAGAGAAGACCACCTACTGAGTTCCTGTAGTAGGCGCGAGTGATGGATCTAAAACACAAGAAAGAAGTAAAGAATAAAGGCTGTGCCAGAACTTCTGCATGTCAATGAATTCATTGTATTCTAGTGTTCCTGCTTAGTGACACAGTCCTTTAGTAAACGTGATTTTCTTTCTTTAAACAATGGAATAAAAATGCCATTCCATAATAATAATGATATGTGAGTTTTCAATTGGGAAAAACTTTGAAATAGTGTCTTCCAGAAATGCATGCTCATAAATTTTCTAGGATTTTCCCTTGATTGATCACTGGAAAGTGACCTTAGGTCAGTGGTTCTCAACCTTCCTAATGCCCCGATGTATTTTCATTGTTACAAAGGGGTCGTGACCCACAGGTTGAGAACTGCTGCCTTAGGTGATGATTGAGTCCTATTTCCTGTTTTCAGATTTAGAGGGGGGGAGACTTAGACATAGTTCTGCCTTCTGAAATAATTGATGTTAAGATGTTCTGTGCAATGGAGAGTTCTTGACAAATGCTAGTACTTCAAACAGGATTTTAAAAAAATAGAATGGATGTATGATACTTAAAAGACATTTATAAGTATATATGTATCTTGCAGTATACTCCATTTTTTCCATTTATCATCATTAACATGATTCTCTTTTCCATTACTATTATTAATATTATTATCTAACATAGGTCCTCAATTTCTTCTGTAAGGAGAAACATAATTTTGGTATTTTGTTTTTTCTTTTCCAGGCCTTGTAGGAATGGGAAAAATTAGGACGGTGAAAGGTTCAAGGGCCAAGTGCCTCTGAAGGGTCAGCCTTACTTCCCGACACATTTCACAGAGACCAACTCAGGAGCCACCACTTGGAAAAAATCACCTAAATAGCCAAAGCTGCCCCTTAAAATAATAATTATCTAAATTATATTTAGAATTTTTCTAAAACCTGTTATACATTGGTTGTACTTCTTAAACAGGAAAAACCTCACACATATTTTAATTTCTTGATTTGAAGAGCCTCCTTCTAAATGGACATTATGGTACTTTGCTTTTGGGAAGGTATAGATCTATTTTCCTCTACAATCAGTTTATTAGACTACTGTGATTTGGGGATCTAGGTCTACTTTTAGGTTTTCTTGATGAAAAAGATAGACAATGAGGGACTCGATAGTTTAAGGCTTACAGAAAATGACTCAATGTTAACAAGAAATGAATTCAAGCCTCCAGAACCAGGCAAATCAGCCCTGGGGGCTGAGAACATTTGTAATTCCCTTTCACTTAAAAGAATTATGGAGACTGGTGGGTATACAAGAAAATTAGACATGAACAAAAGGTTTGATCTGCAAAGAGCTCATTTCAAGAAATCAATAAACAAGCTATAGATCCCTTTCGAAACTCTAGAATATACAAGGTGTCCCAAAGTTCACCCCCAAAGTTGCCATACATAGAGGAAATGGGAAATTGTTGCTAAATGTACCTTTATTTGTAAATATTGATTGCCAAATTTCATCAAACATTTACAAAAAATTCTCCATGTGTTGACCACTTATAAAATTTTGTAATTAATACAGGTATTTTGTAAGTAAAGGTACATTTAGCTATAATTTTCCTTTTTTCCTACAGGGTGACCTTTGGGACACCCTGTATTATTACATTAATTTTATTTATCAAAAAAATTAAGCCTTTTGTAAGCATGATGTACGTCTACATAAAACTTAAAATGTTCCCTACACCAAGATATTTCTTAATGTGAAATGACAAATGACAAGCTGGGAATATATCTTATGACACACACAAGAGAAAAGGGCTAATATTGTTCATCTGTAAAGAACTCTTAGAAATACATATTGCCCAAGAAATAATAAGCAGTGGATATGAACAGGATGTTCAAACAGAAAGAAATTGCAACAAACATCTAGAAGATACCTTTCTTGACTTAATAGAAATGCTGTCAAAAGTTCAAAGTTCGGGCAGCACCTGTGGCTCAAAGGGGTAGGGCACAGGTCCCATATGCTAGAGGTGGCAGGTTCAAACCCAGCCCCGGCCAAAAACCACAAAAAAAAAAGTTCAAAGTGAACCTGTTACAAGGATGTTTGGCACAGTGTTGTTTGTGGAAGTGGGGAATTGGAGACCACTTAAGTTTGTAATTACGTCTTCTGTCTACCCCTCTTCAATTACCTAACAAGTATCTTTTATCCTCAATTAGTGTTGGATAGATAAATGGGGAAATGATCATAAACATGGACTCTTGATGTGGTTCCAGCTGCTCTATTTGACTTTAGGGTTCTGGGCATTTCCTGTCTTTGCTTGGGCAGTCATACTCATGTGGCCTCATCTTTTCCAGTTAACCCTGTGTCCTCTGTGTCCATATATAACTATTAATAATACATGCTACAAAGGAGAAGAAAAGGGTTGTAAGAGAAAATTAAACATATTCCTTGATTACTCATTACCTACCAAGTGTTACAGTATCTCTTTCCCCCAATTATGTTAACACAGAAGTTCCTAGAGGGAAGGGGCTTTGTCTGTTTTGATTAGATGGCATCCTGTTGTGTGAATTTCATTGCTGTTTCCCCAGAAACAAACCAGTGTCTGGCACATAGTAGGTGATGACTGTATTGTGGTTGTAAGAAGTAATCAATCAATTCATCAGTATCTGGTTATTTCTTGTGTGTTAGGCCATATGTTATTAGCATATGTATGTATATAGATAGGAAGTTATAGAAATAAATTATAATACACATGTCTATCTCCATCTATATCATCTGTGTATCTATATCTCTGCGTTATGTTAGGACAACCTGGGAACATTTTTAAAAGTATGTCACACAGGGACTGAGATTGATGAATTGCAGTGATCAATTCCAGCTAGTTTATTAACCACGTTTGGCTAACGTGTGTTATTGACTGGCCTTCCCTGACAGGGCGTTCCTTTCCTTGCACTGAACTAGTTAGCCAAAGGTGGGGTTCCCCTCCAGACCCTTGGTGTCGCCCCCCTGGACCGCGACTAGGATCAGGAAGTCTTTTCTCCCCAGCGGCTGCAAGCCCCAAATACCCTCCCACTGCCCGCGGGCCCGGGCTACGCTCCCACCTGAACCTCTCTTGTCCCGCGGTATCCCAGATCTGGAGCTTGATGCGTTTTCCCGGCTCGATCTCCACCAAGCGGGAGAAAAAATCCACCCCCACTGTGGGGTCCGAAACCTGGGCAAAGCGACCCTCGGTGAAGCGGCGGATCAGACAGGACTTGCCCACCGTGGAATCCCCGATGACAATGAGCCGAAACTGATACAGCCAGATGGCCTCCATGGCCTCAGCTCGCGGATTTCCTTGGCTCCGACCGGGACGGCGGGAGGGGGCGCCCCGCCTAAACCTCGGAGAGCTCAGCTGTGACCGATGTAGCTCAGCCGTGAGTGCATCGCTGGCCAGGGAGCCCAAAGCGAGGTAGGCCCAGGCGCTGGGAGAGCAGAGGGATGGATACTGTGCTCGCAAAGGTGATGAAATGGCAGCAGCATCAGCACCACGCAGTCTGACTCATCGCTGACAAGCGGGTTACTGTAATCCCCTGTATAGATGCGACTCCTGGGTCGCCGCACTATCTGTAAGAGGAGCGCACACAAAACGGCCAGGAGACCAGCGTTCCTTTCCCTTCCAATTACCCCACTTACTCTCTCAAATTAAAAATTTCCCTGTTGTTGAGATTGCAAATGTAATGCCTTTTCATTGAAACTAGCGAAATAATAGAAAACTCTACACAAAAAAGGGAAGGTACATAATTATATACTCATCTGCATGTGTTTCCTTGCTCAAATACACAAACATTATATTAATATACAAGGGCCGTCCGGAAAGTATACAGCCATGCTATATGAAAAATTGACATATATGGCTGGATACTTTCTGGACAGCCCTTAAATAATTCCCATATTCCTGTTTCTTTTTACAAAAATAAATCAAACTATATCTTTACTCTGAAACTTAGTTTTTTCTTTTTCTTTTTCTTTTTTTTATTGTTGGGGATTCATTGAGGGTACAATAAGCCAGGTTACATTGATTGCAATTGTTAGGCAAAGTCCCTCTTGCAATCATGTCTTGCCCCCACAAAGTGTGAAACAATGCATCAAACACATCTCCCCATCTCTAACTCATTTTTCTTTTCTTGTGATAGTGCAGCAATAAAGATTCTTTTAAGCTTAGCCATGCATACTTTTTTTCTGTGAGCTAGAGTGTTAAAAGAGAGGCTAGAAATTCAAAGACTATTTGAAATTTAATGGACATGGGCATTGCACTTCCCAAAAATATTTACCAATTTAAATTATAGCCATCAATGTGTGCCACCATTGATTATAAATTATAGCCACCATTTCTCTCTGGTTATTTCAAGCATTATATATTTTATTATTTCTTCATTCTTGCTTATCTGATGTAGTTACATTAAAAAAAGTGTCTAATTGACTTATGTTACATTTCCCTGAGTACTAAAGATGTCAACACTATGTCTTGTGCACTGACCATTTCCATTTCCTCTTCATATCTTTTGTCTGTATTTTTTTTTTCTTTTTTTGGAGACAGAGCCCCAAGCTGTCACCCTCAGTAGAGTGAGAGTGCCGTGGAATCACAGCTCACAGCAACCTCCAACTCCTGGGCTTAAGGGATTCTCTTGCCTCAGCCTCCCAAGTAGCTAGGACTACAGGTGCCTGCCACAACGCCCAGCTATTTTTTTGGTTGTAGTTGTCATTGTTGTTTGGCAGGCCCGTGCTGGATTCAAACCCACCAGCTCTGGTGTATGTGGCTGGAGCCTTAGCCGCTTGAGCTACAGGTACCAAGCCTTTTGTCTGTATTTTTAATGTTCAATCATTTGTTATTGCCTTACTCATTTTTTGATGTTTTAAAAAAGATTTATTGCTGTAAATTCACATACCATATAATCCACCCATTCAAAGTGAACAATTCAGTGCTTTTTACTATAGTCACAGATATGTACAGGCATCAACACAGTTAATTTTAGAACATTTTTGTTACCTCAAAAGAAACCTGGAGCCTGATAACCATTATCCCTTTATTCTGCTTTCCTCCATCCATAGACAACACTAACTTACTCTCTGTCTCTATAAATTTCCCTATTCTGAACATTACCTATAAATGGAATCTTATGATATGCAGATTTTTGTGACTGGCTACTTTCACTTAGCATAATGTTTTCAAGGTTCATTGATGTTGTAGCATGGGTCAGTTCTCCATTTCTTTATATGTCTGAATAATATTTCATTGTATGGATGGACCATATTTTGTATACATTCATCAATTGACAGGCATTTGGGTTGTTCCCACCTTTTGGATATTCTGAATAATCCTGCTATTAAAAATTCATGTACACATTTTTGCTTAATATCTGTTTTCAATTCTTTTCAGTTTATACCTAAGATTGGAATTCCTGGGTCCTGTGGTAACTTTATGGTTAATTGTTTGACAAAATACCAGACTATTTTCCACAGTGGCTGTACCATTTTACATTCACACTTGCAATATATGAGGGTTCCTTTTTCTCTACCTTCTCTCTAACAGTTTTTATTGTTGACTTTTTTATTTTAGCCATCCTAGTGCTCATGAAGTAGTATCTCATTCTGATCTGATTTGCATTTCCCTCGTGACTGATGACATCAAGCGTATTTTCACATTCTTATTGGCCATTTGTATATCTTCCTTGAAGAAAGATTTACTTAGATACTTTGCCCATTTTAAAATTGGATTACTAGTCTTTGTATTATTGAGTGATAAAAGTTCTTTAAACATTCTAGAGACAAGTCCTTTATCAGACATTTGACTTGCGAATATTTTCTTCCATTTTATGTTTTTTTTTTTTCACTTTCTTGAGGGTGTCCTTTAAAACACAAAGTTTCAAATTTTGATGAAGTACAATTTATCTAGTTTTCTTCTTGTTGCTTGTACTTCTGGTGTCATGTTCAAGAACACTTTGTCAAATCCAAGGTCATGAAGATTTACTCCTATGCTTTCTTCTAAGAGTTTTATGGTTTTAGTTCATAAATTTAGGCCTATAATCCATTTTGCATTTTGAGTTAATTTTTATGTATAGCATGAGGCCGGGGTCCAACTTCATACTTTAGCAAGTAGATATCTAGTTTTCCTAGCATTCTTTGTTGGGAAGGTTTTTCTTTTTCTATTATTTTGATACTCTTGTTTAAAATTAATTAGCAATAAATATGGATTTATTTCTGTACTCTCAATTTTATCGCATTGATCTATATGTCTAGCTTTATGTCAGTATAACATTGTCTTGACAATTGTAGCTTTGTAGTAAGTCTTAAAATCAGAAAATGTGAGTCTTCCTACTGTATCCTTCTTTTCAATATTGTTTTGGCTATTTAGGGCCCTTCCAATTTCATATGAATCTTAAGCTTGTGAATGTCTACAAATAAGGCAGTTGGAATATTGATAAGTATTGCTTTGACTCTGTAGATCAATTTGAGAAGTATTGTCAACTTAACAAAATTAAGTCTTTTCATCCATGAGTATAGGGTATCTTTCCATCTATTTACATCCTTTAAAATTGTTTCAACAATGTTTTGTTGTGTTCATTGTATAAGTCTTATGCTTCTTTAACTAAATTATTCCCAAAATTTTATTATTTTTGATGCTATTGTGCATGAAATTGTTTTCTTTATTTTATTTTTGAATTGCTCATTGCAAGTGTATAAAAATGTAACTGTTTTTATATATCCATTTATGTCCTCCAAACTTGCTGAACTCATTTATTAGTCTTCATAGTTTTTTTGTGTATTCTTTATATTTTGTCAAATGCTTTTTCTACATATGTTGAGATGATCATATGATTTTTGTTTTTTATTCTGTTGGTATGATATATTACATTGATTTTTGGATGACAAATCTTGCATTCCTGTGATAAATCCTACTTGGTCATTGTGTGTAATTTTTTTTTTTTTTTTTATGTTTCTGTATTTGCTTTGCCAGTGTTTCTTTTTGAGGATGGCTGCATCTATATTCAAATAATTTTCTGATCTGTGGTTTTCTTTAATTTCCCCCTTTTTATATGGTTTTAGTACTATGGTAATATTGTCCTCTTAACATGAGTTATGAAGTGTTCCTTTATCTTCTGATTTTTGGAAGAGTTTGTGAAGAATTTCTATCTATCTTATTGTGATAAGAACAGTTCACATGAGATCCATCCTCTTGATAAAATTTTAAACACACAAAACAGTATTGTTAACTATAGGAACAATGTTATAGAACAAATTTCTATAACTTATTCAACTTGTATAAGTGAAACTTAATCTTTAAATGTTTGCTAGAACTCAGTGGTAAAGCTTCCTGGGATTTTCTTTGTGGGTAGTGTTTTGATTACTAATTCAATCTCTTTATTTGCTATAGGTCAACTCTAATTGTCTATTTCTTCTTGAGTCAATTTCAATAGTTTATATCTTGTTCATCTAATTTATTGGCATACATAGTTTTCCTTTGTGATCCTTTTTAATTCTGTAAGGCCAGTTGTAATGTCCCCACTTTGATTCTTTATTCTAGTAATTCTAGAATAATTCTTTATTCTAGTAATTTGGACAATGACCACCAATTCCTCAACATCCAAGAAACTACTCAAGCTCATTTATCCATGGTGGTGGTTGCAGGTTTCCAAAGCATAGCTAAAGAGGAGAAACCTCAATATGTAAATGCTTTTCAACTTTCTTCTTGGTCAGTTTGCTGACTTCCCATTGGCCAAAGCAACTCACATGGCCAAACCAAGAGTCAAGGGTTGGAGAAGCAGACTGCACCTCTTTATCGGGGGAAATGAAAACATTGCAAAGTGTGTACATTAAAGGACAATAACTAATTTTGGCTATTTTGTAATCTATAACAAAATTAAGCCTTACATATGTTATCCCTAGGTACTGGGCCCTTGCTAGAGCATGCTCCAGAAAAAATAGATTTATAAGACCCAATTAAAATAGTATCATCTTCATAAATCAAATATAGGGTACTCTATATTTTTATATTTTATTAAAGCAATATATTTATTGAAGCAATTATAGTATGATACGAAACTTGACATTTGAATAGTAGTTGAAAATGGATCAAAATGGAATCTCTATCTTTCCTCCTAGATTAAGGTAGAGAATTCTTTGTACTTTAAATAAAAAATCTTTGTGTAACAGGAAGCATTGACTAAATACTGAGATTTAAATATGTACAACTGTGAGCATTTGTTTATAGATAAAAATGATTTGAGCTTTCCCTCCAAAACAAAATAAAACAAAACAAATAGAAAACACAGTGCAGTACTACATTTAATATAATTATTGATAGGACTGGATTTAAGTCTAGCATTTTTTTTTTTTTTTTTGAGACAGAGCCTCAAGCTGTCTCCCTGATTAGTGTGCTATGGCATCACAGCTCACAGCAACCTCCAACTCCTGGGCTCAAGTGATTCTCTCGCCTCTGCCTCCCAAGTAGCTGGGACTACAGGCACCCGCCACAATGCCCGGCTATTTTTTGGTTGCAGCCGTCATTGTTGTTTGGCGGGACTGGGCTGGATTCCAACCCGCCAGCTCAGGTGTATGTGGCTGGCGCCTTAGCCACTTGAGCCACAGGCGCTGAGCCTATCATTTTATTTTAATTTTTTATTTGTACCATCTATTTTTTGTTTCTCGGTTTCCCTTTTGCTGCTTATTTTTTGATAGTGTTCATTATTTAGAATTCTATTTTAGTTTATGCACCTGTCTTAGTCAGTTCAGAATGCTATAACAGAATACCATAGACTGAATGGCTTAAGCTGTAAATATTTATTTCTTACAGTACTGGAGGCTGGGAAGTCTGAGATCAAGGCATGGACAGATCCAGTACTGGTGAGGACATGCTTCTTGATTTGTGAATGGCTGTCTTTTCACTGTGTCCTCACATGGTAGAGAGCAGAGAGGAAGAAAATGCTCCTGTGTCTCTTCTCATAAGGGCACTAATCCCATCAAGAAGGTATCACTGTAATGACCTAAGTACCTCCCAAATACTCCATCTCCTAATATATGTTCTATTATATTGTAGATTAGGGTTTTAGCGTATGAATAGGGGGGACACATTAAACCCATAGCAGCATCTATCTTTTAGCTGTATGTCTTTGAATAATTATTTTATTTGTTCTAGGATTTACAGCATACAGTCTGAACTTTTCACAGTCCATGTAAAGTTAATATTGTACCATCATCTGAAATGCAAAAAAACTTGGAATCGTACAGATTCACTGTTGTCTTTTATGCTATATTATTCCTATTAATTACATTTAAATGAATGATAAACCCCATAAGACAATGCTGTATTTTACTTTAAAGAATCATATACACTTTGAAAAAAATAAAAGGAAAAATGCTCTTTTCTATTTAATATTTCTGATGCATCATGGTCCCAAAGATTCAAGTTTCCCTCTGGTATAATTTCCACTCAGTGCAAAGAACTTCCTTTGGTATTTATTATAGTGTGGCTGTGCTGGTGATGAAATCTCTTAGTTTTCCTAAATCTGAAAATAAATTTACTTTGTTTCACTTTTGAAGGTTATTTTACTGGATATAAAATGTTAGGTTGACTTTTTTTTTTCCTTTAAGCACTTTAAGGATGTTTTTTTGATGATCTTTTAACCTCTATGGTTTAGTCCGTGGTCGTTCACCTCATTTATCCATGTGTGTAATATGTCATTTTTTTCTGATCGTTTTCAGGATATTATCTTTGATTTCCAGCAGTTTAATTATGAAAGGCCTAGCTATGAATTTCTTTATTTTTTTTTCTCTTTGTGCTCTAATTTAGTTGCCCAAATCAGCAAATTATGTCTTTCATCAAAATCTAGGAAGTATTCAGCCATTGTTTCTTCAAGTATCTTTTCTTCCCCATTTTCTCTTTTTGCTTCTGGAATTCACAGAATCCCTATGTTGCAACTTTTAATATTGTTCCTCAAGAGACTCTGATCATTTATTTTGATCTTTCTATTCTCTCTGATTTTCAGTTTAAATAATTTTCATTGACTTGTCTTTAAGTTCACTGACTCCTCTGTCATCTTTATTCTGCTATAGATATTATTTAGTGAGCTTTTCATTTCATTTCATTTTATGTCAGTTCAGTTCAAATTTTTTTTTTTTTTTGGAGACAGAGCCTCAAGCTGTCGCCCTGGGTAGAGTGCTATGGCATCACAGCTCACAGCAACCTCCAATTCCTGGGCTCAAGCAGTTCTCCTGCCTCCACCTCCCAAGTAGCTGGGACTACAGGCGCCCGCCACAACGCCCCGCTATTTTTTGGTTGCAGTTGTCATTGTTGTTTGGTAGGCCCGGGCTGGATTTGAACCCACCAGCTCAGGTGTATGTGGCTGGCACCTTAGCCACTTGAGCCACAGGCGCTGAGGCTCATTTGATTTTTAAAGTATTTAGTATTTCTTCACTGGAATGTTTTCTTTTCATATGCATATTTTCCCTTACTTCATTGATCGGCTTTAAAATCCTTGTTTGATAATATTAACATCTGGGTCATCCTAGTATTGAACAGTGTTGATTATTCTTTCCATTGATAATGGTCCACAGTTTTCTGGTTCTTCATATAAAATTTTCTGTTGCATTCTGGACATTTTATAATTTATAATGTAGACTCTGTACTTTCTTTTTTAAAAGAATGTTAATATTTTTGTTTTAGCAAGTTTTATCTTGCCACCGGAAGTGGGCCTTCAACTTAAATATTAATTCAGTTATTCTTGGTTAAGCTGTTTGGAGTCTGCACTACATATCCATAGTTCAAGGGCCAGCAATGGACTTGGATAGAGATTATTCATAGGATTTTTCTTAAGATTTTTGTCTAATTTATAGTTGTGATTTGTGGGATGGTTGGTTTGTTAGGGGCTTTTCTTTCCATACCAACAGTTGAACCAATTGGCTCTTACTGTTTTTAAGAATTTTTCTGCACCTCCTTCCTTCAGGAGCTCCAATTACTTATATGTGTTATATCACTTATCCCTTATGTTGTTGAAGCTCTATTCAATTTTCAGCCTTATTTACTCTCTGAGTGAGTTTCAGTTTGGATAGTTTCTATTGTGTCTCCAAATTCACTGATCTCTATTTCTGCAGTGTCTTATCTGTTGTTAAATATATCCAGTGATTTTTTAAAATGTATTTTTATGTTTCATTTTTGTTCTTTTATATCTTCCATTTCTTATTATGTTCATATTTTCATTGAAATTCTTGAGCATATTTATAATAGCTACTTTAAAGTAACTTTCTTTTGCTCTATCACCTATGTAATCTTTGGTTGTTTCTATTGACTAATTTTATCTTGGTTATCTATCATATTTTCCTACTTCTTAATGGACCTAATAATTTTTGTTTGGATATTGGAAATTGTAAATACTTTACTGCAGAGTCTCTAAATTTTAGTGCCTTAGAGTATTGAGCTGTATTTTGACTTGCACTTAATTTATTTGTGGATCACTTTAATACTCTAACAACTTGCTTTTAAGCTGTGCTAGGGTGGGACTAGAGTAGTGGTTCCCAACTTGGAGCAATTTTAGTCCACAAGGAATATTTGGCAATGTCTAGAGTTTGGTTGTCACAAATGGATAGGAGATGTACTGGCATCTAGTAGGTAGAACAAGGGATGCTGTTAAAAAACCTACAGTGCCCCAGATAGCTCTGCACAGCAAAGAATTCTCTGTCCCCAAATGTCAGTAGTGTCAACATTGAGACAACATGGTCAACACTGACAAATCCTGGTTTTAACATGTTATCTTTCTGGGGTCACTACTCAATATCTTGGGTATGAAACAAAGTCATAACTTCATCCTTGTTGGTCAAAACTCAAATGTCTCCCAACACTGTTTGAATTCTAATTGTTCGCCGTATAGCTTATAGATGTTATTTTCCTAGCAGTTATTATTTGCTCTGCCTCATGGATTGTTAGCCTTTGTGTTTGCAATTTAGTATTGAGATTAAGATTTAAGATGACAAAAAATATTAAAAAAATATTTAGGATGACTTCAATGCAGATTTAGGTAACATAGTTCCCTCCCCTCTGGAACTCTTTCCTTCAAATTCCATTTATTCTCAGCCTTTCCAAACTCCACTGTTTTTGTTTTTCCTCATTTAAGTGAGACGGCTCTTCTCTGTTTGGGTTCCCTCTCCTTGTATAGGGGTCTAGTAAGTGCCTCTAGATAGAATACTATGGTGATAATAGGGCTCATCCTGTTTCTCTTCTCTCATGGATAATGATCCTGTGCTGCCTACTGCTGCCCTGTGTCTGAAAACAACTCATTTCACTTATTTTGTTCAGATTTTTTGGTGTTTATGTTGGAGGTAAATAGTGTTGTTCTATCATGGTCAGAAATGGAAGCTCTATAAGGAGGTATATATTTTATGTTGTCAAATTTATTAATCTTTTTCTCCATGCTTTCTTATTTTTGTTGTATGCTTAGGAAGGTAGTTTTATGAATATATATATGTGAATATATGCATATATTTATCATGGTAGCTTCATAGTTTCATTGGTTACATTTAATTAATTAATTAATTATTAATATTTTTTATTAAATCATAACTTTGTACATTGATGCATTTTATGGAGTTCAGGGTACTTCTTCAATATACAATGTGAAATGCTTACGTTGAACTAAGTAACACATCCATCACAATTATACTCATTTCTTAATAGTTTTGAAATGTACCATTGCATCATGCACATTAGGTGAGGTCCCCCCAAATACCCTCCCTCCTCCCATATCTGCCCTCCCTTCCCCATATTTAATTATTTAATTTATGAGGAATATATTTTGATGGAAAGGGTGAGGAACAAACTCCATTTTTTCCCAAAGGCTAGAAGTTGTCCCAAAACATTTATTTAAAAAAATCCATCTTTTTATCAACTGATTGGAGATGCCATCTTATCAGATAGTAAGTTTTTTTGTTTTTGTTTTCTTTTTGAGACCGAGTCTCACTTAGTCGCCCTAGGGTTTAGGGTTTAGTGCCATGTGTCATAGCTCACAGCAACCTCAAACTCTTGGGCTCGAGTGATTCTCTTGCCTCCGCCTCCCAAGTAGCTGGGACTACAGGCACCCACCACAATGCCATGCTATCTTTTAGAGACAAAGTCTCTATCATGCTATTTTTTAGAGACAAAGTCTCTATCTGCTCAGACTGGTCTCAAACTCATGAGCAAGCAATCCACCTGCCTCGGCCTCCCAGAGTGCTGGAATTATAGGCGTGAGTCACCGCACCTGGCCCAGATAGTAAGTTTTCATGCATATCTCTATATTTGGAATTTCTATTCCACTACTACTTAATCTTTTGCCAACATGTAATGCTTTCATAATAACAAAGTTTTCCCTTTTTATTTTTTGAAATGTGGCCCTAATGGGTAAAAATTTCCTTTCCTTTATTGGGTAATTTACATTAGTACAAGAAGAGGTTGCTGGTATTAATTTCTTCCAGGACCTCACTCTGAAGTCTTGTGTCTGCCAAGGTTGTACAAAACGTATAAGACCTATACTTACCTGGTTGTTAAAACACATCCCTCAGAATTTTCATAGAGGTTGTGCAGGCTGGGGGAACACATGAGGATGTGCTTCTGTTTTATAACTTTGTGTTTACCCTTAATAATATAACTATAATTGCATGTCTAATTGCCTATCTCTATTATTAAATACTATGTTTTGTGAGAATAGGGAGCATCACTTTGGCATTAAATGGAGTATTCTATCACTAAAAATGTGGATTCATATTGCAGGTTTATTCATTTGATGAGTGTGATTGGGCTGAATGAGTGTGATTGGGCTCTTTGAACTTTAGTTTTCTCATTAGTAAAAATAAAATAATGACTAGATCACTTTGGATCTATGTTTTCTTATCTATAAACTGGAAATAATTACAATAACTTTATGTGAAATAAAAATAATTATTCTATACCTAGAAAAGTACACAGGAGTGCTTGCTTTACATTTTGGTGTCACAGTAGAGCATTTTCAAATCAGCCTGATTGACTTCATTTGACTCCCCTTGGGAAATGTAGCCTTTGATATCACAGTATATTTGACTGAAAATCAAAAACTGATAAAGGTACAGATGATTTATTTATTTTTTTAAATCATTATGTGGGTTTTTTGTCTTTTTTAAATTAAATCATAAACACATAGATCATGTATATACATTAATGCCTTTATGAGGTATGAGGTGCTGATTTCATATAGAATTAGGAACGCTTACATCACACTGGTTAATATATACCACATCTCATTTACTTAATTATTGTTAAGACATTTATACTCTATACTAACAGATCTGACATGTACTCTTGCATTATGCACCATAGGTGTGATCCCACCATTCATCCTCCCTCGATCTGACTTCCCCTCTCCCTTTCTATCCCCCCCTCCTCCCTCTTTCATCGTGGGGCATAGTTGTGATCTATTCTTTTTTTTTCTAAAATAAGATTTTAATGACTACAGATTATATCATTACATGGAAATCCCATTATGTATTCAATTGTTTCCCTAGCTTAAAGACTTACATTGTTTACACTTTTTCCATATTGACTGGTACAGATGATTTAGATTCTATAAGGTTAGAACGGTAAATGTACATGGATTTACATGTTCTTGTGATTTATAACCCCATAGAGAATTTAATCCCAAAGTTTCTTATTGCCCTGAAGAAAGTTAACCAGTTAACTTAGTAATTTGTCAGCATTCTTTTTCTGACTGACTCTATAAATCTCTGTTCCTCTAATACTCTTCAAATGGCTATTTTCTCTTCCTATTCAAAGGTTGTCAATATAATTGCAATTCTTTGCTTCCTAACTGTATACTCTACATTTAACTTGACTCTGTGGTTTTCAAATACAGTATTTTGGGCTTTTCCTATGCCTAAACTGATGTTAAATTTTTATTGATTGCCATACTTTTCTCTAAACCTATTAACGCTCCTTCATTTAAATTTTACCTAATTTTACCTATCATACTCCAAAGACTATGATAACTATGTAACTTCCATTTTCTTTATATTTTTTAATTTTTTTTTTCACCATACACTGATTTTATATACCATTTAACAAATTTTCATCACACTGGTTAACATACCCTTCCTGGCTTTTTCTTAGTTATTGTGTTAAGACATTTATATTCTACATTTAGTAAGTTTCACATGTACCCTTGTAAGATGCACCGTAGATGTGGTCCCACCAACTACCCTCCCTTCTCCCATTCTCCCCCCTCCCCTCCCCTCCTTTTCCTCTTTTCCCATATTCTTAGGTTATAGTTGGGTTATAGCTTTCATATGAAAGCTATAAATTAGTTTCATAGTAGGGTTGAGTACATTGGATACATTTTCTTCCATTATTGAGCTACTTTACTAAGAAGAATATGTTCCAGCTCCATCCATGTGAACATGAAAGAGGTAAAGTCTCCATCTTTCTTTAAGGCTGCATAATATTCCATGGTGTACATATACCACAATTTATTAATCCATTCGTGGATCGATGGGCACTTGGGCTTTTTCCATGACTTAGCAATTATGAATTGGGCTGCAGTAAACATTCTGGTACAAATATCTTTGTTATAATGTGATTTTTGGTCTTCTGGGTATATACCTAGTAGAGGAATTATGGGATTGAAAGACAGATCTATTTTTAGGTCTCTAAGTGTTTTCCAAACATCTTTCCAAAAGGAACATATTAGTTTGCATTCCCACCAGCAATGTAGAAGTGCTCCCTTTTCTCCACATCCATGCCGACATCTCTGGTTTGGGGATTTTGTGATATGGGCTAATCTTACTGGAGTTAGATGATATCTCAAAGTAGTTTTGATTTGCATTTCTCTGATGATTAAGGATGATGAGAATTTTTTCATATGTCTGTAGGCTGGGCACCTGTCTTCTTCAGAGAATTTCTCTTCAAGTCCCTTGCCTACCCTGAGATGGGATTACTTGTTCTTTTCTTGCTAATACGTTTGAGTTCTCTGTGGATTCTGGTTATTAAACCTTTGTCAGAGACATAACCTGCAAATATCTTTTCCCATTCTGAGGGCTGTATGCTTGCTTTACTTACTGTGTTCTTGACTGTGCAGAAGCTTTTTAACTTGATCAGAATATGGGGAAAGCTGCTTCAATTGCCCAGGGGGTCCTCATCATAAAATATTCGCCCAGGCCAATTTCTTCAAGAGTTTTCCCTGCACTTTCTTCTAGTATTTTTACAGTTTCATGTCTTAAGTTTAAATCTTTAATCCAGTAAGAGTCTATCATAGTTAACGGTGAAAGGTGTGGGTTCAGTTTCAGTCTTCTACAGGTCGACAGCCAGTTTACCCAGCACCATTTGTTAAATAGGGAATCTTTTCCCCACTGAATGTTTTTAATTGGCTTGTCAAAGATAAAATAACAATAAGTAGCTGGGTTCATCTCTTGGTTCTCTATTCTGTTCCATATATCCACCTCTCTGTTTTTGTGCCAGTACCATGCTGTTTTGATCACTATCGATTTATAGTATAGTCTGAGGTCTGGTAGCGTGATTCCTCCTGCTTTGTTTTTATTTCTGAGTAATGTCTTGGCTATTCGAGGTTTTTTCAGATTCCATATAAAACGAAGTATTTTTTTTTTTTGAGATCTTTAAAGTATGACAGTGGAGCTTTAATAGGGATTGCATTAAAATTGTATATTGCTTTGGGTAGTATGGACATTTTAACAATATTGATTCTTCCCAGCCATGAGCATGGTATGTTTTTTCATTTGTTAATATTTTCAGCTATTTCTTTTCTTAGACTTTCATAGTTCTCTTTATAGAGATCTTTCACGTCCTTTGTTAGATAAATTCCCAAATATTTCATTTTCTTTGGCACTACTGTGAATGGAATAGAGTCCTTCACTCTTCTTTCTGCTTGATTATTTTTGGTATATATAAAGGCTACCGATTTATGAATGTTGATTTTGTAACCTGAGACGCTGCTGTATTCTTTGATCACTTCTAAGAGTTTTGTAGTAGAAGCCCTGGTGTTTTCCAGATAGACAATCATATCATCTGCAAAGAGGGAAAGTTTGATCTCTTCTGACCCTATGAGGATACCCTTGATCGCCTTTTCTTCCCTAATTGCGATGGCTAAAACTTCCATTACAATGTTAAAGAGCAATGGAGACAATGGGCAACCTTGCCTGGTTACTGATCTGAGTGGAAATGATTCCAATTTAACTCCATTCAATACAATATTGGCTGTGGGTTTGCTGTAGATGGCCTCTATCAGTTTGAGAAATGTCCCTTCTATACCAATTTTCTTAAGTGTTCTGATCATGAAGGGATGCTGGATATTATCAAAAGCTTTTACTGCATCAATTGAGAGAATCATATGGTCTTTGTTTTTTAATTTGTTTATGTGCTGAATTATATTTATAGATTTACGTATATTGAACCAGCCTTGAGACCCTGGGATAAAACCAACTTGGTCATGATGTATAATTTATTTGATGTGTTGCTGTATTCTGTGAGAGTCTTATTGAATAGGATTTTGTTGAATATTTTTGCATCAATATTCATTAGTGATATTGGTCTATAATTTTCTTTTCTTGTGGGGGTCTTTTCCTGGTTTGGGGATTAGGGTGATATTTGCTTCATAGAATGTGTTGGGTAGTATTCCTTCTTTTTCTATATTTTGGAACAGGTTTGAGTAATATAGATACTAGTTCCTCTTTTTTTTTATTAAACCATAGCTGTGTACATCAATATGATCATGGGGCACCATACACATGGTTCATAGAATATTTGACACATTTTCATCTCATTAGTTGACATAGCCCTCCTGGCATTTTCTTAGTTACTTTGCCAAGACATTTACATTCCACATAAGGTTTGTTAGAATTCTGACGTGAAGCCATCTGGTCCTGGGCTTTACTTTTTAGGGAGATTTTGTATGGTTGATGTTATTTCAGAACTTGATATAGGCCTGTTCAAAATTTCCACTTGATTCTGGCTAAGTCTTGGAAGGTGACGTGCTTCCAAGTATTGGTCAATTTCCTTTAGAACTTCACAATTCTGAGAATAAAGTTTCTTATAATATTCATTAAGGATTTTTTGAATTTCTGAGGAGTCTGTTGTTAGTTTGTCTTTGTCATTTCTGATTGATGAAATTAGAGATTTTACTCATTTTTTTCCTGGTTAGGTTAGCCAAAGGTTTATCTATTTTACTGACCTTTTCAAAAAACCAATTTTTTGATTTATTGATCTAATGTACAATTCTTTTGTTTTCAATTTCATTTAATTCTGCTCTAATTTTGGTTATTTCTTTTTTTCTACTGGGTTTGGGGTTGGAATGTCCTTCCTTTTCCAGTTGCTTGAGATGTCTCATTAAGTTGTTAACTTCCTCTCTTTCCGTTCTCTTGAGGAAGGCTTGCAGTGCTAAAAATTTCCCTCTTAGGACTGCCTTTGTGGTATCCCAGAGGTTCTGATAATTCATGTCTTCATTGTCGTTTTTTTCCAAAAATTTGGCAACTTCCTTCTTAATCTTGTCTATGATCCAGCTATCATTCAGCATAAGGTTATTTAACTTCCATGTTTTTGTATGAGTATGCAGATTCCTGTTTTCCATGCTCAAGTTTTATTCCATGGTGGTCCGAGAAGATGCAAGGAATAATTTCTATTCCTTGAAATTTACTGAGGTTAGACTTATGACCTAAGATGTGATCGATTTTGGAGTATGTTCTGTGGGCTGATGAGAAGTATGCGTATTCAGTTTTGTTGGGATGAAATGTTCTGTAGATGTCTGCTAAATCCAAATGGTTAAGTGTAAATCTAAAATTTCTTTGCTCAACTTCTTATTGGAGGATCTATCCAATATTGCCAAAGGAGTGTTGAAATCTCCAACTATTATGGAGCCAGAGGATATTAAGTTGCTCATGTCTGTTAGAGTTTCTCTTATAAATTGAGGCACATTCTGGTTGGGTGCATAAATATTAATAATTGAAATCTCATCATATTGAGTTTTACCCTTAACAAATATGAAGTGACCATTCTTATCCTTCCTTACGTTTGTTGGTTTAAAGACTGTTGTATCTGCAAATAGAATTGCAACACCTACTTTTTTCTGATTTCCAATTGCCTGAAATATGGACGACCATCTCTTCACCCTGAGTCTATATTTATCTTTAAGGTAAGATGAGATTCTCGTATGCAGCAAATATCTGGCCTGTGTTTTTGTATCCAGTCAGCTAACCTGTGCCTACTTGGAGGACAGTTTAAGCCATTCACATAAATGGAGAATATTGATAAGCCTGGTAAAATTTGGGGTATCAAGCTTTTCAAAAGTTCAGTGGACATTTTTATTCCTTTCACTACTGTGGAAGTTGGAGTTTGATCAAAAGTTTCTGAGTGAGACTTTTGTGGTAGAGGATTGTGCTGGTCATTATGGAGGATAGGACTGAGAATATCCTGAAGAGCTGGTTTAGTTATGGCAAATTTCTTCAACATGTGAATGTCATCAAAGCATTTAATTTCTCCATCATAAATGAAACTCAGTTTAGCTGGATACAGGATCCTGGGTTGAAAGTTATTTTGTTCGAGAAGATTAAAAGTCAATGACCAGTCTCTTGGCTTGAAAGGTCATTCTAATATTCTTCCCCTTGTAGGTTATGGTTTTCTTACATCTGGCTGCTTTCAGAATTTTCTCCTTCATATTACGTTTAGTGAAGTTAATTATGATGTGCCTGAGGGATGTCTTATTTGGGTTGAGTTGTGCTGGGGTTCTGAAACTGTCTGCCATCTGAATTTCAGAGTTTCTTTGCATATCTGGAAAATTCTCCTTCATAATTTCATGGAGAAGAGCCTCTGTGCCTTGTGAAGCCACTTCATCACTTTCAGGGATTCCTATCAGGCAAATATTAGCCTTCTTCAAATTATCCCAGAGCTCTCCGAGAGAATGATCCATTTTTGCTCTCCATTTCTCTTCCTCTTTGAGAGTTTGAGAGTGTTCAAAAGCTTTGTCTTCAATGTCAGAAATCCTTTCTTCTGCTTGCTCCACTCTGTTACTGAGGGATTCTACTGTATTTTTCATATCTTTGAGGGCTGCAAATTTTTGCTTCAATGTGTCAAAATTTTTGGTATTTTTGTCTTTTTGTCTTTAAATTCATTGAATTCTTGAGACAACTTTTGAATTGTTCCTCGAATTTTCAATTCCAAGTTTTCCTCCATTCTATTAATTTTGTTTGCAATCCAAATCCTGACTTCGATTTCTGACATCTCAGCCATCTGTTTATGAATGGGATCTTCAGTTATGTCTGCCATATCTTTCCTTTGGGGGGTTGATCTATTCTGGTTATTCATGTTACCAGAGGTTTTCTGCTGATTCTGCCCCATGATTATTTTACATCGTTCGACTAGATGAGTGGATAAAGAAAAGTTGAGTTTGGGGCTCCAGGAGTAGTGATTTACCAGCTCTTTGCCCAAAAGCTGGGACTCATGTCTGTACCTTTTCCCCTGGAGCTTTGCTGAGGACCCGTACAGTGCTATGGCCTGAGTAACTGTGGACCTACTTGGTGTGGTGGGGCTAAGTGGCTCTGTCTTGTTTTCAGCTGGCCTCTGTCTGACCGTAGTGAAACAGTTACTCTGGGTTGAATTCTCAGCTGTGGAAAAATACCAGCAATTAAGTCATCCCATCCCACACAGGCAACAATTGGAAAAGGGAAATCAAACCTTCCTACAACAACACACCCAGGGTACTACTTGAATAGCCCTCAGGCAATTGGCCCAGTTCAAGAGGTCCAAATCAATTGTCTCAGTCAGCATCTGTCTCAGGTGGGAGAGTTTAAAAGGCCTCTGGCAACTAGATCACAGAGGTCTGCTGACAACTCATATGACTTGCTCCAGTGCTCTGTGAGGTCAGGAGGACCCAACCAGCAAATAGATTAGTCTGGGAAAGTTGATGCCTCCTTCCCCACCTTGCACCTCTGTCACACCCAGTCACTGATAACCCCACAGGGCTGTGACCCAGTTGCCTCCAATGAGCAGATAATCCTGGGGGTTGTACCTGCCTGAATCACAAGGAGACCTATGTCTCCTCAGCCAGCCCACTGCTCTCTGTGACTATCCGGCAGTGGGGGGTTGAGGCCTGACAACCTCGGGTGCTTAATGGAGGCTGGGGCTGTTCACTCAGTTCTAGCTCTGCCCCTGATTTATGTTACTGACAGAACAGAACAACTTTGCAGAATTTGTTTCTGTCCTGGCTAAATTCCCCTGCAGAAGAGAAGCTGTTTTGAGTTCACAGTACCTGCACTTCCGGCCCTGTCTATGCTGCTGCCCAGTCTTGGCTGTAGTTTGTAATTGCAACATGGTTAGTTGTCATTTCCAGCCTCTGCCTGCCCTCCTTTGTCTGGGCAATGATCCCCTGAGGGCCGAGTGTGTCCCAGGCTCAGTAAAGCAGTCCTCTAGGTCAGCCCCACCCTGGGAATCTGCTGGCTCTGTGCATGCGTATTCTAGTCCCCGCGTTCCACCAGGTTGGTACCACCTCAGGCAAACCCTTTACTCACGGGGCCTGCGTTTCTTTCCCAGATATGTTCCACGAGTGGCTGCTACTAGAGAAGATGCCCAGCCTCCTCTGGTTGCCCAGAGAGATAGGGGGTGTGACTCTGGGATATCCAGGGGTGAGCTCTATTGTTGCCGAAGTGGCTGCTGCTCTGTGCCTCAGGGCACCGCTGCTCCTGTATGGTTCCCTCTCAGCCAACCATCCTCTCCTCACTCCTGAGCTGCAGAATCACCACTGACCAGCAGCAGTCCATGCCCTGTCCACACCTCTCAAGAAAATACCCAAGAATCTGGACTCCTGGGGAACAGGCTTCCAGACCTCAGAGTGAGAGTGGAGGGGAGTGCTGGGAGTTCAGAATTGCAGGTAGAGAATATGTACAGTTTTATACAGTTTTATGCCTGGCAGGAGAGCACCATGGCACCCTAGTAGGGGAAGTAGGTCCAGTTTTTAGAGGGTCTCTCCCATGGGATAGAATGAGAGGACTTTTGGACTCTCCTTGGTTGTTTGTATGGAGTACTCTGAGCCATTCTCATCAGGGAGGGGACTCCTGTCTGCTTGGTGATGAATTTTGTACCTTTTGTTTGTATCCTTGAGGTCACAGCTCACCTCAGCAGGGTTGATGTGTGCTCTTCAACCTTCTCTCTTGGCGCAGCTCTAATCCATCAGGTTACTTGCTAAATTTTTTCTGTCCTTTAACTCTCCTTCTGGATGGGAGCCTCTATGGAAAACTGGCTTCAGTCAGCCATCTTACTCCAACCCCCCGTAATTTACATTTTTTGAAGCTGCACCTTTGCTTGTGTTTTTCCTTTGAGGGAGCAAAAGTTTACCTTTTGTTTCAAGGTCTGAATGATTTTAGATTAACAGATGAATCTGAATACATATAGTAAAATAACAATATAAATACAATATAAATTTTGTAGAAAGTTTTGTGATTATCCTGTAAGGATTATATACCTTGCCCTTTTATGGACAGCAACAAGATCTTTGGTCAGATAAATTTCTTAGTTTCTTTTTATTTCTATCAATCAGAGATCCAATTGACTTTGCTTCTGGTCTTGTTTTTTAAAACTTTATTTTTATCAGCTCAGTGCCTATAGCTCAGTTTTTAGGGCCATGGCCACATGCACCCCGGGACTGTTGGGTTAGAACCTGGCCACGGCCTGCTAAACAACAATGTCAACAACAACAAAAAAATAGCCGGGAGTTGTGGTGGCTGCCTGTAGTCCCAGCTACTTGGGAGGCTAAGGCAAGAGAATTGCTTAAGCCCAAGAGTTGCTGTGAGGTTGCTGTGAGCTGTGATGCCACAGCACTCTACCGAGGGTAACATATTGAGACTCTGCCTAAAAAAAATTTATTATATCTAATGAATGCTCCTCATTTGACACACAAAAGGCATTTATTCTCCTCTCTGACAATAAAGTGGACCTATTTCTAGGTATTGAACACTGTCCTAAGACCAATTGATCTTGATCTCTTCTTATAATTGATTTTTAAAATAATTTTTAAGAATTTGGCTTTCAATATGCTCTCTCTCTGATTTTATTTATATCAAAAAGAAACTCACTAATGTATTAAGCTAACAAATCTAAGATTTTTAAAATGATTTACATGGGAATGTTTCTTAGGTGCTAGTTAAGATTGGGCCTCTACTTATATCATTTGTAATGTTCAGTTTATACATTATGTATTCTAGAAATTCAAGCAAAAGGCAAAAGATCTTGATGCTTTCCATGTCATTCCAGATTTCAGTGAGATGCCACAGGAATGAAGAAAATTAAGTGAAAATGTGAAGACCCATAAGATACACAGTGGACAGATTGTTTAGGGCTAACAGAAAATAACAGAATTCCTTTTCATAAGAGAGCTGCACAGAGGAAACTATTTTCAATATTCTTATTTTCAGAAACCTTTCTAATATGGTAATAAGTGAAATGTAATAACAAAGAGAAGTTTTCTCACATAAGAGGTACCCTAACTCTTTTGTTTAGCCCCACTTACTTATTTTCAATTTCTTTTTCTTCAGGACATGTGTGGGTAAATTCATCATGGGCATAAGCATTGCAGAGATAGCATCAAACTCCTGAGAATTCTTCTGGAATGTCAAATTCACAGTATTTCTTTGCAGCAACCTAGGATTTTGGAAAAAAAGAGAAAAAAGAAGTTGGTAGTAAAAGGCATTAGTAATATGCCTTACTGAATATGCCTTATGTACAAACAGACTTCAAAAGTCAAGATCATGAAAGATATTGACACAAAAATACTACAAAATAAACTACAAAAAAGAACATTGGATTTACTATTTGAATGTTTTGTTTACAAATGTTGGCAAAGTGATATGCTTACAATCAATGTTTATATTGGTGCTGTATTTACTTATCAATATAGTCTCAGATGAAGGAAGCACAGAAAAGGAGCACATATCCACTACAATTAGACTAAGAGTTTATTTAAGGTCCTATGTCTTGGGTGGCACCTGTGGCTCAAAAGAGTAGGGTGCTGCCCCATATGCCAGAGGTGGTGGGTTCAAACCCAGCCCCGGCCAAAAACTACAAAAAAAAGAAAAAAGGTCTTATGTCTTATTTCTGGCATAAGACACAGAGAGTAAATTCTGTATACGTGTGTCCAATAAATATTTGTTAAATTAATAATTAAATCACCATAATAATATTAATAACCCATATTGTTTATCACTTGCTATGATACAGGCACTGTTCTAAGACTTTTATATGCTTTAATTTAATTCTCTTAAAAATTTGGTATAATGGGTAATATTATTGTTCTTATTTTACAGACAAGACAGTGAAAAACATTTTCTGATTTAGGAAGAAAGACACAAGAAGTATTGATGCTTCCCAGATCCATATGGATTTTTCCTCTAAGGAGAAAAAGCAGGTATATAATATGATGATGATATAAAAGCTATAATGTAACAATCTTACACTGGAAGGTCACAAACCCCTCCCATACCATTCAGCCTGCCCTATAAAGACTTACTTTAATAATGTTCAGTTTTGGTAGCAAGCTACAGTTGACCAGTGTCAGCTGATCCCCCAACCAAGAACAATCTTCTGGAAACTGTAAGTTCCTCAGCACTGTCTGGATCAATTTCATCCAAAAGTGGGGTGGTTACGTAGTCATTCAGATGCTTAAATTCTCTGAGCAGAGATTTTTCAAAATATGAGGCAATAAAGTCATAGTGTTACTTATAAATATATTATCCTTTTGACTACATACATTGTCAATATGGTTTTCACACATTTAGACACCTGTATTTATACACATCTCTTACACTAGTTATTCACATCCAGTTAACTAGAATGTTCAACTACACACTGATGAGACAGTGTCAGATCAAATGATGAATGTGAACATCATGGACTTTTCTTGGGGAGGTGCATTGGTAGGAGAGTAAAAGAAAGAAGGATGTTATATATGTTATCCAATATAGAGAAATTATAAAGTGAACGAGGAGACGTATCTCTTGTGACTCAGAGGATAGTAAATCTATTTTTAAATGTGTCTGGGATATGATGGATGCAAAGGTACATAGTCCTGCAGTTATTTCCTACCTGGCATGTCAATGCTCTAATTGAGCTAAGTTGGTAATTCCTATATTGAATATTAAGTTCTAAATCTAATGAAAGGCAAGTTGTGGTATTTCATACCTGTAATCCCAGCACTATGAGAGCCCAAGGTGGGAGGATCACTTGAGCTCAGGAGTTCAAGACCAGCCTGAGAAAGAGTGAGACCCCCTATCTCTACTAAAAATAGAAAAAATTAGCTGGGTGTGGTGGTGGACACCTGTAGGCCAAGCTAACTCAGCAGGCTGAGGCAGGAGGATTGCCTGAACCCAGGAGTTTGAGGTTGCTGTGAGCCAGCACACCACTACAGTCTCAAAAAACAAACAAACAAAAATAAATCTAATAAAACTTAATGCAAGTAAATTTCAGAGGAGAGAACAGAGAATGAGTGTAAGACAAGGATGTTCTCTAATATATACTGTATATTTTGGAAATTATTTTTTTTTGCTAAGTATGTAAGCATGAACAATTGAGTGTTCATAATTAGAGAGATTTAAAGAAAGATGTCTTACTCTTATTTGACTCCTTTTTTATATTCTTAATGTATGCATAAAATTGGGCAAAGAGGTTACTCCCCAAATCAAAGAACACCTTGTACTTTGGACTCAGGTGAGGATAACTTAAAAAAAAACATGAGCAAACCATAATTTTTTTTTTCATTTCCTGAGAGTCTTTCTTTTTTATTTTTATTAAATCATGGCTGTGTACATTGATATAATCATGGGGCATCATACACTAGCTTAATAGAACGTTTGACACATTTTCATCACAATGGTTAACCTAACCTTCCTGGCATTTTCTTAGTTACTGTGCCAAGACATTTACATTCCACATTTACTAAGTTTCGCATATACACTTGTAAGATGCACCGCAGGTGTAATCCCACCAATCCCCCTCCCTCTACCCACCCCCCTCCTCCTTCTCCTCCCTTTCCCCCTTCCCTCTATTCTTAGGTTGTAACTGGGTTATAGCTTTCATGTGAAAAGCCATAAATTAGTTTCATAGTAGGTCTGAGTACATTGGGTACTTTTTCTTAAATTCTTGAGGTACTTTACAAAGAAGAATATGTTCCAGCTCCATACATGTAAACATGAAAGAGGTAAAGTCTCCATCTTTCTTTAAGGCTGCATAATATTCCATGGTGTACATATACCACAATTTATTAATCCATTTGTGGATCGATGGGAACTTGGGCTTTTTCCATGACTTAGCAATTATGAATAGGGCTGCAGTAAACATTCTGGTACAAATATCTTTGTTATGATGTGATTTTTGGTCTTCTGGGTATATCAGAGGAATTACACGATTGAATGGCAGATCTATTTTTAGATCTCTAAGTGTTCTCCGATATCTTTCCAAAAGGAATGTATTAATTTGCATTCCCACCAGCAGTGCAGAAGTGTTCCCTTTTCTCCACATCCACGCCAACATCTCTGGTCTTGAGATTTTGTGATATAGGCTAGTCTCACTGGAGTTAGATGATATCTCAAAGTAGTTTTGATTTGCATTTCTCTGATGATTAAAGATGATGAGAATTTTTTCATATGTCTGTAGGCTGTGTGCCTGTCTTCTTTAGACAAATACAGACTCAGGGTGAAAAGATGGTCATCCATACATCCATATTTCAGGCAAATGGTAATCAGAAAAAAGCAGGTGTTGCTATTTTATTTGCAGATAAATAGGCTTTAAACCAACAAAAGGACAAGATGGTCACTTCATATTTGTTAAAAGTAATACTCAATATGATGAGATTTCAATTATTAATATCTATGCACCCAACCAGAAAGCACCTCAATTTATAAGAGAAACTTTAACAGACATGAGCAACTTGATTTCCTCCACCTCCATAATAGTCGGAGATTTCAACACTCCTTTGGCAGTGTTGGATAGATCCTCCAACAAGAAGCTGAGCAAAGAAATTTTAGATTTAAACCTAACCATCCAGCATTTGGATTTAGCAGACATCTACAGAACATTTCATCCCAACAAAACTGAATACACATACTTCTCATCAGCCCACAGAACTTACTCAAAATCCGATCACATCTTAGGTCACAAGTCTAACCTCAGTAAATTTAAAGGAATAGAAATTATTCCTTGCATCTTCTCGGACCACCATGGAATAAAAGTTGATCTGAGTAACAACAGAAATCTGCATACTCATACAAAAACATGGAAGTTAAATAACCTTATGCTGAATGATAGCTGGGTCAGAGATGAGATTAAGAAGGAAATTACCAAATTTTTGGAACAAAATGACAGTGAAGACACGAACTATCAGAACCTCTGGGATACCGCAAAGGCAGTCCTAAGAGGAAAATTTATACCACTGCAAGCCTTCCTCAAGAGAACAGATAGAAAGGAAATTATCAACTTAATGGGACATCTCAAGAAACTGGAAAAGGAAGAACATTCCAACCCCAAATGCAGTAGAAGAAAAGAAATAACTAAAATTAGAGCAGAACTAAATGAAATTGGAAATAAGAATTATACAACAGATCAATAAATCAAAAAGTTGTTTTTTTGAAAAGGTCAATAAAATAGATAAACCTTTGGCCAACCTAATCAGGAAAAAAAGTTAAATCTCTAATCTCATCAATCAGAAATGACAAAGACAAAATAAAAACAGACTCCTCAGAAATTCAAAAAATCCTTCATGAATATTACAAGAAACTTCATTCTCAGAAATATGAAAATCTAAAGGAAATTGACTGGAGCACATCACCTTCCAAGACTTAGCCAGAATCAAGTGGAAATGTTGAAAAGCCCCGTATCAAGTTCTGAAATAGCATCAACCATACACAACCTCCCTAAAAAGAAAAGCCCAGGACCAGATGGTTTCACGTCAGAATTCTACCAAACCTTGAAAGAGGAATTAGTACCTATATTACTCAACCTGATCCAAAATGTAGAAAAAGAAGACTACCCAACACGTTCTATAAAGCAAACATCACCCTGATCCCCAAACCAGGAAAAGACCCAACAAGAAAAGAAAATTATAGACCAATATCACTAATGAATATAGATGCAAAAATATTCAACAAGATCCTAACAAACAGAATCCAGCAACACATCAAACAAATTATACATCATGACCAAGTCAGTTTTATCCCAGGGTCTCAAGGCTGGTTCAATATACGTAAATCTATAAGTATAATTCAGAACATAAACAAATTAAAAAACAAAGAATATATGATTCTCTCAATCGAGGCAGAAAAAGCTTTTGATAATATCCAGCATCCCTTCATGATCAGAACACGTAAGAAAATTGGTATAGAAGGGACATTTCTTAAACTGATAGAGGCCATCTACACAAACCCACAGCCAATATCATATTGAATGGAGTTAAATTGGAATCATTTCCACTCAGATCAGGAACCAGACAAGGCTGCCCATTGTCTCCATTGCTCTTTAACATTGTAATGGAAGTTTTAGCCACCACAATTAGGGAAGAAAAGGCAATCAAGGGTATCCATATAGAGTCAGAAGAGATCAAACTTTCACTCTTTGCAGATGATATGATTGTATATCTGGAAAACACCAGGGATTCTACTCAAAAACACTTAGAAGACATCAAGGAATACAGCAGCATCTCAGGTTACAAAATCAACATTCATAAATCGGTAGCCTTTATATATACCAACAATAGTCAAGTTGAAAAAACAGTTAAGGGCTCTAGCCCATTCACAGTAGTGCTAAAGAGGATGAAATATTTGAGAGTTTATCTAACAAAGGACGTGAACGATCTCTATAAAGAGAACTATGAAACTCTAAGAAAAGAAATAGCTGAAAATGTTAACAAATGGAAAAACATACCATGCTCATGGCTGGGAAGAATCAACATTGTTAAAATGTCCATACTACCCAAAGAAATATATAATTTTAACACAATCCCTATTAAAGCTCCACTGTCATACTTTAAAGATCTTGAAAAAACAATACTTCATTTTATATGGAACCAGAAAATCCTCGAATAGCCAAGACATTACTCAGAACTAAAAACAAAGCAGGGGGAATCACGCTACCAGACCTCAGACTATACTACAAATCGATACTGATCAAAACAGCCTGGTACTGGCACAAAAACAGGGAAGTAGATGTCTGGAACAGAATAGAAAACCAAGAGATGAATCCAGTTACTTACCGTTATTTAATCTTTGACAAGCCAATTAAAAACATTCAGTGGGGAAAAGATTTCCTATTTAACAAATGGTGCTGGGTGAACTGGCTGGCAACCTACAGAAGACTGAAACTGGACCCACACCTTTCACCATTAACTAAGATAGTCTCTCACTGGATTAAAGATTGAAACTTAAGACATGAAACTATAAAAATACTAGAAGAGAGTGCAGGAAAATCCCTTGAAGAAATCAGCCTGGGCGAGTATTTTATGCGGAGGACACCCCCCCCCCGGGCAATTGAAGCAGCTTCAAAAATACACCATTGGGACCTGATCAAACTAAAAAGCTTCTGCACAGCCAAGAACACAGTAAGTAAAGCAAGCAAACTGCCCTCAGAATGGGAGAAGATATTTGCAGGTTATGTCTCCGACAAAGGTTTAATAACCAGAATCCACAGAGAACTCAAATGTTTAAGCAAGAAAAGAACATGTGATCCCATCGCAGGCTGGGCAAGGGATATGAAGAGAAACTTCTCTGAAGAAGACAGGCGTGTGGCCTACAGACATATGAAAAAATGCTCATCATCTTTTTTTTTTTTTTTTTTTGTAGAGACAGAGTCTCACTTTATCACCCTCGGTAGAGGGCCATGGCATCACACAGCTCACAGCAACCTCCAACTCCTGGGCTTAAGCGATTCTCTTGCCTCAGCCTCCCGAGTAGCTGGGACTACTGGCGCCCGCCACAATGCCCAGCCATTTTTTGGTTTGCAGTGCAGCCGGGGCCGGGTTTGAACCCGCCACCCTCGGTACATGGGGCCGGCGCCCTACCGACTGAGCCACAGGTGCCGCCCAATGCTCATCATCTTTAATCATCAGAGAAATGCAAATCAAAACTACTTTGAGATATCATCTAACTCCAGTAAATCTAGCCTATATCACAAAATCCCAAGACCAGAGATGTTGGCATGGATCTGGAGAAAAGGGAACACTTCTACACTGCTGGTGGGAATGTAAATTAATACATTCTTTTTGGAAAGATGTATGGAGAACACTTAGAGATCTAAAAATAGATCTGCCATTCAATCCTATAATCTCTCTAGTAGGCATATACCCAGAAGAACAAAAAATCACATCACAACAAAGGTACTTGTACCAGAATGTTTATTGCAGCCCAATTCATAATTGCTAAGTCATGGAAAAAGCCCAAGTGCCCATCGATCCACGAATGGATTAATAAATTGCGGTATAGGGCGGCGCCTGTGGCTCAAGGAGTAGGGCGCCGGTCCCATATGCCGGAGGTGGCGGGTTCAAACCCAGCCCCGGCCAAAAAAAAAATAAAATAAAATAAATTGTGGTATATGTACACCATGGAATATTATGCAGCCTTAAAGAAAGATGGAGACTTTACCTCTTTCATGTTTACATGGATGGAGCTGGTACATATTCTTCTTAGGAAAGTATCCCAAGAATGTAAGGAAAAGTATCCAATGTACTCAGCCCTACTATGAAACTAATTTATGGCTTTCACAGGAAAGCTATAACCAAGTTACAACCTGAGAATAGGGGGAAGGGGGAAAGGGAGGGTAGGGAGGGGGGAGGTGGGCAGAGGGAGGAGGATTGGTGGGATTACACCTGTGGTGCGTCTTATAAGGGTATATGTGAAACTTAGTAAATGTGGAATGTAAATGTCTTAGCACAATAACTAAGAAAATGCCAGGAAGGCTATGTTATCCAGCGTGATGAAAATGTGTCAAACGGTCTATGAAACTAATGTATGGTGCCCCATGAACACATTAATGTACACAGCTATGATTTAATAAAAAATAAATTGCCCCGGCCCGCGGGGAATTCAACGGGGACCTGGGAAACAAAGGGGCAGTCGAATGAGGGGACAAGAGACACGAAAGAATGAGAGCAAGTCAAGAGTCTGATCAAGCTCCGAAGAGTTTATTTTTCAGCTGGGCTTATAAGCACACAAACGAGGAAGTAACTAAGGGCTGTTCCTAGCAGGGCGGGGAGGGGGCTAGTTTCTGGAAAATTACTAGGAGAAGGACCCTAAGGCAGGGGGTGCATTTTTGAGGAGATATGCAAGGGGAAAGTACTGTTGCTGTTTACGGTTGAATTCCTGAGAATAGTTTGCTCGTAAAATCAAGATAGCAAGGGGCATTCTTGTGATATGTTTTGGCTCCCGGCAATAAATAAAATACACAAAAAGATGAGGAGATTGAAGAACAAGAAGGGAAAAAAGATTTAAAAAAAAAGAAAAAAGAGAAAGGAGAGGGGGGTGAGTATAAGGGAATAATGACAAACAGAAGAGTGGCACAGAAAGACGGAGACAG
Organism: Nycticebus coucang; assembly: GCF_027406575.1. Taxonomy (NCBI): domain Eukaryota; kingdom Metazoa; phylum Chordata; class Mammalia; order Primates; family Lorisidae; genus Nycticebus; species Nycticebus coucang. Next base: position 186,686,072 of record NC_069804.1, read on the forward strand.
GAGTACTTAAGGTGTACAGTAGGGTAGTTTGACCCACACCTTAAAAACCCCCAACCTCTGAGGGTGCTGGATTGGGTGGTTCCCTTGGGGTCACCAGCTCTTTACCAACCTGAGAAGATACAGTACCTCACTTCCACCAAATAGAGAGGCAAAACAAAAATACTAGAAATCAAACCAAAAGAAACAAACAGAAAACCTTACAGGATAAAATTGGGGTGGGGGACCAAATAATAGGGGTACAAACACTAGCAAAAATGAAGTTCTTATTGTTAAAGATGGCAACAATGGAAAATTATATTTACACTAGAAAAATGAAGAAAGAAAAAAAAAAAGAAAAATCTAGGGGGAAAATGTTGAAATAAAAAAAAAAAATCCCCAAACAAAGCAGTATATATATCTTGCTGAATATTGTCTGAACAATAGGTGATCTTCTGGGGTATAAGATACTTATCACAATGCTGATACAGCTGTATGAGATGGAGTCTGGAGGCCTCTGCTGACTTCTTTGCCCTCAAACCTCACAGGATTGAGAGCCTGAATCTCTCCTCAGCCCGCTTAATAGACACTTTAAGCCGTTAACCTTGGCCAAGCAGAGGCTTTCCCAGGAAAGCACGTGTCCCTGGGATCTCTCCAAGTGGCTGCCCGCTTATCAGGTGTGCCAAAACCGGCCTCAGTCTATGCCCCTGAGACTGGCAGATCTCCTACTGCCAAACACTGAAAGCTCCGCTCTTGCCCTCAGTCTCAGTCCAAGCCTTTGGTGCTGTTCACAATCACTAGATCACTCGCCCAAGGTCTCCCAGCCTGGGCCTCACTCTGTGACACTGAGGGCGGAGCTTACAGGGCAGCTCTCCCACAATGGCTGTGCACGGCCCACAGCTGAACAATGATAGCTCCGTTCTGGCCCAGTGGCTCAGTTCCGGACCCTGGACAATGCTTAAAGTCACCTGCAATCTCACCCAAGTTCTCCCACGGTAATTCAACTGAGTGCCTACGTCCAAAACAAAACAAAACAACCTGCAGGGAAAGCCTTCCCTGTCTGCAATCTCGCTGCTATTGTAGGTACAGCTGTGGCAGCCTCCGCAGCCTCCACCACCTCAGACGGAATGAACACAACCACTTGCCACTCCTCCACTGCTTTTGTCCTCCTCCTGGGGTCCAGAAGTCTCTCGCTGTCTCCCTGCATCCCCAAAGGGGTGGTTCTGGGCAGAGCCCACAAGCCAGAGGTGCCTGGAGTCTTCTCTCCCCAATCTCACGGTGCCTGGTTGCAAAGAAGCTGTTACTCGGCCACCATCTTGCTCTGAATCCTTCCCTTGTTGACTATTAATTGAAGTGTTTTCAATGTTTGCATGGTGATATTTAACTTTTGTTTTATTACTATGGAGAGATTAAAAACTTTCTTTTAGTTACAAGAGTTTAAAATGTACTGAGTACTAAAATAACTTAGAATTATAATATAGGTATCATGTCTAGTATATTTGTTTGGCACCACTTTATGAATGGAAAGAGTCTAAGTTTGTCATCTGGCTGGCACTTAAAGTGCACCTGGTAAGGAAGGATGTTAGATAATTAAGTCTATAACATCTTGAAATTTACATGAGGACTACTTGTATTTGTCACATGTAACAAAAAGACCAGTGTACTTTACAGATAAGGTTAGGTTGGAATCTGTGACCTGGTCTGGAGTTTGTTGTGTTTCTTTTTTTAATTGGCATTTTTATGTTTGTAGTGTCTATGTGTCTCTGTCAGTCTATGGGAACAGATTATAAAATATTTGATATTGAAGGGTTTTGGTTTAGTTTTGGAAGCCATAGGGCTTAGTTTTGTCACTTCACTAAGTTAGTTTAGACTTTTTCTCCGTCTATATAGAAGTTTTAGTGTCAGGCAATTTTTTTAAGAAGAGCAAGTGAGCTGCTTTCGTTGCATAGGCCTGGATTGTGAGTCATCTATAACATTCGGTGATTTGACTGGTCGACATCACGAGGGTTAGTGCATGACCTTGCACCTCAGCATTATTTTAAGAGGTGCAAGGTCGTCTGTGGAATCAAACTATAGGGTTTGATTATAATATTGCTTCAGTATGTTATTTAGAAAAAATCTAGCATCATCTTTGTTTTCAATGTAGGAGGAAATTTTTTTTTTTCTAGTGACTTTACTTGAGTAAAAGACAATTCTTGAGTTTCCATAGAGGTTTTTCTGTGTCTAGTTGGCTCACCAAAAGGAGAAGCAGTATATTTCTTCTCTGGTTGCAGATGTCACATCTTGTCTTCCAGCTTGTCTTCCAGATTGGTTTTACCAGGCATTCATGTTGGCAGAAATAAAAATGAGTTCATGGTCTTCTGTATAATTTGGATGTTGGCATAACTAATAATTAGATTGATCAGTTAGTGTGGCCAGGGTTTGAAAGATTGATATTAAGGGAAGCCGGGTCTGTGTCTGATCTGCTGGAAAAACCGTAAGGGCTAATCAGAGTAAGGCGTAGTTGGAAAGAACAGCCATAGTGGAAGATAAAAGGGAAAATGAGGTAGGTTCAGGTAATCTCCACTAAGCTTCCAATGTGCAATTCTTAAAGGGGGAGGCTTAAACAAAGTGTCTAAAAGGACACTTTGCAGAGGTTTAAAAATATGAAAAGGAATTTATAGATGAAAGAATGGAGTTTCTTGATCCATGATCTTGGGAAAAGCTGTCTACTTCATGAAGCCGTCTGCTTCAGGGGCTTGGGAACTGGGCCTGAAAATTTTTACTTTCAGGTCATCTGTAGGGGTCATTCTCTAATTTTTAGTGTAGATTGGAATGGCTCACAGGAATCCAGGAGGATTTTTCTTTTATTTTTATGACAGTACAGGTGGTTAACAGTACTTCATAAATGCTACCAAAGAGGATCCAGCTGCCAGTCACTGTCAGCCAATATGCAGAGACGGGGATAAGTCCATCAAACTTTTGAAGGAGCTAAGGAAATTTCACCCCCAAATATGATTCCTTACTATAAAGATTATTTTGAATTGGGCGGCGCCTGTGGCTCAAAGGGGTAGGGTGCCAGCCCAATATGCCGGAGGTGGCGGGTTCAAAACCGGTCCCGGCCAAAAAAACCGCAAAAAAAAAAAAAAAAAAAAAGAAAAGATTATTTTGAATTAAAGCCTATTCATAATCAGGAAACTCTAAACCGAAGACATTCCTCTCTCTACCTAAAATCTCACAGGGCCGCTGGACTCCTTATCGCATGCTAATAGACCTGGCCCTAAGGTCTTTTGAAGCACCACACCTGTCTCTGGGGTTAATCTGCAAATCAAACTGTTTCCACCCATCAACACGCATTTCCCCCTAGCAACAAAATGCTGCACATGTACTTTCTCCCACTCTTCCCCCTCCATTCTAAAAGGCATCTTTAAAAGCCACTGACCATCACCGAGATTCTGGGAAATCATTTTCGTGGTTCCCCCCTCCCCCACCCCCACATGGTATTTGGAAATAAACATTTTTCTTATTAATCTACCATTACTGTAGTTGATCTTTTCAGCAAACCAAACTAGGGGAAAAGGGCAAGTTTCGCTGAGACCCTTTCAGTTTGGGGTCATGAAGAGGATATCAAAGCTACTGCTCTCCGGAAGGCCGCAGCAGGAGGATTGGAACCCCGACACCAGCCAGCACGTGATGAGATATTTTACTTACCAGTTGGGCTTCCAGGCTTCCTCTCTGTGGGCTCTGGTTGAGCAGACGGTAAAAGATCCTTTTTGTTCTTTCCATATCTAAGATTGATAAGAGAAACATTTTTGTTGGTGACTAGTCTTGTAAGCGACTCTGGTATTGGTATATTTTTAGATACTTTGTGGTGTATGAATATTCATATTGTTGATTCCCTCTCCTCTCAGAAATAGCTTTTATTGTTTTTTTGTCTCATCACTTGTCTTTCTGTGTCATTTTGTCTAACGAGGGTTACCGTAAGGCAAAGCTCGGGCCTACACCCACCCACCCACCCCCACACCAGCCCATAGTTCAAACTGGCCCCGCATACCAGCAGTTATATGGTTCCTGCTGGTCCAGTGTCTTTTAAGACAGACTTTGTTGTGGGTCCCTGAAACAAAAACCGTATGAGGTTTCCCTCGTGTCCTGTTCTACGTCTCTGAGCTTGATTTTGTGACTGAGTGGGAATTCTCTCCTCAGTCTCCACCATCCGGAGGACGTGTTTTATCGGGAACACGTCAGGTGGCCGGTCTGGAAAGACTGGGAGTTCGACAGGTAAGATTCTAAGTAGCACGCTGTGTGTACGGAATGTGTCAAGCTCTGAGCTGTGAGTCTTTTTGTCACTGTCTATTCTAACATACATCTATTTCTGAGAGTGAAGTTTGGAAACCATGGGAACTGTCTCCTCTAAGCCCTCTCCAGGAACACCTCTAGCTTATATGGTAAAAACTTACTCTAAACGTGGGTGGTGCCTATGGCTCAAGAAGTAGGGCGCCAGCCCCATATACCGGAGGTGGCGGGTTCAAACCCAGCCCTGGCCAAAAACTGCAAAAAAAAAAAAAAAAAAAAAAGGAAGAAGGAAAGAAAAACTTACTCTAAACCTGGAATACTACCACCTAGGGTTTTCTATAAAGAGGCATATTAGACTGAGTCTCTTTCGGAATTAATATACCATACAAAATTCCAATTATAAATGTCCAGAAGATGGATCCCTTGAACTAGAAAAACTCCTTAATTTAAAGAAAATTCTAGAGAGTTCTCATCCTAAGCAATTGCCTTATTTATATTTATGGGAAGATCAAATTGAAAGAAAAACAGACATCAGTGTTGTGGCTAGTCTTCCAAACTCTCTTAAAAAAAACTAAAGAGCAGAAATCTGAATTAGAACAAAAGTTAAAATCTCTCTCCACCTGAAACCCCCCTCTGACTTTACTCCTCTCTATCCTCAATTACTTGTTCCTGATCCCCCAGAAGATCTTTTGGATCACTGGGTTCCTGGTCAAAATCAACCTCAAAATCTAACCCAAATTCCTCAACAATCATCCTTAGGAGATATTAAAACTACTTCGACCCCAACCTTTTCAGGAAACTGTGTTGATAACCAGTTGCCTAACTCAATCTCTGTATCTCTCCAAAATTTACAGAAGGCCCTCAGGCCTGATTTACAATCCAAGAACATACAGGTTGATTGCGTAAAAGCTGATAAGCAAGAAGTAGGCCTGGTACAGAGACAAAGTAAAGTTTAGTATTCTGTGCCATATAATGCCTCTTATTTCCCAGGGCTGTGTAATCTAATTCCATCAGCCCTCTACCTCCCTGTTCAGTGTCCTTTAAGAACGTATCCAGGCCCTCCCCCACAGAGCATTCATGTCCCCTGGACTGCAGCATATCTTCTGAATTACAAAACCCTTTTGCCTGCACTTTCAGAAGAGCCCACCAAATTTAGAAATGAATCAGAGAGGCTTATAACCATTCATAATCCAACTCACAGAGATCATGACTGGATACTAAGAGGTGTTCTCCCCACACATAATTATACTGCAGTCATTAGACAAGCCAGAAGGCCCCTTGGAGAAGATCCTCTCCCTAGAGGGAACAGGTGGCCAGATCCTCTTCCAGGACTCCCTATGAATAACCAAGAAATTGCTCAGCTAAATGCTGACATTCAGGGTCTATTAGGGGCAATATTAGAAGCTTTCCCTCCTAAAGTAAATTGGTCTAAATTTGAATTGTGTACTCTGAAGGAGGGAGAGCATCCTAAAGCCTTTATTGAAAGATTCATCCAGGGCGGCACCTGTGGCTCAGTGGGTAGGGCACCGGCCCCATATACCAAGGGTGGCGGGTTCGAACCCGGCCCCGGCCAGCTAAAACAGCAATGACAATTGCAATGAAAAGAAAAAAATAAGTAATAAAAAAAAAGAATCCAGATGATCCAGAATCTTGGGCGGCACCTGTGGCTCAGTGGGTAGGGCGCTGGCCCCATATACCGAGGGTGACAGATTCGAACCCGGCCCCGGCCAGCTAAAACAGCACTGGCAACTGCAAGAAAAATAGCCCGGCGTTGTGGTGGGCGCCTGTATTCCCAGCAACTTGGGAGGCTGAGGCAAGAGAATCGCCCTAGCCCAAGAGCTGGAGGTTGTTGTGAGCTGTGACACCATGGCACTCTACTGAGGGCGACAAAGTGAGACTCTGTCTCAAAAAAAAAAAAAAAAGAAAAGAAAAGAAAAGAAAAAAAGGAAAGATTCATCCAAGTGTTCTGAAGACAGATATTATTAGATCCTGGAGCGCCAGAGCACAGAAATCTTTTGATTTCTGCCATAGTAGGGTGGCGCCTGTAGCCCAGTGGGTAGGGCGCCGGCCCCATATACCGAGGGTGGCGGGTTCAAACCCAGCCCCCGGCCAAAAACTACAAAAAAAAAAAAAAATTCTGCCATAGTTGGAAATGTACTTCCAGACATAAAAATAAAAACAAATTCAAAATAGTATAGTTGGATGGACTCATCAACCTCTAAGTGTTATAATAGAAGCAGTTACAGTTTTTTGAAAATAACTTACAAAAAAACAGGAAAAAGGAAAATCTCAAATCCACAGTCCTTGCTTTACAAATTGAATCATTGCAGAAGCAAAAACAGTTCTCTGAAAATAAATTAAGATCATCTTGTTTAGTTTCTTCAGATGTCTGCAGATACTGCAGAAAACCTGGACATTGGAAATTTTAACTGTCTGGCCCTTAAGAAAAAAGGAAAATGCCAAGATAAACCTCCCCAAATCTCAGAAAGTTAATTTTTCTCCTGTAGGACAATATCCAGTTGATTGACGGGGACAGCTGATCCTCAGTTGCACCCCAGACCTCACCGTTAAACTCAAAGTAGAGGATCGGGAACTGGAATTTTTAATTGACAATTTTAATTCTACCATTTCATCAGAAGAATTGTCTCTGCCTCTCACCTCTAATTCTATTCAAGCTATTGGAATCTCCAGACAACCTATTTCACATTGCCTATCTCTCAAGTTACTCCTGTATCTCTAGGTCCTCTAAATACTCACCACGCCTTTGTAATATCTGATTCTTCACCAGCAAACCTTTTTGGTAGAGATCTGTTATGTAAATTTAATGCTACTTTACAATGTAATGAAAATGGTATCTTTATTTCTCTGCCCTAAGATCAAACTCCAGACTTCTTACTCTCCTTAATATAAACCCACTCTAATTTAAATTCCCATAATGACACAATCCTAGAGGATGTCCCAGATAGCCTTTGCGCAAAACATGTAAATAAAGTTGGGTTACTACTAAGCGCAGAGCCTGTAAGCATCTCCTGGAAAAAGAACAAATCTTTTCCTTCAGTAGCTCAGTACTCCCTCTCACGAGATGCAGAACAGGGAATTGAACCTATAATAGACTCCCTTTTACAGCAGAGAGTACTCACTTTCAGTAGCTCACCCTGTAACACCCCAATTCCACCAGTTAAAAAGGAAAGAAAATTTGATTCAGATGGAAACCAGATCTACCGGTTTGTACAAGATCTGAGAACCATAAATTCCCTTGTAATCCCTCAACAGTCTGTTGTTCCTATTCCGGCTACAATACTCACCTCCATTCCTGCTAATACAGCCTGGTTTAGAGTAATTGATCTCTGTTCAGCTTTCTTTTCAATTCCCTTTACACATTGCCTCACAATTTCTCTTTACATTTACCTTCAGAGGGAGATAATTAACTTGGACCCAAATAACCCCAGGATATTGTTAATCTCCCTCAGTATTCTCTCAAATTCTCAAGGGTGATCTAGACTCTATAACATTTAAGCATGGGTCCACTCTAGTCAGATACATTGATGATCTTCTACTCTGTAATCAAACTAAACAAGGTGCTCCCTTAGACTCTCTCATTCTTTTAAAAGCTCTAGCTAAGAAAGGCCATAAAGCCTCTAAGTCTAAACTCCAGTGGGTACGGACCACTGTTACTTACTTAGGACATGAAATATCTCAAGGCACTCAAAAACTCACCCCAAAACGCCTTCAGTCAATTTTGTCTCTTCCCCTTCCCAAAACTAAAAAACAACTACGAAAATTTCTAGGAGCAGCTGCCTAACTGCCGCCAATGGATTCGTAATTTTGCTGCCCTCACTAAATCATTATATTCCCTCCTTCCTGACAGTATCCAAGAACCTATCCTCTGGCCCCCAGAGGCATTAGATTCTTTTAAAACTCTTAAATTAGCATTATCCACACCTCCTGCACTGCCTGCATGCCTACGTGCAGTAGCAGCAGCTGCCACCCTAATTGACAAAGCCAGCACCCTCACACCAGGTTCCCCCTTCATCTTCATGTTCCCTATGCTGTGTCTGCTCTCTTACAAGTCCACAAAACACAGCATCTCTCTAGTAGACGGCAGACCACCTATGAGCAAGCCCTACTAACCAACCCCTCCATTATCTTATACTGTTGTAACACTTTAAATCCAGCTACACTCCTACCTCTCCCTGATGATGGAGACCCCCACTCCATCTCACACGATTGCCTTACAGCTGTTGATATGGTTTCAAAACCATGAGAAGATCTCTCAGACATTCCTTTAGACAACCCAGACTTAATTCTCTTTTGTGATGGCTCTTGCAAACATGATTTCATAGGTAGTATAATAGCTGGTTATGCTATAGTTTCCCTACATGAAACCCTGGAAGCATACTCCCTACCTAGTATAAAATCAGCACAAGCTGCTGAACTTACAGCCCTCACTAGAGCCTGCACATTGGCAGAAGGAAAAACTGCCACAATTTACACAGACTCCGAATATGCCTTTGGAGTCTGTCATGCAGTTGGCACAATTTGGGAGTCTTGTGGTTTCTTAACGTTAGCTGGCACCCCTATCGCCAGAGGGGCTATAATTGATTCCCTATTACAAGCTATTCACCTCCCCTCTAAAATTGTTATTATTCATTACCCAGCCCACACTAAAGAAACAGAGACTGCATCTCTAGGAAATAATAGAGCAGACAGAGCTGCAAAATATGCCACCAAAAATGGTCACCCCCTATCCTTTTTCCATTCAACTTATTACCCTCCCCTTATCCTTATCTGACATCATTAATCATCAGATTAATACTCCACAATCTGCAAAAGATAAATGGACACATAATGGTGCTAAACAGTTATCAAATGGATTATATATTAGACCAAATGGACTCCCCGTAGCCCCCTTTCTTTTAACTTTTTTGGCTTGCACTTATCTCCCACCAAATGGGACATATGTGCAAACGGGGGATAATTAAGGAACTAAAAAATAGTTGGTACTTCCCTGGGATCTACAAAATCTCTGACCAAATTATTTCCCAGTGTACTATTTGTCAATCTCACCAAATCTCTGGAGGAGACCAGTGCTCTTTATGGAGCCCCCAAAGACCCACATTGCCTTTTGCGGCACTACAAATTGATTTTATAGATTAACCTCCAGCTTTAGGCTTTTCTCGTTGCTTAGTTATTGTCTGTATATTTAGTGGATGGACCGAATGTTACCCAACCAGATGTGCAGATGCTATAACAGTAGTAAATAAATTGGTAACTGAAATTATTCCCGGATTTGGTATACTCTTATGAATTAAATCATATTAAGGGCCACATTTCACAACAGAAATAAATCATCTACTTGCAAAGGCTCTGGGGTACTCATTAAAATTTCATACCCCATATCACCCTCAATCCTCAGGACAGGTAGAATGTAAAAACCTAGACATAAAGAGAACTTTGGCAAAAACATGTCAAGACATTGGCCTTAATTGGCCAGAAGCATTACCTCTGGCCCTTATAAATATCTGTAATACCCCAAATAGAAGACATGGATTAACAGCCTTTGAAATGCTGTTTGGTCGCCCTGTGTCTACTGGTACCTCTAAACCTCCTGGCTGACTGGAAAGTATAGGGATCTCAGTGAACAATTTGATACCATAACCAGCGATATACAGGCACTAACTGATGTACTTGGAGCATATCCTCAACAGGTGAAAAGAGCATGGCCTCCGCCAACTGACAAGCCTTACCATCCTTTTCAGCCAGGAGATTGTGTATATATCAAAGTTTTTAGAAGAAAACACGCACTGTCACCCGCTGGAAAGGCCCTTAGGAAGTACTGCTAACCACCATAAACCACCACTTTTACTTCCATAAAAGTAAAGGAAAAGCCCTCCTGGATGCACACGAGCCATGCCAGAATACACTGAGACAAATGGGAGATGACTCCTACAGGTGACCTGAAAGTAAGGATTTCCAGGGCCAATCCCCAGGCCCCTGAAGCAGACGACTCCTTGACTCCACAAAGTAGACAGGTATTCCCAAGATTGTGGATCAAGAAACCTCATTTAAATCTATATTCCTTGCCTTTAAAAGCCCCAATAGTCATATTCAAACACTTTTTCCTTTAAGGATCCCCCTCCACTTTCAGAAATTAACACATTGGAAGCTGAGTGAAGGTTGCCTCAATCTATCCCATTCTCTCTTCTTTTTATCTTCCACTATGGATCTTCTTTCAAAGTATACCTTACTCTTACTAAACCTTTCTATTTTTCCAGCAGGTCAAGCGCAGACCCGGCACCTCATTGCACCAGTCTTTCAAACCTTGGCCACATTAACTAATCAATCTGATTGCTGGTAATGCCAACATCTAGATCATGCAAAGGAACCTGAATTCATTTTTATCTCTGCTGATGTGAGTGCCTGGTGGAACCAATCTGGAAAATGGACAAATAATAAGATGTGGTATCCACAGCCAGAGAAGAAACAACATACGACTTCACCTGCTGGTAAGACAACTTGGACGTAGAAAAACTGTGGAGCTGTCTTTTGTTCAGGTAAAGTCACTAGAAAAGAAATTTCTCCTCTGCATTGAAAATTGGAATGATGCTGGATATTTTCTAGGTGATATCCTGGAACACTATTCTGATCAAACCCTATGGTTTGATTCCACAGATGGCATTCTTGTACCTCTCACAAAGGTCATAGATGATGCCGACACTAACCTTCATATTGATAATACATGTCAAATCACCATCTGTTATGAACAGCCTACAGGCCAGGCCTGTGAAACTTGGGATAGTTCATTTTCTCTCCTTGTTAAACTACCGGACACTAACAATTACATTTGGGTAGACCAGAAATCTGGACTGACTTGGTTAGGCAACAGCATCAAGTCATGTAACTGTCAAAGCCAGACGAAAGGCCTTTTATATCAAATATTCCTCAACCTGTTCTGTTCCTACAAATTAACAGGGACACATGAAAACTAGGTATGTGAACCTGCCAGTGAAGAGGAGAAGACACAACAAACCCCAGGCTGGAAGGTCACAGGTTCTAACCTGACTCTATCTATAAAAAACACTGGTCTTTTTATCTTGTGTGGTGATAAGGTATACAAATGGTTCCCACCCAAATGGTCAGGACACTGTGGACTTGGTTATCTGACATCCTCTGTTACCAAGTACTCCACTTTAAATGCCAGTCAAATTACAAACTTGGGATCTTTTGTTCATAAGGTCGTACCTTATAAACATACAAAATGTGACATTATAAAAAAAATCCCCTTGTATATCATAACTCAAAAGTTCTTTTGTTACTTTTGTTCAGGATCCTTTACCCAGCATTTGGAACTTATGAAATTGAAAGAGCAGTCACAAATCTCTCCATGGTAATAGAACAAGAGCTCAACATCACCATGCAGGCATTAGGAACACTTCAAGCAGAGGTTAACAGCCTAGCACGTGTTGTAATTCAAAATCGCCACATCCTGGATGCTTTGACAGCTCAACAAGGAGGAGCTTGTGCTGTTATTGGGGGAAAATGTTGTTTTTACGTAAACCAATCAGGGCAAATAGAGACTGATCTACATCTCTTAAAGGACAAGATAAATATTCTTCATCAAATTAACAACGTGAAACCATTCTATTGGGCTGACTTATTCCCAGGAATGGGAGTTTGGTTTAATGGGGTGTGGGGAAATGTGCTCAGATCTGTTCTTTTCTGCTTATTCATTCTCATTCTGATTTATGTTCTTATATCTCTTTTCAAGCATCTTATTACTAAATTACTAACATGCTCTCTCTCTCTCTCCACAGTTACCAACTCAGCTCTTCAATGTGTGAAACTTCTAGGGAAGTTCCAGACAAAGGGAATGAAGGAGCTAAGAAAATTTCACCCCAAAATATGATTCCTTGGTATAAAGTTTATTTTAAATTAAAGGCTATTTATAATCAGGAAACTCTAAACGAAGACTTTCCTCTATCTCCCTAAAATCTCAAAGGGCTGCTGGACTCCTTATTGCATGCCAATAGACCTGGCCCTAAGGTCATTTGAAGCACCAGACCTGTCTCTCAGGTTAATCTGCAAATCAATCTGTTTCTACCCATCAACACACATTCCCACTAGTAACGAAATGCTTCATGTATACTTTCTCCCACTCTTCCCCCTCCCTTCTAAAAGGCATCTTTAAAAGCCACTGACCGTCACCAAGATTTTGGGAAATCATTCTTGTGGTTCCCCCCATGCTCATGGTATTTGGAAATAATCCTTTCTCTTATTAATCTACCGTAACTGTGAGTTGATCTTTTCAGCGAACCAACCAAGGGGAAAAGGACAAGTTCTGTCAAGACCCCTTCACTTCATTTGTCAGAAGACCAGTGATTGTGGAGAACAGTGAGAGTAGCCTCTCCAAGACGGTTCTGTTCTTCCATTTCCAAAAAGTCACAGTTTTATACATAAAAGTTAAGACCAAGAGCCAGTATTAACCCTTACCTTAAAGAACAGTAATTAACATTTACCTTAAACAAGAGTAATTGCCATAACCCATGGCCCATAACAAACAATAATTGACATAACCCATGACCCCAAACAACATTTCTAATTGAAAAGCTAATCTCCTAAATCAATTGTCCTGAGCCACTCAAGATATACCCTGTCAGGTTAAAGCTGAATTTACAAAACAACAAGAATGGGAGACATGAGGTAAAGATCACTTAGGACCTAAACCTACCGGACTGCCTGTGTCATATCAGCCCCGGCCTGATGGGCTCCATCTTATTCTCACTACATGTGCTTTCATAAGAACCTCTGCAGTGAAGTGACAGCACATGTCTTTTTCTAAGAACCTTGATGTACATATGATTTCTTGGTCAAACAGGATGACAGGGTCTGTTAGTTGGTGGAGGACATCCTCTTTTCACCTGTTGATGATCTGTTCCAAACATATTAGTTTGCATCTTTATGTAGCTAGTCGTGATATAGAATTGTTCACTTAAATGTTTATGGTGTTCCATCAGTCTAGAAATAGTTTTATAGGTGCCAGTACGCATGGGGTAACAGAACACTGTTTTAAAAGGGGTTAAACCATGCCTGCAATTAGAGTATTTTAGATTTTTATAAGGGCCAAAGGTAAATGCTTTTGGCTATTTAAGTCCAGTGTCTTGATAGACTTTTAAAAAGTCATTTTTAGTTTTAGATTTTTATATTCTATTTGTCTTGAGAATTGGGGGTGATGTGGGGTACAAAATTTAAACAAGTATCCTACAGCCTTTGGTAAGTAAGTGGTTTAAAATGAGTTTTTTTATTTGACTTAATCTATAAAGGAATATTACAACATGAGATAATTGTAGTTAGTAATTTTTTATTGTTGTAGCTTTAGTATATTTAAACAACATTTAGTCTATTTACTAATTATATAAATAATAATTAGCCGTGAGAAAAGTTTAAATTTGGAGGTGAATCTGTAAAATCAATTTGGAGTGTCAAAAAGGGATAGTCTGGGCCTTTGGGGGCCTGTTTTCTCCAGAGACTTGATGAGATTTATAAACAGTGTATTGGGAAATACTTTGGTCAGAGATATCGAAGATTTTAGGGCATTACTAACTAGCTAACTAACAATGTATGTATTTATCTATCTGTATGTATGCATGTATTTAATTATCTTTTATTTGTACATATCCCCCATCTGATGGGAGATAAGTGTAAGTTAAAGAGAAAACGGAAAGGGAACCACAGGGAGTCTGTTTAGCTCAATATACAATCTATCTGATATTATAGATCTATTGGCAAGAGGAGTGTCAGTAGCAATTGAGAAATAAGAGTTTTAAATTGTGCCAACGGCATGGCAGACTCCAAAGGCATATTTGGAGTCTGTGTAAATAGTGGCAGATTTTCCTCTTGTTAATGTGTAAATTCTAGGAAGGGCTATCACACGTTTGACTCAAGGCATTTTGGGGTAAGCTTTTGAGTGCCCAGAGGTATTTGTCTTAAGCAACAGTTGTTTTGGCCCACTGAAGTCTAGACTTAGATGCTTTGTGGCCTCATTCAGCTAAAGCCTTTAAAAGAACACGTCTAAGACAGCACTCTGATTACAGAGTAAAATATTATTAACATACCAAATAGAAGTGGATCTTTGGGTAAAAGTTATAGAGTCTAAATCAGTTTAGAGACTGAGAGAATACAGAAGGAGAGTCACAGTGTCTCTGAGATATTCAGATTTAAATTAACTAATAGTTAAAGAAAAATTGTGAATCAGAGTGTAACAGATTCAAACAGAAAGTTCAGCAGAAGTCAATTACTACATTCCTAAAATCATCTGAATGAAATCTATGAGTTAGTTTCTAGCTTTTTGATAAAAATATTTGATTTAAGTACTTACTATTGTAAGTCAATTACTTAGAGCTCTTTTTATATAATTTGGTAGTGAAATATTACATACAAATGCCATATACATAGACATACAGACAGAAGTGGTTTTAATAGCTTTTATAAAGAATTTTTATTGCTGGCTCTTAAATATTACTCTTTTTTTATTTTGACTACCAATTATTTTAATTATCTATCTCATTGTTTTAAGTGATAAGTAGGCAACAATTTTGCCTTTTAGTAAGATTTTGTCATTTCTGTAAGCATTTGCCATTTTTAGGGGCCCAGTACTTACACGCTTATAAGTAGGCATTGCTAGAAAGTAGAGCACTCAGATTTTTAGAGAGTAAGGATCTTATTTCTATTATACATTTTGGCTTTAGCTCTTAGATTTTTATCATAAATGTAGGCATTGATTTTTCTTTAAACACGTAAGAAAAAGCAACAAATGTTATGAAATCCTCAGAAAGGAAATAGCAGAGGATATTAACAAATGGAAGAACATACCATGCTCATGGCTGGGAAGAATCAACATTGTTAAAATGTCTATACTTCCCAAAGCAATCTACCTATTCAATGCCATTCCTATTAAAATACCAACATGGTACTTTCAAGATTTGGAGAAAATGATTCTGTGTTTTGTATGGAACCAGAAAAAAACCCATATAGCTAAGGCAGTTCTTAGTAATAAAAATAAAGCTGGAGGCATCACCATATCAGATTTTAGGCTATACTACAAAGCCATAGTGGTCAAGACAGCATGGTACTGGCACAAAAATAGAGACATAGACATTTGGAATCAAATAGAAAACCAGGAAATGAAACTAACATCTTACCACCACCTAATCTTCGATAAACCTAACAAGATCATACCTTGGGGGAAAGACTCCCTATTCAATAAACAGTGTTGGGAGAAATGGATATCCACATGCAAAAGACTGAAACTGGACCCACACCTTTCTCCACTCATGAAAATTGATTCAAGATGGATAAAGGACTTAAATTTAAGGCATGAAACAATAAAAATCCTCAAAGAAAGCAGAGGAAAAGTACTGGAAGACATTGGTCTGGGGAAAGACTTCATGAAGAAGACTGCCATGGCAATTGCAACAACAACAAAAATAAACAAATGGGACTTCATTAAACTGAAAAGCTTCTG
This sequence comes from Nycticebus coucang, assembly GCF_027406575.1. Classification (NCBI taxonomy): domain Eukaryota; kingdom Metazoa; phylum Chordata; class Mammalia; order Primates; family Lorisidae; genus Nycticebus; species Nycticebus coucang. Next base: position 186,701,841 of record NC_069804.1, read on the forward strand.
TACAGCTCAGGAGACAACAACCAAAGCAAAGAGACAACCTACACAATGGGAAAGGATATTTGCATATTTTTAATCAGACAAAAGCTTGATAACTAGGATCTATAGAGAACTCAAATTAATCCACATGAAAAAAGCCAACAGTCCCATATATCAATGGGCAAGAGACATGAATAGAACCTTCTCTAAAGAAGACAGACGAATGGCTAACAAACATATGAAAGAATGTTCATCATCCCTATCTATTAGAGAAATCAAATCAAATCAAAACCACCCTGAGATACCATCTAACCCCAGCGAGAATGTCCCACATCACAAAATCTCAAAACTGCAGATGCTGGCGTGGATGTGGAGAGAAGGGAACACTTTTACACTGCTGGTGGGACTGCAAACTAATACAACCTTTTTGGAAGGAAGTATGGAGAAACCTCAAAGCACTCAAGCTAGACCTCCCATTTGATCCTGCAATCCCATTACTGGGCACCTACCCAGAAGGAAAAAAAATCCTTTTATCATAAGGACACTTGCACTAGACTGTTTATTGCAGCTCAATTTATAATCGCCAAAATGTGGAAACAGCCTAAATGCCCACCAACCCAGGAATGGATTAACAAGCTGTGGTATATGTACACCATGGAATACTATTCAGCCATTAAAAAAAAATGGAGACTTTACATCCTTTGTATTAACCTGGATGGAAGTGGAAGACATTATTCTTAGTAAAGCATCACAAGAATGGAGAAGCATGAATCCTATGTGCTCAATTTTGATATGAGGACAATTAATGACAATTAAGGTCATGGTGGGGGTGGGGGAAGGGGAGAGTAGAGAGAGAAAGAAGGAGGGAGGGGTGGGGAAAGGAAGAGCAGAGAGAGGGAAGGAGGGAGGGGGGTGGGGCCTTGATGTGTGTCACACCTTTTGAAAGCAAGACAGGATTGTAAGAGGGACTTTGCCTAACAAATGCAATCAGTGTAACCTGGTCTATTGTACCCTCAATGAATCCCCAACAATGAAAAAAAAAAAAAAAAAGAAAGAAAGAAAGAAAAAGCAACAAATGGGGAAAACAGAGAAATCTCTACAAATTCTGGAAAGCTGGGGGTTGCACTACTTGCATTGCCATTTACTGTCTGTTTCTCCCAGGCCTCTAACGGAATTTAAGCTAATTTAATTATTAGATCCAATCTTCTCTTAGACCTACTTTAGTTCCTGACATCATTTTTGAGCACAGTTAGGATCAAAAATTTGTATAAACAAACTTAGAGAGTTAGAAACATAAATCTGTGGCATTTTGGAGTCTGAGAGAGAACTAACCCACAAGCCTCAGTTGCAGTGAGAGAGTAAACAGGTCCAGTAGGTACCTCACTTGGACTCTCACTGTTCTCGGGCGGGGGTGGGGGTGTCTCTGGGAGTTCTATCTCAGACTCCACTTTTGATAAAAATTAAATTTGGCAGAGTTGAATTGAGAGAAGAGTAATTCACAAACTGCTCAGTTGAACTAGAAGTGGTTTAGAGAGACTCTAATGTTGAGAAGATTCATGGACAGAAAAGAGAAAGTGAGACATAAAAACCGCTGGATTGGTTACAGCTCTGCATTCGTTTTGCTTAAATACAGTTTGAACAGCTGGCCACCTTTGACTGGCTAAAACTTCATGATCAGCAGAGAGGAAAGAGTAGAAAGGAGTGAGGATGAATGGAGCAAACCTTAGTGAGGACAAACAGCTGATATTTTTACTTTTGACTTTTTAAACTAAAGAAACTTTGTAAGTAAAATCGATAAGCCTTAACCAAGGTTATTACTTAATTGAAGAAGCGAGAAGTATCTTTTAAGAAGTGGAGAACAGTTTTTATAAGATCTAGAAAAGTCATGAAAGTAACTCCAAGAAATAAAAGTCTTACTAGTTCTAAACAAGATGTAATCTAAAATTTTGTCCAGTCATATTTTCTAGGGTTCCAGCTTTTCAGCTGATCATTCACACATAAGTATCTAAAAGCCCCATATATCTCTACAACATATAGGAAGGCAAAAGCTGTGCCCAGAAAAGAGTCAGTGAATGGCACAAGTTACAAACATCAAATTAGAATAGGCTCATTCCTTTCCTGAGAATTGAACCTAGGGCAGCTGACTTGAAAACATAGAACTTTAACCATTGGTCTATGAGGCAAACTGGCCTCTGTCATTATTCCCACGGGGGTGTTGTTCAAAAGATTTTCTTGTTAAATTTTTGTTTTAAATCAGATATTTGCTTTTCAGTTTTGTCAAGAGAATTTTTGTAGGGCTAACCACAACATTATGTGTCTTTCTTTTAATCTAATTTCCTTATTAACACAAGGCAATGGTTCCAAATAAGAAATCTTTAAAAGTTTTTAAGATAATTCAGAAGTCTTTTAATTTAAAGGATCTATCTTTGGGGCATTAATTACAACAGCATATTTATTCCAAGAGCGACTTAATTCAGTGTTTCTTTATAGATACCCCAGCTAATGACTTTCCAGGGTTAAACTGGAGAGGGCACAAAGAAGGCCCAATGCCTCTATGTAGAAAATGCTGTTTCCAAGCTTCCCATAAATTTACTCTCAGAAATAGACAAGATAGGAAATTTTAACACAAAGATTTCCTCTAGAGTTTGTCACGTTCGGGACAAACAGCGTGCTGCTTAGAGTCTTACGTGTCTTGGACTCCAACCTTTTCAGACTGGCTGCCTGATGTGTTCCCGACAAAACATGTCCCCTGGATGGCGGAGACTGAGGAGAGAATTCCCACTCAGCCTCAAGGCAAACTCAGGGACATGAAAACAGGATGAGAGGGTGAGACTTCATTCGGTCTCTCTGAGGGACCAGCAACAAAGTTTATCTTAAAAGACACCAGACTAGTCAGAACCTCATAACTGGCCAGTATGAAGGGCCGGTTTGAACGTCAGGCTCATGGGGAGGTAGGCCCGAGTTCCGCCTTATGGTAACCCTCTTTAGACAAAATGACACAGAAAGACAATCAACAAAACAAGAACAAGTGATAACGGCAACAGCAATGATAGCTATTTTTGGGAGGAGATGGAATCAAACAATACAAATATTCATACATTACAGAGTAACAAAAATTATGCCAATATCAGAGTCGTTCACAAGACTAGTCACCCACAAAAACTTTTTCTCTCATTAATCTTAAATTTGGGTAAAAGGACAGGGATCTTTTACCATCTGCTCAACCAGAGCCCACAGAGAGGAAAACCGGGAGTCCAACTGATAAGTAAAGTATCTTACCATGTGGCCTGCTGGTCCAAGTTCCAATCTTCCTGCTGTGGCTTTCAGGAGAACAGAATGGCTTTGAGGTCCTGCCGACTGCGTGAAATTGTAGGGATCACGGGAAACTTGCCCCCCCCCAAAAAAAATTGCTGAAATATCAATCACAATTAAGGCAGATTAATAAGAGAAATGTTTATTGTTAAATATCATGCTCATGGGGAGAATCACAGAGTGATTACTTAATGTCTCAGCGATGGTATAGGTGCCTTTTAGAAGGGAGGGGGAGAACGTGGAAAACGTGGGTGCACCAAGTGGTTGCTGGGGAGGATGAGTAGGTGGGAGAAACCGATTGACTTGTAAATTAACCTGAGAGACAGGTAGTGCGTTTTAAATAATTTTGAGCAGGTCTGCTAGCCTTCAGGGGGAGGAAAGGAAGTCGGTTGCCCCCACTTTGAGCTTTTGATCAGGTCAGCCAGGTTTTATGTAGATAGAGGGAAAGCCCCTTCCAAATATTTTCTGATCTCCAATGGTCTTTAATTCAAAGTATTCTTTATAGCAAGTAGTTATATATTTGGGGTGACATTTCTTTAGCTCCTTTTCCTTCTTTGTAAAAGTTGACACGCTGATCCTAAAATTCATACGGAAATGCAAGGGACCCAGATAGCCAAAACAATCTCTAAATAATAAGAACAAAGTTGGAGGACGCATACTTCCCAATGTCAAAACTTACTACAAAGCTAAAGTAATCCAAAAAGGATGGTACTGGCATCATGATAGATAATATTAGGTCAATGTTATATAACTTAAGAGTCAGAAATAAACCTATATATTTGTGTATTGTTGATTTCCAATAAGGGTGCCAAAGCTATTCAATGAGGAAAAGAATATTCCCTTCAACAAATGGTGCTGGAACAACATGCAAAAGAATGAACCTGGATCTCTACCTCTAAGTTTTAAAAGCAAATTAACTCAAAATGGATCACAGATATAAACGTAAGGGCTGGAACTATAAAACTCTTAGAAGAAAACATAGATGTAAATCTCCATGACCTTGGGTTAGGGAAGCAGTTCCTTCAACACAGTCACAAATTTTTTTTTCTTTTTTTTTTTTCTTAAGCATTTCAAAATCTACTGTATGTTATTACCTTAATATGAAATTGGTAAAAACAATTTGATTCTACAATTCAAAATGTTTCTAACTATAATGGAGAAGAATGTTACTCTGAATACCTAGTACTTTTGACATCACATATGACACTCGCTTAAGTCAATAACAAAAAGCCCCTCCGGGTAGATTTTCCTTATGCATCTTACATTTCAGTGTCCTCAGTATTCATTGGAAGACGATATGAATGACACCCACCTAATTTAGAAGAAACTTTCATAGTTTTGATGCAGCAATAATTGACCTCATGCTTTCACAGAAACTCTAAGATCAAAGGCATAGCATCAAGTAATTTGAGAGTTGAATAACACCAATTTTCAAATTTCTAGAAAAACTAAGATTTTATTGTAAAAAGAATGCTTTTCATGTAATTATAACTTGCCATAAAATCGATCTCTTGGGCCAGTCGCGGTGGTTCGCGCCTGTAATCCCAGCACTCTGGGAGGCCGAGGCCGGTGGATTGCCGGATCTCACAGGTTTGAGACCAGCCTGAGCCAGAGTGAGACCTCAACTCTGAAAATAGCTGGGCATTGTGGTGGACGCCTGTAGTCCCAGCTACCTGAGAGGCTAGAGCAAGAGAATCACTTGAGCCCGAGAGTTTAAAGTTGCTATGAGCTAAGACGCCATGGCACTCTACCGAGGGCAACAAAGTGAGACTCTGTCTTGCAAAAACAAAAAACAAAACAACAAAACAAAACAAATCTCTTGCTCCTCTTAAGAAAACCTACACATCAATCATCTATTTTAAGTTCAGATGATTCTCTATATAATCAATGCTGTTTTAGAGTAATGTCTGAAAGTATTAGTGCCTTAGTGCTTTCTAGTGAGACTCCCCTGATGTTTATCTAGACTTGATTTTTTATTAAATATTTTCTTTTTAACATTATGGTATCTGTAAAATATCTTTTATAATAACCTCTGATCTTTTCTAAGGTGTGTTTTTTGAACACTTTTTCTTTTGCATTTATTACATTTGTAGCGTTTCTCTCCAGTCCAAATTCTCTGAACATAAATAAAGCTTGAGCAATTGATAAAGAATTCATTCCAGCATCCCACTGTTACCCAGTGTGACTCTCTGATGTTGAGTAATACGTGAACAGTTACTAAATATTTTCCCTCTTTCCTTACATTTGTAAAATTTTGCTCTGCTATGAATTCTCTCGTGTATAGTAAGTTCAGAGCACTTGGTAAAGGGTTTGCCACATTCTTCATATTTGTATGGTTTCTCTCTGGTATGGATTATCTTATGTTTATAAAGGTTTGAGCACTGGTTAAAAGCTTTGCCACAATCTTCACGAAAGCAAAGTTTCTCTTCAGCATGGATTATCTTATGTTTAGTAAGGTCTGAGCACCAAGTAATGGCTTCGATGCAGTCTTCATGTTACCGGACGAAGAGGGTCTGGCCATCTGTCACTGTCAGCCAATATTCAGAGACAGGGATAGGTTCACCAAATTTTATTTATCAGAAGGCTGGGATTCTGGAGAACAGTGAGAGTAGCCTCTCCAAGACTGTTCTGTTCTTCCATTTCCAAAATTACAGTTTTATACAAAAAAGTTCAGAGCAAAGACCACACCAACCTCTATTCCAAATAATAATCAGCATACCTCAGTGACCTGTTACAACATTCCAATTCAGAAGTAAATCTCCTAAATCAATCCACCTAATCTGCTCAAGGTAGGCATCTTTAGGGTGAGAGCTGAATTTACAAAACAGTAATAATGGGAAACAGGGAGTGAAGGTCAGGCAGGACCTAAACCGACCAGACCAACTGTGGCATGCCTGCCCTAGCCTGCCTGACTCCATCTTATTCTCACTACGTGTGCTTTCATTCACATTTGTATGGTTTCTCTCCAGTGTGAAATTTCTTTCAATTACTGAGGTATGAGCACCGAAAAAAAGGCTTTGCCTGATTCTTCACATTTGTAGGGTTTCTCTCCAGTGTGACTTCTTTACGAATGGAAAGATGTGAGCACCAATTAAAGGCTTGGCCACTTTCTTCACATTTGTAGGGCCTCTCTCCAGTGTGAATTATTTTATGTTTAGAAAGGTTTGATTTGTGATTAAAAGCTTGGCCACAAATATTTACAGGTATACAGTTTCTCTACCGTATGAATTATGTTATGATTAGAAAGGCTAGAAGATATTTAAAGACTTTGCCACATTCCTTACATTTGTAGGGTCTCTCTGCAGTATGAATTATTTTATGTTTAGAAAGGTTTGATTTGTGATTAAAAGCTTGGCCACAAATATTTGCAGGTATACAGTTTCTCTACCGTATGAATTATGTTATGTTTAGAAAGGCTAGAAGATATTTAAAGACTTTGCCACATTCTTTACATTTGTAGGGTCTCTCTGCAGTATGAATTATTTTATGTTTAGAAAGGTTTGATTTGTGATTAAAAGCTTGGTCACAATTTTCACACAGATACAGTTTCTCTCCAGTATGAATTATGTTATGATTAGAAAAGCTAGTAGATATTTAAAGACTTTGCCATATTCTTTACATTTGCAAGCTTTCTCTCCATTATGAATTATCTTACATTCAGTAATGTGTTGAGCACTGGTTAAAAGCTTCCCACATTCTTTACATTTAAAGGGTCCCTCTACGGTATGTCTCATCTTATGGGTAGCTTTTGAACATTGGTTAAGTCCATCATAACATCCTTTCTTCTTACACTCACCCACCCTTTCCCAGTCTTCAGTTAAATTTATATTCTCAAGGCCACGGCTTCCATATCTTCTCAGTACCACTTTTAGGAAAGAAATATTTATGCCCTGCACTGTGAAATGGTTTGGGGTGGAATGAGAAGGCACAGCTGGCTGTTCCTCAACTGTCTCAGGCCTCGTCACATTGCAGAGCTATTTCCTTTGCTCCAGACAGGTGATCTAAGATCAGGCTTAGAGACAGCAAGACCCAGGAGACCAGGTTTCTGTAGTTGTCTAACATCTCTAGAAATTCTGATGAGCAGGGTCCAGGAATACCCACTCTTCCAGAGAAAGTTCTGTGGTTACATCCATGAATGTAAACAGTTCCAGTTCCTGGCTTCTGGAATCTCCTGCCATCTTACACACAGATCTTCCAGTACCTGCAGGTCACAGGAGGACAGAGGTTGTGGCAGAGCCACCCAGACCTCCCACAGCAATCAAGATTATTCTTTTGACAAATTTGACTACATCCATATTAAAATATTTTGTGCAACAAGAGACTCTATCCAGAAAGTTGAAGAACAACCCACAGAATGGGAGAAACAATTGCAAATCACAAATCTAATAAGGATCTATTTTCCAGAATATGTAAAGAAGTCTTAGGACTCCACAGCAAAAAGAGGATCAATCCAATTAGTGGTCCAAGAACCTGAACAGACATTCCTCCAAAGCAGATGTACATAGTGCCAAGAAGCACACGAAAATATGTCTTAGTCTGTTTTCTGTTCCGGTAACTGAATACCTGAGACCTAATTTATAAAGAAAAGAATACCTAATTTATAAAGAAAATAAATTTACTTCCTACAATACTGGAGGCCAGGAAGGCCCAAGAGCACGGTGCTGTTACCTGGTGAGGGCCTTCTTGCAGTGTCATAGCGTGACAGAGGGCATCGCATGGTGACGGGGTAAGAGCGTGTGTATCCCTTCAGGTCTCTCTTCCTCTTCATAAAGCCCCCAGTCCCACTGTGGGGGTCTCACCCTGATGACCTTATCTAATCCCCATTGTCTCCCAAGGACCACACCTCTAATCACCATATGAACTTGAGGATTAACTTTCCAACACATAAAATTTGGGGAACACATTCAAAGCATAGCAACACCATTATCCATTTGGAGAATACAAATGAAAACCCCTGTGAAATAGCACTTCATACCCGCTAGGATGGCTATTATAAACACAAGAAACAACGTAAATAGAAAACAAGTTTTGACAAAGATATGGAGAAATCTGGACCCTCATAAACTGCTGTTGGGAATGCAAAAGGGTACAGCTGCTGTGGAAATCAGTTTCGTCGTTCCTCAGTAAGTTCAACATAGCATTTCCATATGGCCCAGCTGTTTGACTCCTACATGTAGACTCAAAATAGTTGAAAACATGTATTCAAACAAAAAGTTGTACAGGCATGTCCATGGCAGCACCAGTCACAATAGCCAAAAGGTGGAAATCACCTAACTGCCCATCAACTGATGAGTGGATAAATAAGGTGTGGTCTGGTCATACAGCTGAATCCAGATGGATGAACCATAATGAAAACATGCTAAGTGAAAGCAGTCAGACACAAAAGGCCATGCGTTTATTGTTAAAATCCCATCTATAGGGAATGTCTAGAATAGGGAAACCTCTGTGGGCAGAAAGCAGATAAGTGGTAGCCAGGGACTATGGGGAGTGTGGGGTGGGGTGGGGCGTGGCAAGTGGCTGCTTAACGGGCACAGGGGCTTCTTTGGGACGCACTGAAAATGTTTTGGAACTAGGTGGCTGCGATGGCTACCCAACACTGTGAACGCATTTAATGCCACTGAGTCGTACCCACCCTCCTCCCACCCCTCCATCTTTCGCACGATGTCCCCGCCCAGTAGAAAGCGAGAGTTCCCCCAAGGAGAGGGTCCAGGGACCAGGGTACGCCGCGTCCTCTCAGGGCTGCCACAGTCGGTCCAGGCCTGCTTCCGGTGGCCCACGTGGAAGGCAATGACGTCAGCCAAAGCGTGCCGACGTAAGTGCACGCAGCTTGCTCCCCGACCAATGAGGGCCCAGCCCGCCGTTGCGCGGAGACAGAGTAAGGGCCAGTAACCGCTTCTGAGAGCCGTCGAGTCTAGCTAGGCTGAACTGAGGTAGAAGCTGCAGGCCGCGTCCAGCATGCCGGGCAACAAGAGCCGTCGAGGGCGGTCCCGTCATCGTCGGAGTCACCACCGCGGGCGCTCAGCCAGAGCCGAGCTGACGTTCTCAGTGAGCCAGATGGAGCGCCTTCTGCGGAAGGGCCACTATTCCCAGCGGCTGAGCGCCTCTGCTCCGGTTTTCATCGCTGCCATCATCCAGTACCTGACAGCCAAGGTCCTGGAGCTGGCGGGCAACGAGGCCCAGAACTACGGCCGGAGGCGCATCACCCCGGAGCTGGTGGACATGGCGGTCCACAACAACGCGCTGCTTGGTGGCTTCTTCGGGAGCACCACCATCTCTCAGGTCGCCCCGGGGCAGTAGTAGCTGCCGGCCTTGGCTCCTGAGCCTCGTCAGGCCTTGCTTCCGCCAGGCTGCCCATCCGTCCGCCAAGCTGCCCAGCTGCCATCCGTCCTCCCAGCTGACCGTCCGTCCTTCCAGCAGCCGTCCATCCGCCCAGCTGCCGTCCAGACTCTGCCCGTCCGTCCAACCCGCTGCCCATCCGTCCGCCCTCCCGGCACCAACGTCGCCCCCTCTCTGCCCACCCTCAGCGAGTTTCATTAAATGTTTGCAGAACCTCACGCGTGTGCTGGAGTTTGCGCTGCACAGGGTTACGGGGCTGCCATAGCCGCAGGGAGGGGCGGGTGGCCGGGGCACGGTGGGACTCGGCTGTGGCGCCTAGGAGCAGTGTCCCCCATTGGCAGTGCAAGGTGGCCCTGGGGGAGGGGCTGAGTAGGGTGAGGGGACCGCGGACTCCGCTGTCACCGTCACCGCTGAGCAGGTCGGGGCCTGCCTGGCCAAGGCGCCAGAATGCTGCGGTGATGGGACGGACCTGGAAAGGCTGCCAGGACAGGGGTGGACAGGTGGACGGAGCGGTCGGCGTGCGCTCCGGTGGGCTAGGGGCTTTGCCCAGGCAGGAGGAGTAATGACTACACAGCCCGGAAACACACAAACACGGACTAGGTAGGGGTCAGGCAGGGTCTCGAGTTGGCCGCCTCCAGACAGAGATGCTATGAGACGCCTTTAGCAACCGAGAGAAACAAGCGGTAACCTAGCAACAGCTGGCGGAAAGACCTGGCCCCAACTGCCTGCCAAGACCCTCTTTTGGAGATTGGCGGACAGACTCGACGTCGGCCAGGCTCCGCCCCAAGGCCCTCGATTTGCATACGCAGCTCACGACCAGGTCGCCCCGCCTCCGGCCCCCGCTCTTTGCATATCACCAGGGCGACGGGGCAGGCCCGAGCTCCCGGGCCCGGCGTGGGGAGGCGCAGGGCACGACGCAGCCCACCGAGGGCGCCGCTACGTCCACTGGCTGCGTCAGCGCGTCCGGAAGTGCTTGGGGCGGCGGCCATGGCAGCGGCGGCGGCCGCTGGTCTGGGTGGGGGTGCAGGCCCCGGGCCCGAGGCCGGGGACTTCTTGGCCCGGTACCGGCTGGTGTCCAACAAGCTGAAGAAGCGTTTTCTGCGGAAGCCGAACGTGGCGGAAGCCGGCGAGCAGTTCGGCCAGCTGGGCCGCGAGCTGCGCGCCCAAGAGTGCCTGCCGTACGCGGCCTGGTGCCAGCTGGCCGTGGCGCGCTGCCAGCAGGCGCTTTTCCACGGGCCCGGAGAGGCGCTGGCCCTCGCTGAGGCCGCGCGCCTCTTCCTGCGGCAGGAGCGCGACGCGCGCCAGCGCCTGGTCTGTCCCGCCGCCTACGGGGAGCCGCTGCAAGCCGCCGCCAGCGCCCTGGGCGTCGCCGTCCATCTGCACCTGGAGCTCGGCCAGCCGGCAGCCGCTGCCGCCCTCTGCCTGGAACTGGCCACGGCCCTGCGCGACCTGGGCCAGCCGGCGGCCGCCGCCGGCCACTTCCAGCGCGCCTCCCAGCTCCAGCTGCCCCAGCTGCCCCTGGCCGCGGTGCAGGCGCTCGGCGAGGCCGCCTCCTGCCAGCTGCTGGCGCGCGACTACAACGGCGCCTTGGCGGTCTTCACACACATGCAGCGCCTGGCGCGGGAGCACGGCAGCCACCCGACGCAGCCGCCGCCGGGGCCCCAGCCCGCGCTCGGCGGGACACCCGCCCTGCCCGCCGCGCTGCTCCCTCCGAACGCCGCTTCTGCGGCGCCCTCGCCCGCCGCCCTGGGCGCCTTCTCGGACGTGCTGGTCCGCTGCGAGGTGTCTCGCGTGCTGCTGCTGCTCCTGCAGCCGCCGCCCGCCAGGTTGCTGCCAGAGCACGCCCAGACCCTGAAGAAGTACTCCTGGGAGGCTTTCGACAGCCACGGGCAGGAAAGCGGAGGCCAGCTGCCCGAGGAGCTCTTTCTGCTGCTCCAGTCCCTGATCATGGCTACCCAGGAGAAGGACACGGAAGCCATCAAAGCGCTGCAGGTGGACATGTGGCCGCTGATGACCGCAGAGCAGAACCACCTCCTTCACCTCGTTCTGCAAGAAACCATCTCCCCCTCAGGACAGGGGATCTGATGGTGAATCACATTAACCAAGTGACTTTTTGCTGGCTATCGAACTTCACGGATCCACCTTTGCATTGGGGAGAAATAAAAGACATTGTTGCCGGTTCTGTGTTGTATGTTACCCTGTTGCCACCGTAGAAATGTAGCGACTGAAAGTTAACTGTATCCCAAATGCTTATTTACAAGTACATTTTCATAGAATCAGAATGGTGAATTAAGCTGGCTTAAAAACCAATTCAACATAAAAATGAGTATCCCTTTCACCCCTCGCCGCCTCCCACCCCCATTTTTGTTTCACAGTAACTGTGTCATTTTGCACTGCTCCGTCTAAATGCGACGTGCATAAGCTGTGTGATTTCATCGTGACACTTATTTCTTAGACACTAGTGTTTCTGTGTCTTGGTGATCACCAGTTTGCTCCCTTGATTCACCTACACCAGGCCTACACATGGGAGTCATTTTATTCCTTACAACCAGTTGCTGCAGCCCTCAAGCCAGGATAAGGCCGTTCTAATGCCCCCTCACCTGTGGTTTAGATGTACCCTATTTATACAGTGTGACTATCTCACCTACTTGTCAGGAGGCAAGAGGCAGCCCCAAATACTTCTCTTTCAGTGCCAGGATGCAGTCCTTCGTTTGAAATTTACAGTAGGCCTAGTATGTGGGCTAAGGGAGAGCAGTGAGAATCTACAGAGACCGTTCCTGAGGCAGTCCTTAACTCCTATCACTGCAATGCAGCTGTGTCCACTGCAACAGTTCCAGTGCCAATGCATCTATTTGCGTGGGAATTCACAGTTCTGGCTGTATACTCGAGGATCTTGCTGCAACTTTTATTTAACTCAAATATGTAAAATCAGAGTGTGGTTTGTTGGTATTGTGTGATCACATGACTTCAAGGAGGTGTCCTCCTGGTTCCCCCAAAACAGGATGGCCTTCCCTTTTATAACACTAAGTTTCTGGGGCTCTTTTGTTCAAATGTTACGTGCAAACCAGCTTAGCCGTTTTCTTACTGATTGAGTTGTTTTTACACGTTTGGCAGTGATCACGTGAGCTCTTCAAACTATAACCTCTTTCTCAAACGTTCAACTTTGGGAAAATGCATTCTTTTGGCTGAAACTGTACACAGTACTAATCTTTGGGGCTGAGATTTAAGGGACCCTGTTGGGGGGAGATGATTTTTTTTTGCAGTTTTTGGCCCTGGGCTGGGTTTGAACCCACCACCACCGGCTTATGGGGCCGGTTCCCTACTCCTTTGAGCCACAGGCGGCGCCCCGGAGGCGATTTTTTTCGCCATCTTGTCCTTTGGAGGTTGAGGGAGAGGTGTGGAGGATGGTCACTGTCAGTTAACTGCTTCAAAATGGGTGGGACTTTTAGGGTATTCTTTTCTGCTTCAAGGAGATGGAAGTAATGGGAAACACAGGAGAGGCCCATCTGAGACAGATCCAGCCACCACTCATCTGCTCTCACGTGGCTGCCAAAGGAAGGGTCCTACGGAGCCGGAGCCATACAGCCTAGCCCAACCTACTGCTAAAGTAGTAAGGGTACGTGTTCCTTTACTCTTTGGATTGTTTCTGGTATGCTCCTCTCAACCTGGGCGGCGGGCATGGTCAGCTGCCTTATTCTCTTATGACCAAAGAACTGTCGAGTTACAGAGCATGACTCATAATAATGTTTCGGATTTGGCCTTAAGGAGAAGCCTCCTTTAGGCCTCTGCGTCGGGGGCGGGGGCGGCGGGGGGGGGGTGAGGGAAGGGATAACCGGAGAGTCAGGTATGGACATATAGGCATAATTCTAGGAAACACTAAAACTCCTGGTTCCCATTTGCCGTTGGCTCATTTAAGTATCTCCCTCAGAAACTTAATGGCAGGCATAATTGGGCCAAGGCCAGATTTCAGCTTTTCTGACCGAGTTCTCTTGCAACATATCCCTCTGATATCAAAGTTAACACTGATTTCCAACATGCCAAAGACAAATATTTTTAAAGGACATAATTAGTTTTTAGCTTGAAAACCAAAGATAAAAGGTCCCTATCGTTTAAATATGTTCACGGACAATTCCAGATTGACGATCAAAATACTTTAAACCGTTGAACATGGTGGCAGTGAAGCAGCAATACTCGGAAGGTATTGGGGTTCCCCTTCTTCCCACGATGACAAATACTGCTTATGACAGAATATTTCAGATGTGGATGGTACAAAGACATAGAAACATTTCAGAACCCCTACGTTGGAGGAACATGATCAAGACTGAAATTAGTCAATTTAGGCAAGCTCCTTAGAGTGGTGGTTGGGGGTGGGGGAGACAGAGCCAGACTCTTATGTATCTTTAGATTAAAATAAGATAAAACATTTATTAACAACTCTCTGAGATGAGTTTTATTCATTTAATAAATGGCCATTGAGCAATCACTATGTTCTGGGTTCTAATCCAGTGGGGGGAAACTATAGCCCATGAATTTGGCCTACAGCCTGCTTCTGTACAGACTGTGACTTAAGAATGGCTGTTACATGTTTAAAGGATTGCAAATACAAGCAAGCAGACAGGAGCATGCAACAGAGACCATTCGTGGCCTGTAACGACTAACACATTTCCACCTAGCCTCTTACAGAAAACGTTTGTGGACCCACTCTAAGGAAGGGAGAGAAGCTTCGGGAGTTAACATTAATCTCTTAGTAGCAGAACCCTTTGGGTCTTATTTTAATAAATAAGAGTCTGGCTCTGTCTCCCCCACCCCCAACCACCACTCTAAGGAGCTTGCCTAAATTGACTAATTTCAGTCTTGATCATGTTCCTCCAACGTAGGGGTTCTGAAATGTTTCTATGTCTTTGTACCATCCACATCTGAAATATTCTGTCATAAGCAGTATTTGTCATCGTGGGAAGAAGGGGAACCCCAATACCTTCCGAGTATTGCTGCTTCACTGCCACCATGTTCAACGGTTTAAAGTATTTTGATCGTCAATCTGGAATTGTCCGTGAACATATTTAAACGATAGGGACCTTTTATCTTTGGTTTTCAAGCTAAAAACTAATTATGTCCTTTAAAAATATTTGTCTTTGGCATGTTGGAAATCAGTGTTAACTTTGATATCAGAGGGATATGTTGCAAGAGAACTCGGTCAGAAAAGCTGAAATCTGGCCTTGGCCCAATTATGCCTGCCATTAAGTTTCTGAGGGAGATACTTAAATGAGCCAACGGCAAATGGGAACCAGGAGTTTTAGTGTTTCCTAGAATTATGCCTATATGTCCATACCTGACTCTCCGGTTATCCCTTCCCTCACCCCCCCCCGCCGCCCCCGCCCCCGACGCAGAGGCCTAAAGGAGGCTTCTCCTTAAGGCCAAATCCGAAACATTATTATGAGTCATGCTCTGTAACTCGACAGTTCTTTGGTCATAAGAGAATAAGGCAGCTGACCATGCCCGCCGCCCAGGTTGAGAGGAGCATACCAGAAACAATCCAAAGAGTAAAGGAACACGTACCCTTACTACTTTAGCAGTAGGTTGGGCTAGGCTGTATGGCTCCGGCTCCGTAGGACCCTTCCTTTGGCAGCCACGTGAGAGCAGATGAGTGGTGGCTGGATCTGTCTCAGATGGGCCTCTCCTGTGTTTCCCATTACTTCCATCTCCTTGAAGCAGAAAAGAATACCCTAAAAGTCCCACCCATTTTGAAGCAGTTAACTGACAGTGACCATCCTCCACACCTCTCCCTCAACCTCCAAAGGACAAGATGGCGAAAAAAATCGCCTCCGGGGCGCCGCCTGTGGCTCAAAGGAGTAGGGAACCGGCCCCATAAGCCGGTGGTGGTGGGTTCAAACCCAGCCCAGGGCCAAAAACTGCAAAAAAAAATCATCTCCCCCCAACAGGGTCCCTTAAATCTCAGCCCCAAAGATTAGTACTGTGTACAGTTTCAGCCAAAAGAATGCATTTTCCCAAAGTTGAACGTTTGAGAAAGAGGTTATAGTTTGAAGAGCTCACGTGATCACTGCCAAACGTGTAAAAACAACTCAATCAGTAAGAAAACGGCTAAGCTGGTTTGCACGTAACATTTGAACAAAAGAGCCCCAGAAACTTAGTGTTATAAAAGGGAAGGCCATCCTGTTTTGGGGGAACCAGGAGGACACCTCCTTGAAGTCATGTGATCACACAATACCAACAAACCACACTCTGATTTTACATATTTGAGTTAAATAAAAGTTGCAGCAAGATCCTCGAGTATACAGCCAGAACTGTGAATTCCCACGCAAATAGATGCATTGGCACTGGAACTGTTGCAGTGGACACAGCTGCATTGCAGTGATAGGAGTTAAGGACTGCCTCAGGAACGGTCTCTGTAGATTCTCACTGCTCTCCCTTAGCCCACATACTAGGCCTACTGTAAATTTCAAACGAAGGACTGCATCCTGGCACTGAAAGAGAAGTATTTGGGGCTGCCTCTTGCCTCCTGACAAGTAGGTGAGATAGTCACACTGTATAAATAGGGTACATCTAAACCACAGGTGAGGGGGCATTAGAACGGCCTTATCCTGGCTTGAGGGCTGCAGCAACTGGTTGTAAGGAATAAAATGACTCCCATGTGTAGGCCTGGTGTAGGTGAATCAAGGGAGCAAACTGGTGATCACCAAGACACAGAAACACTAGTGTCTAAGAAATAAGTGTCACGATGAAATCACACAGCTTATGCACGTCGCATTTAGACGGAGCAGTGCAAAATGACACAGTTACTGTGAAACAAAAATGGGGGTGGGAGGCGGCGAGGGGTGAAAGGGATACTCATTTTTATGTTGAATTGGTTTTTAAGCCAGCTTAATTCACCATTCTGATTCTATGAAAATGTACTTGTAAATAAGCATTTGGGATACAGTTAACTTTCAGTCGCTACATTTCTACGGTGGCAACAGGGTAACATACAACACAGAACCGGCAACAATGTCTTTTATTTCTCCCCAATGCAAAGGTGGATCCGTGAAGTTCGATAGCCAGCAAAAAGTCACTTGGTTAATGTGATTCACCATCAGATCCCCTGTCCTGAGGGGGAGATGGTTTCTTGCAGAACGAGGTGAAGGAGGTGGTTCTGCTCTGCGGTCATCAGCGGCCACATGTCCACCTGCAGCGCTTTGATGGCTTCCGTGTCCTTCTCCTGGGTAGCCATGATCAGGGACTGGAGCAGCAGAAAGAGCTCCTCGGGCAGCTGGCCTCCGCTTTCCTGCCCGTGGCTGTCGAAAGCCTCCCAGGAGTACTTCTTCAGGGTCTGGGCGTGCTCTGGCAGCAACCTGGCGGGCGGCGGCTGCAGGAGCAGCAGCAGCACGCGAGACACCTCGCAGCGGACCAGCACGTCCGAGAAGGCGCCCAGGGCGGCGGGCGAGGGCGCCGCAGAAGCGGCGTTCGGAGGGAGCAGCGCGGCGGGCAGGGCGGGTGTCCCGCCGAGCGCGGGCTGGGGCCCCGGCGGCGGCTGCGTCGGGTGGCTGCCGTGCTCCCGCGCCAGGCGCTGCATGTGTGTGAAGACCGCCAAGGCGCCGTTGTAGTCGCGCGCCAGCAGCTGGCAGGAGGCGGCCTCGCCGAGCGCCTGCACCGCGGCCAGGGGCAGCTGGGGCAGCTGGAGCTGGGAGGCGCGCTGGAAGTGGCCGGCGGCGGCCGCCGGCTGGCCCAGGTCGCGCAGGGCCGTGGCCAGTTCCAGGCAGAGGGCGGCAGCGGCTGCCGGCTGGCCGAGCTCCAGGTGCAGATGGACGGCGACGCCCAGGGCGCTGGCGGCGGCTTGCAGCGGCTCCCCGTAGGCGGCGGGACAGACCAGGCGCTGGCGCGCGTCGCGCTCCTGCCGCAGGAAGAGGCGCGCGGCCTCAGCGAGGGCCAGCGCCTCTCCGGGCCCGTGGAAAAGCGCCTGCTGGCAGCGCGCCACGGCCAGCTGGCACCAGGCCGCGTACGGCAGGCACTCTTGGGCGCGCAGCTCGCGGCCCAGCTGGCCGAACTGCTCGCCGGCTTCCGCCACGTTCGGCTTCCGCAGAAAACGCTTCTTCAGCTTGTTGGACACCAGCCGGTACCGGGCCAAGAAGTCCCCGGCCTCGGGCCCGGGGCCTGCACCCCCACCCAGACCAGCGGCCGCCGCCGCTGCCATGGCCGCCGCCCCAAGCACTTCCGGACGCGCTGACGCAGCCAGTGGACGTAGCGGCGCCCTCGGTGGGCTGCGTCGTGCCCTGCGCCTCCCCACGCCGGGCCCGGGAGCTCGGGCCTGCCCCGTCGCCCTGGTGATATGCAAAGAGCGGGGGCCGGAGGCGGGGCGACCTGGTCGTGAGCTGCGTATGCAAATCGAGGGCCTTGGGGCGGAGCCTGGCCGACGTCGAGTCTGTCCGCCAATCTCCAAAAGAGGGTCTTGGCAGGCAGTTGGGGCCAGGT
The DNA here is from genome assembly GCF_027406575.1 of Nycticebus coucang. Lineage (NCBI taxonomy): Eukaryota > Metazoa > Chordata > Mammalia > Primates > Lorisidae > Nycticebus > Nycticebus coucang. The sequence goes on from NC_069804.1 coordinate 186,719,928, forward strand.
CTTTCCGCCAGCTGTTGCTAGGTTACCGCTTGTTTCTCTCGGTTGCTAAAGGCGTCTCATAGCATCTCTGTCTGGAGGCGGCCAACTCGAGACCCTGCCTGACCCCTACCTAGTCCGTGTTTGTGTGTTTCCGGGCTGTGTAGTCATTACTCCTCCTGCCTGGGCAAAGCCCCTAGCCCACCGGAGCGCACGCCGACCGCTCCGTCCACCTGTCCACCCCTGTCCTGGCAGCCTTTCCAGGTCCGTCCCATCACCGCAGCATTCTGGCGCCTTGGCCAGGCAGGCCCCGACCTGCTCAGCGGTGACGGTGACAGCGGAGTCCGCGGTCCCCTCACCCTACTCAGCCCCTCCCCCAGGGCCACCTTGCACTGCCAATGGGGGACACTGCTCCTAGGCGCCACAGCCGAGTCCCACCGTGCCCCGGCCACCCGCCCCTCCCTGCGGCTATGGCAGCCCCGTAACCCTGTGCAGCGCAAACTCCAGCACACGCGTGAGGTTCTGCAAACATTTAATGAAACTCGCTGAGGGTGGGCAGAGAGGGGGCGACGTTGGTGCCGGGAGGGCGGACGGATGGGCAGCGGGTTGGACGGACGGGCAGAGTCTGGACGGCAGCTGGGCGGATGGACGGCTGCTGGAAGGACGGACGGTCAGCTGGGAGGACGGATGGCAGCTGGGCAGCTTGGCGGACGGATGGGCAGCCTGGCGGAAGCAAGGCCTGACGAGGCTCAGGAGCCAAGGCCGGCAGCTACTACTGCCCCGGGGCGACCTGAGAGATGGTGGTGCTCCCGAAGAAGCCACCAAGCAGCGCGTTGTTGTGGACCGCCATGTCCACCAGCTCCGGGGTGATGCGCCTCCGGCCGTAGTTCTGGGCCTCGTTGCCCGCCAGCTCCAGGACCTTGGCTGTCAGGTACTGGATGATGGCAGCGATGAAAACCGGAGCAGAGGCGCTCAGCCGCTGGGAATAGTGGCCCTTCCGCAGAAGGCGCTCCATCTGGCTCACTGAGAACGTCAGCTCGGCTCTGGCTGAGCGCCCGCGGTGGTGACTCCGACGATGACGGGACCGCCCTCGACGGCTCTTGTTGCCCGGCATGCTGGACGCGGCCTGCAGCTTCTACCTCAGTTCAGCCTAGCTAGACTCGACGGCTCTCAGAAGCGGTTACTGGCCCTTACTCTGTCTCCGCGCAACGGCGGGCTGGGCCCTCATTGGTCGGGGAGCAAGCTGCGTGCACTTACGTCGGCACGCTTTGGCTGACGTCATTGCCTTCCACGTGGGCCACCGGAAGCAGGCCTGGACCGACTGTGGCAGCCCTGAGAGGACGCGGCGTACCCTGGTCCCTGGACCCTCTCCTTGGGGGAACTCTCGCTTTCTACTGGGCGGGGACATCGTGCGAAAGATGGAGGGGTGGGAGGAGGGTGGGTACGACTCAGTGGCATTAAATGCGTTCACAGTGTTGGGTAGCCATCGCAGCCACCTAGTTCCAAAACATTTTCAGTGCGTCCCAAAGAAGCCCCTGTGCCCGTTAAGCAGCCACTTGCCACGCCCCACCCCACCCCACACTCCCCATAGTCCCTGGCTACCACTTATCTGCTTTCTGCCCACAGAGGTTTCCCTATTCTAGACATTCCCTATAGATGGGATTTTAACAATAAACGCATGGCCTTTTGTGTCTGACTGCTTTCACTTAGCATGTTTTCATTATGGTTCATCCATCTGGATTCAGCTGTATGACCAGACCACACCTTATTTATCCACTCATCAGTTGATGGGCAGTTAGGTGATTTCCACCTTTTGGCTATTGTGACTGGTGCTGCCATGGACATGCCTGTACAACTTTTTGTTTGAATACATGTTTTCAACTATTTTGAGTCTACATGTAGGAGTCAAACAGCTGGGCCATATGGAAATGCTATGTTGAACTTACTGAGGAACGACGAAACTGATTTCCACAGCAGCTGTACCCTTTTGCATTCCCAACAGCAGTTTATGAGGGTCCAGATTTCTCCATATCTTTGTCAAAACTTGTTTTCTATTTACGTTGTTTCTTGTGTTTATAATAGCCATCCTAGCGGGTATGAAGTGCTATTTCACAGGGGTTTTCATTTGTATTCTCCAAATGGATAATGGTGTTGCTATGCTTTGAATGTGTTCCCCAAATTTTATGTGTTGGAAAGTTAATCCTCAAGTTCATATGGTGATTAGAGGTGTGGTCCTTGGGAGACAATGGGGATTAGATAAGGTCATCAGGGTGAGACCCCCACAGTGGGACTGGGGGCTTTATGAAGAGGAAGAGAGACCTGAAGGGATACACACGCTCTTACCCCGTCACCATGCGATGCCCTCTGTCACGCTATGACACTGCAAGAAGGCCCTCACCAGGTAACAGCACCGTGCTCTTGGGCCTTCCTGGCCTCCAGTATTGTAGGAAGTAAATTTATTTTCTTTATAAATTAGGTATTCTTTTCTTTATAAATTAGGTCTCAGGTATTCAGTTACCGGAACAGAAAACAGACTAAGACATATTTTCGTGTGCTTCTTGGCACTATGTACATCTGCTTTGGAGGAATGTCTGTTCAGGTTCTTGGACCACTAATTGGATTGATCCTCTTTTTGCTGTGGAGTCCTAAGACTTCTTTACATATTCTGGAAAATAGATCCTTATTAGATTTGTGATTTGCAATTGTTTCTCCCATTCTGTGGGTTGTTCTTCAACTTTCTGGATAGAGTCTCTTGTTGCACAAAATATTTTAATATGGATGTAGTCAAATTTGTCAAAAGAATAATCTTGATTGCTGTGGGAGGTCTGGGTGGCTCTGCCACAACCTCTGTCCTCCTGTGACCTGCAGGTACTGGAAGATCTGTGTGTAAGATGGCAGGAGATTCCAGAAGCCAGGAACTGGAACTGTTTACATTCATGGATGTAACCACAGAACTTTCTCTGGAAGAGTGGGTATTCCTGGACCCTGCTCATCAGAATTTCTAGAGATGTTAGACAACTACAGAAACCTGGTCTCCTGGGTCTTGCTGTCTCTAAGCCTGATCTTAGATCACCTGTCTGGAGCAAAGGAAATAGCTCTGCAATGTGACGAGGCCTGAGACAGTTGAGGAACAGCCAGCTGTGCCTTCTCATTCCACCCCAAACCATTTCACAGTGCAGGGCATAAATATTTCTTTCCTAAAAGTGGTACTGAGAAGATATGGAAGCCGTGGCCTTGAGAATATAAATTTAACTGAAGACTGGGAAAGGGTGGGTGAGTGTAAGAAGAAAGGATGTTATGATGGACTTAACCAATGTTCAAAAGCTACCCATAAGATGAGACATACCGTAGAGGGACCCTTTAAATGTAAAGAATGTGGGAAGCTTTTAACCAGTGCTCAACACATTACTGAATGTAAGATAATTCATAATGGAGAGAAAGCTTGCAAATGTAAAGAATATGGCAAAGTCTTTAAATATCTACTAGCTTTTCTAATCATAACATAATTCATACTGGAGAGAAACTGTATCTGTGTGAAAATTGTGACCAAGCTTTTAATCACAAATCAAACCTTTCTAAACATAAAATAATTCATACTGCAGAGAGACCCTACAAATGTAAAGAATGTGGCAAAGTCTTTAAATATCTTCTAGCCTTTCTAAACATAACATAATTCATACGGTAGAGAAACTGTATACCTGCAAATATTTGTGGCCAAGCTTTTAATCACAAATCAAACCTTTCTAAACATAAAATAATTCATACTGCAGAGAGACCCTACAAATGTAAGGAATGTGGCAAAGTCTTTAAATATCTTCTAGCCTTTCTAATCATAACATAATTCATACGGTAGAGAAACTGTATACCTGTAAATATTTGTGGCCAAGCTTTTAATCACAAATCAAACCTTTCTAAACATAAAATAATTCACACTGGAGAGAGGCCCTACAAATGTGAAGAAAGTGGCCAAGCCTTTAATTGGTGCTCACATCTTTC